>NC_042626.1:17219172-17930172 GCF_901001135.1 Rhinatrema bivittatum | reverse complement strand
TGTGGACAATACATTGAAATCCTCAGATCAGTGTTCAGCAGTGCCCAGAAAAGAAAAGAGAATGTTAGGAATTATTTGGAAACAGAGAATATTATAATGCCTCTGTATAAATCTATGGTGCAACCACACTTTGTGAATGGTGTGCCCTTGTGGACACCCTATCTCCAAACAAAAGAAATATGGCAGAACAAGAAGGTGCCGACAAAGGCAGCAAAAAAGATAACAGGGATGGATCAGCAACCTTATGAAGAAAGGCATGGAGAAGAGACGACTAAGAGGAGACATGATAGAGGTTTTTCAAAATTATGGGTGATGTAGAACAAGTTAATAGGGAACAGTTATTTGCTAAGGAAATGCATTCGTTTCCTCCGATTCGTTGGGTACGCATGAATCTCGCCGACTTCCTAGTGGGGAAACGGAGAGTATGCGTGTATCTCATTATTAAAACTGCACACATAGCCTTTGTTTTCCTGCATGTACTAAGAAGTCAGCGAGGTACATGTGTGCCTGCCGAATCGGAGGAAGCGAATGCACATCTCTATTATTTAACCTTTTCAGGTAGTCTTAGAACTAGAGTAGACTCTCCATGAATATAATGGGCATGAGGGCGTGGTTGGTTCAGGTTGAATTTTGTGGCATTTACCCATGTTGAGTGAGATGGAAGTGGAAGGGGGTTAGTAGTCGGACTTCCTGAGATAATCTGTGCAACCAGCTCTGACTTTTTAAACCTGGAGCCAGCCCAGTGGCTTTGTGGCAGTGCTGTGCCTCTGTGAAGGAGACCTGGGTGTTGATTGCTGGCTCAGGTCTTCCATTCCCCAGGCCAGCCAGGGCTGAGCATATTCAAAGCCCCCAGGGGGGAAGGGGTGGAGGGAGTGTCCCTGCTGAGTGGCTAAGAATGCATTTGTACCAGGCTCTGGAAGGAAGCGCAGTCCTCCTAGCCAAAGGATGGCCACCGTCATGGCTGGGCTAGATGCAAATAGGTTTAAAATAAGGGGAGAAACTCTAGGTAGTGGCTAATATAAGAATCATGAAGGCAACCAGTGGAGGTGGTGGAGGCTGGTACTCGAGACATTCTGGACACCCTTGGAGAGAGATTGTTAAGGATGGCACAGGAGGGTGTGGAGCTGGTGTTGGGTTGAGTGTGGCAATTTCTATGCTCCTCTACCCAAACTGGAAGAATCTCAGGTGGGCAGACTGGATGGGCCAACATGACACCGTAAGTCCAATAAAGTCCAGCTCTAAGAAGGAGGAAGCCACCGGGACGGAAAAAGAGAACTCTCTGCTGACATTTTTGTTATCATGGCTCAGGGAGCAGTGACCCCAGTGAAGGAAAGCTTAACAGTAACTCCCAGAAGCTTGCTAGACACGGATTAGTTAAGTTCATTTAAATGTCAAAAACCGGGTTTACAGGGCATATGCTCAGAGGTGGTGTACGACTCTACTGCTAGCACAGAGGATAACCCTAAAATACAGAAAAGAATTCTATTAGAGCAGCTTAGAGACATGTGTAAGCTGATTTTTATTCTAAAAATGCATTGGGAGAATGGTAAGAAAGCTGAAGAAAGTTCAGAGGGTTTGCACAGATGCTTTGAATGTCAAGCGCCTGTTGAGACTTTGGACATTACATGAGCATCAGCACTGGGTATGAGCTGTGGGGGAGTTAATATTGAATTTGTGAATAGCAGAATGGGGGAGGGGGGAGGTGGTAGAGCTCAGGTGTAGGATGCTGCTGTTTTCCAGATACTGGTAATTGCCCTGTTTGAATATTCATGGGGCATCTTGTACCGATTATGTCATTCTTTATACTTTACGGTTAAAAGAAATTTGTACACGTTCCTCAATCAAAAAAATTATCGATTCATAAAAACCTATTTACTGACCTTTATTTTTACTTATATACTAACACAGAGACACATCGTGTCAGGGCTTCCCATATCTGTTCTGGTGACCTCATAACCAGTCAGTTTTTCAGCTTATCTGCCATGAATATGCATGAGATAAATTAGCATGTCTTAGAGCCTCCGTATATATCTCATGCATATGCATTGCGGCTATCCTGAAAACCCGACCGGCTGTGGGGTCACCCAGGGCAGATTTGGGAAGCTGACGTCATTATAAAATGGATATGCGAAAATTCACACCTAAGCCCCCTTTCTCTCTTATGATGTCTGAGCACATGGGGAAATCCTTGCCATGCATTTTGGAAACTAGTCAACCCGAGGTGAAACCCTGCACCTTGCAGTTATTAGAGGCTGGGCGATGTGTGGTGCCGGGAGAAGGCTGGATGTTTCAGGCTGCATTCAGAGAATTCAAGAAGCACCGGGCGGCTTTTCGCACCGGACATGGGGCACCAGCTTATGAGGATGGCGCTGCCAGGAAATTTCAATCCCCTCTTTCTTTTCAAGCTCCCCCGTCAACTTGAGATGGAAACCCAGGCTGAGTTTCACATCTCCAGGTGTCAGGGCGGAAACCCTTTGAAGAGGGAATTGGGGGAGAAAAGGGGCCAGAGGCCGAGATCCTTGTTCTGTAAAGGCTGCTCACCATGGCTGGGGAGAGAGCGGTGGGGCAAGCAGCGGGAAGGAGCTGTCTCCAGCCTCGTCACTGAAACAGGAACCTGTGACTATCCATTCCACCTGGGCTCCCATTTGTCCCCCAATCACTCTCTCTCTCTCTCCACTTGCTGTCTTTCCTGATCACTTGTTTATTAAGAGAGCGATTTTTTAACTTTATTCCGTGCTTGCAAGTGAACTTTCAAAGGGAAACTCCCTTTCCTTTGAAAATTCAGCCTCCTCCCAGAGTTTCCCATTGAAATTTTGGTCTCCTCTAGGAGTTTCCCTTTGAAAATTCGGGGTCTGACAATGTTGCAGGTATTTCAGTAACTGAAATCTTTTCACCAGTTTTACAGATGTGGAGAGCTATTTTCAGCCCCTGATGGTACTTGGTTGATTTCTTAGTTAAAATTGTTTGAAAATTGCCCTCTGTAGACTTTTTTTTTTTTTCTGTTTCTTCCAACTTTCACCTGAAATTTTTAATTCTTGCCATTTTCTTCTGGTCTTTGTTTGTGATCTGGGAGTTTCTTCCTGCTCCTTTGGGCTTCCTGATCAATCGGAGCCAAACCCCAGTGGGGCCAAGGCGCAGAACTGCCTCCCTGCCTCCATGTCCTCGTGAGACATCAGTCCAGTCCTGACTTTAGAACTCTCATTCCAACGCCTTCTGCAGAAGAATCAGGACTGGATCTCGAATAACCAGGACCGGGCTCCCTGGTTTTTTTTTTATTAACTCCGTGTCTTATGGGATGTAAATACAGTCCCAGTTTTCTGTTTGCCCTTTCTCCTCTTTCCACTGCCTTCTCCCTCTCCACTCATTACATTTTCCCGCTCCCTTTCTCCTCCTTACTCTGTGCTCTCTCCAGGGCAGACACTGGACAAAAGAGTACCCCGGGCAAGGTTGCGTTCGGCCCCTCCTTCTTCAAGCTTGCATGCTTGCAACGTCACAGACTGACTCAAAAGGGCAACGTGGCACCCCCTTGGCTTGGTGCCCTGGGCAGTTGCCCTGCTTGCACACCCCTTGCTACAGCTCTGGCTCTCTCCTTCTATCCTTGTTACTCTGCACTCTCTCTCCCTCCCCCTCATTACTCTGAACTCTCAGAGTGTACTCATCTCCTACGGTTTTCAGCTGACTTCACTGTTGATTTATTCTCTATTTTAATGACAAAATTAACATTTTCCCACCAATAGAAATGACTTGAAGTCATTCAGTAGGTCTTTCTCAGGCAGTCCTGGCCTCCAGCCATAGCAGAGCAGGTGCACAAACTATACCCTCCCTGAACCTTGCCAAGCACCCAGCACAGAGCTTAATAGTGAGATTCCAAACCAGGGATGCCAATCCCAGTATTAAGCCAACTTCTTCTCTGTGTCCAGGGAAAGGTAATTTGTGTTGAGTTTAGCAACCCCCAATTTTATTTAAAAGTTGTCTCCTGTGCTCCAGGACACAACCACAACCCAGCAGAGAGTGTAATATATAGAAAAAGAGAATACGAGAGCAGACTAACGGGCCGATACAGTAAAAACCGCAGGAGAGCCGGCGGTCCGAGGTGAGTGCCCGCTCTCTCGACGTGCGCCCAAGCCACTCTCATGGACGCGCGATCGAGTATTTAAATGAGGGCCCGCTGTAAAAGGAGGCGCTAGGGACACTAGCGTGTCCCTAGCCCCTCATTTTTGACAGAAGCGTGGCTGTTAGCGGGTTTGACAGCCGACGCTCAATTTTACCGGCGTCAGTTCTCGAACCCGCTAACAGCCACAGGTTCAGAAATCGGATGCCAGCTAAATTGAGCATCCGTCTTCCAGGCCGCGGGCAGATTTTTAATTTTAAATTTTTTAAAATTTTGGGGCCTCCCTGTGCCGGCCGAAATTAACTTCTGCATTTAGGCAGGCATTAATTTCTGAAAGAAAAATGTGCGGCTTGGCTGCACATTTTACTTTCTGTATCGCGTGGGAATAACTAATAGGCCCATCAACGTGTATTTGCATGTTGCGGGTGCTGTTAGTTTCGGGGGGGTTGGCCATGCGTTTTCGACTCGCTATTACCCCTTACTGTATAAGGGGTAAAAATAGCACTTCGAAAACGCGCGGCCAAACCGGGGCTAAAGGTGCACTCGGCCGAGTGCACCATACTGAATCGGCCCGTAAGAACATTAATCTAGTCTGTCAATGCCACAGACCCCTATTGATCTCTGGCTTTCCACTCACACTTTTCACTTGCTTCTGGTTATAGCCTCCTCCTTCCCTTTCCATCAAAATGTGCCAAACAGGAAACAATATAATAAATTTATAAATCAATACAAATATATAGAATTGTAGTCAATTAATAAAACACATAACATATAAAACAAACTCATAAAAATGATCAATTAAAACATTTCACACAACATAAAATAAAACCTTAATACCATAATAAAACACCATTACATTCAATGAGATCATCTGCACTAAAATAAAACAGAATGCCCTTTATAAAACTGGCCAGTTATGGCAAAATAATAAAATAGAAGTACAGAAACATCAACCAGGAAGGATCCTTGACACTTATCCCAATCTTTCTTGAATTCTATGACTGCTTTTGTCTCCACCATCTCGCCTGGGAAGATGTTTCATGCCTCCACCATCTTTTCAGTGAAGAAATATTTCCTGAGTTTCCTACAAAGCTGAAACCTCTGAAAAAGATTTGCTTCTCGTGCCCGACTTATACCTTTGAGGTATTTGAAGTTTCCAGGGCCAGTTATAAGGGCTATTAGGCACCCTAGGCGAACCTTCATTCGTGCACCCTCGTCCTCTCCACTTCCCATTCACTTTCATGTCCATAGGCCACAGCCTGGGATTTTGGTATTTAGACTCAGCAGTCACGAAGCTCGATGTGATAAGGTGCGCAGGGATGCACTCACAGTTTTTGTGCGCAGATTTTACTCCAGGTGCAGCAAGGAGTTTTCCGTGCAGAAAATGAGTGTGCATACCAGGGTAACACTGTGCACACAAATTAGCACGCCACCTCCATTTAAATCCCATGTCAACGAAGGCATTCTCTATTACTCTCCAGTGCAGAGAGGTACGCAGGCTTAACTCATGATTTCATAATGCTTTAAATGTAACCGCTGATCAGAACTGAAGTCCAGTTATTCAGGCTCATGGAAGGAAAGGCCCTGAATGTTTCTCTCACGTCTCATCTCTCTTCCAGGGTGCACATGTTCAGATGCTAAAATCTCATCTCATATGGCTTTTGCTGTAGATCCTGAACCATTCTGGTAGTCTCTCTCTAGAACGGGTCACAATATTCTAGGTGAAGTCTGAAGAGGAATGATTATGTCTTTTGCTGCTAGTTATGCCTCTCCCTATGCACTGAACACTGCCTCCGCACCCTGTGTTGCTACCATAAGAACACCGGTCATGACCCCCCCCCCCACCCTGAGATCGTCTCTTCCAGTTGGTGAGCATCAATTTCTCACTCTCCAGCATGCACTGCTCCCTTGAATGTCTACACCAGCATTTTAATTTTTTTTTTTGCATTAGATCTGTACTGCCAAACACTCAGCCTCGCCCCGAGCTTTGTTAGATCATTTCTACTTCCTCAAGATTGATCCCTCCGTTGCCTATCATAGAGTCTTCTACAAAAAGGCAAAACGTTTCCTTCTAATGCCTCTGCAACGTCACTCACGAACATATTGACCAGATCTGGCCCCGAGAGCAATCCCTGGAGTGCTCCGCTAGTCCCGTTTCTTTCCTCAGAGTGAATTCCATTTACCACCACTCTCTGTGGTCTGCCACTCAACCAGTTGCTAATCCAGTCCACTATTTTATGGCCCCTTCCCGAGCTGCTCAGTTTATTTATGAGCCGCCAGTGCAGACAATATCAAAAGCTTTGCTGAAATCCATATAAACCACATCCAGCGTATGCCCCAGTCTAATTTTCTGGTCACCCAGTGAAAGAAATTGATCAGATCAGTTTGACACTATCTACCTCGGATAAAACCATGCTGCTTTAAAGCCTGCAGATCACTGGCACTAGATATTTTGGTCTCTTTTGCTTCATCATTTTTCCCCACCACGGAGATAAGACTAGCCAGCCTGCGTTTTCTGTTAATACTTTTATGAAGAGAACATAAGAAGTCCCATGCTGGATCAGAGCAGCGCCCAGCATCCTGTCTCTGGTGGTGGCCAGTCTGGGTCACAAGTACCTGGTAGATCCCCAATAGTTTATTTATTTATTTAACAGCTTTTCTATACCGACATTAAAGTACACATCATATCGGTTTACATTTCAACTAGAAAGGAGGAAAGTTACAATAAACAGGGGGGGGGGGGGGGGAATTGGACAACTGGCAGAAGAAGGTTTGAGGCTCTAAAAGTAGAGAGCATCGCACAGAATTGCAACCAAAAAGGCGAGAAGGACAGCGATAACGGAAACAACTTTACAAGAGTTCAAAATTTAAACTTATTTACAGAGTACATGACATGACAAAAAATTTACAGATTACATGTAAATTGTGATAAGGGCCGGCTTTCCCAAGTCTCCCTATCTGTTTATGGGCTTTTCCTCCAGGATATTATTCGCTGTTCTCCAGTCCCACGGGATCACGCCCATCTCCAAAGTGGCCCTGTAGAGAAAAAGAAAGTGGAGCGAGAAGAGCAGCTCTTTATATTAGGAAAAGGATGGAAGTCACTGAAATGACAGGAGAACAGGGAGAAGGCGAATTACTGTGGCTTGCCCAGAAGTAAAAAGCAAAGTATTATGCAGGTCTGTACAATGCTCCTGTGATGATGTCAACAAAGGCGGCAGAACCCTCAGAGACACTGGATGACCGGCGTCAGAGAGATTAAGAGTAGGTTGTACTCCCTGGCGCTGCACAGTGTCAGACAGTGTGATTTCACAAAATCCAAGAGCCACTCTCACTCTTCCGCCCTAAATGTGCGTGCATACTTTTACAATCTGTGTACTTTTAGTCACTTTAAGAAAAGGTGCTCTGGGCTGTACCAGAGGTGTGGTTGAAAACTGCTTGTGTCCATTTAAGTTAATAAAATGTACATATGCTCTACGCCTTCATAAGAAATAAAGTACGCACATTCTTTATGTCTGCATAACAATGCAGTCTTCAAACACAAACTGGACATGTTCTTTGTGTTTGATTGTCAGGTTGGTTTGTGTGAGCTGTGGGAAATATGCATGTAGTTTGTTGTTAGGCAGCTTACTGAAAATGTATCCTTATATTTGTGAACTGCAGTTTGTTTTGTGTTTAAAAATAGGGAGGTTGATTATTCAGATGCCAGATAGCCAGATACCTGGAACGTATCCAGCTATCTAGCGGCCACTGAATATCTGGTTATATTCAGTGGCTGATAGAGAACCAGGTAAGTCACTTACAGGCCGATCCAATAGATCTGCAAGAAAAACGGGCACTCTCCTGGGCATGCGATTGAATATTTAAATGAGGAGTCGCGCTAAAAAGGAGATGCTAGGGACAAATGTGCACCCCTGGTGCCTCCTCGGCAGCAGGCACCCAGGAGAGGTGGCTGTCAGCGGGATAAGAAAATGGACGCTCAATTTTACAAGCATCCCTTTTCCTAAACTGACTGTGGCACACTTCTTTTAAAAAATAAATTTTTTAAACATTCTCATCCTTTTTGTTCCTCCGACTTAATATCGCCACAATATTAAGTCAAAGGAAGTACAGAAAAGCAGCATTTTCTGCTTTTCTGTACATTTTTTGGGCTGCTCAGAAATTAGCGCCTCCTCTCGGCATCCAAAACCCGCGTCCAACCACAGGTTAAACAGGTATTGCATCGGCCTGTTATCTGGCTATCTGGTTAGCTGGCTAAGTTGTGGGCGAGTAGTGGGCAGATCAGGGCACCACTACTTAGCTGGATAACTTATCCAGCTCAATTGCAGGTCCAAATTTAGACATATAAGACTTATCCAACTAAGTAGCTCTTACTACAGAGATATTCAGCAGTATGTTTCTGTTTCTGTTTATTATTTCTTGATTAATCACAATTTATTACAAATGTAAAACAAAGCGATGTACAATTAAAATAAGCATGACTAATAATAATAACTAATAAAATGTAACATAAAACTTATCAAAACAAATAAAATAAATAATAAAATGAAATAATCTAAACAAATGAAATAGAACATACAAGTATAACCAAAATACAAGTCATTTCAATTAAGAAATATAAAAGAAGCATGTAAAAGCTAATTTATCAATTAAATGTGGAAAAGCTTGTACAAACAGATGAGATTTAAATGCTTTTCTAATTTTTAAGAACTGTTTCTCGAGACAAATATTAAGAGGTAGAGAATTCCGAAGATGAAGAGATAAATAAGAGAAGCAGATTGCTCTTGAACTTTTCAGTATAGCTGTACTACTGAATATCCCATCTAAGGCCTATATTTTCTAAAACACTGCGGCGGCGTTAATCGTACGGTGCAGGGGGGGGCGGGCCTGCGAAAGCCGGCTTTCGCACCCAATAGCGCCATCATAAAAGGTGGTGCTATTGGGCGCGAAATGGGCAATAAAAAGGCTCCTTACCTTTTCGCCATCCACGCTGTCTTCGCGGCGTCCGCCCCGACTCCTCCTCTTCCGGGGCAGACTCCGCCCCTTTTTAGCTATTGCACGTCCCTTTTCGCGTGCGCTAGCTTTAAAAAATGACCCCCTAAGTTAGCTGGATAAGTCTATCCAGCTAACTTAGATAACCGGCTAGGTTCTGAATATTGACCCCATATTGCAATGTCATGAGTCCTGCTTGCCCGCGTGTCACTGCAATACATCAGTACTGTGTGTGGAGTCAATTTTTAAATTCCCTACTTGCAAAGTCTGCCAAGTGAATTTTCAACTGGAAATTCCCATATGTAGTTGGACATTCGTTGAAAATTTGGGGGCTGGCCCGCAAATACTTCTGTAACCACAGACTGCTTTATAGCAAAGTTGCCGCTGTGAAATATGTGCAGGGATTTCAGAATGAAATCACCTCCATCCACTCCTCTACCTCCCCCAGGCCTGCCTTGTTTCAGTGTAGGGGGAAGGGGATCTCTAAGGGAGTGATGACGGGATTTACAGAGCTAAATGAATTGGGCGGATGGGCCATATGGTCTTTTTTCTCCTGTCATGTCTCTGCTTAGGACAATCTTCAGCCTTCGATCTTACCCAGGGTACCATCTACTTAATTCCCCAAGTTACATGTCTTTGAAGATTGCCCTCCCTCATGCCTTGTCTTGTGGATTCACAGTCCCAAGGAAAAGTGTTGTATGTTGGAGTAGCTGAGAGGAGGGCAAGGGTAAAATGAATAAATAAAATGTGCTGAATGTGTGTGTGAGAGAGGGAGAGTGTGAAAAGTTGTGACAGAAAGAAAAAGAGACTTAGAACAGGATAAGATACATACTATGATTGTTACAGAGGCTAATGTAGGCACTGTGGTAAGGTATTTAAAAGCCTGGGCTGCCATCTGTGGCAGAAAAAGTAACGCAGGTCCTTTAAAAGCAACTTTTGGAGGGGAAAACGTTAGCCAGTGTTTAAAAATAGGGTGAGGTTACTAAAATGTTCCGTTGCGGTGTAATATGAGAGAGTGCTTGAAGCTCTCTTTCCCATTTTCTGCAAGCGTAAACGAGATTTAAAGATGTCAAACTCACTGCCGTAGGAAGTAAGAAGAGCCGAGCAGCTGGATTCTAAGAGTAGCCGAGTAATTAGAGAAGTGGGCTATGAACCAGCAAAGCTCTGGGTTCAAATCCCACAGCTGCTCCTTGGGATGTTGGATAAGTCAATTCACTCTTCTTAATCCACTGGCACTTTGGTCTAGGGATATGATTCTCGCTTAGAGTGTGAGAGGTCCTGGGTTCAACTCCCAGAGGAGCCCTTGCCTTTGTATGTGTGGAACTCCAGAAGAAGGCTGATACTGGTCAAGCTTTTTTTGCCAAGAGTAACAGATAAGTATGAGAAAAAAAAGTGCAGAACTTGCTGGGCAGACTGGATGGGCCGTTTGGTCTTCTTCTGCTGTCATTTCTATGTTTTTATGCTAGCCGGAAGCAGGAGTAAATAAATATATTTGTATCTGGGAGCTCCGGCAGGCAAATGAAAGTCGAGTGAATAGGTGATTGCAGGCTCGTCTGTGGGCAGGTCTGTGGAGGGCATTAATGGTGTCTCCTCCTCCTGCGTTCCCCAAATATCTTTATCCAGAAATTTATTTTTCTTTGGTTGCTAATTATCTGCTTTATAACATTGCCAATTGGGTGTTTTCTAATATCCCTCTCTGTCCAATGTTCCCTCCAGTTCCTCTGTTCCGAGACCAAATATAATTTGAATGAATCAAGCCTTATACCATTGGCTACATAAACAGGCCGATGCAATACGGCGCGATCGGCCGAGCGCCCTCTTTAACCCGCGGTTGGACGAGGGTTTTGGACGCGCACCCACAACCCGTTATTCTATAAGGAGATTAGCGCGTCCAAAAACGCGCGTCCAACCCCTCCGTAAAACTAATAGTGCTCATCGCATGCAAATTCATGTTGATGAGGCTGTTAGCTATTCTCCCCAGATCCAAAAAACAACCTGCGCCCAACCTGCACGTTTTTATGCTCAGACATTAAAGCCTGCCCAGAGCAGGCGCTAATTTCTGAGCAACCCAAAATAAATGTACAGAAAAGCAGAAAATACTGCTTTTCTGTACTTCCTCCGACTTAATATCGTGGCGATATTAAATCGGAGGAACAAAAAGGGCAGAATTAAAAAAAAAATAATTTTTTTTTAAAGTGTGCAGGCGGTCAGGTTAGGAAAAGGGACCTTCAATTATAACGCGCGTCCGTTTTCCTAGCCCGCTGGCAGCCACCTCTCCCGGGCGCCCGCTGCCGAGGAGGCGCCAGGGGCCCTCGTTTGTCCCTAGCGCCTCCTTTTTAGCGCGACCCCTCATTTAAATATTCGATTGCGCGCCCAGGGGAGGTGGCTGGGCGCGCGTTAGGAGAGCGGGAGCTCCTCGCTGAGCCCCTGTTTTCAGCGCTGCCTCATTGCATGGGCCTGAAAGGATATTTTATTTTATTTATTTATTTAATATATTTCTATACCGGACTTCATGAATGGGATTCACATCAGGCCGGTTTACATGGAACTTGGGGGATTAACAAGTGTAACCAAACAAGAAGGCCGAAACAAGCAAAGTTACATATAACAGGGGGATTGAACTTGGGGGCTAAGATAGCCAGGAAGTAGACAGAGAGGAATTAACTACATATAAATAATATATGACGGGTTCAGAGATTAGTAAATATCCCATTCCTTGGGCTGAGTCTGACGTGATATTTTGATATTTTTTGACGTGATATTTTGGCTGAGTCTGACGTGACGTGATATAAAAGCAGTAAAGCGCTTATTGCTATGATTAAGAGAGAAGCTCTTTATAAATTTGACAGTGTAAAATTTTGAGGGGAATCTGAGCTGTTTTCTCACCGAAATCTTTTTTTTTTTTTGACTGGTTTGAAAGAGCTGGCGGCAGGACTCGGCGTGTGTCTGCTCTCTCATTCCTGTAGCAAAAGAGTAAGAAGTCCTGCTCAGAGTTAGGTTTCCGAGGCAGGGGGAGAATTAGGACTTCAAGCAGGGCTGGTGCAAGAGTATTTGGGGCCCCAAGCAAACATTCGATCATGCACCCCCCCCCCCCCCCCCCCGGAACGCTCCGCGTGTCGCCTCCTTTTATCTGGATAAATGTTGGGCGCACAAAATTATTCACGGGGAGGGTTTTAAAATCGTGCTTTTTGTCCGGCTAACTCCAATAGTTGGCCACACGGAGCCTTTGAATGCTGACCTCTTAGAATCTTTAGCTGGGCGGAGGGCAAACAATGTGCAGTTTGTCTAAGGGCCTGGTGTGGAGGAATAAACAATTGTGGTTTACAAAAATTGATTGCAGAAAACGCAGAATTCCGTAGGCCAAGGGAGCGGCAGGAAGCCGCGGTGGCAAAAGGGTTAACTGAATGTGCTGTATTTGCACAAGCAAAGCAAAACACAGTATGTACAGAGCTGCGGCTTCGGAGCATTTATGACTTAATAAATAAGACTAGGAATGCGCATTTTGCTGCAGGCACCAGAGACGGGAGGGAGGGTGCAGGGGAAGAGCTTTTATAAAATGAGTTGCTATGAAGGCCAGACGGGAAACCATCATCTTTTGCTTTAACTTTCAACAGGAAGGGATTAATGCTGGGTTTTATCGTGGCTCTCTCGCTGTCTGTGCTAACGACTGTTTTTCCTGAACGTTACCAGGCTCCAGACATTACTGGGTGTCCATTCGTTTTTAAATAAAATGAAAAAGTGACAAGACGCTCGCATTTTGTTAAACGCGTTCTCATCTTTTCGATCCTTTAACGCGCCGGGATGGTCCTCTTTGTGTCTCATTACGGAGTAGGCAGCCCTGCTGAGGTTCCTGCCCTCCTGGATTGCTTCCCACAGGATTGTTCCACTCTCCTGACATTTATTTCACGGTTCTCTCACCTTCACTTCCTCAGGATTTATAACTTTTACCATTCCATGATCGCTGTCAGCCAGGCTGGTTGTGTCCACCTTCAGGGTCTCCTCCAGTCCCCCACCCAGCCGCTCTCCTACTGAAACTGAGGCTCCTTGTGACCTTGGGCAAGTCACTTCACCATTGCCTCAGGGTCTGATTTACTAAGGCTTGTCTCCCATGCGGTGCCTACGGGGAAAATGTTCATTATTAAATAAGACCTAAACCCTCTGGGGCAGGGTGGACTTTGAAACTCACCTTGAGCTTGCACTCGATCTAAAATCTAAACCCAAGTGAGCACCGAGTAAGCATTTTCTTCCTAGTTGGATTCTCCATCTTTTCTACAAAAAGTTCCCATACGCATTCTGAGTACTTGTTGCTGTGTATCTTGTCATGAACATGACTTGCATCAGCAAAAAAGAGATGTGTGACCAATAATAAATGATACTGTCCAAAGGGTGATTTGTCTTAAATCATATGGAAGTCTTTAATGGTGAAACATGAGGCTCACCCCAGAGTGGAGTATTCGGTCCCCTGACACGGGATCCGCGTTTCCCAAGTGCTGCGTTGGGGAGGACCTGCATCTATCAAGCAATGTATAAAAGAAACTGAAAATGGTCCTAGCCAGGATAACAGCAAAAGGCAGCTTACCCTCCATCAGTCACAATGAACCCATCAAGATCTCTCAAAAGGTCTGCAACCTTGGATTAGTTTAGACCCCTTACTCTCTCTGAACCCACACATCTCTTCTGTCACCCAGAGTTCCTTCACAAAGTTAACATTTTCTCCATCATCTAAAACCTTTTCTTGACATCACAGATTTCAGGACAGTACGTCCATCATTTATCTTCTTTTCCCTTGAATATTGCAATTCCATATACACAAGTTTGCCACAAAGTAGCATCAGAGCCCTTCGGATTACTCAAACTCTGCTGCCCACTGCTAACTGGCACAAGGACCCACCAACATATAACCCCAATACTACTCAAACTACATTGGCTGCCAATCCAGTGAGGCCTCCAGTGTGTCAGCTTCAATCATTTGCAACTTGTTGCATCATCACACTTTCCCCATGGATAATTGCTACTTCAGAGTTTTTCACACCTTCCTGGGAAATCCCTCTCCCAGACTCCACAAGGGAAAGATCATTTTCCATTGCAGGTCCCACCCTATGCAACTCCCTACCCTTACATTTGTGCAGCATCGAGGACGCAAAGGAATTCAGAACATAAGAACATAAGAAGTTGCCATACTGGGTCAGACCAAGGGTCCATCAAGCCCAGCATCCTGTTTCCAACAGTGGCCAATCCAGGCCATAAGAACCTGGCAAGTAACCTTTTTCTTCAACATTGCCTTGAAAGAATTACCACAAAGGATGTGGAAAATATGCAAAACACACAAAATCTACAGGGAAAATTAATATCGAAGTTCTCTTGCATTTTTACTTAATTGCTTTTGATATATTTGTTGATATATTTTTTGTAGACATTTTCTTACACCCTACCTAGAAATTACTTCAGTGTGGTATGTGTATCAAACAATTTCTCCTTTTGCTGTAGCCTCTTTTCGGTCTGTTTATTTTAATACGTTTACAAAAGCCTTTTGCTATTAATTTTCTCTGTAGATTTGCTCCTCCCGATGAAGCTTCGGTGAAACACGGTCCCGTGTCCAGGGACAGAGGAGAATTAAAATACATTACTGATTTTGTTTTACCTACAATTCTTACCAATTAAATCTTTGACACCATAACTACATGTTTTTGGTCACTATGGGCTGGATTTTCCAACGGCGCAAGCCTCTCTGAATTCAGCGGTAACGGGGGGAGGGCCTGCGAAAGCCGGCAGCGATCGCACCACCGCGGTGTTATCGCTGCCGGCTTTCGCACCCAGTAGCGCCATCGTAAAAGGTGGCGCTATTGGGCGCGCTACTGGCAGCGATAAGGATTCTTACCTTTTCTCAGCCAGCGATGTTTCCGCCATGTCAGCCCCGGTACCGTCCCGACTCCTCCTCTTCCGGTGACGACGACGCTCCGACTCCGCCCCGATTTAGCTATCACACGCGAAAAGTCCTTTTTTGCGTGTGATAGGGTTAGAAAATAACCCCCTATATGAATTATCAGACCCTAAAACTATCTGCAACACACTCATTATTCTTGAAAGAATTGCTGCATGACCATCCTTTTCCACACACCACATCATCATGGCCTCTATCAGTCCAGTTTGTGTATCTCTTTAATTTTTTTTAATGTATATTTGAATGTACCCAACCCAAACTCTGGAGGGAGCAAGCTAGAAATAATTCTAAATAACTTAAAGGTGATACCTATTAATTGGAGTAACTTACTGCCTTTATGACTAGTTTTCAAGAGCTACACTCTCCTTCTCAGATCTGAGTGGAATGAATGGGTTAATGCAAAGAATGATCCTGGTGCCAGCTTTAGTCTCTTAGGAAACAAACCGGTAGCCGATCCAAGATGGCTGATAGCAATAAACAATCTTGCAAGATTTAATAAAGTCCTATTTTACCGATCCTACTCCTTGTGTTTATTGCTATCAGCATTAGTCTCTTTGCATGAACCTGCTAATTTTGCTTTATCCTGATGAATGGATAGTGGGCCCAAATGGATTACGTTAGCTCAGTAAGGTCTGACCTACAACCATTTTGTTGACCTTTGAGTTCTGCATATCGCAGCACTGAAAGTGTAGACAGGAGGCCTTTAAAGTTGTGGAGATACATAAACTAATTATCAGCATGCGATACGCGTTTACATGTATGTGGAAAATATGGAGTGAAAGTATAAGTGTATGAAGTGTGAACAAATGAGCATGTGTGTGAGAGAAAGAAGGAGTAAAAATGTGAATGTAAGAAAAAATAGCTTTAGATTATGATGCAAGGTCGGTGCAGGAGTTTTTGGCACCTTAGGCAATTCCTTGGTCATGCACCCCCCCTAGCCCCGTCTTAGCAGGGGTTCCAGCAGAGCACTCTCTTCTTTGGCAGTATTGGCTCTCTACCTCTTAGCCTCGTGCTGCTGGGATTTTGCTGCCCCCTAAAATTTTGGCATTTTAGGTGACTGCCTAGTTTCCTAATAGAAACGCTGTCTCTGCATGCATATTGTAGGTAAGGGCTTAGCTGTTAGAGAATAGCAGAAATTTAAAAAATGAGCATTGTGACCCATGATGAGAGACGCAACACTGGTCCTTTAAAAGTGACTTTTGCAAGGGAAAATTGAGTTTGTGAATAAAAATAGTTGGAGATTGCTAAGGATTTTTTTTATGAAGAATCATGTGCTAGAGTAAATTCAGAGGGTTTCTCTGTATTTTATCCCAAGCATCAAAATAATTTTAGAATGGCTCCGATAGAAACCAAAGGGAGTCTGGATTTATAGCAGCCTCTGTAAGAATTATTTTTGTGTCTGGTGGCTCCAGGAGGTGCATAAAAGATGGCCATGTATTTGGGTGAGTGGGTGCGTCTCCGGGCAGAGTGATTAAGGAAGCCTCGGTGGTGGTGCCTCTGTTTGGATAGACTGAATACATTTTTTTTCAAACCACAATTAATTTTGGGGCTGGTAATTTTTAGGACGGCCCACATAGGGCTTTGTACTCACACATTTTAGCCTGAATTTTCAAAGTGGGGTTTACATGCACGCAAGTCCACTTTGAAAATTCGCAGACTGTCCTTGCACACGCATGCACATACGTGCTCCCGAGCAGGCGTGTAAACCTCTGAAAATCGAAAGTATGCATGGAAATACTTTCCATGCCCCGAGTCTGCCTCCCAGGACTCTGAGCGGGTAAAAGTACGGATGAAATGGGGTTTCACGTGCAGAGCCCCTTAACGGATGTTAAAAGCGTCACTTACGTGCATAAAACTGATTTTTATGAACAAACGTCATTTTTAAAATCAAGCTCTTGTATTAAATACCTGCTTTTATAAAACAGATATTATTTGGCAAAACAAAAGAAAACAAACAAAAATTATTTCTTTTTTCATTTCGTGTTCCTCAGCGAGCAGCTACCAGTACTGGCTCAAGCCCCCCGCATTCCTTTCCCACCGCAAAAATTAAATAATTCAAGACCCCTTGGATGCCTCTTTCTCCATCGTTGGTCTTTAAAGTCCAAAAGAGGCAGGAATGATCCCCAGCCATTCTTGTCCCAGCCAACCTTCAGCCTGGTGCCTTTTTAATGTTCAGACATGCAACATAAATTCTGAATGACAAAATGGCACCAGCCTCGGGGCTGTCTGCAGGCTCGGCGCAACAGGGTGTGAATACTGTGCATTTGCATGGGGCGGCACACCCAGGGCAGGCAGCAAGCCAGCGGCAGCAGGAGAGGCTACGGGGCCATTGGCAGCCAAAGAAGAAGAGAGGCTGGAAGCTGCTGGCACTCAAGCCACCGGCGGCCGTCGAAGAGGCTTGTCTTCTGTTTGTGTGTGTGTGCACACACACAGCTTCCGCTCTCCCCCACCCCCCCAACTCAGGAAGTGGTGGAGCTCATCCCACCACATCAGGAGACCCATTGGGCCATGGTGGAGGTCATCCCACCATGGCCTGAAGACAACAGGAGGAATGTGTGTGTGTCTGAGAGCCTGTGTGTTTGTGCATGTGTGTGTCTGTTTGAGAGCTTGTGTGTGTGTGTGTGTGTGCGCGCGCCTGTGAGAACCTATATGTGACACTTCTCTCACAGGTACACAAACATACACACAGGCTCTCAGACACACACACATTCCTCCTGTTGTCTTCAAGCCATGGTGGGATGAGCTCCACCATGGCCCAATGGTGGAGCAGGGGTGATATGATACAATGGTGGAGCAGGGGTGATATGATACAGACTTTCAGATACTTGAAAGGTTTTAATGATCCAAAGACAACGACAAACCTTTTCCGTTGCAAAAAAAATCAGCAGAACCAGGGGTCATGATTTAAAACTCCAGGGAGGAAGACTCAGAACCAATGTGGGGAAGTATTTCTTCACGGAGAGGGTGGTGGATGCCTGGAACTCCCTTCCGGAGGAAGCGGTGAAGACCAAAACTGTGAAGGATTTCAAAGGGGCGCGGGATAAACACTGTGGATCCATAAAGTCTAGAGGATGTGAATGAAGAGTGGGTGGCTCGCGGGAATGACGGCTACTGCCTGGAGATAATACCCTTATTCAATAAACATACACATGGTTAATGCGACTCCAACATTGCTCTATGCTTCAACAGCAAGAGGAAATGTGGAAAAAAGGATTTGCATCCACATAAAAGCAGGGGAGTAGCTTGCTTGTTACGTCGGTTACTACCCCAAACCAAAAATGCCTGATACTTCACTTTCAATGCATATCCAGCATAGCTCTATGCTTCAACAGCAGGGGGAATGAAGAAAAGATGTTTTATATTCAGACATCTACCAACAAGGATTGAATTACATAGTCTGGGTAAACAAATAAGCATGGGTGTAGCTTGCTTGTTACGGCGGTTACTACCCCAAATCAAGCCTGATACTTCACTTAAAATACATATCCAGCGCAGCTCACTGCTTCAACGGCAGGGGGAATGAAGAAAAGAGGATGTATATTCAGACAACCAACAAGGACTGACTTGCACAGGCTGGGTAAACAAGCGTGGGAGTAGCTTGCTTATTACGGCGGTTACTACCCCAAACCAATTAACTGGATACTTCACTTAGATGCAGCTCCAGCACTGCTACCCTGTTTCCCCGAAAATAAGACCTCCCCCGAAAGTAAGACCTAGCAAAGTTTTTATTTGGGAGCATGCCCGTCGCACAGAACACCAGAGCATGCAGCTGTGATTTTTTTACCCTGCAGGATTCACAGTTAGTTGTCATCACAAACCAGCATAACCAGACAACTATTCAGAATATGATAAATGTTCATTTTTTTGTTCAACAATATATGTGAATTCTTCTTCATGGAAAAATAAGACATCCCCTGAAAATAAGGCCTAGTGCATCTTTGGTAGCAAAAATTAATATAAGACACTGTCTTATTTTCGGGGAAACACTGTATCTACGATGGCGGGGGTGGAAGGGAAATATAACCAAAAAAAAATTATTTATAGGGACAAGAGTAACAGAAAAGTATGAAAGAAAAAACAAAGTGTGAAAGCTTGCTGGGCAGATAGGATGGACCATTTGGTCTTCTTCTGCCATCATTTCTATGAATATGATTTTACTATTATGATTGTTTTATATTTCTTGATTTTATTTAATGTTTTATGAAGAATGGTAATGTTTCTGTTTTTCCATTGTTGCTCTACATACAGAGGCTGGATTGTTGTGGGTTCCAGTTCAATTCTTCTCAGCACGTTTCTGTTGATGCTTTCTGATCTCTTTATTCTGTATTTGGCGAGGGTCTGTCTGTGGTCTGCATATGTGACCGAGGTGAGGTATTTTGCTGGCATGTAATTTCTGTGAAGGGATCTCTAGCAGCCTGGTTTCCTAATAAGAGTTTTATTGGTGTTCTAGAGCCTGGTGTAATGTGTGCAGTGTCGCCTTTTCATAGATAAGGTTGTTAGGGTTGTTTTAGTATGGGAGGTTTACTATATTGTAATGGTAATTCTGTTTGTTCACGGCTTTCTGACGGCCAAGCCCACACCCAGCACGCATTACAAAAAGTCTAATTCCATAAGAGCTCCGAGTGTCTTTTTTGCAGAGTTTTCTGGTAGGCACCACAGCAGTGCATGTAGATATAATATGCATGTTGTGTTATTTTTGCCTCAGCAGACTGTACTCTTGAATGTTCTTTTTCATGTACAATTTATTATAAATGCATAATTTAATTGTGTGTGTCTGTAAAGGATGTGGGGGTGTGTGGGGTAGCATTTGTGCAAGGCTGTGAGGTTTGCCTAGGGTACCTCATATGCTTCCCTATCCATGAGTCCTGGGGAGGGGGGGGCTGTCAGGTTTTTTACAATATAGATTGCAGAACGGAGCTGGGCCTGGGACAGGCACTGAATGAATCGGGGGGGGGGGGGGGGCAGCACAGAAATTGCAAAAGCTAGCAGCGGCCCTGGCTCTCTGATGCCCTTTTGAAATACCAACCTAAGGGGCAGGAGAAACTGGGGATCGCTTCTATCCCCTGGACTTTAACAATCAACAGGGTAAGAAGCATCGAGGGAAGGGGGTGAGAGTTGGGGTGGATGCAAGAGGCCTTGAATATTTTAGTTTTTTGAGACACTGAGGGTTTTTTTTGGCAGGGGAAGAGGTCTCATTCCAATTTGTTTTTTGTTTTGTTTTCATTCATCCGTATTGTTGTTGAGTTCATGTCAGGTAAATAAAATGAAACAGAATAAACCACAAATGAAATGAAAAAAAAACAAACCAAACACCCAATAGAAGAGGAAAACAAAATGGAAAGACAAAATGTAAGTGAGCATCCCTAAGATATTCCTAATGCGAGAATCACCCATAACTAGGACCGTCCTAGCCCTGCCCTCTCGGGCACACAGGGCCCAGTTATGAGATTGCTCCTTTCCGTCGCGAGGTGGTGCTCTCCTTCCCGGTGACCTTGCAGCTCCAAGGCTGCACATCTTTGCAGGCGTAGCTTCCATTTCTCTAAGAAAAGCGGGACCACAAGGCCACAGATTCAATGAGGCAAAGCCAGAACTGGCTCAGTCTGCCAGGCTTGCATGGGTTCCAAAGGGACAACCCTTGGCCTATCACTGCCTTCTACAGATCTTTAGACCTTTTGCCTGCAGCCTTCCTAACACTTATTTTATCTATTTTACTTTCAACTTCTTGTCCCCCTCCTGAGCTAACAACCTGAACAAAAAATCACATTTTTTTTTAAATCTTATACACAAGATTATTTGAATCTTAGTTCACCTCCAGGTGTGTCACAAAGATAATTAAATCAGACAGGTGCTGAGTGATAGCCAAACAGGTTGCAGATCCACCTCCACGCGCGACCTCATTGGTTCATTCAGCTCTGGGTTTTCAACCTGCAGTGCTGTCAGCCCGTCACGATTCTTAAGGCGCTGTGAAGCCGACGCTGGGTGCACAGCAAGTTAATACCTGGGAAATAAAATTCTTTAATACGGGTTAAATTGGGATAGCATAGACTGGGAGGGTGAATAGAAAGGAAAGAGGGCACTGGGATGTAAACCAGAAAAACAGCTTCAGGAAGCATATTAACATAGAGGCAGTAAAAGAACAAAG
The DNA here is from genome assembly GCF_901001135.1 of Rhinatrema bivittatum. Taxonomy (NCBI): domain Eukaryota; kingdom Metazoa; phylum Chordata; class Amphibia; order Gymnophiona; family Rhinatrematidae; genus Rhinatrema; species Rhinatrema bivittatum. The sequence goes on along the minus strand of NC_042626.1, from coordinate 17,908,989 downwards.
ATGACTTGGAAAAGATTACGGTATATACACACGTAACTATGGCAGTTCTGTCCCCAACCCCTGGAGAAATCTATATATACTATTAAATATATGAACGTCGATACATGCCGTGCTGTGCCTCAGCCGTTCAGCTCCCCTCCCCTCTGATAGAGCACGCTGCATTTCTACTTATCTGATGATAAACGATTAAGTGCGATGACAGATAACAAACTGGACTGGCTACCTATCTATCTGTCTGTACCGCTCTATATGATTGCTTCTCCTTAAGGCTGCAAATCATTTCTAGCTCTCAGGGAAACGAAAATAAGAAAATTGACCTGGCACATCAGTCTCATGCATATTCAATGAGCGAGGCCTGGAAACCTCAAGGACCCTGAGACCCAGAGACAAATCACTGACCATGTGGTTGAAAAATGAATGTAAAGATTTTGCTTCAGCCCTGCTCAGAGAGCTAACATGAATTACTGAAAAAAAAACAACAACAACAACAACAAACAAACCATAAATACTGCTTGGACTAAAAGGTTATAATGGAAAAGCCATTGCTTGAAAGCAGGCTTCCCCTACCATGGTCCCAGAAGATCATCTAGCCCTGTTTTAAAAGGCGGCGCCGTGACTGATTGGAGCTGATATACATTATAACGCCCAGAGCCAAAGGCTGAGGGTATATGTGTGTGACATGAACCAGTGATAAAGACCAGATAACATCATGGAACCTTAAATTTAAAGCAAGGCCCGCAGACAGGTTTCCAGGAAAGTCACAATGAATGTTCATGAGATAAATTTGCAAATACTGAGTCCCCAATGTATGCAGATTTATCTCATGCATATTCATTATGGATGTCTTGAAAACCCAACTGCCTGTGGGGGGGCACCAGGACAGGTTTGGGAAGCCCTGATTTAAAGGCTAAAGTCCCGGGTTAACGCAGCAGCTGTGGAGAGCCCTGGGGATTGAATCCCAGGCCAGGAGTCTGCTGGCGATTCTACAGAGGCAGTGTTCATCGGCCCGGGGGAGAGGGAGTCTCAGCCATTGCTGAGCAGCGGCACCTGCTGGCCATATTTAGAGTGCGCAGTAGCTGGGTTCCAGGCCAGAAGTGTCGGCAGAGCACCCCCGGGGTTTGCAGAGTTTTTCCACACCGTGTGCTGAATTGGAAAGGGGATATATAAATGGGTGAAAATGTCCTCGGGTGGCTGCAAATAACGGTTCATGGCCCCAGTTCCAATGAAGCTGAAGCTCAAATGGAGCAGGAGGAATTTGTCGGATGGAAATAAATAAATAAAGACGTGTACCAGCCCTAGTGTTGAGTCAGGGGCAAGGACTGTGCTGCCTCATAGCTAGATTCCCACTGAAGCCGGTGGGTAGGAACACCTGCCCCTTATCTGCTGGATAGTTTATCTTTTGCCGGCTGCAGAGACCTCTGGAGCACTGGCTCACCCCCTAACCAAGGAGTTGTGGACCCTTCTAGGAAGGATCAGCAGAGACCACAGCTCAATAGCAAAGCTTCCCTTTCCAAAAGGAGCCTCAGATCTTTTATTGGGAGCTGTGGGAGAGGACGAGGGCCCGGTAGGCTCCTCCTGCCTCGATGAGTTTCCAGCTGGATTGGAACCAGCCTGTACTGGGCGATGGGGCGGCCTAGTGGTTACAGCAAAGGGCTGCAAATCAGGGTTCAAATCCCACGTCTGCTACTGACATGGGGTAAGTCGCGTTATCTGCTGTTGCGCGCCGAGCAGATTTTAAAACGAGCATGCAGACTGGTTAAATACAGCCCTACGTGTACACATCCCTAACAGAAACCTAAGGTCAGCAAACAAAGCACTCCTAACCATTCCATCAGTCAAAACTGCAAGACTAACACAGGTGTGAGAGAGAGCACTATCACTAGCAGGACCCATACTATGGAACTCCATGCCCCTAGATTTAAGACTACAAAGAGACAGCAAAACCTTTAGAAAAGGTTTAAAAACCTGGCTCTTTAAACAAGCTTTTCAGAAAGAGAAGGGAGAATAGAAACCAGGGACAGGCAAAGCACGATCAATATAACATCCACATACACTGCTGTATTCACTAAGTGTGTAGTCTTTAAAGGACAAGTCACAATTTTAAAGTTAATTCTGTAATAAAAACCGAGATAGACTGGATCCAAGATGGCGTCGGAGCAGTAGGTGGTGCGAGAACGAGCTCCCGATATTTTTTTGAATTTCCTGAAGAATGCCGCACACAAAGAGGAAGGGCAGGGTCAGGGTAGAGACCCCGACAGCCCCGGCCCTTGCACCCTCACAACCATTGATCGGGAATTTCTTCTCGCCGACTAATGTGAGTTCCCCGGGAGAAGTGCCCGATGTCGGCGTCAGTGCAGAGCAAAATCTGACGCTGCAGGGCCTTAACATCTCCCTAAGCCCCGGGGCTCCCTTGAAGCCCTTACCTCCTTCATTCGCTCATACTCCGGTTTCGGATCTTGGAGCGCGACCAAAGATGTCGGCGCCTCGCGACCCCATCGGGGGGAATCCGAGAGAAATGGAAGCGGATAAGAAGTTCGGGGAAGGGGAAACCCCCCAGACTTCTACACCGGAGGAGTCTAAGGACCGGGCCGCGGCCTCGAGTGAGAGGCAGGAACGTCGCCTGAAGGAAACAGTGAGTCAAAATATTTCAAGCGATATGCACAGGCCTGTAACACTGGAGAATATTTGGGCTGTCCTATTGGAAGTTAAAGGATCAGTTGAGAACTTAAACACCACAATATTAGAGACACAGAATCGAATTTCCCAAATTGACCCTGTTGTTACTGAGCAGAAAGAAAAATTGCAATGTTTGGAAAATCGGGTAACACAAATAGAAAAAGTTCAAGTTAGCTTGATACACGGAGAAACAGCAAATGCACGAAGAATCGAAGTACTGGAAAATCAAGCTAGATATAATAATTTGAGAGTTCTTAACTTCCCAAGTGTGAAGTTAATATCATCATATGAACTATATAAAAAATATTTGATGGAAGTGTTGATGCTAACCCTTGAGGAGATACCAGCAATTGCAAAGATTTTCCTTGTTGTTCAAGGGAAATCAGAAAGTGAAGTTCAAAACAAAAGTAGTGCACAGCAACAACAGGAATTAAATGATATTACAGCTTTTTTAGAACAAAGCATGACTGAACAAATTGAACATCATGGGACTCTGTGTGTAAAGTTTGTAAATGCTACAGACAGGGACAAGATTTTGAAATTGTCCCTCAGAAATAGGAGTAAGCTATTTCTCGGTCAAAAAATATGGACATATCCCGACATAACGAAGTATACACAATCACGTAGGAAGAAATTTCTTCAACTGAGCCAAGAGGCAAAAAACCTCGGGGCACAGATTATGCTATATTATCCATGTAAATGTGTAATCAAGTATCAAAATGATAGGTTTGTGTTTTTAGAACCGCTTGAATTACGAAAATTTATTGATGCAAAATTACCTATCACTGAAACCTTATCTAGGGATTTAGAAAGCACTATGTAACCTACTGAGTTTTCTTGCTTAATGTTTTCTACCAAATTTGCTCATTTTATTTCTGTCTTGGATCCCCAATTTCCTTATAACGGGGGTTTTGCCTCTTTAATTTGGTTGTATAAGGACAATATGATACGGAATGTATAATGTATAATATTTTCCTCTTATTTTTTTCTTTCTTGCAAGAATTATTGCCGTATTACACGAATTATACAACTATGTTATTACCTGTAATATTTTCACTAATACCTAATCTATGACAAGCGGACATTGCTGTTTAAGTTTGTTTAAAAGCATTAATAAATATAAATTTAAAAAAAAAAACCGAGATAGAGGCATGGACATGATTAATTATATTTAACATTATTGATCACTAACTATGTTACCGAACCTTATGGCACTCTTGTAAATGTGCAAATTACAGTATCATTAATTTTATGTGCCTCAATGTAAACCATTGTGACGGTATCCTCCAAACGACGGTATAGAAAAGATTTAAAATAAATAAAAGCCACCAAGATAAGGCGCCTATCTCCCGGAGCACGCACATCTTGGAAGTTTTCAAAAAGGGGCGGGGCCTGGGCATTTTTGGGGCGTGAGCCTGAGATGCGCGCGTAAATACTTACGTGATCTGATGCTCACCAAGACCCCCTGATCCGTAACTTTACGTCTGCTATGGATGATGTGAAAGTTAAAAAGTAAAGAAAACCAGGTAGATCTGCAGGGTATGAAGGGTTGGTGATACCTGGGGGGGGATGAGGTTTGGAGGGCCTATCTTTTAACTGAGAAAGCTGGGGACAAACTGGTAAAATTGGGACTAGCGTCAATGCACGCTCCTTTTAAAATCCCCCAATTTAAGTGGCAGAAGTGGGATTTCATGCACATGCATGCGCCCACTTAAAATTTGCTGCAGATGTTTGTACGGCTTGGCTATTTTATAACATAGCTGCCTCACGGGCCAATGCTCGTGCACATATGTGCACCCGTGCACTGCTCTGAAAGTTACGGGGGCACATTTGCGGGCGCTGGTCGGCCAGCGCCCAGGGATGCGGTCATTTTATAACACCCGCCTGTATATGCGCACGTGATATAAAATAGCCTGACCGCAGGCACACGTGCGCACAATTTTAAGTGGACGCATGCCGCGTAAGTGGGGGATTTTAAAACACACACGTGCCCGATGCCATTAACCAGTTTTCCCAGTTCATTCCCAGTTTACCCAGATAAGGAAGAGGACTTCCTAAACCCCCTAGCCTCCCTTCCCCCTTGTTAGCCCCGATCTGTTTATCTTTATTTTATAACTTACACGTCATCCATAGAAGAAGTAAAGTTACGGGACGGGGGACCCTGGTGCGCGTGTGCCGTGAGTATTTGCAGGCTAATTTCAAGTTAAAATCCAGGAACGCCCATTCCTCGCCCCTTTTTTTAAACTTCTCATTTGGGCGTGCGATGGCAAGTACGCGATGTATCCGGCGGCTTTTGAAATGTGCTCGGTGCGCGCCGGCCCAACTTGTGCACCTACCTCCCGGTTTTGGCATGAGCTGGGCTTTTAAAATTCACCTTTAAGCTTTTTGGGGGAAGGGACTTGTCATATTTGAAATAAATGTAAAAGAACTTGAGCTAAAACTGGAAATACCAAACATTATTATTATGGTACTGTAAGCCTTCATTTTGCAATTACCCAGTTGTGAGTTCTATTTTAACCCTATTTTATTTCCCCTCCCAACACACTTTGTCCAGTCACTGCAGCAACAATCCTTGGCCGGGGGCCACAGAACATGACCAGCTCAGGGAACGGGAAGACCTGACCTAGGAATCACACCCAGGTCCTGTTCATGGTAGTGCCCGGCGCTGCTACTGAGCCACAAGGCTGGTCTGAGCAGGGCCGGTGCGACCCAACAGGCGAACTGGGCGGTCGCCTAGGGCACCAGTCATTAGGGGGCGGCAAAGAGCAGCCATGTGGGGCCGCGAGTGGAGCCTTCTTGGTGGGAAACGAGTGGCGCCTCTGTGCGTGAGTGAGAGGGATTGTGCGTGTACAAGTGAACAATGGTGCTGGTGAGAGAGAGGGAGGGAGCCTGTGAGAATGAGATGAGGAACCTAAGTGATTGTGTGTGTGTGAGAGGGAGCCTGTCTGAGTGAATGAAGTCGGGGCTGGAGCCGGGGCCTGGACAGGGTCGGGCGCAAGGCAGAAAGTTCACCTAGGGCACCTAATGTCCTTGCACCGGCCCTGGATCTGAGGTCTTCCTGCTAAAGGATCCCAAGATCAGGACATTCCCTGCCCGACAAGACCAGGTCACTGACACGGCTCAAGATAACAATTTTCTTCTTTAGTGAGTTAAATTTTCCAGCAGTAAGACTGTCGCCAGGGGAGAAACTCTTATGCTAGAGGTCTGCGAGATCAGCTGGAGAAAAGCAGCTGGCGCCCTCTGAAGGCGACTCAGCCATATTGACGATCAGACCAATACAATCAACCCAAACGGAGAATGTGACTGCGGATAAGGTCCGTGAGGCCCATCTGGTCTGCCCAGTTTCATAGACCCCAGTGGATCTCTAGCCTTCCGCTCACTTCTTAGCTATTAAGGCTCCTTTGTGCTTATCCCATGTTTTCTTGAATCTCTTATAGCGTTTGGCTCCAGAACCTCCACTGGGAGGCCAAGCCATGCATCTATCACCCTCCCTTTGAAGGAACATTTTCTGATGTTGCACCTGAGAATACTCCCTTAGGGAGTAATTTTCGAAGGAGTTACTATCGCAGCAATTTTCAAAAGCTATTTACTCGAGTAGAGTGCACTTACATGAGTAAATCCCATGGACAATTCAATGGCATATATTGTAGCAATTTTCAAAAGCCCACTTACTGGAGTAAATGCTTATTAAAATCAGGCCCTTAGAGCCTCATACTGTGACCCCTGTAAAAGGTTTGCTCCTTGGGCTTTAATATCTTTGAGGTCCATCGAGTTCAGCATCCAGTCTCCGACAGTGGCCAGTCTCTAAAAGTAGATCCAGTTTCCTGCTGCTCACTCTCTGTTAGGGATGTGCTTTCGTTTCCTCCGATTTGGCGGTACCCGTGTACCTCGCCGACTTTCCAGTTCCCGCGGGAAACGGAGCGCATGCGTGTATTTCTAGTAACGAGATGCAAGCATACGATCCGTTTTCCCACGTGTACTGGAAAGATGACGAGGTACGCGCGTACCCGCTGAAACATTTGTAACGAATGCACATCCCTACTCTCTATCGCAAGGGTGGATCTCCCTGAGTTACCTGGTTAATAACTATTTATGGACTTTTCTTCCAGGAACTTGTCCAAATCCCTTTTTAAACCCAGTTGTTGTGACTACATCCTCCGGCAACGAATTCCACAGCTTGATCGTGCGTTGAATAAAAAAATCCTTTCTCCAGTTTGTTTTTTAGTCTGCTACCTCTTGGCTAAAAGGCGTGTCCCCTAGTCCTGGTGTTATTTGAAAGGGTAAATAGCTGTTCCCTAGGAACCTGTTCCACTACACTCATGATTTTGTAGGCCTCAATCACATCCCACCTGCCGAGACCTCCTCCTGGTCAGTGCACATCATTCTTCAATTTCGGCATCCCAAATGCATGGTTCTGCACTTTTATTTGCAGTGTTTAGTATTTTATTATTATTTTTTTTCCACAAGAAGGTTTCAGTAGTTACCTCACAATGTAAAAATGGGCTGAAAATCAGAAAATGCCTTCAAAATGTTCTGATTACATTTAGGTATGATATGGGCCTCCCTTGCATATTAGTAAATGAAACTTTACTTAGAAATTCTCTCTCTCTCTCGTACGCACGCACGTGCAATCCACAGGCCGCCACTCACCCAGCCTTGCCATTTTTATCTTGTTCAACACTGCGGCCATTGCCCACCTACGCCCTAAATCAGATGCCATTTTGGTAGGCTGAGTGCATGAACAGGACCAAAGATGTATACCTGACACACAGCCCTCCCCCCAGGGCCCACAACTGAAGCGCCGTACCTGACGCACAGACACAGGGACCGGAAACAAGGTGTTACACCTGACAAAAAAGAGGTCCTAGAAACAAGGTGCGATAACCGACACCAACCCAGGGACCTGAAACAAGGCACTGCACCTAACCCAGGGGCCCAGAGACCTTAAATGAGTTTCTACACCAGATACCCAGGGTCCAGAGATGAACACCCCACCACCGAATCCTAAAGCTGGGGTCACTAAGCAAGGCCCGGGCAAGAGCTCTGTGTGGCAGAGTTCCTTGCTCGTCTGAGGCTCCTGTGTAAATGTCATTCCTCGCTGATGGCCATGCAAAGCCCTGTTTATTTGGAACGGTCAAACAAGAGCGGCTGAGAAAAGGCGGGGGAGCAGAAAAGAGATCAGAGTTGTTATGGGAGCTGTTGTGAGGTGGTTCCTAGCAATCCCTCATCAAGTTGTGCCTAGGACCCTGCCCCAGCTCACCAGACCTTACCCAGCCACATTCATAAGCTGTTAAAGTTGCTGGCGGCACAGGACCTGACAGAGTCTGCCTGCTGCCGGTGGAGCAGGGCAAGAGGTGACGGTCACAGCCCTTGAAGGGGAAGGAAGGATTAGATAGTTGCCCTAATTGTGACACCTGCTGGCCGCCTCAGGAGTTGCACTGGAGACAGCTGTGGAGGGAGACGTTTCCCTTCCCATCACGGAACTTAACGGGCGCAGCAAGTGCTGCCTCTTATGGTAACAGAGAGGTCACCATGTGCTGGATGAGAGGGTAGGCACGAGGAGAAGCACACGGTGACATCTCTGATCCAAGAGCTCTGTGTGCATTGGTGCTTTATAAAGTTATTTATTTTCAATTAGAAAACTCTAAATGCACATTCCTAGACTCTCACGTAGAGAAATTATTAGACTGCTGTTTCTGGATAACAAGAAAGGAAGGGGGGGCGAGAGATCAAGGGCGCGGGTTGCCTCCTGGCTCCACGTCACGAGGAAAAAGCCAGTCCAGTCCTGACTTTACCCCAGAGCATGGATTGGAAGCTCTGATTTGCCTAGGGCTGCTGTCCACATCACTAAGACTCATCGATGCAGCTGGAACTCAGAGCCTAGGGGGGTGACCACAAATTAAAAAGGGCCCAGCAATGAACAATCCTCACTCACAGGGCCTTTCCAGTGCAAGCAGGTGGCACAGTGGTGAAATTTTGTCCTGCTTCTGCCCTATGCTGCATCCGTCCTGTCTGTGGTGGGACAGAGTTTGTGTGTGTGTGTGTGTGTGGGGGGGGGGGGGGGGGGGGGAGCGGCTTGGAGGGAAGGGAAGACGAGGAGGGGAAACTTGCACTGCTCTGCCCATGGCTGTACCTGTTTTGGGAATAACTGGTGCTTTTATGTAATTCCAATACTATTGCCAAGTGCTAGAGTCACTAACAGTCTAGCGACTGAAAACAGCTACACCTACTGCAACCAGCAGAACGCAACAAACTGTATAATTTTTATATTTCAGTTGAAAGATAGGAGCCATCAAACATAATTTGCAGACAGCAGTGTGGAGACCTGGCTGTGCATTATTAGGCCACTGTTTGTTCTGGTGTTATTAGTTGGCTCTAAAGATAATTATGTTCTTACTTTCCGAGGATCTTTATTCTCCGTAGTAGTTTGTTGACAGAAATCAAGAAGCACTGGATTTAATTAAAGAAGTGCTGGAGCCTGTTACTGCTCCAGTAAAGGTTTATGTACACAGATTTTTGCCTTGTGTGGGTGAAACTTAATTGAAGATGTCTCTCGAGTTATGGGAACGTGTCGGGAACCAGCAGAAGAGAGGGAAGTGCCAGAGACCAGGCGGGGTACAGAAAGGCCCGACTATGCTTTCCTGGAACTTCGGGGAATGGCTCCTGCTTCCAGTTTACAATGATTACTCGTTGTTCCGGTGTAGAAAGGACAGGTTCTTCCTTCTCTGAACACCCTGCCTGCCCAGAAAATCAAAGGCAAACGCATCACAAAATGTTTAGTCTTGGGGCAAAAAGTGATGTTGCTCTCTCTTAAGGCCTTTGTGTGGCCTTGATCTCCCAGAGCCTTTGATTATCCAACTATGCCGGGCAGTATTAACAACGTTCTTTATTTCCTCAACCCTTCAAAGTTTTATGTAAAAGCATACGGCCAGGTTATTCACCCCAGAAGTGACTGCACTTACTTACATCTCTGAAATATTAATTATAAACCAGGCCTCCCCAGGCCTACCCTGGCGACCCAACAGCTAAGTCACGTTTTCAGGATATCTACAATAAACTTGCATGAAATTAAATTTGCATATACTGGGCCTCCAATGTATGCAAATTATCTCATTCATACTTACTGTGGTTAGCCAGAAAAAAAACAAACGATTAGCTCTGGGGTTACCAGGACAAGTTTGGGAAGCCTTGTTGTAAAGTGCACTGGGAGCCACTCTAGGCAAATGAAACAAATTCTTTAAAAAAAAAAAAATCAACTTACTGGCATCCAAGTAATGAGGTTTGTTAGCTCCTGCTGACCTCTCCTGGTGCACTTCCTCCCTTACAGCACTTATCCTCTTTCTTGTGCAATGATTTCAGACAAGATTTAACATCCCTTGGATGTTTATTTTTTGGATTAATAAAACCGTCTGGCACGGGAGACATTCTGCAGGAGAGAGAGAGAGAACTTGATTGTGAAATTCTCTCATTAAGAGCTGAGCCTCTTGGAATAGAATTCTGGCAACTCCCATGCACTCACAAGCAGGGGTGCCCTGTTGTTTTGTGGGGGAAAGAAATCTGAGGAGGTTCCGGCATACATTTATTTATTTATTTATTTATTTATTTGGGAGGGGGGGGGGGGAGCGCCTGGCAGCTTCCTCGTGCTCCTTGGGGTTTCAGGCTCAATCAGAATCAGCACTGCAATCAGGCACCATGAGCCTTCACTGGTACCATAAAAGGGTGCTGAATGTATGGCACAGTGGAGACAATAACAGTATCAGAATTCAGGAAAGCACAGGACAAGTACAGAGGTGTGGAGGAGTCGCCTAGTAGTTAGGGCAGTGGGGCTGAGCACCAGAGAAGCCAGGGTTCAAATCCTGATTTTCCCACGCATGCTCCTTATGACCTTAGGAAAGTCACTTAACTCTCCATTGCTTTAAATACAGACATAAATTCTAAGCCCTACTTGAGCTCATATTGAGAAAGGTAAGTAATTACATCTCTAATCCCGGAGGATCTCTCCGTGAGAACGGGCCGTATGATATTTTTCCACCACCATATTAAATACAGACATATATTCTAAGCCCTACTTGAGCTCATATTGAGAAAGGTAAGTAATTACATCTATAAATCCCAACCCACGGAGGATCTCTCCATGAGAACAGGCCTTATGATATTTATCCACCACCATATTAAATACAGACATATATTCTAAGCCCTACTTGAGCTCATAGTGAGAAAGGTAAGTAATTACATCTCTAATCCCAACCCACAGAGGATCGCTCGGTGGGAACGGGCCATATGATATTTATCCACCACCATATTCTGTTTCTATATTTAACAGAGGCGCATGCTCTGTGATACAGGCAAAGCCAAGGCTGATTCTTTATAAAGAGGTGGGGCCATGGCAGCAGGTCTTAGCGATTTTGTTATGCTCTGCATGTTCTTGTCCCTTGATCTTACTCACTAGTCTTCTCCGTGGAAAAGCATCAGAGGCTCTGCTTGAAACCGGGGCAGACCACATCTACTACCCCCCTCTGATTTATTGCTCTAGTCAAGTTTGTTTGGCAAAATCTCCCCCTGATGAATTCATGGCACTTGAGATCTTCTTTTCTTCTATCTGTTACCCCCCCAACCCCCACTTATCCTCACCACCATGCTGTGCCTGAACCACCACACAAGTTTCAATTGTGTCGACCTAATCTGTCACAGAATTTGACCAAGCCTGGGACAGAGCGCTAACATAGCTTCCCCGACCCCCAAGCACCCCATGATCTCCGGCTAAAGTACAGACAGAACATAAGAACATAAGAACATGCCATACTGGGTCAGACCAAGGGTCCATCAAGCCCAGCATCCTGTTTCCAACAGTGGCCAATCCAGGCCATAAGAACCTGGCAATTACCCAAAAACTAAGTCTATTCCATGTAACCATTGCTAAGGGCAGTGGCTATTCTCTAAGTGAACTTAAGACTAAGATATCCAGTGACGTATCTGGGTTTCCAAGTGTTGGCTAGCAAAGTTAGGGATAAAAGAACAGAGCATTTTGTGGTCATGCTTAGAGTGTGAGAGTGTGAGTGTGAGTGTGTGTGTGTGTGAGTGTGTGTGTGTGTGTGAGTGTGAGTGAGTGTGAGTGTGTGTGAGTGTGTATGTGTGTGTGTCTGTCTGTGTGTGTGAGTGTGTGTGAGAGTGAGTGAGTGTGAGTGTGTATGTATGTGTGTGTGTGTGTGTATGTGTCTGTGTCTGTGTGTGTGAGTGAGTGTGAGTGTGAGTGTGTATGTGTGTGTGTGTGTGTGTGTGTGTGAGTGTGTGTGAGAGTGAGTGAGTGAGTGTGAGTGTGTATGTATGTATGTGTGTGTGTGTGTGTGTATGTGTCTGTGTCTGTGTGTGTGTGTGTGTGTATGTGTGTGTGTGTGTGTGTCTGTGTGTCTGTGTGTATGTAGCTACTGCAGCAAGAATCCTTGGCCAGGAGCCAGAGACCACAGCATCATAGACCCTGGAAGCTAACCCCAGGCTGTTCCCAATGTGCAAGGGCAGATACCCCCACCTCCCTCCAAGGCCTGTGTGTGCTGCCACCACAGTATCCCAAGCCTGCCCAGGGAGCAGCAATCCAGCCTGGAAACACAACCCAGGACACAGCACTTCCCAGGCAAGTGGCCCCTTTTAAAGTGCCCAAGACCCTTGAAATCCCTGTCACAGCACTGAGATGAGTGGACAAATGAAGGGAGGGTGAAGGGGGAGGAGATCCCCCAGGCAGGCCTCCTCCCTGCATTGCTGTCGTAAAGAGGTGACAGCCCGGTCCCAGGCCTCTCGCTCTGCTTATAGCATGACACAGCCTTAAAGACAAACAGCTTTTTCTTGGTAAACAAAAAAGTTACCTGCAAAAAGATAAGGAGGGGGGAAAAAAAAAAAGACACAGCAGAATTAATACAGGAGCCAAAGCTCTCGCACAGTACAGACTCCTGCGGTGGCAGAGGGCGGGGAAGGAGCAAGAAGGCTGCAAGAGCGACCACCCCAGAGGGCGGAATAAACAGCCCTCGGCCCTTACAGCCGGATGTGCTTTGCACCGGGAGCTCTGCGGTGCGCCCTGAGCGATGGGAAGCTGTCACGTTCAGCCCTTATTCAAATGTGAGCCAAGCCGCAAAACTGGCTGGCAGGGATGAGCTGTCACCTGGGGCCCTCCCCTCCTTGCGTTCACAGAAGGGGCAGCCCTGCCTTGCAGGGAGGGAGCTGCTGCTGCTGGTGCAGCTGGGGAGGGGAACAGGGGATGGACGGGGGGGGGGGGGGGGGGGGGGGTAGGGAATGAATCTGAGCAGTTATGTACCACGCAGAGCCCAGGCGCATCCAGCCCACTTCCTCCGGATTTGGTCTGGGCTGAAGATACTACACAATAGTTTATATTTGTCTCATGAATATTCATTGTGGAGATCCTGAGAACCTGACTGGCTGTGGGGTCCCCCAGGACAGGTTTGGGAAGCCCTGCTCTACAGTCCCAGCAGCTTCTTTTTCCCTAGGAAAGACAGGCCTACAAGTCTATCATAATAAGGCAGGGGTGGCCAACTTTGGTTCTCCAGAGCCACAAACAGTCCAGGTTTTCAGGATATCCACAATGAATATGCATGAGATAGAGTTGCATATGCTTCTCCACTGCATATTCACTGTGAATATCCTGAAAACCTGGCCTGTTTGTGGCTCTCAAGGACTGGTGCTTGGCCAGCCCCTGTAATAAGATAAAACCAGGATCATCTCTGCCTATTTCCCAAAACCAGGATAGGCAACTCTGGTCCCTGGAGTGTAACAAACAGGCCAGGTTTTCAGGCTACCTGCAGTGAATATGCATGAGATATATTTGCCTACAATGGAGGCAGTGCATGCAAATATACTTTATTCATATTCATTGTGGATATCCTGAAAGCCAGACCAGTTTGTGGTATTCCAGAACCAGAGTTGCCTATGCCTGCCTTAAGATACGGAGCTTGTTGGCAACCCTAAAATGACTAGGGTTCCCCATAAGTGCGGCAGGAAAACACTTCTTGTTCAGCTCTCCAGTCTGGAGGTAGGGAAGTGGATTGCAGAATGCCTTTAACAGAGCTAAGATAGGAAAGGGAGAGAAAGATGCAGTCTGAGAAGGATGAATAGAAAAGTAACAAAGTAGGGAAGGAAGCCAGGATTGAGCAGGGCGTACAGAGCAGCTACCACCAGAGCACTTTATAACAATTTAAGGGCACCGAGCGTCTGCAAAAGTAAAGGGGAACCCCCCTAAGTCATGGCATGCTGCGCCTTTATCCACTCCCAGGCTCCATCACATCCTCCCAGCCCAGACACCATCTCCTACTCCTGATAGCAGTGGTGGGCACAGCCAGTGAGAGCAGGGAGCGAGGAAGTGATGGGGGCCCCACTGGGAAAAAGAGCAACACCCCCAGCATTTCCTCTTGGTTCAACAAACAAGGGTCCAGGGGGCGAGGCAGGGAAGAGGTCCAGAATGAGGAGAAGTCAGGTTGGTGGGGTTTTGTTTTTTTTTTTTTAATTCAAATGGGTGCACAAGCGTGTGTGTTGCGGGGGAGGGAAGGATCCGACTGTGCTTCTTTTAAGGATGTGTGGTTGGGAGGGGGAGGAGGGAAATGGATGCCACCCGAGTCACAGCACCTCTGCGACACCACCACCGATGTTGGAGCTAGGGGGCGCTGCAGCAAGGCCTAAGGGTGCAAAAAGAGAATTGCAAGATCCCCCACTACCAAATCTGTTCTGACTCCGCTCCACTTCTGCTTATAGGCCGGCGCCACTGTGAGCAGGCCGAGCTGTTCAAGTAGCATTTACAAAGGGAGAGCCAATGGCATGGAGTGCTACAGGTGACTTTTTCATTTAAAAAACAACCGTGAGCAATGTGGGGCCTACAGAAAACCGAGGGTAGCAGGGGAAGCTGGAGAGGGATGAAGACAGAAACTAAAGGCAGCAGGGGGTGGAGGGAATTGGGAAAGGGGTGCGGACATGGTGAGGGACTAAGGAAAGAAGGGTTAGGGAAGAGGGGTGCAGACTTTGGAAGTGAGTAGAGACAGAGTGAGAAAGAGACAAAGTATGGCAGAAACAGAAAATGCATGAGAAGGAGATGCCAGGGCGAGGGCGAAAACGGGCTGGTTAAAAAAAAAATCCAACACGAAACCACACCCACGAAGAAGAAGAAGAAAAATGCAGAGAGAGAAAAAGTAAACTAAAGTTAGTGATTACTGTGAAAGGCTGAAAAGAAAATCCTAAAATACTCCGAGGGAAAGAAAAACCTAACTGGAAGTAAAGAAATGGAAATTCTAAGGCAAGAGCTCTGGAGAGACAAAGCATAACAGTAACTACGGTATAAAGCCCAAAAGCCTGATGTCGCTTGATTGCAGAGGACAAAGAGGAACTGAGCCCTGCCGCCTGGCTTTGGGAGCACAGGAACCAAGAAAAGTCTTCAAGAATTTCCTGGAAACCTTTCTATCAGCGACGTGTGGGTGACGATAGCGAGCTGCTGGTCTTCAGAGGGACTTTTGAACAGATGAACAAAGATAACCATGCAGCAATCAGCTTTTGAGGACATGCAGGAACCTGGGTGGTCTCAAAAACTCATGCATTTACCATCAGCTTTTTTTGGTGGCCCTTTAAAAAAGGTCGCATGACCTAGGAAGACGCCGGCTTTCTTCAGAAGGAATTGGGTCACTGAAACGTGATGCTGCAAATGGAAAGGAGAGAAGGAAAGAGAAATGGATGGACAGAAAGAGGGAAAAGACAAGAGAAGAGGAAAGGAGAAAGGCAAGATGGGGAACATAGCTCTACAAACCATGTATACACCTGAAGCTTATCATCAGAAACATGATGGCAGATAAAGATCAAATGGTTCATCCAGTCTGCTCAGCAATTTGCTTATGGTAGTAACTGTTGCACTGTGCAGATTAACCCATTCTGTAAAGGATAACGGCCGTTCCATGCAGGTTACCCCATGCATTCTGTTAAGGGTAGTAACTGCCGCTTCATGTAATTACCCCCCCATGCTTTCTGTTAAGGATACTAACTGCTGCTCCGCATAGGTTACCCCATTCTGTAAAGGGTAACTGCCACTCCCTGCAGGTTACTCCACGCATTCTGTAAAGGATAACTGCGCCACTCCATGCAGGTTACTCCATGCATTCTGTAAAGGATAACTGCGCCACTCCATGCAGGTTATTCCATGCATTCTGTTAAGGGTAGTAAACTGCCGCTCTGTGCAGGTTACTCCATGCCTTGTTTAGGGTAGTAACTGCCACTCCATGCAGGTTAACCCCATTCTGTAAAGGGTAGTAACTGCCGCTCCATGCAGGTTATCCCCATTCTGTAAAGGGTAGTAACTGCCGCTCCATGCAGGTTACCCCATTCTGTAAAGGGTAGTAACTGCCGCTCCATGCAGGTTATCCCCATTCTGTAAAGGGTAGTATCTGCCGCTCCATGCAGGTTATCCCCATTCTGTAAAGGGTAGTAACTGCCGCTCCATGCAGGTTAACCCCATTCTGTAAAGGGTAGTAACTGCCGCTCCATGCAGGTTACCCCATTCTGTAAAGGGTAGTAACTGCCGCTCCATGCAGGTTAACCCCATTCTGTAAAGGGTAGTAACTGCCGCTCCATGCAGGTTAACCCCATTCTGTAAAGGGTAGTAACTGCCGCTCCATGCAGGTTAACCCCATTCTGTAAAGGGTAGTAACTGCCGCTCCATGCAGATTAACTTCATTCTGTAAAGGGTAGTAACTGCCATTCCATGCAGGTTACCCCATGCATTCTGTTAAGGGTAGTAACTGCTGCTTCATGCAGGTTACTCCATGCATTCTGTTAAGGGTAGTAACTGCCGCTCTGTGCAGGTTACTCCATGCATTCTGTTAAGTGTAGTAACTGCCGCTCTATGCAGGTTACTCCATGCATTCTGTTAAGTGTAGTAACTGCCGCTCTATGCAGGTTACTCCCATGCCTTCTGTTAAGGGTAGTAACTGCAGCTCTGTTTGGGTTACCACCATGCCTTCTGTTAAGGGTAGTAACTGCCGCTCTGTGCAGTGTGCTCCCATGCCTTCTGTTAAGGGTAGTAACTGCTGCTCTGTTCGGGTTACCACCATGCCTTCTGTTAAGGGTAGTAACTGTCACTCTGTGCAGTGTGCTCCCATGCCTTCTGATAAGGGTAGTAACTGCTGCTTCGTTCAGGTTACCCCCATGCCTTCTGTTAACGGTAGTAACTGCCGCTCCGTTCAGGTCACCCCCATGCATTCTGTTAAGGGTAGTAACTGCCGCTCTGTGCAGGTTATCCCCATACGTTCTGTGAAGGGTAGTAATTGCCATTCTGTGGTTACCCCAAAGCGTTCCATTAAGGGTAGTAACTCTCACTCTGTGGTTACCCCTATTGTTAAGGGTAGTAATAGCCACTTCATGCATTACCCTCATGGGTAGTAATTGCTGATCCGTACAGGCTACCCTCATGTATAAATGTTATACCATCCCTTTCTTTAAGCTTTTAGGGATCTGCAGTGTTTGCCCCATGCCCTTTTGAATTCATTGCCTGTTTGCGTCTTTACCACCTCTGCTGGGAGGGCATTTCAGGAATCCACCACCCTCCTCATATCACACATCTACACCAACTGCTCAGCTCTGCAATTCCTTCTGGTTCTTCAGAAATCTCCTGTGTTTAGGCCATGCTCACTTGAATTCAGATACTGACCTTATGGGTCATGTAAGGTCCATCTTTCCTGATGTGGTAAAGGAGACACAGCCTAGGAGAGTACTTCTTTTGAAGGAGCCAAGGATAATGGCATTAGCTGCCTCTTTTATATTAAAATTTCCATGTAAGTGTCTAATTAATCTGGAGCCAAATATGTGTTTACAGATCCTGTACAATTAGAGGCTTTCTTTCAAAATAGGTTGGTTTCAGCTAATGGTGCTACTGCTATGCCCCCAAGTTAGCTATGTCCTCTTTAAAGAATAGTGACATTTTCATTAATTTTTCCTTAGCTATTCTCTCCCTCTGCTGTAGTTTTAGGAATACATTGTTTCATGTTCTGTGTTTTCTTTTCATTGTTTTCTCATTAGATTCAATATAATTTTTTCTCACTGCAAGTTATCTTATACGATGTAATTCATTTTGAAACTTTAAAAATTAAAACAAAAAATAAATTCAGATACTGTCTTTGTTTCCACCTCCTTCACACTGAGGCTGTTCATTAATTCACCGCTCCCTGTAAATATTTTCTTAGATTACACCTGAGTTTACCCCTCGTTCCAGAGCCTCCTTTCAGTTGAGAGACCTGTTGGGGAAATTACTTACATGATAATTTCGTTTTCCTCAGGACCAATGGGTTAGGTGTCCCCCTGCCAGCAGATGGAGATGAAGGAAGCTGACATCACCGTATATATATTCTGCAAAACGCCGCAGTCAGGACCATCACAAACATTAAAAAATGCAATCACATCACACCCACACTAAAAGAACTTCACTGGCTACCCCTCAGTCAGAGAATCCAATACAAAACCCTCTCCCTCATCCATAAAAAAATTAACAACAACAAAATGAACTGGCTAAACACTGCAATACGCCCATACACCACACAGAGAAACCTCAGGTCCTCCAACACTGGCCCCTCACGGTCCCTAACTCCAAAACAGAACACCTTACCTCCACCCGCAAACGAGCCATATCAGTAGCGGGCCCAACACTATGGAACTCACTTCCATCATACCTCAGGAACGAACCCTCCACCCAAAACTTCAAAAAACAACTTAAAACTTGGTTATTCAAAAAAGCCTTCCCGCCAGACTTTCAACCCCCTCCTTGAGTTTTAACTCCCCACCTCCACTTCCTCCCCCCTCTTACTCTTTCCATCCTCCCTCTATATAATTCCCGCCCCCACCTGAGTTCCTCCCCTCCAAACCCAACACAAGCCACTCCCTGCCATCTAACCTGTTACAAATTAATCAAACAACTTATCATGATGCCACCCCAACACCATGTAAATAGTTATTAACCCTCATTGCATTGTTATCTGTTTTTTTGCTTTTTACTCTCCCTAACTTCCTAATCCCTATGTAAACCCGCACTTATATTATGACCTATAGATGTTACTCTTTTTTGCTTCTATCCCATATTTTAATTTGTTAATATTTATTCCCATCTCCTTCGTTACCAGACAAGTTACCATGTTATTTATTACAATGTTAGCCTTGAAAGTTTCCATGTTAAATGTTACAATGTAAAATAAGGCAGTCCCTGCCCTATTCACCGAGTTATATGTAAACCGATGTGATATCTCGATCGAATGTCGGTATATAAAAGCAAATAAATAAATAAATAAATAAATAAATTAATTAATTCTCCTGAAGTAACCCCAACCTGCCAGTAATCTCTTCAAAAGTCACTGTGGACAAACTAGTAAAAACTTGATTTAAAAATATGATTAAAAACGGTCAACCATAATTGTACTCAACCAACAACAAACACTGAACTCAAGTAAAACATAGGTGCCCCAATCTAGGGACTGGATGAACACTTACCAGAAAATCCATTTGGATTTTAAGCCCCACGGGAGGCTCTGAGACACAATCATTAGGCAGCCAAGGGCGAGAAGCTGAGTCCATCTGTCTACACTAAGGAAACAAAATTATCAGGTAAGTAATTTCTCCATTTCTTAGCGTGTAGACAGATGGACTCAGGCCTAATGGGATGTACAAAATCTTCTCCTGAACAGGGAGGGAGGCTGCCCACGGTCCAGTCATCACCACACATGCAAGGGCTGCGTCCTCCTGGGCCTGTATGTCTAGGTGATAACACCTGGAAAGGTGTGTAGGAGGACCACGTTGCTGCTCGGCAGATCTCGACCAGAGACAACAAGCTAACCTCCGCCCATCACATTGCCCGAGCTCCAGTGGAATGAGCCCTAACCTGAGAAGGCAATGGCTTTTCAACATCCACATATGCACCCATGTCTACCTCCTTAATCCAGCGAGCTACGGTAGCCCGCGAAGCTGGTTCACTCTGTTTCCTTCCCCCTTGAAGGACAAACAGGTCTTTCAGACCAGTTCTGAAACTTCCAGATACCTTGCTACAAATCTCTTGCCATCCAAGGAACACAGGAGACAATACTCTTCCATGTCCTTGAGTTTATCTAGGGACAGTAACAAAATTGGAGAAATTATTTACCTGATAATTTCGTTTTCCTTAGTGTAGACAGATGGACTCAGGACAAATGGGTATAGTGTACTCCTGATAGCAGTTGGAGATGGATCAGATTTCAATCTGACGTCAGCCCTAGTACATATACCCCTGCAGGAAGTGCAGCTCTTCAGTATTCTCCTCGAAAAGCATTGTGGATATATGTGTGACTGACTAATTTGACTAACTTTATAACTTATTTAAAACTTTATAACTTGATTAGGTTGAATTTGGCTAGAGCTGGAGACTGCCAGTGTCTTCAACCAGGAAACGTCAACACCCGGTAGGATGGGTGACCTAGATGAAGGAAAGCATGGCTTACCCTTGAGTCACTCGAGCATTTCATGAGTAACGGCAGCCGTGGGTGGGATGCTGAGTCCATCTGTCTACACTAAGGAAAACAAAATTATCAGGTAAGTAATTTCTCCATTTCCTAGCGTGTAGCAGATGGATTCAGGACCAATAGGATGTATAAAAGCTACTCCCGAACTGGGTGGTAGGCTGTCCGTGACCCACTTAGTACTGCTCTTGCAACTGTTGTGTCTTCCCGAGCCTGAACCTGGAGAAGGTATGGATTGAGGACCATGTCGCCGCCCTGCAAATCTCGGCAGGTGACATCTTGGTTTCTGCCCAGGACACTGCCTGGGCTCTAGTAGAATGGGCCTTGACTTGTAGCGGCGGCGGTTTGCCTGCCTCTACGTAGGCCGCCTTGATGACTTCTTTGATCCAGCAAGGCTATGGGTGCTCGTGAGGCCTCTTTCCCTTGCTTCTTCCCGCTGTGGAGGACGAATAGGTGGTCTGTTTTCCGTACGGGATCCGACATTTCCAAGTATCTGGATAGGAGTCTGCCGATGTTGAGGTGGCGTAGACTCCGAGCTTCTTCCAAATCCTTATGCTCATCTGGCGATGGTAGCGAGATGGTTTGGTTGATATGGAAGTGGGACACCACTTTGGGTAGGAACGACAGAACTGTGCATAACTGGATGGTTCCCGGGGTGAGTTTGAGGAACGGCTCCCGGCAGGACAGTGCTTGTAGCTTGGATATACGATGGGCTGAGCAAACTGCCAGCAGGAAGGCTGTCTTCAATGTAAGTAGTCGAAAAGATAGGCCGCGAAGAGGTCTGAAAGAGGTTCCTGCTAAGAAATCCAGGACCAGGTTAAGGTTCCAAAGAGGTATCGGCTACTTTAGAGGGGGTTGGATGTGTTTGTCTCCTTTTAGGAAGCATGAAACATCTGGGTGAGAGGCTATGGTGTTGCCCTCGTGCTTGGATCCGTAGCATGACAATGAGGCCACCTGTACCTTGATGGAGTTGAGGGACAATCCCTTCTGTAGAGGCCATTCTGTAGGAATTCCAATATTGCAGGAATTTTGACATGTGGTATGATATTGTGGTCCTCGCACCAGGCTGCAAAGATTCTCCAAATCCTTATGTATGTTAGAGATGTAGAGAACTTGCGAGCTCGGAGTAGTGTGTCAATTACAGCCCCCGAGTATCCGCTCTCTCTCAAGCGAGCCCTCTCAATGGCCAGACTGTAAGAGAGAACAGAGCTGGATCCCCGTGTAGGATCGGTCCTTGTTGTAGCAGGTCTCTGTGTGGAGGCAGTGGCAGGGGTGTCCCTGTCAGTAGTCTTCGCATGTCTGCGTACCACGGTCTTCTTGGCCAGTCCGGGGCCACAAGAAGTACAGGTCCCCTGTGTAGTCCAATCTTGTGAATGATTCCACCTAATAGGGGCCACGGCGGAAAGGCGTACAACAGAGTCTCCTGTGGCCAGATCTGCACCAGGGTGTCGATCCCCTGGGACTGAGGTTCCCGCCTGCGACTGAAGTAACTGGATACTTGGGCGTTGGACCAGTTTGCCAGGAGGTCCATGGTTGGTGTTCCCCATTGGTTCACTATCAGCTGGAATGCTGCGGCGATAGCTTCCATTCTCCTGGGTCTAGACTTTCTCTGCTGAGGTAGTCTGCTATGATGTTGTCTTTCCCGGCGATGTGGACAGCAGAGATCTCCTGGAGGTTCCCTTCCGCCCACGACATTAGTGGGTCTATTTCCAGGGACACCTGTTGGCTTCTGGTTCCTCCCTGGTGGTTGATGTAGGCCACCGTTGTGACGTTGTCAGACATGACTCTGACCGCTTTGTTTCGGAGTCTGTGACCGAGCCGTAGGCAGGCTAGTCTGACTGCCTGGGCTTCTAGGCTATTGATGTTCCATCCCGACTCTTCTGCGTTCCACTGCCCTTGGGCGGTTAGCTCTTCACAGTGTGCACCTCATCCTCGTAGGCTGGCATCCGTGGTGAGCAGGGTCCAGGTCGGTGAGGATAGTCTTGTTCCCTGGCTCAGGTGTTCGTCCTGTAGCCACCATCATAGTTGGGTCCGAACTCTGCCCGGGAGCTGTAGACGTACGGTGTAGTTCTGAGACAGTGGATTCGATCGCGATAGGAGGGAGCGTTGTAGGGGTCTCATGTGAGCTCGTGCCCATGGTACTACCTCCAGAGTGGATGCCATGAGCCTGAGGACTTGCAGGTAATCCCACGCTGTGGGGCGAGGTTCGCTCAGCATGGTTTGCAACTGGTTTCTCAGTTTTGACCTTCTTGTCGGTGTTAGGATGACCTTGTCTTCTTTGGTGTCGCAGCAGACTCCTAAGTATTCTAGCGACTGTGGGGGCTGCAGACAGTTCTTGTTTGTGTTGACCACCCACCCGAGGCTCTCCAGTAGAGTTTTGACTCTGTTGGTTGCCTGGTGGCTTTCCTCTGAGGATTTTGCCCTGATCAGCCAATCGTCTAAGTAAGGGTGTATGAGGATCCCTTCCTTCCTCAGTGTTGCCGCCACCACCACTACGATTTTGGTGAATGTTCGAGGTGCTGTGGCTAGCCCAAAGGGTAGTGCCTGGAACTGGTAGTGACGGTCCAGGATTTTGAAGTGTAGGAATCGTTGATGATCTTGATGGATTGGGATGTGTAGGTATGCTTCCAACAGATCCAAGGATGTGAGAAACTCTCCCGGTTGTATAGCTCTTATTACGGAGCATAGGGTTTCCATGTTGAAGCAGGGAATCCGCAGGTGGTGGTTGACAGACTTGAGGTCCAGGATGGGCCTGAACATACCCTCTTTCTTGGGGACGATAAAATAAATGGAATAATGTCCAGTATTTATTTGTGGAGGCACTGGGGTTATGGCCTCTAGGGTCAGTAATCTGCTCAGCATAGCCTCCACTGCCACCCTCTTGAAGGGGTCGTGGCAGAGGGATTCCACAAATTTGTCCGGAGGAAATCCAGGTAGTACCCCTCTCGAATGATGGTTAGGACCCACTTTTCCGAAGTTATCTCGACCCATCTTCGGTAGAATAGGGCGAGTCTGCCCCCTATGGCTTCTTCCTTTGGACAGTCGGCTGATTCTCATTGTGAGGGCAAGACAGAAAGAGACCTAACGTTTGGAAGAGACCTAAAGAGGCCTCAGGGCTAAGCCAGAGGTCCAAACATGGCACAAACGAGGAAGGGCCCGAAGGCCCAGAGGCCACAAGGAAAAGACAAAGAAGGCTGAGGATAGTAGACCCAGAGGTCACAAGACCAGGCAAAACAGAAATCAGAAGGCCTGGAGACCACGAGGTGAAGCAAGGAAAAGCCCGGTAAGGCCACAAGCCAGACGTGGCTAGAGCAAGGAGCTGAAAGGAACTCGACGCCGAAGCATTGAGGCAGAGGCTAAACAGGGTTAAATAGGACTGTGGTTTGGGCATAGTGTAGACAGGCAAGAAAAGCTTGGCCAGCCAAGGGAGTGAGTTCATGGAGATCCCATAGTGGGGCAGAAGCTGTAGGACTGACTGAGGCAAGAAATCAGGGACATGCTGGAGAGTACAGTTCAGAGCCGGGCTCACTGGAATTCTCTGAAGGAGGGGAGGCCGCACAGCAGACAGAAGCATAACAAGGCCCATTGATAGTTGGAGATATTTAAATGTCTATCATATCTCCTCTATCTTGCCTTTCCTCTAGGATATGTGTTTACATTTTTAAGTCTGTCCCTATAATCTTTACAATGAAGACCATTGACCATGACTTGGATTTTTGCAGCGCAAATACATTACCCTACATTTTTTAGCATTAAATGTTCTGTCAGTCTCCAGACCATTCCTCAAGTGCCATTAGATCTCACCTTGTGTTTTCCATACCTTCTTGGGTGTCTTCACTGTTGCAGGTTTTGGTGGTTTCTGCCAAAACACAAACCTTTCCCGATAGTCCTTCCAAAATATTGCTTACGAAACTATGTTGAATGGACAGATCACTGTAGCACACTTTTATTAAACACCTCTCTTCTTGGAGTGAACTCTATTTACCATTACCCTTTCAATTTCCTCTCAACCAGTTTCTAACCCAGTCACTTACTCTGAGGTCCTTACCAAGAGCACTCAGTTTAGTTATAAGTTGCCTTTGAGGAACAGTATCAAAGGCTTTGCTGAACTCAAAATACATTACATCCAGTGCTCTCTCCTGATCAACTCTCTGGTTACACAATTTAAAAAATTGATCAGATTCGTCTGACAGGACCTACCTCTGGTAGAACCATGTGGCTATTCCAGAAACTGAACTATTCTGTTTTAGCAATGATTCAATTAATTTACTCACCACAGATGTCAGATTAACTGGCCTGTAGCATAGGTTCAGAGTGGGAGAGCGTGATGCTTGAATCGATTCAGGGAAGTCTTAGAAAATTCTATAAGCCAGCTGGTGGGGCACCTGCTATTATGGATGTTGGTATGCCAAGAGAATACTCCTAGGGTGCTCCTGTACTCAAACATTTTCTCAATTTTGATTGCTGGGTTAAATATTAACTTTAATAAATCAAGAGGCCTTGGCCTTATATCTAGACCTTCCAAGATCCTGGAATGATACCAGCCTATTTACATGGGTTGAGGGTAAACTGAAGTATTTAAGGGTTTGGCTTCCATGCAACCTTACCTCTCTTACCGTAACTGAGATTGTTTCTTCCATAAAAAAAACAGTTGCATACATGGCAGGATCTCCCTTTGCCTTTATAGGGTGTTGTGCACTCCTGACAATGGTGATTCCCAAAATTCTCTATAAACTACAGATGCTCCCTGTTGGCTTTTATGAAGTGACGTGTCTTTGCTTAGGTCCCTGTTTCTCAACTTTTTTTGGTATGGCAAACGAGGTAGGATTAGTTGTGACAAATTGATCAGTAATGTAAAGAGTTTGGCAGCCTTGATTTTTCTGATCTTAAGCTCTAACACACCACTTATCAGCTGTGCTTTGTTGGTGAGTAGTTTACAGATATCTATGGTTACTGTGAAAGATGATTAGTGGACAGTATGGTCTATCCTTGGTCTCCACTATATTTAATACATGCAAATGATGTCAAGTTAAATAAGATTGTAAAAAGAATGTTCCCTTACAAACCCGCATGTTAGCTTGGTGCTTGTTTTGAAGGTGATGGGGTCTAACCACTAATGTGTCCTTGATGTTGCCACAGATGGATAATAAAGATGTTTTTAC
Source organism: Rhinatrema bivittatum (assembly GCF_901001135.1). Classification (NCBI taxonomy): domain Eukaryota; kingdom Metazoa; phylum Chordata; class Amphibia; order Gymnophiona; family Rhinatrematidae; genus Rhinatrema; species Rhinatrema bivittatum. The sequence goes on along the minus strand of NC_042626.1, from coordinate 17,883,644 downwards.
AGGCTTGGAATATAATCCTATTTTTCTCAGCTGGTGGGATTTTGACTTGCGACATGCTATAGATTTCTAGGAAGACGGTACATTTATCTATGAAGACAGTATACTTTTTTCCCCTCCTTGCAAACTATGTAATCACTTTTTTTTTTTTTTTTGCATTTTTACAACCTTGGCATTATTTGAATTCCCTAAAATGAACCAAGGAAGCTTTTAACAAAGAACAGTTCTTTGTAAAAGAAGTACAAGCTGTGGTAAAGAAGAAAATATCACAATGGCTTGGGCATAAACAAATTCTAAAACATGATTTAGATTCTTTAAACAAGTATTGGAGTAGGGTATTGGCAAACTGTCTCTGGCTGACATGAAAAAAATATTTTAAAGCAGTACACAAAGTTAATATTGACATGAACATGAGAGAAATGAGGTTTAAGCTACCTCACCATTCCTTTATTGATGATGTTAAAAGATATATAAAGGTTAATTCTCCCACTTGTCCTAAATGTAAGCTTGAACAGGATACTTTGGTTCATAGAAGATAATCCATTTCAGGGAAGTACTACTGGTTGTTGCTTCCTTGCCAGGGCATGGTCTTGCTTAAAGATTGTCAGCTCTAGAGAGAACACAGCTTGAGCTTCACAAGTGAGTTTTTCTCTGCAGTATCAAGTGTGGAAAAAAAAACAAAAACTAGACTGTGGGGGATCAATGTCATAGAGCAGGAAAGTGGCCAGTTTGAAAGCCCCCATTGTATACTAAAAGCTGGGGTCCATACTAGCACTGGCAAACTATGGATTTAAATTATTCAAATTAAAAAGGGGTGTAGAACATGGTTGTGTCTCCATTTTGTTGCCTTGTATTCCTAGGACCTGCAAGTTTGTAATATATATGTATATGCCAAAATAAATTGCAAGTTTAAAAAAAAAATAGGCAGAGATTTTTTTTTTCAGTGTTAATTTAATCGTACAAATATTCATTTATACATTAAGGAACAGCTTCCTTTTGCTGTTTTTTTTTTTGTGTTTTTGTTTTTTTTTTAATATTTCCCCAAATGTGCTATCATAGAACTTCTCTCAGACCCAACACAGCACTCTGCTCACTGCACATGCACTCCTCCCACCATAATAATGACAGGCAGCAGCACCAACCACACACACACACACAGGAAAGGAGAAAAAAAAACAAACACATCCCGACAAACTGAAAGCAAGGCGCAGGGACAGCGTGCAATTTCCAGCATCAGCGAATCACATCTGAAAGCTTCCCTTTACGGACCAAGGCCATTGTTCCTAAGCAGCTCTACGGCCCGGTGGAAGCCTGCTGTCAACAGTGCCCTGCTCTGGCATGCATACCTAACTTCACCTTTCCCCACCATGACACAGCTGCTAGCCCAGAGGATTCATGCTTCATCCTCTTACATCCGACTCCCTCAGGCTCCTGAGTAGGACCTGCCATTTACTGCATCATCCAATCGTTCCTGCACTGTAGAAACAGAATAGAGAGTGGGTTCATTCTAGAGATGCGGCATTTCCAGAAATGTTCACCAAATGTTCCGTACTAGTCTCGAGAGGGCTGGGGAGGTTCACTGCCTTCCACAAGTTAGTTTTTCCCTCCCACGGACCTTCAGCATTTATATTCATTTAATCTTCTCTGAGCAATCCCTCAGCTCTAGAAAGAACACAGCTTGAGCTTCACAAGTGAGTTTTTCTCTGCAGTATCAAGTGTGAAAAAAAACAAGACTGTGGGGATCAATGTCATAGAGCAGGAAAGTGGCCAGTTTCAAAGCCCCCATTGTTTACAGTTATTAGCAACTAATTAACACATGAACCACCATAACCCCCCCCCCCCTTTAAAAAAAAAAAATAAGAGCATGAGCTGGCATTCAGTGCAAAGGGAAGAGTCACAAGGGGTAGAGGGAGCGTTGTGGGTCCATGCATAGCAGTGTCTGCTACAATATATTGCATGACCAATGATAACATGAAAAACTGATGCTCAGAACTCGCCCTATGATGGGTTTGGCTCTTGGCATCTCCAGTGTTTTGTTTTTTTTCACCCAGAAATTTCTTCCTGCTCCTATGGACCTCCAGCTACAGCAGAAACAGGACTGAAATCCTAGCACCATGAACTTTCATTTGCCACTGCCCAGGGATTACCTCTCCCCACCCCCCTTCCTGAACCTGTAATCATAGGCCCTGAACCTGGTCACTAGGGATTACCACTGAGCGATAGCCACGACTCCCTTCTCTCCCCCCCCCCGCAGCATCCCCCGGAGACAGGAAGTCCCAACTTAAGGATCGAACCCGAGGCCTCCCGCACACACCGGGCCATCTCCGGTATTTGACCGTGACAAGCTGGTCGTGGTAATAGTGTAAAGCACACATCTTTCTCACAGTCAGGCCAGAAACAGAAGTGGGAGGTGCAGTGCCCTCTCGGATGGCTCAGAGGCGGAGGGGAGTACACACACAGGCTGAGAATGTTCCAGCCATCAAAGGCAGCCCACTTTCCCCAGACAGCAAGTATAGGCTTATCCTGTTTGAGTGGGAGCAAAGCATAGGGGCAAAGGTCACTGTAGAAACCTGCTGCAAAGCCCTGGCTTCAAGGAGTGAGTCTCACCCTCCTCCCTCTCTCAGTCACTGGAAACCACCCGTAGGAGAGTTTGTGAGTGGCTCAGTTAGGACCACATCCCTTTTACTAGGTTAGGTCAGGATATAATCAGTGTTTACTGGGCACCAGCACAGTAGGCCGATACTAAACTGGCTCCTACAGCCACGAGCTGTCAGTGCAAAACAATGGGAGCTTAAGGGCTGTCTCAGGTTTCTTTTCTCGCAAGCAAGGCAAAGTGAAGCAAAACCAACCTGACATCAAACAAAAGCAAGTCTGGTAAGAGGTTAAGCACTACTGCCAGTGATGGGGTAATATAGGGAAGCTTTCAGCTGCCTGTGCTCAGCAGATTGAGGTCAAAAACTTCCAGACTGAGGGTCTCCTGCTCATGGAGAAGTTGCTAGGCCTAGCTTAAGTTCCTTGCTTTCCCAGACTGGATTTGACTGGCGTTTCCACCATGCTCTCCCCCTCTGTATTGTTCCCAGACAGAATGTTTTTCTCTCTTCTAAACTTAAACTGATTGAAACTGAACTAATGAACAAAGAAAGGGGACACGATCCATGCAAAATACCACTTCTTAACAAGAGAAATAGCAGAGTGACCAAAGAAAAGCATGCCCCCCCGCCTCCAAGCCAGCAGTCACAGTACTGGCAGACAGCTGCACAGAGACCAGCGATGTCCACAATATATGAGATATAGAAAAAGAATGCTTTTGCACCACACACAACATGAACACGTGTCTAATCTTTATGTGGCCAGGACTAGCTTCAGCTACTCCACTGAACCCTAAAAGAGGACAGAGCCAGAGCTAGAGGGCACAGTCACACAAGTGCTCATGGCTGACACACTGCTATTACACAACAGGGAGAGGAGACATGCAATAAAGGTGTGCACTATCCTATCTTTGGCAGTCACTCTAGTCCGAGACGGGCAAGGAGCAAGAGATCTCCACACACACCTATCTTTGGCAGACAGCATTTCCCCTCTCTCTCTCCCCCCCCTTCCTCCTACCTCAAACAATTCACAGGCTAAGAGAAGACATTTCCCCACCAGACAGACATTGACAGGCAAGTCCTACAGTTTCAAAAGGTCTGCACCATGACATCCATCAATTCCTTTCACCCTCAGACATTCTGCCTGGTCTCTGCAGCCTCAGACATGTAGCTGGGAAGTTCCTTCTATGGCTCATCCATGGCTGCACAATATTTCATTTTAAAATAAAGTTGTTCCATCTGTGGACTAAAAAATATTTTTGAAAGCGAACACAACAGGTGCTAACACATGTCCTCTATCCGTTACAAATGTCACAGTCCTTACGTCTGAGCTTCTTCAGGCTGTGCCACAAAAGCTGCATCAGGCGGAATGAGATCAGATTGGTTCACAAAGCATGAGATCGTAGCCAGCACACAGAGATTGGATCTAGCAAGTCCAAGGTCACTGCTGACCTTCTTGCAAACATAGCTAAACAATTTCAAGAATCGAAAAATAATAAATGGCTTCAAATGAGAGCAGGTGAATATCAGGCCTTGACCTACCTCTGAAATCTTGTGGTGGACACAGTGAACTCATCTATATTGGCACATCAGGTTATTAAAATGAGAGGTGGTTAAAGGCAAATGCACGTACACATATACGGCTTTCTCCAAATAAAGGGGTATTATTTTTCTCTTAACATTTTGCCTGGTTTTGCTCTCAAGATGCTTTTGTATTTGGTATTTGTGTGCATCACCAGCTCTCTACCCGTTCCTGATGGCAATGAGAAAAATGCCTCATCTTTGCAAATAAAATGTCACTTAAGGAGTGCTCAAGCATCAGTAGAAGCAAAGGACGGCAAAAATAGTTTCCCGTCAGTAAAACAAGCAATTTTTCTATTGGTGGGTAGGGTTGTGCATTCGTTACATCTGTTTCAGCAGGTACCCGCGTACCTCGCCGACCTTCTAGTACCTGCGGGAAACGGAGAGCATTTTTAATAATGAGATGTACGCACACTCTCCGTGTTCCCGCGGGTACCAGAAAGTCAGCGAGGTACACAGGTACTGCCGAAACAGATGTAACAAATGCAGTGTCCTACTGGTGCGGGGAATGAAAGGGGGTTAAACAGGAGCTCACTACATATGGTCCTTTAGAGGCATCTGTGCCAGTTCTATTCTAGGTGACCCATGCTTTGTTTACCAATTCAACTACGATCTTCTGCAGCTGTAGAAAGGAAACGCCTTGAGAAGCTCCTGATGCATTTCCCCTGCTTGGAACATCTCCAGACAGTGACCCGGTTGCCTGATGATGCTTTAGCCACATACAGGGCCTTTCACTGCAGTAAGGGACTGTTAAAAAAAAAAAAATATATAGATATATATTTCACTAAAAAAATAGGCATGGAAGCTGCAGAACAAGCCACACACAAATATCTCATTGTCACAAACTGATGTGTTTCAATATAAATTCTTTAAAAGGCGCTCACTTCTATAAACCCTACTGGGGCTGATCTTGAGATGGGACATCACACCCAGATGCAACTGAACATAGGAGGGGAAATGGAGGGAGGGGCACTTTTGATTCCACAGACAGTAATCTGTAGGAAACAGAGATGCTTCAAACCTGTAGGCCAGAGGGGGTGGGTGTGTGTGGGGGGGGAATTGTGCAAATCAGAAATGAAAACCCTACGTGAATCTTACGAGCATGACATTAAGGGAGAAAACTGAACAAGTTAATTTCTTTATTACAAAGGTGGGCAAATAAAAGCTAGAGAACAGTGATGTCTTCAACCCCTCCTCCCCCTCCCCCCGACCCCCTGCAGGGGTGCCAACCCCACCACCCCCATCCAAAAAAAGTCTAAAACCTCAGCGAGCGCTACAACCAATCGATGTGATTAAAATTCTGCCAGTCAGAGCATCGAGAGAACCCATTCCCCTCCCACCCCAGCGAAAAACCCGCTCATCGCGCCTCCCGAAGGAACCGGAGGCGTCGTGAATGCGGCTCTCTCCCCCTACAAGCACCAAACCAGCCTCCAATAAGAAAAATAAAAAACTACATGCTGTCCCTTTCAAATAGTAAGAATACCAATCAATCAACAAAAAAAACAAACAATGACCATGACCTCAAACTACAATCGCTCTGTAAGGAAAAAAAAAGAAGAAAGGTGGGTTTTGTTTCTTTTAAAGATGGCTTTTTTTTTTTTTTCTTTCTCTCTGGTTTGTTTTAATTCTTCAACTACCTTAATTATCTGTGACTTAAAAAAAAAAAATAGTGTGTGTTTGTGTTATGCTCTTCCTGATAACAATTCAATGGCACACGCCAGTAACGCAACATTCACGCATGCAGGCTTTGTTTTTCCCCCGATACAACCAGTTTCCAATCGTTCAGGCTTTTTTTTGTTTTTTTGTTTTGTGGTTTTTTTTTTTTGTTTTTTTTGCACGGTTTCATTTTCATTTCTCCTCTTCTTTTTCTTCCTCCTCCTCCTCCTCCTCTTTCCCCAGAATGTGGAGGCTGAAAGGGATCTGTGCCGCATTATCAAAGATATCACAGGAACCAACCCTCCCCCCAGAACTCCTCGGCAGAGGCCCCCTCCCCCTCCTCCTTCCCCCCTCCCCCCCCCGGCCCAGATTCTCAGTCTCGGTTATAATGCTCTTCTTGCCAATACCCATTTTAAGACTGTCCAAAGGGATAAGCGCCATGGAAACTCTGCAAGAAATGGAAAGGAAAAAGGAGAAAAATAAATTAGACCTTGAGAATCCAGCGGACGGCATGTTTAATGGGCCTGGATCTGCTTTAAGGATTTACAGTACGAGGTCTAGATTCCAGGCAACTCATTCCAATTGCTTGCAATGCTTTTGAAAGGGGAAGTACCATCAAGTTTAGGTATAATGTTGGCTTAACTGGGATCTACCTTTCTACAATTCTGCATACTTTATGCATATCTGATTTGCCAAAAAAAGTGTTTTTCCTGTTCCTGGTGAGCCGACATCTTTGTTTCTTGTTCCTTACTTCCCACAGCAATGGTTGCTAGATAAAAATGCTGTCAGTCAGTGCTCTGGAAAGTTCATGGACATATGTGTATTTTGGCTCCATTGGGGAAGTCTCCTACAGGAAACTGGGAGTAGAAACATAGAAATGACGGCAGAAAAAGACCAATTGGCCCATCCAGTCCAGCTGCCCAGCAAGCTCCCACACTCATTTTCCCATACTTATCTGTTTCATCGACCACCAAGTTCAGGGCCCTTGTTGGCAACTGTTTGATTTGAATTTCCTGCCACCCCCTGCCGTTGATGCAGAGAGTAATGTTGAAGTATGCATGAGGCAGGCAGCAGGGCCAGTCTCAGGGGAAAGATTTAGCAGTAGCAATAGCTAAGAAGGCTGTGAATGGTAGGTCCCTTTTCTACAGTGGCAGAAGGCTGGGAGAGGACTAGAGGAGCAGCAGCACTGGCACATTGGGTGTGTGGAGCCCCCAATGACAGGCATCAGTAGTGACTGCATGCAGGGGAAAGGCCTTGAGGAGCAGTGGCTAGAGGAGGGAAGGCCCAAGGAACAGCACCTTGAAATGGTGAAGAGGAGGGGGAGAGAAGCAGTGATACTGGCATCATGGAGAGATGCCAGTAGTGGCTGAAGGATGATATACCAAGGAGCAGTGGTAGTGGTGGTTGAAAGAGAGCCTTGAGAAGCAGTGGCTAGGGTGGGGTGAAGGTGGGGGAGAGAGGAGCAAGAGACAACGAGAACTGACAGTCTTGGTTGGGGGTGGGGAAAGGAGCTATGGAGCAGTAGCAAGAGATGTGTGGGTTGTAGCATGACATGCAGTAGGAGCACTAAAACACTGCAGCTCTCAGGCTGCAGAAGAAAAAGCACACTGATGTTACAGAGGTGCATTGTGGGATACATCCTAGTACTAGCAGAGAGAAGGTGCTGCCTATGTTGTGTAGCACTATAGAAATGTTTAGTAGTAGCAGTAGAAGAAAGCAAGGAAAATATCCTATTTGTATCTAATGAGGTAAGTAACACAATGGGGAAAATCTATACTGATGGTAATTCCACTTTAGTTTTGACTTCCAGTTCAAATAGACATCTCCTGCACCATGCTTAAATATATTGATCCCCATGTATTAGATTACAACTCTGAGAAAAGTATTAAGAAGAACCTGTTAGCCTCCTGTGAGGGTAAACAACAAGTTTGCTTACCACAAATGGTGTATTCTGTAGATAGCAGGATGAACTAACTATTACATGTGGGTGACATCACCGAACAGATTAATCTCTCCTAGCTAGTAGAGCTTTGAGCTCTACTGGGCATGTACGAGAGTTCCCACGTGGGTGTTGCATCACAAGCCTCCTCAGTCAGTATCAGATTCAAGCTATGTAGTCAGCTCTCCAGGGAGGTGGGTGGGTATTCATGACTAAATTCATCCTGCTAGCTAAGGAAAACACCATTTACAGTAGGTAAACTTGTTTTTTCCCGTCAATAGTCAAGCCTAATTAGCCATTACATGTGAGGAATCCTAAGCTAAGGGCTGCAGCAGTAAGATATAGCCTGCAGTTTGGAAACTCTGCACGCAGAACACCGTCCTCAAATTAAGTAACCTCAAGGAGAGGCTATGCAGTGGTCAAAAGGTGGGACCCGCCAGAAAACTAAAAACCAGATTAAGACTCTACAAGAGCACCGGCAACTGCAAGAGGGAATGAAGATGCTTCACCCTTTTCAAGAACCGGGTCAGATCCAGATGAGTCAACAATGGTTCACCATTCACCTGACCTTGGAAACAGGCAAAAGCCAAGCCCTTAATCAACATGTCTAGAAAAAAAATCCAAAATAAGAAGGATCTTAACCTAACGAGGATGTACTCCTCGTTCCTCACACCAAGCCTCAAACACTCGCCAAACCCAAACATAGGCTAAAGGAAGAGGAGAACTTTTGTGTTCGAAGCAAGGTAGATTCACAGCAGTGGAATATTCATGTTTCAGCGACTGAGCCCTCTCAAGGACCATACCCGTAAGACAAAATAGAGTCAGATCAAGAAGAATAGGCACCTGCCATAGCAGATCCCTGTGGACTGGTAATCAGAGAGAAGAGTCCACCAGGAGCCTCCGCAGATCTGCGTACCACGGGCTCCTGGGCCAATCTGGTGCCACAAGAAGCAACAACTCTGTGTATCTCTTGGTCCTCTGAATCATTCCGCTCAACATGGGCCATAGGGAAAAGGCATATAAAAGCTTGCCTTCCGGCCACTCCTGCATGAGTGGCCAAAAACTTCAGATCTCTCCTGCGACTGAAGAAGCGAGGAACCTTTGCACTGTCTGATGTCATCAGCAAGTCTAGAAATGAGAGGCCCCAGCAGCCTACTATGAGATGGAATGCTTCGTTTTGACAATTCCCATTCTCCTGGATCCATACACTGTCTGCTGAGAAAGTCAGCTCATACATTGTCATTTCCTGCAATGTGTGAAGTTGAGATCTCCTGAAGATGTACTTTCGCCCATTCCATGAGTTGGGCTATTTCCTGTGATACTTGCTGGCTCTTGGTTCCTCCCTGACGATTGATGTAAGCCACAGTTGTCGTGTGTCTGACATCATTCGGACCGCTCAACCCTGCAAGTGTTCGACAAATTGAAAGTATGCCAACTGAATGGCACAGGCTGACAGCTGACATGCTCCAGAGAGACTCCTCAATACTCCAGCGCCTCTGCACTAATGCTCCCGACAGTGAGCCCCCCAACCTGGAGGCTCGCATCCATCATGAGTACTAGCCAGTTCATTGTTCGTAGAGGAACGCCCTTCCTTAGATGATCCGCTTGCAACTACCACTGCAGTTGGATGCTGATCTGAACCAGTAACTGAAGCCGTATCAAATAGTCCTGAGACTGTGGACTTTAAAGTGCAAGCAGTGTGCGATGACAAAGAGGCATATGCACCCTTGCCCATGGAACCACATCTAGCGTGGCTGCCATCAACTCGAACACCTGTAGATAAATCCACACCATCTGGTGTATTGTTTCTGTCAATAGTCACACCTGTGCCATCAGTTTCTGAATGCAGATCTCTAGCAGGAACACCCTGCCTTGCTTCATGTCGAAATGAACACCAAGATACTCCAGTGTCTGGGATGGCTTCAGATTGCTCGTCCAAGTTCACCACCCAACTTGGTTCGTGTAGCAAGGAGATAATCTTGCGCGAGACCTGAAGACTCTCTTTTAAGCTCTTGGTCAGAATTAGCAGTCGTCTAAGTACGGATGGCCAGAATGCCATCCTCTCTCAACACTGCTGCTACCACCACCATGATCTTGGAGAAAGTTCTGGGCACGGTGGCCAAACTGAAGGGTAGTGCTCAAAACTGATAATGTCGCTCCAAAACAGCGAAATGCAGAAAACCATTGATGCTCTAGATGGATGGGAAAATACAGATATGCCTCTGACAAACCCAGAGATGTAAGAAACTCCCCCGACTGTACTGCCATTATCAGCGAGCGTAAGGTTTCCACGTAGAAATGAGTCATTCGCAAATGACAGTTAACTCCCTTGAGATCTAGAATGGGGCAAAAGAAGCGAAATAAGTGGAATATCCGCCAATATTTTCTTGTGACATGGACAGTAGGCTCAAAGCCCGCAGGCTGAGTGAGGAGCCTTGTCAATGTACACTCCACTGCCTGTCTCTTTTACAGAGAAATGCAGGGAGACACCATGAAAATTTCCCGAGGGATGCTGAGAAAGTCCAGAACATAGCTGTCTCTTATCACCTCCAGAACCCACTGATCTGATGTGATCTCGACCCACCTCAGATAAAAAAAGAGAGGCAAGTGACCTCTATTTTCTGTTCCCCAGGGTGGGTCAGCAAACTCTCATTGAGGGGATTGGGGAGGCACCACCACTTGATACTGTACCCCGTCTGGGCTGCCTGAGACGAAGGACTGAGACCTACCCAAGGTCGAGCCCTCTGATAAGCCGCTCCTCTGTAGGGTTGAAACTGTTTGAAATCCCTAGCACGACCTCTCATGCCAAACGAGTTCAGCGCCTGCTTTTTATCCTCTGCTGAGAAACCTGGGACTCGCCCCACTTATTGGCCATTTTTTTCCAACTCACCCCCCAAAATAAGAATGATCCTTTAAACGTCAATTTCCTAAGATTAGACTTTGAAATTGTATCGGCTGGCCAATTCCTCAGCCAATGCTACCCCTCTGGCAGAAGTGCAGACCAGGTCGCTGCCCACAACCACCAAAAGGCAGCTATCAGTGCCATCACTGCCTTGGAATTTAAACCAGACTCATCAATTTCCTGTGAGAGAAGCAAGCAAGAGCGAGCCACCAGGGAGCAGAAAGAGGCTATCTGCAAATTTATTGCCACAGCCTCAAAGGCCTGCTTAAGGATAGCCTTAATTCTCCTATCCTGCGCATCCTTCAATGCCGCTCCCTCCTTCAAAAGGGATAGTCGTCTGGTTGGTGACAGCACATACCAGCGCATCTACTTTTGGAAGCGCACTAGGGAGTTGCACGTCCACCATCTGCTGAAGACTGAGAATACTGGCGGTATATATACCGTGACATCAGCTTTGCTACATCTCCATATGCTGATAGATGTGCATAACTCGCTGGTCGTGAATTAACCTGTCTGAATGCTAAGAAAGAAAAAAATTATCTGGAGAGACAGAGTACATGTTTGTGCTTGTGCTCGCACAAAAAATATCAGAGGCGGCTCATGAGGCAACACACATATGGGAACTCCCACACATGCTCAATAAAGGTCAAAGCTCTACTAGTTAGTAAAGATGAGTCCATTTCGTGCTGCCGGATGATGTCACCCACAAGTAATGGCTAAGTCAACCCGATTATCAATGGAAAAGCAACAGAATATGACAGATGATTCATTGAAAACATAGCCAACAAACTTAAAATTTCTTTAGAGTAACATGAACAGTTTGACATTTTTTCTAGGCTGCATCTTTTCATTGTTCTCTCACTATGCTGAAATCTTTCAGAAAATCTGAGTCATGTGCTCCTGCTCTCTTTTGATCAGTACTGCCAGTCCAGTACCATGGAGCCAGGCCCCAACTTATAAGAAAGGGTTAACAAGTCTTGGACCTCACATTCATGCACTACTGGAACAGGCTGCTCGTTGGGATGGGCAAAGGAACAATACCATGAACGACAAGCCCAGAGACTTTCCAGCTCAAAGGCACACACCTGATTTATGAGCCTGTGCAGCAGGTCAGCATATACCTGTCCAAGTGCCTCTTAGGGCTCACAATTCTTCACCTGCCCAGGAACATGGCACACACACCTGCTGAGACTTCTGGAAGTTCACTGTCACCTGTTTTTTCCAGTTACCTCTTTCTGCTCATATATACAGAACAGTCCTAGAAAAATACTTGTGCAGGTTCATAACTGTAGCTTCACAGATAAAGTGCATACACCTGTCCCAAGGGCACAACTTAACTAATTAAGTGGCTCTGAGGGTTTATAATTCCTTCTCTAACAAGCATATCATCTCTTACCGAAAACAGGTTTTATAATCCTCTACCAGATTTTTACAGTTACACAGTCGGTTCAGTAAAACCCAGAGATCCGTCAAGTTCAACCTGCCTGCCCATGCTCTCTCCATCTGCACACGGTTCTGCAGCGTCTGAGGATTCCCTATCCCCTAGCAGTCCCAGTACATCTCATGCAGGTCATTGGGTACATCGGGAGTCCATTTAGCCCACGATGCACAAAGACTCCAGAGATAGATGCTGTGCAGGGATAAATTGCTATCACGTTTTGAGATACTCTATTTTTGGGATTCCTTCAGTATAGCTTCATGTCTATTACATGCCATCTTTAGATTTTTTAAACAAATACAGCATCAAAGCAAGTCCTGGCACAAGCAGCCAAAGGAGTTCACATCTGGGATACTATTAGACTCCTTTTCTCTACCATTCTGTGTTCTGAGCATAAGCAATCATACGCCGGCAGCGCATGCTCTTCACCAGTAAAGCAATCATACGCCGGCAGCGCATGCTCTTCACCAGTAAAGCAATCATACGCCGGCAGCGCATGCTCTTCACCAGTAAAGCAATCATACGCCGGCAGCGCATGCTCTTCACCAGTAAAGCAATCATACGCCGGCAGCGCATGCTCTTCACCAGTAAAGCAATCATACGCCGACAGCGCATGCTCTTCACCAGTAAAGCAATCATACGCCGACAGCGCATGCTCTTCACCAGTAAAGCAATCATACGCCGACAGCGCATGCTCTTCACCAGTAAAGCAATCATACGCCGACAGCGCATGCTCTTCACCAGTAAAGCAATCATACACCGACAGCGCATGCTATTCACCAGTAAAGCAATCATACGCCGGCAGCGCATGCTATTCACCAGTAAAGCAATCATACGCCGACAGCGCATGCTCTTCACCAGTAAAGCAATCATACACCGACAGCGCATGCTATTCACCAGTAAAGTAATCATACGCCGGCAGCGCATGCTATTCACCAGTAAAGTAATCATACGCCGACAGCGCATGCTATTCACCAGTAAAGCAATCATACACCGACAGCGCATGCTCTTCACCAGTAAAGCAATCATACGCCGACAGCGCATGCTATTCACCAGTAAAGCAATCATACACCGACAGCGCATGCTATTCACCAGTAAAGTAATCATACGCTGGCAGCGCATGCTATTCATCAGTAAAGCAAGGTGCAGGAAAGCACTGCTATTGTCTTTTCGGTATAGTTGATTCTAATAATTTAAATTTAGAGCAGCAGGCTGCAAAACCAGGGGAACCAGGGTTCAAACCCCACTGCCGATCCTTCTGACTTCACCTCCCTCATTGCCTCAGGTACAAACATAGGGGCCGATGCAAAACTGTGCGCTAGCAGCTGCGCTCAGCTTGACGCATGTCCATAACCCCCAATCACCGTCCAAATCACCGTGTAGCTAATAGTGCTCATCACATGCAAATTCATGCAGATGAGGCTATGAGATAATCCCCGTCATCCAATACATTTTCCACACGGCCAATGCGCCCTTGCAATGCAGCAAATTTTACGCCAGCCTCGGTATGCCACGCTCAGGGGCGCCATTTTAAAAAAAGAAAATTCCTGCTTTCTGTGATTCCTCCTAATAGTATCATCAGGATACTAAGTAGGAGGAAGCAAATAAAGCAGTATTTAGTTTTTTTTTAAAAAAAAAAGTTTTTGGAAAAAAAAAATTTCTAGTCGCCCAATACACACACAAGATACATGGTCCTGGCTGTTTTGTCTTGTGCGTGCCCATGCCAGCAGCAGCAGAAAATGGATGCCGGCAGATCGAGCATCTGTTTTCCCAACCCGCTCGACAGCCGCCTCTCCTGTGGGCCGATGCGGAGGAGGTGCTAGGGACGCACATTTTTCCATAGGGCCTCCTTTTCAGCACGACCCCTCGTTTAAACATCGCATCGCGCTCCCAGGAGAGGTGGCTGGGGGCGCGTTAGGAAAACGGCCCGTTTTCTGAGCCCTCTGGGGGATAGGGAAATACTGACAGTACCTGAACACAAAAAAAAAAAACCCAAATGCAGAGAAGGGCACACCTTGCTGTGCCCTCCCTATTTGATCAGCAGCACGTGGAACCAGGTCAAACAGCAGCCCGCCAATTAGCTGGTGCCCTCGTTAACGGCTACATGGCAGCAGCCACCACTTGCACCTGAAAATTCATCCCCACCCGCCTCCTGCAGCAACTCGGGGGGGCCGACCCTGCCGCAAGGGTTAGAAAACGGTGCTGCAACTCCGCAGCCCCTCTACACAAATATTCATGTACTCGCAGAAACGTTTGCTCTTATTGCAAGTCCACATTTGCAAACGTATTCCTTTATTCTTCACCCCATTCTGTGTACTTTTACAATCCAATTTTCTCACTTTTGCTGTTTGGCTTGTTTTTTTTTTACCTCCCCTCTGCCTCTCTCCTTTACACAACTGTACCTACTCCCCCCATTCGCTCCTTTTCATACTGTTTTCATCCCATGCCTCCATCTTTCTCCTCCAATAATCACTCCTCTTTCATCCCATTCGTTTTTCTTCCTCCCATTCAAGTCGTTCAAATCCTTCCCCACTCATCTCTCCATTTTATTCCCATCCCCACTCAATGCTTTTGGACTCTCCTACTCTCATCCCTCTCCATCCCGCTCATATGATTCCAGCCTGACAAGCCTTTCCCCAGCACTGCCAGCCCCCCAAACCCACCAGGCTCAGGATCCTTTGAGCCAAGGGCTACACAGCAGAAGCAGCTACTGTCAGCACCATGTGGCAGATTGAGAGAAACAAGAAATACAGGGAGAGTTCAGCTTCAGGAGGAAGTAAGGAAAAAAAGAAAAAGCAAGTGCTGGTTTGGCTGGGATAAGGAAAGAAGACAAGACACAGGGGCCTGGCTGGAGGGGGAAAATGGAGTTCAGAATAATAGCAGTAAGCCACTAAAACAAAACGCTGACTGGGCAGGAATGAATATGGCAGTGTGACCTGGCTTGGGATGGATGGCGGGTTTAGTTTAAGGAGGGGAAAAAAGGTTGCAGCCCCCAGCTCACGCAACATCGCGATTCTGCAGGGAAGGCCAAATTATGCAGCAATTGCCGTGACACTGCAAGAAGTCAGGGGGCCTGGACGTGCCCTCTCCCTGATATGAAATATCTCAGAAGTATACAAGGCAGCTGGTATTTATTACAATTCTTACTCCCAATTTGGTGCTTTTGAAATCCCTGAACCTCTTGGCGCGGCCGTGTTGACAGGGGTCACTGTGACTTTGCCCACACTGGATCTTCCAGAACAGAGCTGCTCCCAGCGTCATCAGCGGAGCAGCACAATATTTAACTGACAGGAAGTGGCTGCGATTATTTGCTGTGTGTAATTCTGAAATACCACTCGGTACTCAACAGGTAGAGCTGTCTTTTGAAGCCAACATTAAACCTGACAGCATGTCAAACAGAAACACCGCATTTCATTATAACTCACGTCAGGCCTGATATAATAAGGTATGCAGTTTTACCTGCAGTTGTGTGCAAACTGTACTCCTCATGCAGCAAGATTTGGGCCCAAAAAATATGCGCATACAACTGTGTGTATTGCTTAGCGTCCATGCAATGGAAATCCAATGCTAATGAAGTCCTCAGCTATTACTGCCCAGTGCAGATAGGTGCACTGGCTTAACTCAGGTCTTCTTTTTTATGAGTACGACCCGGGCTGTATGGACACATCTACAGCCGGGGGGTATATGAAAACAGTACACAGTTGCTCATTTTAACTCAGGTCTTCTTAGCACTTCAAAATTTATTCCTGGTCAGAGATGGGGCAAGCTTTCCAGCGCTAGTGTGAGTCTACAGGCAGAAGCTGGAGTTCTGGTACCAGGACCTGTAGTCAGGATTTTGTGTGTATGAAACATGCTTTGTCCACATAAAACATGATTTGCTGTATGCCAAGCCTTTTTTTGCACACATTTTCCAGTTTGTGCACATTTATTAACTACTGATGCATTAGCATACCATTAGCTTACTGCATTGGGAGTTAAAAAAAAAATAAAAAATTAGCCTGTGTGTTAAAACGGTGCTGAAAGTCAGCTCACAGTTTAACACCAAGCTTATTACATTGACCCCATTATGAGTTAATGCTTTTAAAAGGTATGCTCCCGATTATTTCAGACATCTCGTAGTTGGTGCACACTTTTCAGAAAACAAAAGTTGGCAGCTTTATTTAGTAGTATCTTTGCTGATAGGTGATACCCAACATTTTAAAACAGATTGGAAACTGCTCATTTTGAAAAAGTTGGCTAAGCAACTTATGAACATAAGAACATGCCATACTGGGTCAGACCAAGGGTCCATCAAGCCCAGCATCCTGTTTCCAACAGTGGCCAATCCAGGCCATAAGAACCTGGCAAGTACCCAAAAACTAAGGCCGGGATTTTCCACTCTCACAGAGAATGGCAGTAACGGGGGGCTGCCAATCGCAGCTTCTTCCATTTCTCCAGTACGAAGGATGCACTGAGCTCCCTCGTCCTGCTGCAGACACCCAGCACTTGTACTCTTCCTGCAATGCTGCTGGGAGTACCGCCAGAACAGAGCACGTGGCAGGAGCTGCATGAGGAAGCAGCACGGACAAGGAAGAAGAGTCAAACGAGAGAGAAACAAATGGGAAAGAGATGCAAGAGAGAGATGGGAGGAGAAGCAGAGTACAGCCAGTAGCACACTAACGAAAAGAAACTGGGTACTGGTAATATGAGTGTCCGGCACAGCAGCAACTAGGCCTGACTGCGCAAAGTACAGGATTACAAATATTTGAAACAGGTGCAGGAAGGAACTAAGATGGCTGCCACCTGCATGTCATGTGTCCTAAGTTTTAAAGGGGCTTTTAGTTTTGCTATTTTACTTCAATATCTTGCCTCTAGGGAAGAAAAGAAATGGGAAGACTAGGAATTTCCTCAGTCTTATACTCCCCTAGAGCAGACTTCCATCGCCAACTTTATGACTCAACGCACTCCAGTGAATGTGTTGGATGGGTCATTCGATGGTTCCAAGATGGAAACTGTCATCTAGCCTGACTGCACTCAGTCCTGATGTCAGCAAGGTTTCCCTGCCTCCAAAGAGGGAACTCTGGAGTGTATATGGGTCAGGCCCTGGATGTTTGTGGAAGCCATCCAGGGAGCCGTGCATTGGTGGGTATCTCTGGCCTCTCTTCCCTGCCGACGGCAGAGACTGCCATGTGGGGGAGTCTGGTGCATTGAATGGCATTGACCAATAGAGGGTACTACTGAGATCTAGCACACTGAAAGGAGAGGGGCAGGGATTACCTTGGGAGCTTGAGGTTATGGTGCATCCTAGGAGTTAGTGCAGGAATCCTCTCATGAAACCTGTGGTCATCATTCTAGACTATTCTTGTCAGCTATTGCTACACTGGAGAAGTCAATGTACAACTTGTCTCATGATTTCAATTCTGTTGAGCTACTGGAAGATTCAAGAAAAGCAAGGTGAAATTTGGCCAACATTCACAGCAATTATCTGAAGCAGAAGAGAATATTAAAGCACTGCAGCAAGGACACTGTGCTGATCAAAACTCTTGGATTTTACAGAGGAAATTAAAAGCCACTGAAAATCGAGCTCATGGTCTCCAGATCATTTTTTCCAGAGCTTCCACCATATCCGCTGGGGACATGTTTAAATGATGTCTGGATATTTCTGCACAAGGAATTCTCCCAGTTAATAGGGTTTACTACTTCCTCCAGGGTAAGAGGAGATCCCCAGACACAGCCGAGAAGGGTTGCAGTATATCCAAAGTCTGCCGGATGCCTTGGATTTAACTGGTTTTTTTTGGAACTGCTGTTTTGCGGAAAAGGTGAAAACAGTTACTCTTCTGGTAACTTTGGTTTTCGTACAAGATAACAATAGTGTGTTTTTTTTCATGATAAACTTTTTTAGGGGTTTAAAAACTGTTACTCACAATGTACCAGAGAACACACAGTTGTGCTGTAAAGAATTTACTGTCTTGCGATCCTTGGTTACCTCTTTAGGTGCTCAAGATGTTTTTAAGATACCAGATAAATGTTTGATTACTTATCTCGGGACAAGATAGGGTTTTCTATGATCTTAGGCAGCTGAAAGATTTGTTCAGAGTCTAAACACTGAGAACAATAGGGACCTCTTGTAACACGTAGGGTCTCGGGAGCACTTTGACAAGTCGGGTAATTTGCTATGCTTGTTCCACCCCCCACCCCTCCTATAGAAGGCTAATGTGATTATAGACTTTTTTTGTTCTTTTCTCTCTTTAATTTTTTTTTTTTTTTACTTCCTTTACAATTATCTGTGCGTTTCATGTCTTTCCTTGCAAGCTCGTCTTGCATGTAGTTACTTCTGCCTTCCTCACACTTGCTCCAAAACGGTCATCCGCTCCTACGGTGGGTTCCCATGCAGCAGTTACTGCTTCCCAAAAGCCCTGGCCCAAGTGCATGTAGCTATGATTGCATCAGCACGCGATGCTACTACAACATGGCAGCCTGTAACTGCAGTGGGAGCTGAGAGACAGGGTTCAGCGCCCAGCACCGAGGGCCTCCTCATGAGCTTTTGACTAAGGAGATCCATACTTTTCTACCACAGCCTCACACAACATGCAACTCTTCTCCGCTGCTTTCCTACTACCCCTCGCCCATCTACGTTCTACTGGGTCCTCTCCACTCCCCCAGTTCCTGCACACTCCACCCCTCCTTCTCCCCTCCCCTCCGGTCACTCACCTTACTGTATGTCACTACTGATAAGTTGTTTGAGTGACTGGTGGGTGAGAGATTTACAGAGTTTTGAGTCAGTCCATTCTGATCTTGTTCAGTTTGGTCAGGAGCAGACGCCCATGTGTTTTTGCCAATGGTGCCCAGCTCGGCCCCCCCAGGGTCCTTTAAAGGGCTGTCTTCCAGCTGCCTGTTCTTCTGCGGAGAGGCGAAAGGGTTAAAGTCTCCTTCCACTTTGCGGTGCGGCTGTGTGTTGAACTCCGTCTCGAAGGATGACAGCTGCTGCGTTACTCCTAAAAGTCCTCCAACCTCAACGCTGAGGATCACCCAGATAACATCTGCAAGAGAGGAAGACACGAGAGATGAAATCACGTCAGAAAACATTCAAGCAAGACAGTGCTCCACATATCAAGGTACACTGAGGAAATTTGACCACAACACTCCAATAATGAGAAAATTACATTGGTTGCCATTACATTTGAATTCAATTTAAACTGATACTTACGATCCATAAGCAACATGTTAGCGCCCCAAAAGGAAAAACTGATCAATTAAAAACCATTTTCATTTAATTGGTCCTACATTATGGAACAGATTACCGCAACAGATATGCTGTGAGTCTGATGTGAGAATATTTCCAAAACAGCTTAAAACTTTTCTTTTCAACATGGCTTTAAATTAAAGTGCTGTAGGTTTTAAATGGTTTTATTGAATTATGTTTTATGTTATTTTAAGTAAACTGACTGCATTTTATGAATGTTTTTCTGTATTCCCCCCCACCACACCCCCGAACATTTATGGAGGAGGTGGAAGATAAAACCATGTAAATAAATAAGTAATCAGGGCCGGTGCAAGGGAATTAGGTACCCTAGGCACCTTATGCCTTGCACCGCTAACACCCCCCCCCGGCTCCGCCCCTCCTTCCTCCAAGGGCGGGGACCACATGCCACTGCTCCCCCACACCCCCCCCCCAAATTTAAATAAAATAACCCCCCTCCACAAAAACCCCTGGTGGTCGGCTGCCACTAGCTAAAATGGAGCCATGGCCTTTAGCCCTTACCATGTGACAAGGGCTACTGGATCCATTGGGCAGCCTCTGTCACATGGCAGGGCAATGGATGACCGGCGCCATTTTAGTTTTGATAGTGGTGGGGGGAGGAGGAGTGGAAAAGGAATTGGATTCAGATGACAACCAACACGGCCCCTGACATTTACAGTCTGGGGTACTGATACAGAGACATAAGGGAAAAAAGCACAGGACGGCTTCTAAGGCCAAGTCCATAAGCAAAGCAGGTCAGCACTGTCTGAATTTTCAGGAAGGCTCCTCACCCAGTAAAAATGTTGCTAACAGCGAATTTTTTTATGGGTTATCATAAGGCTTGGGCCTGACTGCACGGAGCGGAAGTTGCTATCCTTAAGAGAAACATGGGGGTGACCAGCACGGCGCGGCTGTTACTACCAGAAGAAGCTCGCTGGGCAGAATGGATGGACCAGTTGGTCCTTTCCTGCCATTATTACTATGTTACTATGTATGTCCTCAGTACAGAGGTGGGCTTAGGCATGAGATGTCAGGATGTAGAAGACGTTAATACGTTGTAATGCATTGCTGGTGTCATGCGATGGAAAGAAATACAGGGACAGGTCCAATGTAGGCAGGCAAAAAGATGAACAGGTTTTCATGTTTGCATTCCAGTTTGTTCTGCTCTTCTTTTTCCTTTACTGTATTTCTCCGACTTCCTTCTAGATTTATTTTTTAAAATTGTTTTCAATTTACCGCCTTTCACTCTTCCTCCCCCATTTCCTTCTCTCTTTTCCTCCCTCCCTAACAGAACTCCCTATGCACTACACAGTGAGCATAACGGCAGCCGAGAGACTCCCTGGCAAACTGGGGAGGCCAGAATTCTGCACCCTCCACCCACCCCTCTAGCCTGGAGCCAGAACAGCAGGGCTGCTTGCACCACCCCGACATTCTCTGGCCAAGCAGAATCGGGCATCATTCAGAAGAAAGGCCAAGGCAGAGGTACAAGTGCCCAGCCCAAGGGCATGCAGTCTGAGGTAACGGGAGATAAATGTGACCTGGGGTAGGTCACAAGCTGCCTCGGGGGAGAAGAAGTGGAATTTCACTGCTGGCCCCTTTGGTTCCCCATTTTACACCAACAACTAGGTCTCCTCTCCTTATTACTGGGGAAAATTGTTTTGATACACTGTTTTCAACCGGCATTTACCTATAAAAAAAAATGGCAACTGAACATTTTTCCCTTGCCCCCAACTCCTCTCTATGCTGGAAATAGAGTGCACCTTCTAAAATACTTGCAGGAATTTTATTTTGAACATTCCTTGTGTGTTTTACTTCTGCAAGACAATGAGTCATATTATTCTATTTTGGGTTTAAATTATGCAATCCACTAGGAGCATTGCTTTCTTTGGATTAATGAGTAATAAATACACTAAAAATAACATTTAAAAAAAAAATAAAATATATATATATATATATATATATACACACACAAGGTCCCATCCAAAGAATTTGCAAGAATGGTAATGAAACTTTTGAAAGAGACTGAGCTGAATTAAAAACAAGCAAGACTGAAGCAGACACATTATCTCCCTTTACCTTTAAAAGGAAGAATTAATGCCTTTCTGTTCAATGACTGTGCCCTGGAAAGTCACATGGAGCCAGCCCAGCAAAGATATACAAACTGTTGCGATTCGTTAATTAAAGGCAGCCTGCAATAATGGCCACTTAGGGGAAAGACTTTATGTTCTTGGCGCTACCGTTATTTTGGAAGAAGCCAAGTCTGCTGAAGACGGACCCTAGATTCTTTTCGCTAGGCTTCTGTGCCAGGACACAGATTGCTTTGGAAATTCTGTTGATGTGGGCAAAGAGCTTTTACAGCCAGAATCGAAGAGCTCCCCTAAGAGGAAGCTTGATGATACTTGTTCAACTTTGACACCGTCTCACTGAAACAATGGAGAGGGGCTGAGGGACTCTTAGAACTACAATAAGAAAACTGCATTGACAAAATTACTAATCTGGATACACTTTGACAGAACGATAAAGTGGGAAAACATCACTGCAATTAAACTTAAAACTGATAAAAAAACACATACCTAACTTTACAAATATTACAAGAGACTAGGAGAAGGAAGAAAAGACTTATGAAGCAGCAGAGAGTAACTGAGGTATTTCAAACCTATAGTCATGTAACCAGGTGGCAAAAAGGTAATCCTGAAATACTGCAGCGCTTAGGAGACGGTCCCTCAGGGCCACTTGCAACAGTCACATGACCCAAATGTGAATGCTCAGGATGCTTCTCTTAGGGAAATCCCAGTACATATATTAATAAAGGGGGCAATTTCAGATTCTCTGTTTATGACCAGATCTGCAATGTGACCACAGTTACCTGTGAACTCCGATGTTTGTTTTCGGTCAACACATGAGTGTTTCCTCAAACCCTCTGCCTGTAATTTCATGACTTTTCTTTCCTTGTGGAACGTGGCTCACGCTGAGCCTTGGCTGGGTTCCGCAATCAATCTGAGGCCCGATACAGGATTTGCAATTTTCTGATGGTAAAGTTTGCATTACATTTACGTCCTACTTTTTTGAACAACAGCCTGGAGTACAGCCCTGGCACACAGAGAGATGGTAAAAACAGCTGACCCTACATTGTGTTCTTCTGAAAAATGGGGTCCTGGACACTGGGAAATCTGAGAACCAGTGTCTGAAGTGTGCATAAAGACCTGAGGAACCTACCTGAAGCTAACTGAATGGAGGAATGGTGCCATCTCTTGAACAACTGTGTGTAATGCATTTTATCATAATAGGAGGCAATACTCGCCTTTCAAACCAGAAACGTTTTCAGACAGAATCTCAGGCCACATCACCAAAGCAGCTTTTTTTACCCCCAGTTTTAAAGCTTTAAATACAGCCAAACAAAACTCCTGAAGTCTCTAACAACAAATCAGCTATATGCAACCAAGATAATTGCCCTTATCACGGCACATTTTGAGGTCAGAGCACTGTTAGAACAGGTCTCAGCTGCCTCTGGATAGGCAGACTACCTAATTTAGGGATCTAAATTGCAACCACCACATTACTAAGGAAAGTAGCTATTAGCAGGGATGGAAAAACATAGTGAGAGCAAATTTCAAAGATGGGGGAGTCTGCAGCTACTATGCGTACAAGCTCCCCCGAACTCCTCAACTGGAGTAACCTGTGCACGCGGATTTACACGCACGCTACCTCCACCCCCCCGTACATGCAAAATTGAGATAGGTGCCTCCATTTTGCACATATTGCTTGGCAAATTTTCCAATGAGCCATTTATGCACAAAAGCCCAGACTTTATACACGTTAATTGCTTTCAAAATTTGACCTTAGAAAACTTGGGTACCAGGTAAAAGATTAAGGAGCCACGGCAAAACATTTTCTCTCACCTCTCTCTATTTTGCCTTTTTTACTTTTTAAAAAATAATTTTTATATTTTGGATTTCTTGAATTTTTGCTCTTTATTGACTTTCATTTTTTTCAGTTTTACCCTTTGTTTTGCTTTCTTGTCATTAGATTATTCTATTTTGTACAACTCTCTCCCCCCCCCATCCCCCCCCCCCCCCATCCCCACCCTGTGGCCTCTCTTCTGTGGGGGCAGGGCGCAGTCCCAGTTAGCAGCACTGGCACTACCCGTTAAAGGCCATTTATTGCACCCTCCTTACTGGGATCCCCTAAATTCCCTGCTATCTTTGTATCCTTCAGAAAACCATCATTCTGAGCCATGCGCTGCTGAGCGACTATCTGCTTTCCCCCGTCTAGTTTAGAAGCTGCAAAATCTCAGCCTGGTTCCACTCTGGTTAAGGCAGAGCCCATCCTTTTGGGAAAGGCCACCCTTTCCCCAAAATGATACCCAGTTCCTAACAAACCTAAAACCCTCTTCCTTGCACCATTGTCTCATCCACGCATTGAGATTCTGGAGCTCTGCCTGCCTCTGGGGTCCTGCATGTGGAACAGGGAGCATTTCAGAGAATGCTACCCTGGAGGTTCTGGATTTCATCTTTCTACCTAAAACCTAAATCTGCTTTCCAGAACCTCCCTCCTGCACTTTCTTATGTTGTTGGTACTCACATGCAGCAAGGCACCAAGCACCTCCCCCAGCACTATCTAAGGAGAAATTACTATTTACCTGATAATTTCCTTTTCTTTAATGAAGACAGGTTAATCCAACCAGTGAGTTATGCACCTCTACCAGCAGTTGGAGATGGAGCAAAGCGGTAATGCCTGGAAAAGGTGTACAAGGAGGACCACGTCGCAGCTTGGAAAATCTCGATGGGCGACAACAATCTAACCTCTGCCCATGACACTGCCTGAGCTCTAGTGGAATGAGCCCTCACCTGCTCAGCATCCACATACACAGTCGTGATAACCTCCTTAAATCCAGTGGGCTATTGTAGACCATGACACCGGCTCACCCTGTTTCCTCCCACCGTGGAGTATAAACAGCCGGTCTGTCTTTCTGAGAGATTTAGAAACCTCCAAATACCTCATGAATGCCGCTCGACATCCAAGGTCCGTAAAAGGCGATATTTATCCACATCTCTCACCCTGTCCAGAGTCAGCAAGGAAATTGATCGATTCAAGTGAAAATCCAACACTAGCTTCGGCAAAAAGGATGGAGCAGTTTACAGCTGCACCTCCCCCAGGGTCACTTGCAGAAATGGTTCCCGGCAAGACAAGGCTTGAGGTTCAGAAAAACTCTAAGCACAGAACAAATTGTCTTCAAAGTAAGTAACCTGAAGGGGTCGAAAGGTGGGACCCGCCAGAAAATCCAGAACCAGATTAAGACTCCACAATGGCACCGGGAACCGCAAGGGAGGACGAGGAGGCTTCACCCCTTTTAAGAACCAGATCTCATTTGGATGGGCCGACAAGGATTCACCATTTACCTGATCTTGGAAACAGGCAAGAGCCGCCACCGGTACCTTCAAGGAACTAAGGGCCAAACCTTGAATCAACCCATCCTGCAAAAAATCCAAAATAAGTGGGATCTTAACTGAACGAAGATGAACCCCTCATGCCAAGCCTCAAACATTCGCCAAACTCGAACAAAGGCTAAGGAAGTGGAGAACTTTCGTGGTCGATGCAAGGTGGAAATCACCATCACAGAATATCCACGCTTCAGCAACCAAGCCATCATTTTTCATTAGCTAAGTGTTATTTTTGTGTGTTCTTAATGTACCCAGCTCTGAATGTAAGAAGAGGGGAGTGCAATAAATGATCTTAAATAAATTAATTAATTAATCTCAAAGGCCATACCATAAGACAAAATCAAGTTGGATCTTTGTGAAGAATAGGCCCCTGCTGCAGCATATCCCAGTGGAAATGTAATTGGAGAGGAGAGTCCACCAGGAGCCTCTACAGATCTGCATACCATGGCCTCCTGGGCCAATCTGGCACTACTAGAAGCACCATCCCCGTGTATCCCTTGATCCTCCGAATCACTCTGCATATCATAGGCCATGGGGGATAGGCATATAAAACCTTGCCTTCCGGCCACTCCTGTACGAGGGCATTGATACTCAAAGACTTCAGATCTCTCCTGCAACTGAAGAACGAGAAAACTTTGAGTTGTGAGATGTTGCCAGCAAGTCTAGAAACGGGTGGCCCCAGTGGCCCACTATTAGCTCGAACACTTTGTTTGACAATTCCCATTCTCTTGGATCCAGACTATCTGCTGAGAAAGTTGGTTTATACATTGTCTTTTCTTGCAATGTGTGAGGCTGAGATATCCTATAGATGTACTTCTGCCCATTCCATGAGTTTGGCTGCTTCCTGTGATACTTGCTGGCTCTTGGTTCCTCCCTGATAACTGATGTAAGCCACTGTTGTCGCATTGCCTGATTATTTGGATCGCTCGACCCTGCAAGCGGTCGATGAATCGCGTGCATGCCAATCGAACAGCACCGGCTTCCAGCCGATTGATGCTCCAAAGAGACTCTTTTGTGCTCCAGTGCCCTGCGCTGTTAACTGACCAGTGAGACCCCCCCAAATCTGGAGGCTCGCATCTGTAGTGAGTAGTAGCCAGTTCAGTGTTCAAAGGGGAACATCCTTCTTTAGATGATCCACTTGCAACCACCACTGCAGTTGGATGCTGATCTCAACTGGTAAGTGAAGGTGTATCGAGTAGTCCTGTGGACTCCAACGTTCTAGCACCATGCATTGAAGAGGACACATATGCCCCCTTTCCCTCAGAACTACCTCTAGAGTGGCTGCCATCAACCTGAGCACCTGCAGGTAAGACTATATCATTGGGCATAATGTTTCTGTCAATAGCCGCACCTGCGATTCAGCACACCTTCATTGAGGGGGATGGAGACCTATCCAAAAAGTCAAGCCCTCTGAGAAGCCACTCCTCTGTAGGGTCAAAAGTGTTTGACAGCCCTAGCACAACCTCTCGTGCTAAAAAAGAGCATGGCACCTGCTTTTTATCCTCTGTAACCAAGGAACCTGGGACTCACCCCACTTACCGGCCATTTTTTCCAACTCAATATCAAACAAGAGTAATCCTTTAAACGGGCAATTTTGTAAGATTAGACTTTGAAATTGTATCGGCTGTTCAGCTTGGAGAAGAGACGGCTGAGGGGGGATATGATAGAGGTCTTTAAGATCATGAGAGGTCTTGAATGAGTAGATGTGAATCGGTTATTTACACTTTCGAATAATAGAAGGACTCGGGGGCATTCCATGAAGTTAGCAAGTAGCTCATTTAAGACTAATCGGAAAAAATTATTTTTCACTCAACGCACAATAAAGCTCTGGAATTTATTGCCAGAGGATGTGGTTAGTGCAGTTAGTGTAGCTGGGTTCAAAAAAGGTTTGGATAAGTTCTTGGAGGAGAAGTCCATTAATGGCTATTAATCAGGTTTACTCAGGGAATAGCCACTGCTATTAATTGCATCAGTTGCATGGGATCTTCTTAGTGTTTGGATACTTGCCAGGTTCTTGTGGCCTGGTTTGGCCTCTGTTGGAAACAGAATGTGGGCTTGATGGACCCTTGGTCTGACCCAGCATGGCAATTTATTATGTTCTTAATTCCTTAGCCAAGGCTGACATCTGGCTGCTATCGCCAAAGCCACCCCCCTCTGGTTGAAGTGTGGACCAGATCGCAGCCCGCATCTGCTAAAAAGGTGGCTGCCAGTTCCATTATTGCCCTGGAATTCAAACCAGATTTATCAACTTCCTGAGAGAGAAGCAGGCAAGTGCAAGCCACCAGGGAACAGCAAGAAGCTATCTGCAAATTCACTGCCATCACCTCAAAGGCCTGCTTAAGGATAGCCTCATTTTCCCTTATCCTGTGCATCTTTCAATGCTGCTTCCCTTTCTACAGGGATAGTCGACCTCTTGGTGATGGCACACACCAGCACATTCACTTTCGGAAAGCGCAACCGTTCTCTCACTGCTGGATCCAGGGGCTACAGTGCTTCCAAGGCTTATCCCCTTTAAAATTAGCTTCTGGGGTGACCCATTCAAGATCAATCAGTTCTTGAACAGCATCCATAATGCGAAGAAATATGCTGCTTTATGCAAAGAATTTAAAATGGGATTTTTCTTTGGTTCAGATATGGAATCAGCACCCGGTACCCTCAACATCTTCAGTGTCTGGGAGATCAGAGCCGGCAACTCATCTCTATGAAAGAAACGCAACATTGTTCTACACGGTTCCAACACCGGAGGAATTTCCCCATCCTCCAGGGAGCAAGGAGCGCCTTTATCATTTGTGCCCCTATCAGGTTGACCCGCAGCATGTCTAGACATACTCGGACGCTTACCTGCGACACCAGGTATGCGGGGATCCGTAGCCTGCAATCTTGAACTTATAGGTTTGGCTGGGGCTATCAATTGCGCCGGAAGAAAGGACTGTAAGGCACAAGGATCCATAACCAAAACCAGGGGGTGTCTGTCCTGCGCTCACTGAGTTGTCTTCCCCTGCTGACGAACCAGTTAGGGGAGCCCCAAAACCAGCAAAACCTCTGGTAGTGTCCCCTCCGGTTCCATTCCCACATCATGCTGGGAAGAGCCGGGCTCAGCAAAATCAGTCGGAGACAACTCTCCCTGAGCCTTCAAGCAGCACTGACACAAGGTAGAGGAGACGTCAGGCTGTGATGCCCGAATATGGCAAGGAGCACAAAGGGTAAGGCACTTAGGCTTTTTTGCTACCAGCGCCATGGGTTAACTCTCGCTTGCAACATGCTCCCAAAAGCGTTTGACAATTGTGCGCCCAGCTGCGCACCTGGACAAAGCACTCTGTCCAATAAGCGCACTCTGTGAATGCCCAAAATGTAGGCACCCACCTAAGCACCCATAAGAAACATAAGAACATAAAATTGCTATACTGGGTCAGACCAAGGGTCTATCAAGCCCAGCGTCTCGTTTCCAACAGTGGCCAATCCAGGCCATAAGAACCTGGCAAATACCCGAACACCAAGTAGATCCCATTCCACTGATGCCAGCAAGAGCAGTGGCCACTCTCCAAGCCAACCTGATCAATAGCAGTCAATGGACTTCTCCTCCAAGAAGTTATCCAAACCTTTTTTAAACCCAGCTACACCCAGACATGCAATCTCAAACAGACATCAGACACTATTTCTCAGCAGTCTTGAACATAGAAAAACACATGAACACCGCTGCGGTCTGCCACATGGCATCTAAGCGAAGCTTGAGAACAGGGCCTGGCCAACAAGGCTGCTCAATCCGCCAAGCTGCCACAACTCCCCAAGCTGCCCCGGAGACGGGAATGGACGTCAGATCAGCACACCGAATTCGAAGACCAGAAGGGGAATGGAATCCCTAAAATGAATTCCCCTTCTTTTTCTTATATGTACTCTTTATTTGAGCTCAGCCCATCCCGGCTGAGTACAGAGTCGATCTCCGGTTGTGGGGGAAGAGGGCAAAGGCCTTCACTGCCGCGCTCAGCTTCCTGCACCCGCTAGCCCCTCAGCTGTTAGTCTCTCTACAGCTAAGTCCATGCCAGAAAACCAGCTACTGGAGCAATGCACTCAACTGAAGGATCTGCAGATATCACCTCAGGAAAACTCAACTGAGGGAGGGACCATAAGGTATCACTACAGGAGAGCGGAGCGAAATAATTTCCTCCTTCTCCTCCTAATTTTTTTTTTTTAAGCAATCCCCAGAAGAGAGATGCATGTCCACCATCTGCTGGAGATGGAGAATACTGGTAGCTGATGATTCAGTTATTAGGAAGGTAAACAGAAATTCCATGTGTGATGGGGAAAAGTACAGTGATAGGGGTATACTACTATCTGCCTGGAAAGAATGGACAGACAGACAATGAAATGCTATCATAAATCAGGAAAGCTAACAATTACCCTAATACTGACTGGGTAAATGTCACATCTCGGCATGCTAGGGAGGAAATGCTTCTAGAAGAAATACCGCTTCATGTATCAGGCAGTCCAGGAACCAACAAAAGGGGAAGCTATTTTATACCTAATTCTTAGTGACATGCAGGATTTGGTGTGAGAGGTAACAGTAGTGAGACCACTTGGCAACAGTGATGCTAGTGCAATCAAATCTGTCTTAATAACTGGAAAAAAAAAGCATTAAGGAAAATTACTGCTCTAGCATTTAACTTCTAAAAGGGAGACCTTGATAAAATGAGGAAAATATTTAGAAAAAAAACTAAAGATGTGGCTGCAAAGGTTAAGTGTTTACATCAGGTATGGACATAGGGCCGGTGGTAGCATTTTTGCTGCCCTGTGCAAACAATTACTGTGCCGCCCCCCACATCATTCAGTCTCTGACCTGTGCCCAACAAAAAAAAAAAAAAAAAGCACATACACTCCATCTCTTATATACATGCCTATGCTCTCACACAGACTTGCTCTCTTTCCCTCACACATTGTGTGTGTGTGAGTGCATGCCAATGGGAACCTGTGTGTGACACAGGCTCTCACAAGTGCACACACATCCAATGCATACAGGCTCTCACAGACACACACAAAGATTAACAAATCACTTGGGCCAGATGGTATTATATACCACAGAGTTCTGAAACACAAAAATGAAATTGCAAACCTATTGCTAGTAATTTATAATGTATTAAAATCATCTATTGTTCCTGAAGACTGGAGGGTAGCTAATGTAATGCCAAGCTTTAAAAAGAGTTCCAGGGGTAATCTAGGAAACTATAGGCCAGTGTGCCTGACGTCAGTGCAGTGAAAAATCATAGAAACTATTCTGAAGAACCAAATTACAGAACATACAGACAGACATGATTTATAATGGGACATAGCCAACATGGATTTACCCAACGGAAATCTTACCTTACCAATCTGCTAAATCTTTTTGAAGGGGTTGATAAATATGTGGATAATGAGGCAGCAGTGGATATAGTGCATTTGGATTTTCAGAAAGTGTTTGACAAAAGTCTCATGAGATAGCCCTGAGAGCAACAACAAATTATGGAACAGGAAAAATATCCTAATGTGGATTGTGAATTGGTTAAACAATAGGAAACAGAGAGTAGGACTAAATGGGTCAGTTTTCTCAACAGAGTAAGGTAAACAGTGGAGTGCCTCAGGGATCTGTATTGGGATCTGTGTGTTTAATATATTTATAAATTATCTGGAAAAGTGAATGAGTGAGGTGATCTCATTTGCAGAAGAGACAACATTATTCCGAGTTGTTAAATTGCAAGCAGGTAGTGAGAAATTTCAGGAGGACCTTAAGAGACTGGGCATTCAAATGGCAGATGAAATGTAACATGGACAAGTGCAAAGAGATGCACATAAGGAAAAGTCATCCAAAATGTAGCTACACAATGTTAAGACTCCATATTAGGAATCAACTCCCAGGAAAAGGATCTTGGCATCATTGCAGACAATATGTTGACATCCTCTGTTCAGTATGCAACAGCAGACAAAACAGCAAACAAAATGTTAAGAATTATTAGAAAAGGAATGGAGAATGTCATTAATACCTCTGTATCACTCCATGGTGCGACTGCACCTAGAGTACTGTGTGCAATTCTAAATACTGCATCTCAAAAAAGATATAGCGGAACTAGAAAAGGCACAGAGAAGGACGACCAAAATGATAAATGGAATGGCTCACCTATGAGGAAAGGCTAAAGGAGGTTAGACAGCCGAGGGAAGATATGATAGAGGTCTATCAAACCATGAATAAGCAGAACGGGTAAATGCAAATGAGTTGTTTACTCTTTCAAGAATTAAAAAGACTAGGGGACACTTAAAAACAAATCAGAGAAAATATGTTTTCATTCAATGTACATTCTCCAGAGCTTAATTATGGTAAAGGCAATTATTGTATCTGGGTTTAAAAAAAAAGGTTGAACAAATTCCTGGAGGAAAAAATCCATAAACTTATTAACCGGGTAGACTTGGGGAAAGACATTGCCTTAACGTTAATAGCATGGGATCTATCTTCTGTTTGGGATCCTGCCAGGTTCTTGCGGCCTGGATTGACCACCGTTACAAACATGATACTGGGCTTGATGGACCCTCAGGTCTGCCCCAATTCTTATAAAATCTCAAAGCCGATTATGTGAGTAGGACAGGAAGGGCAATCTTCAAAGGCTTAAGTGAAGCCCTTTTTCTCACCAAGTGTACTCTTCAACTTGATTTGGCCAAAGGTGCTTGATTGGTCAAGATGCAGAAGCCACTGTCTATGCTAAGGCCCTCACAGTCTGTTGAGTTTATGAGACATAAATATACAAGTGCTTTATGAAGCATGAGGATGTGCTACTACCACGTAAAACAAAGCCAAAAGAAAAATTTGTATCTTTCCTCCTAAACCCTCTCTCTCTGTGAATAGCAGTCATCACCCCGGTCCCCTCAGTCTGCTTCGATTCTCTCCTCTGCACACATGGAAAACATTGCTAGAAAAGGCTGTTTCTTTGCCTGTATCATCACCAAAATCTGTCCCTTTCTTTCTGAACTCACTGCCAAAACACTTCTACCCTCTCTCGTCACCTCCCACTTAAGACTACTGCAGCCGGAGGCTTTCTTGTGAAATATCTCTTGGGTTTATCCTGAATGCTTTGAATATCTCAACAGCTTCTTTCTGCTCCCTCTGGGAAACCGAGGTGGTCCAACATCACCGATGTCTGAGCTCTTGGTGTCTGACAGAAAAAAGAAATAACTGCTTAGCCAATGTCCTGGGCTTTGCAAAAAGCAAGACATGGGCTCAATGCTCAGAGCATGAAGAGCAATGAGACAATACATGAGGACCCCATATTTTGTAATGCAATCTGGAATATAACCTGCTCGAATGAGATAGTGATTAACAATTAAGAATGTTATATGGGACAACAGTATATAAAAGGGCTAAATAATATAGTGTGTCTAAAAATCTGAACTCAGAAACAGAATATGACAGGAGACAAGGACCATAAGACCCATTCAATCTGCCCTATTTAATTCCAGATACAATGCCACTGACCCCGCCCCCCCCCCCCCCAGTGGATGTCTGGCTTTACCCTCATTTTATTTAGGACTGCTAGCCCCTGCACAAAGATTCAGTTTGCAAGGTCTTTGTGTAAAATCGCTCAGGTGTCACACTATGGGGCTATACAACTGTATGGCTGCACAAGTGACGTTGACCAAACACAAGCATTGAACAACATGGCTACTTTTTATGAGGCTTCAATCAAGGGGAAGAAAGGTCAGGCCAGAGCATAAAGCCTCTTTCAAGTACAACATTCGGTATGAAGAATGTCAGCATTGGTTAGAAGCCAGGAATTGGGCACCATCACGTCACCAAACTTCATCCTCATCTCTGTAGTGTGGCACAGTGGACACAGGAGATGGCACTTGAAAGTTCAAGCAAGTTATTACCTCTAAACATGTGCCCAAAGTTCAAGCAAAATCTCAAAACAGTAACAGTAGTTTTCGGCTGATGAAGTTCTTCTGGCCCACCAAATCTGCCCAGTCATCCCAAGCTGTTTCACCACCACAGAGCCTGCTCGATCACCAAACTTCTCCCTGCATCTGTTTCAAGCCTGATTAAATGGAATTGGTTTTCCCCCATTGCTTAGTGGGCCCCTTTTAACCAGGGGTTATTGGGTATTAGACCACAATTCAGCAGAAGCTCACCATCACAAGTGAGCTCCGGGATGTGCATTCGTTTCATACGTTTCCCATTATATGCCAATTAGATGTGCATTCGTTTCATACATTTCATATTACATGCCTGAACAGGAAACGTATGAAACGAATGCACATCCCTAGCAGGCTATGAGACTGGATCTTGGCTTTGCCCTCTATTTCTGTCTGGTCTTGGTCAGGGCTTTTACTACCACATTCCTCAGTTTAACCAAATTTAATTATATAATAACTAGCCATTAAGCCCGTTAAAACGGGCGAGATTCCATTGGTCAGACTGGCACGGTTGGAGCAGCTCTGTTCTCCACAACTTCCCTTTTGCTTCCATCCTCTCTCACCTCATCTACAACCCCTTCCCTCTCCCAGCCCTCCTCCACTCTTTTTTCTCTTCTCCAAAACTTCTTACCCTTCCCACTTGTTCAGTCATATCCTTTTCCCTTCCCCTCTCACCTTCCCTTTCCTTCCCCCCTCTCCCTCAGCTCTCCTCCACTCCCTTTTTCTCTATTCCACTTTACCCTTCCCATTTACATCCTCTTCCTTCCATCCCTTCTCATCTTCCCTTTCCTTCCCCTCCCACCTCCTCAACCCCTTCCCTCTCCCTCAGCCCTCCTCCACTCCCTTTTTCTGTATTCCACAACTTTACCCTCCCCACTTACATCCTCTTCCTTCCCCTCCCACCTCCTCCACAACCCCGTCCCTCTCCCTCAGCCCTCCTCCACTCCCTCTTCTTCTCTCTGGCCCGCCTGACACTTAGATACCGCCGCCACTGCTCCATGGGAGGTCTCCGGGGGTCTCTCTCTCGTGTGCGCGCCTCTCCACCGGGCTCGTTGCTGGCCCGCCCGATGTTCAGTGATGAGGCGCGCGAGAGAGAGAGAGACTCCCGGCGACCTCCCATTTCTGTGTCTGTGCCGCCGCTTCTCCCTGCGCGCGAGGGAGACCCCCCGGAGACCTCCTGTGCTGCCGCCGCTGCTCCTCCTCGCTGTTTCCAAGACAGCCGTCCGCTGGGCTCCCCTCTGACCGACGTGCTCTCGTGCATGCGCAGTAGAGCTGCTCTCTACAGCGCATTTGCGGCACATCGGTGCAAGCCCATTTATATGGTAGATAATCTGAATACATGGAGATGCCAAAGCTGATAATAAAGTGAGTTTGAATTCTGTTGGGAGGAGAAGGGTTGGATGAGTGCAAGGTACCTTTTGCATAGCAGTTAACATGCACACGTTTTTTGCACTATGTAAAAGGCACCAGGTAGTGACCAGCAAACTGAAGCAAGCTTCTTTATCACAGCCCAGGTACCTTGCAGAAAACTCCTAGACTCCATTTTTTAAATACATTTCTCTACTAATTCTCAAAACTCTGCCCTAAGTTTTAACACAATAAAACTGCATCCCAGTTCCAAAATCAAAGAATCAAACTAGTGCAGACCATGTACAAAAAACTGATGTCACGGAGCATGGGACAGTCTATGCCATACTGAGTGCTCTTACCTCCAAAGTAGAGTCCTGTGGCAGTGCACATGCGCCACTGTCCCTGATACATTCCAGCTGAGCTTGGGCTACACATCTGGACACTGACATCTGTCATCTCCTGGGGCTCTAGCGACCGAACCAGTACCATGTTGACGTGGCCAAACTGGTCTCCACCAACGTATTTCAGACAAACTCCTGGGGGCCACGCCTCTGCCCCTAGGATCCAGCGGAAGGAAGAAAAGGTATAGATGTGAGCAATAATACAAATCAACATCCTAAAACAACTTGTGCCTGTTCACTGCCAGCTGTGTGATCCCCCTCCCCCGGCATTTGATTCTATGCTTTTTGCCATTTATTTAGCAAATCTATGACTCCCTGGCACTCAAAGAACCATTTTCCAGGATATACCTCAGCCTGTCACTGCTAGCTAGATGGGGAACAACTTGGATATACAGAGACATGGGAACCACGCAAGGCAGCTCCTTTCTCTAGTAGAGAGGCAGTTCTCTTAGCCATAGTGATCACAGGGCAAATCAGATTTTTTTTAATGAAAACCACTTCAGACTAGATTCCCTTCTATTCCGCTTTTATTTGCAAATTCGGAAAGCACGTTTTCAATTACATGATAAACACATAAGTTAGAACGGATCATGGTACGTGTGCATACACTATACTTACCACTGCATGATCTGACCTGTTTTTCTGGTTTCCAACACAGAGCAGAGGGGAAACTGCTTTCTATCTGGATTTAGCATATCCCAGGACATACAAAGCAACTAGAGTGGTAAAATGGAGTCACTGGTAGGAGCTTTCATGTCATTTCCAAATTCCTACCCAGCTCGAGTATATGAAAAGCTGCAGAGATTCCCAGAGACCAGCACCACACACATATCCAGGGTAAGCTACACACTGAGTGCCCTAGGATTACTGGATCACCCAGCTTGCTGCAGCAGACGCAACCTCAAATAAATATTCTGTCCATCAAGTTCAGCAGCATCATGATTCACTTGGGATAAAAACTCTATACCATGGGGTTGATTTCACTGGCTTAAGACGACACTGAAGATTGCACCCTCTAGAGAAAGTTTCATGTTCTGTGCTCAGTCAACAGGAGATCTTGATGTGCCTGTTGTAAGCACCGGGGAAAATGGTGATGAGGAGAAAAAAAAAAAAAAAAGAGAGAGGGAACTGGAATCCTAGGGAATGCACTGAACACATCATCACAGCATCTTTACTGAGCAGGGTGCCCCCCAAGACATCACAGCACTCCGAGTAAAGAATCGCAGCCATGCATCTTCTGCCTGTGAAACAGGGAGCCTAGCACGGGGTCTACAGAATGCCACATCGGCAGATCTTAAAAGGCTCTGTCTCCAAGTGCAAAGGGATCTTAAGCAAGAGCGCACCTTTTACACAAACCGTCACAATAAGCTGGGTGTGTTTTCAGCAGCTGGAGGACAAAAGCCTGGGAATATTTTACCTACTTCCTTTCAATGGATTAATATTTCCAGCAGAGATCTCCTACATTCTTAGCATCCTGGGCTTTGAATACATGCGAGACTCTACCAGAATTGTGCTCACGGTGTTGACAGTGCTATATAACACAGGCAGCTCAGAACCAGGTATCATTCATCCCCTCTCTGAGCAGGGGGAAGGGTGCTATGCATAGTTCCAGTGGTTTTTAAACTGAACAAAAGATTTGCGTTCACCATCTGTTGGCAGTGGATGTGATGGCTTCATGTCATTCCCCTCTATCATTTCATATTCGCCGTTCAGCAGGCTGACAGCTACACGGGAACATCTCTAAACCTGAGCTTCAGGACAGGTGGACTCCAAGACAGAGGAAAGGCTCTCAGCCACGCTGGTACTCTGGTGCTAATTGGCTATTTTTGAGAATTTGGGTAGAGCATCAGTACAGGCAGGCTGTGTCGTGGGAGAGCCACGCCTTACCCACACCTGGCTAGAGCAGCACTGGGACTGCTGCAACGCCCTAGCAGGGAGGAATGAGGAGTGTACTCCACATCAGAAAGCTGCTCCCTTGTGACCTTTTGACGAGTGGTAGGCTTGCTCACATTCAGCCTCCAAGGGCCAGGAGTACAGCAGCAGTCTGATCGCAGTTCACAACTGCTTCCATTTCTTTAATGTTTTCAAAGTCCAAAGATAAACTTATCCAAAAGAAGTTCATTTTGGACAGGCCAAGCCCTGCCAAGAAATGAAAAAGATTGTTTGGAAATTGGATTACATGTCACCTAGGACCGTCTCCAAGCACAGCAATGGGACTCGTTTGGAACGGCAGGCCGATCTCTTTAAAACCGGTATTCAGCGCCAAGCTAAAGACACAATGCAAGAACTTCATGGGCTTGCTTGCCTCCAGCTATAGCTGGAGATGCACTGTGAAGAGATCTAATGGAAATCTGAGCTGGGATAGCCAATAATGAATTGCCAGCATGTTTTATTGCGTCCAGTTGTACCTGGACTTACACAAGAGTAACAGAATAACTGAATGGTGAAATCCTTGTGAGCAAACGTACACCAAGAATGGCCTGGTCAGGTGGCAAGGAGAAAACCTGCATTTTATTACAAGGTGTTCCTAGCATACCCTCCAGGCACATACTGTGCTGGGGATTTTTTTTCCCTCCAAAGCTTTTTACTGGTGAAAGAAGAATACATTATACCAAAACATAAAAGTGGGACTCTTTCAAGCTTCCACCTTCACCATGGCTGCATTAAAACATCCTTGGCGCACTCTGAACAGAAAAAATACAAAAGGCAGTCAACTAGAGGAGACCCAAGCAATCAACAGCTCGTGTAGCACCAGCAGGGAGAATACGAAACTGATGCCAGTAATAGCAGGGGCTATTCTCTAAGTCAACTCGATTAATAGCAGGTAATGGACTTCTCCTCCAAGAACTTATCCAATCCTTTTTTAAACTCAGCTACAGCTGGATAGGAGTGCGAGACTACAGACAAAACTGACACCCATCCTCTCCTCTCCGAAGAGAGCCACATATTCAGATGGGCCATTCCTGAAAGGCCGGTTTCTGATCCCTTAAAATGTTTGCTAAATTATTTTTTCCCTCCCCCCAAGTCGATTGTTGAAAGCTTTCTCTGCTTGCTGTGCATCATTAGATCAGAATGTCAGTTTTATCCATCTCTGCAGCCTCTAACATAAAAGGCAGCCATCGCTCTGTACATGGAGCAGAGAGAGGTTGTGCTGCTGTGCCATGACTCACACTTCAATATGGCTTTCCAAGTGAGTTATATCACTCATGTCTCCCAACACAGAAAGCCAAGTGAACACTGGGTATTTATGAGATTAATTACAGACAGCTACAAGGAATAAATAATAGTCTCACAAATAATATATTAGGGTTCCTGAAATACATCTTAAACATACTGAAGATAGCAACATCCTCGTCTTCATAACTGCGGGACTAAGATCTCTGCAAAACCTTAAATTGTGCTTTCTTCGCATGTCCTAAAAAAGCAGTTCTGTCAGACCACTCAAAGCTCTTCTGCCATTGTTTGAGAGGGACTTTATTGTAAGTTATCTCAGCTACTACCCTTCAATGAGCTTATTCTTTAAAAGGTGCACCCCAGCCCTGTTTTGTTAAAGAAAGAGAAGAGAGAGAGTGTGTCTGTGTGTCATTTGCTTTCTTAAAGGGTAGTGCACGCCTCCGCACATTTCCTCTTACCTGTGTTTTGTATCCTCCACGTTTTGGTAAACTGGGTGTCGGGGGGGATGGATTCCCCTTCTCCTATGGTGATGTCTTCCACAAAAGACATGGAGGGCACATTGATGTTTGGGCTCTCAAAGTCATAATAAGCTCCTATGGCTGCTTGCAGGTTCCTGGAAAAACAGAGGGTGAGAAGTGGGTGAGAGGTGGGCACACGGCGATGCCATTCCTGGGACAGTGCTCACATATCCTGGAATGAGGAACAAGGCAAGATCAACAGTTCCAGCCAAATTAAAAGTGCCCAGGAATCTCAACCCTCACCATTTCTTTTCACCATTCTCTTAAACATTTAAAATGTAAAAGTTATCTGTTAATTCATACAGCACCTACAACAATCGTTTGGATCTTATTTTCCGACAGAGTTTACGTATGTTTTATTTAAAGTTCCTCCTATTCAGCCACTCATACGAAGCAAGGTGAAAACTGGGCGCTGTGGTGATGATTGCCATCAGAATCCTACACAGCTACAATCAGAGAAAAGCAAATTCATACCTGAGAGAAACCTCAGTTTCATACTTTTTTTTTTTTTTTAAACTCTCTTCCTCCCCAAGCCCGGATAGCGTGCCAAAGTGAGTCAAGCATGCTTGCCGACCAGGAGAGAAATCCCTGAGGGGTGCGCTCCTGTGGCTGGCACCGCTGGCCTCCTCCCCCGCCCCATCTCAGAGGTTTGCACACAGAGCTCTATGGCACTTCAGAGTCCGGCAGGACCCGGCTGACAAGACACTCCAAACGGGCCCTTAGGGGTCAGCCCAGTTCCATTCTTCATCTGCCAAAAGAGATCTTTCTCCCTCTAAAACTAAGGAATTTGGAGACCAAACATGCAATTTAATGGGGGAAGCATAGCTAGGACACATATAGGGACGTTTTAGGTCAGGAAAAATATTATCTATAAAAACGTTTGACATGGTGATAAAGAAGTGTCTGCGAGCTTCCTGGTTACAGCCAACTCTCCAGCATGTAAGCTTGGGCTAGCTATATGTGAAGTGGAGAGAATGAAGCAGAATTTTAGATTATAACCAAAGCCTTGGGCAATAGAAGAAAAAAAAGTGGGGCAGGACTTAAGTACCTGAAAAGACAGTAGACTAATAAGGTGGAACGAAAGCCACTATTAACACAGCCTTCTATGAAATATTAATAGTTTTACAAATCAAAAAGGAAAAGCCGTGAGTTCTCTTTCGAACATGCTGCGCTAGTTCTGTACAGGGCTCTGAACAGCTGTCAGCTCCGGACCAGGCCAGGCTTGGAATTCAACATTTGCAAAATACTTCCCACTGATTTCCCCTAAGAACATGAGAACAACAACTCCACGTGTGCAAAGGGGAAAATCTAGGCCTACAACCCGAAGGAGCAAGCGTACAGAAGGTGTGTGCAGTGTCGTGCTGCACCCATCCACACCTCCCACCTGCTGCCTTCCCGGAGAGGCCGTTACTCCAGGAATTGAGCAAAGCGCAAGGCGGGTTCTCTGCAAACCAGGCAGCAGCCTAGGATGACCAAGCACATTTCAGAGCTGTTCCCACCCACTGCTCAACAGCATTACACCAGGTTCAAAAACCAGTCCAAGTGCAAAACATCTCTTTGCCGCTGCATACAACATTACCTAACAACTCTTTCAGTTTATTGAACACATTATTTTATTTATTTATTTATTTGTGTTTTTCTATACCGGCATTCACGGAAGTTCGTATCATGTCGGTTTACATAAAACAAGGGGTGAGCAATACATTATAATGTGCATAACTAAAACATAAGAGTATACATTACAAAATATAACAAGTGCATAGAAGAATAAGTTACAATAAAACAGGGGTTTTTCTAACTGGGCGTAGAGTAAGAGGAAAGATAAAAGATTAACAAGAAGTAAAACGTTGTAGTGATTGGTTGGTAGTGTATGGTTCAGTTATCAACACAGCAAATTTGTTTTTTGATTTTGTTAATCTTTTTAAGAAGTAGGTTTTTTTTTATTAGTTTTAATGTTTTTGGATGTGTTGTTTTATTTGATATATTATGCCTGTTTTAATTTTTGCGTATTTTATTATGTATGTTTATTTTTGTAAACCGCTTAGCCAGACAGATCCTGTTTAATTTGCGGTTTACAAATTCTTTTAAATAAATAAATTAAAAGCAGAATAAGCCTCCTACTTAAAAAATTGCTACTCCATGGCATTAAACATGGCCTGGGAGTAAAAATGGTTACAAAGAAATGATACTGCAGAGAAGACTTTTACTGTGAGAGCGAGCCTGGGGTCCAGAGCTCAGACTCCTGACAGGTGGGGGAGGGGGTCTGCGGTACACCAGCTCAATTACAGAGGCAACAAAATTATTTGGCACCCAACAGTACACCTGTGCCCCCTGTATCTAAGCACTGCAGCAGGCGGTTTCTCCACAGCTGGGTGGGGAGCGGCTGAACGCCAGAACCGGCGCCATCGCATAATAATCACAGCAGTGGCAGAAAGTATTGGATACACCAGTCTTCCTGGTCACTGGTAAGCACTGGTAAGAAAACAAAATGCAGAAACTGTGCCACTGCTGTGTACTGCATTATAACTGAACCCAGGTGACCTTTAGCTTGCACCTGCAGTCGGGCTCCTCTTAGATCTACATCGCTCCAGATGTGTGGCCAAATGCATCTGGAGAAGAATATTTCAGACTCCTTATGAACATACAATCACCAGAGGGCTGAGGCCTGACACAGGGCTGAACGGAACAGGTACAGCCACAACAGGGAATCTGGGCCGGGCCGGAAGGTGAGGGCTGTGACGGCTGCTGCCGGCAGGGCTCGGCCATCGATGACTGCAGGGGAAGGTGGTGTGGGTAAAGGGAGAAGGCTTGGAAGCAAGGGATGGAGGGAGATGGGGGAGGAGAGTACCTGGAGAGCAAAGGAATGCAAAAATAAAGACAAAGAAAACAAGAAAAAGAAAATGCTAAAAAACAGACAAAAAATAAAGAACAAAAATAGCCATAAAAAAAAAAACCAACCCAAAAAAGCAAAAACTAGAAATGTTGCTGGCTTCTAAAATGTTTGGCTGGCACCTCAATTTACTAAATATTTTCCCACCCCTAGCTGGCACCAGAATTATTTCAAGCTGAACCAAGAAACTTTCCATGCTGTTGAAACAGCCTCACATCACCAAGTCCACATTGCTACAAACTCTTTGACTGCTCACTTTAAAGCTGCCGGAAATAGGCTTAGCTCTTTTAAAGCACCGTCCGATACTTCTCTTATCAAGGGTGCCTGACCTTCTGTCTCCCCTCAGGGTCACACGCCGTGTCAGCTTTCTCCAGAACATTAGTTACTGGGTGCACCGCTGGCACTGGGGCTCTGCTCAAAGCTGGTAGCTCCCCAAGAGGTCACGTTTCTAAAACTGGAATCCATTAAGACGACCCCGCTTTTTTTCATTGAAAACCTTCAGATGCTACAGGTGGACGTGGCCCCAGTGATGAGGGGCGTGGCTGTCCTTGGAGGGGGGGGGGCGGGGCGATTGCCCCAGGCCACACATTTTCCAGCATCCTGCACGGCCGAGCTGAGAGAGCCCGTGGGATGCAGCCGATGCGGTAGGAGCTGCGCATCAAGCTCCCGCCCAGAGCAGTGGCCAGGCAATTAGACGTCTACGGCCAAGTGAAAAACCTACGCCCTCTCCCTTTACACAACACACGACACCACGAGTTGGGAGACTCTGTTAAATGTTTGTACAGCGATGCCCTTGGCTGGTGCAAGGGTATTAGAGGCCCTAGGAAAA
This sequence comes from Rhinatrema bivittatum, assembly GCF_901001135.1. Taxonomy (NCBI): domain Eukaryota; kingdom Metazoa; phylum Chordata; class Amphibia; order Gymnophiona; family Rhinatrematidae; genus Rhinatrema; species Rhinatrema bivittatum. Next base: position 17,841,792 of record NC_042626.1, on the reverse strand, counting down.
CTTTATAGCCTTACACCCCACCACACACAATTAAAAATTATGCATTTCCGTTGATTGTTAAAGCTTATTATTTACCTCCTAAGAAAAAAAGTGAGGTTGGCCAGGAGGAAGAGCAGCCCTCGGCACAGATGAATATATCAGACTTGTTAGAATTATCCACAGAGGACACTGTTACAAATAGAGGTGTATTATTTGTGACCTTCACTTTTGCTTCAGAAAAAAATAATGTGATGAAAATGTTCTTTCGGAAACGACAGGAAAAATACTATGGCCAGAAAATCTGGATCTTTCCCGACATTACCCGGCCGACCCAGGAGAGGAGAAAAAAGTTCATTGAATTAAGAAATGAAGCTTTAACTATCTGCTCTAAAATTGTTATACGTTACCCGTGTAAATGCGTAGTTAATTTTCAAAACTTGGTTTACGTATTTTTTGAACCTTCTCAATTAAGATTTTTCATAGACTCACACAAGGCAGCTGAATCAGCAATGCAGAAGGAACAAGTAGGCGTCCTCATATTCGCCATTAAATTCTTGTTTCATTTTTCCTAAGATTCTCTCGCTCAGAGAATGTATATGTATCTGCCCCCCTACAATTTCTTATTAGCAGGATGATATAAACAGTTTATTTTGTTTACCTTTCTGGGGGGTTTTCTAAAGTTGTTGTATAATTGTTATGTATCATTCTAAATTTTCATTTCACAATGATATGTTGTGTAAATAACTTAAAATGCAATTAAAAAAAAATAAAAAAAAAAATTATGCATTTAATAGATATTTTGCATGAAAAAGAACATTCAAAGCACAGTACTCTGAAGTAAAAATATCACTTCCAATATGTATATTATATTTACATACACTGCTGAGGTGCCAACCAGAAAACCCTGCAAAAAAGCAAGAGACGCTGGGAATCTATATGGTATTAGGCCTACTGTAAGGGGTCTTGGGCATAACCCTCAGAGAGCCACAAGAAAAAAGAATTTCTATACAAAACTAGCACTAACTGCCAGCACTCAAACAGCAACAACCCTACCAATGAAAATTACTACTACAAATATTACTCCAGGCCTAAACACTAATACACCCCCTATTAGGAAAACAAAACAAGCCAAGCTGCTATAGATCCCTACATAGAAACTACACACTAATGGAATAACTCACTTCAGTCACACATGCAAAACACAGCCAGATCCCATGCCTTCTGTTAAGGGTAGTAACTGCTGCTCCGTGCAGGTTACCGCCATGCTTATCCGGGAGGGCGGATCTATAATGAGGCTGAGTGAGGCGGCCTCTGAGAGGGGCAAAAAAATGCCCCACTCAGAGGCCCTCTGAGAGGGCCTCTGAGTGAGGCGGCGTTCTGAGAGGGGCAAAAAAATGCCCCTCTCGGAACGCTGCTGTGACACCCACCTCACCCTGCCTGCCCTTGGCGTGGCTGCCTCAGTTCAGGCCGGTGGTGGCCAAAGAATGCAGAGAGGCTCGGGGCTGCTGAGCTCGGATGGCTGAAGAACGGAGAGAGAGGCTCAGCTAGGGGCCACCCCTGGAGCTCAGGCCGGCAGCGGCCAAAGACTGGAGAGAGGCAGCTTGCTTGCGTGTGTGTGAGAGATTGCGAGTTTGGGGCGTGAGAGAGCGCATGCGTGAGGGGGCTTGTGTGAGAGAGCGCGCATGCGTGAGAGGGCTTGTGTGAGAGAGAGCGCATGCATGAGAGGGCTTGTGTGAGAGAGAGCGCATGCGTGAGGGGGCTTGTGTGAGAGAGCGCGCATGCGTGAGGGGGCTTGTGTGAGAGAGCGCGCATGCGTGAGGGGGCTTGTGTGAGAGAGAGCATGTGTGGTGCCAGAGAGAGGGAGCCTATGGGGGAGTAGAGAGAGGGCGGGGTGGCAGGGCACCATGTCATCCCTGGCCTCAGGCAGCAGATTGCCTTGAGCCAACTCTGTGCATCTCAGTTCCCCAGACCGTAAAAGTAAAATAACTAAATGGCCCTGAAGCTACAGAGCAAGAAAACTACCACTCACAATCTCCCACTGAAGAGGACTCCCGTGGAGCTAGGGGGAGAGGTGATATCCTCTGGCTTTGCCAGGAAGAAATGAAACTAACTGGTTGAAGAGTATTAAAAAAAAAAAAGTAAAACATTTCACACCTTGAAGCTTACCACCACATTTACAAGGGAGGTTAATCCTAAATAGACCTTCCAATTGCAGAACCCCAGCTCTCAATAAAACACATCAGGAAAAATAGGATTTAGTAATAGGTGGTAATAAAGGCCGAGGAATTTTCAGCACTTCCAAAAAGTATTTCCTTAGCATTGGCAAAGGAGGTACCACATTTTTTCAGGGAAAATTAATCAGCCTGAGATTCTACCATCTTTCAGCGTTTTCGAACATTTCAACTTTATTTTGTAAAATCAAACGGCCTTTTGATAAAGTCCCAACATTATTCTGGAACGCAACAATTTCTGGCTCCAAATCCTCAGTCTTGGTATTAATCCGAGTTACGTCCCTTTGGCAGCTTTGGGTTAAATTCAATTGGCTTTGTTGCTGCAGCATCAACTGGGCCAACTGAGAAGACCGTGTGCTTGTTGAACCCAGAAGCAGCCTCTTTGATCCCGGGAAACCAGGATCCAAATCCCCGTTGCCGCTCCTTGGGACCTTGGACAAGTCATTTTACCCTCCACTGCCTCAGGAACAGATTGTGCGAGCCCTCTGGGGACCAGGGAAACACCTATAGTACCTGAACGTAAGCGGAATATAAACCAATAATAAATAAAAATGAGTTAACTTCACTGAAGTGAACTGAGAAAGAGCTCCAGGCTCAAACGGTTCCTGTACACACCACAATGCATGGAGTTGGCTGAATCCGCTCTCAGCTCCACTATCAAGAAGACCTGCTCTTCCTCCGCCACCTGTGATGCCATCCTGCTGTGTCTTCTATCACTTCATCGGGGCTCTGCTCTATATTATGTGTGGTGTGCCCCCGCCCCAGCACCACCTAATAATCTGTACTCAGCAAGGCTGGAAAAATGCAACGTGCCTACAAATATTCACCCGCCCAAGGAGACAGCAACACTATGGTGAAGAGACACTGCTGCAGCCATCAGCCAGGCCTGGGGTTGCCCCCGTCTACTAGAAGAGGCCGGAGGGAGAGGGAGAACGAGTTCACCTGGTTATGAGATGAGGAGTGCCTGGAGAGAGTATGCGTACCTGCTGCATACATCTAGTAGTGTGACGGAAATGTCAAGTAGAGCAAAGAAAAAGTAAAAATAAAGAGAAAATAAAGCAAAGAGAAAATAAAAGCTACAAAAATAAACATTTACAAGCAAAAGATATATATATCTCCATTATTCCTAAAACTTTTTGGCCGGCATATGAGCTTTCCAACTGTTTTTTCCACCCCTTGCATTCAGTGCGTCTTCAGTGTGAGAATTTTCAAATGAAAGAGAAATGGGGAAACGGACGTCTGGTCAACGTATCAAGAGGAGATGAAGCAAAAACAGGCGAGAAGCAAGTTTCAAACTCACTCACGAAACCCTGCAAGATGCCACAGGCTGTGCCAGAATGCATCACAGGGCCCTATCAAACAGAGTCCTCCGATAGCGGTAAATTCAGTTCTCTCCCCTCTGGGCAAATATTTGTTCATTTATATTCCACTTTTCAGGCGCTTTCAAAGCGGATTACATTCGGGTGCTGTGGGTATTTCCCCATCCCCAGAGGGCTCACGAGCTACATAGAGGGAGAAGTGACTTGCTCAAGGTCACAAGGATTTGAACCTGGCTCGCAGCCCCCTAACTACTGAGGTCCAGTTCCATAGCAGTCGGCGTTGAAAACTGGGGATCTCAATTATAGGCACAACGCTATTAAGCCCAGAAGCAACATCAACCAATCCCCTCCACTCATACACACCCCCCCTTTTTACTCTGCAGCTTTAAAAACAACTCCCACCCTCCGCAGTTATAATGCAACCTGCATATTTAGGAAACCTCAGGCTCCTTCTGCAGGGAAGGCAACAGAACTCTAAAACATAAATAAATAAATATACTAAGTGAGTAGTAAAAAGGTATCACACACCTTGTTTGCCTAAACATACAAAACATGTAATGAATTATTTTACGCTATTATTTGGAAGGAATATTAAGGTGCCCCTAAAGGCATGAGGACAGACTGTCACTTGTGCATAAATGGCTTAAAGCAAATGCTTGGCCAGCAGGAAGCCTGCTTTGGGCTGTTTGGGTTAATTGCCATCTCTATCATTCAGGGTCGCTGGACTGCCAGGCCACTTCAGGTCACTACAAGCCCAGAGGGGGGCCCACACAGAGCCAAGTTAGCGGTCACGGTAAAGAGTATTTAGCGGTAAATAGGAACAGAGGAAGCCCACAGGACCCTTATTCTGTACGCCAGATCCCAACAACCTGCAGGACTCGACAGGTGCAGTCTCAGGACCACAAACACAAGGGCAGCCCAATATGGGGTCTTGTGACGTTACATTAACCAACCTCAAAACCAGCAGCTACATTTTGTCGCTAGCCTCCACAGACTCGAGTCATTATAAAATTGACTGCCCTGGTAGATATCATGCTCCTCAGCCTGAAGCAGCAGTCACACAAGAGACTGTCCATTCACCCCCCCCCCCCCCCCTGCTCTCAGGAGACTGCAGTCATGACATTATAAGCGTCTGTCCGCCTGTCCTGAGACTGCGGTCGTGCTGTAAACATTTAACTGAGCCTCCTCCTCCACGAGACTGACACTTTTACTGACGGATAAAATAAAGCTGACCTCGTGCGAATAAAACACCGTTTTGTGTGTGGAGAGGTCAGGCCATAAACCTGCCCGCCTGAGATGGGGAAAGGTGTGTGGTGCGTAAGCCATGTCCGCATGGCGATTTGCCCACATTCGGGAGAAGCACTCCCTGGGGAGGGGGGGGGGGTCTGGGCAAGTTTTTTTTCATGTACGCACGTGCTTTGATTTTAAAAAATATAGCGTAACTTCCCTTGTCCAAACTGCCTGCACAGATTAGCAGGCACAGGCTAATTTAAAAAAAAAAAAAGGGTAATTTTCAAAAACAATTCACAGGTGTAAGTTCTCTTTGAAAATTGGTGTAATTTCAGCAGGCTGTTGCCAAATTATTTCTTAGCAGCTGGCGCATGCCGATTGCTATTCCATACACAGGTTCCAGAAATATTTAAAAGTATAACACAGTAAAATCCTGTTCTTACAAATTACTCACAAGTACGCGTCCCATGGTGGCACAGCCATATATTCATATGGCTAAGAAACCTGCAGTCCTTCCGGCCAGGGACGCAGGCACAAAATTATCCTGACCCCGGTTTCATTAGGTTCCACAGCAAAAAGCAAAACACTTTTTCTGGTGCCCAGGTTCTGGTCATTGGATTGGTGCTGGATTCTCTAGGTTTTAGACTGAGAGAGGAATAATTTAAAGATGATGTACACAAACATTTGAGACCACAAACTGAAGAGTCTCCCTCCCTCCCAAGCAAGTTCACTGAGAAAATATAGAGATTGGATAGCCTAGGTTAATAAACTCAGATGCAGGAGAAAAGGATTATACAGCAGCAGAAAAACACATCCCTTCTAAGAGGAAAAGATATTAAAAACTATGCAGGAGAAAAGGAACAAAAGCTAGAGAGGAAGATATATACATATATTGAAACAAATCACTTAGCAGATGGCAGAGCTGTGTGCTCTTGAATCAGGCTGCACACTGGAAGTGTGCAAAATACAGCATGGCATACCTGCTACTGAGCTTCTGCAACGCCCATTTAACATTTGTAAATGCAGATCGGAAGAGAAATCCCGGAACATCATGATACAATTATCCTGAAATTCTGATTCCTGTAGCTCTCTGGCCATTCCAAATCAGACACTTGTCTCAAAAATTATGAAGTTTGAGGATCACAGCACATGGGTACCCTCCCAGTGCGGGAGGATCGATTTTGATTACGGTAGTCTAAGTTTAAGGGGACGGGCAGCCAATCTGACAAAGATTTTATCACATGGCTACCTTCAGCTTTCTCCGGGACTCCAAGTATCCGGATGCTGTACAGACAAGATCTGTTCTCAGGATTGTTGACTTTCTCCAACTGATCTGGCTGCAGCAGACGTAGCAGTCCTCTCTAGATCCGCTGTCTTCACGTCCTGCTCATTCAAGAACGTCATGTTGCTTTGGACTGATTCTACCACCCGAGCCATTTTTTCTATCATCGCACTTAGATGAGAGTTTGTTTCCTTGAAATAGTGTTTGCAAACTTTTCGATCAGAGCACGAATGGAAGTAGCGTATTCCCCCATGGGCGCTTGTTGTTCCGGGCAGAGGTTTTTTTTACTAACTTCTTTTTAGCCTTATATGCTTTGCTGGCCCACAGTGAGGCACAGGCACTTATGCTCCTACACCCATCCTCCCACATATCCCACCTGTGCTCCCCCCACCCCCCACACACACACACTACTACTACCACCACAATCACCAATCCCAACCCCCCCAACATGCACAGGAGAGGAGAAGAGGGGTAGGAAAAGGAGACTGACAGGGAAGTGTGCGCCCACACAACCCAGCCCCAGCATAGTTAATATTGCCTGCCCCCCCACATCAAATGCAAAGTGATGCACTTAGGGAAGAGTAAACCAAATTATAGTACAAAATGCAAGGTTCCACATTAGGAGTCACCACTCAGGAAAGGGATATAGGTTGAAAATATGTTGAAATCTTTTGCTCAGTGTGCAGCAGCAGCAGCCAAGAAAGCAAACAGAATATTAGGTGCGACTTCACCTTGAGTAGTGAATGTAGTTCTGGGCACCACATCACAAAAAAGATACAGCAGAATTATAAAAATTCAGAGAAGGGCGACCAAGATGATAAAGGGGATGAAACAATTCCCCTATGAAGAAAGGGGAAAGAGGTTAGGACTCTTCAGCTTGGAGAAGAGACGGCTGAGGGGGAGCTACCATAGAGGTCTATAAAATAATGAGTGGAATGGAACAAGTAAACGTTAATCAGTTGTTTACTCTTTCAAAGTGTACAAAGACCAGGGCACACACAATGAAGTTACTGGGTAATACATTTAAAATTAATAAGAGAAAATATTTTTTTACTCAAAACATAATTAAACTCTGGAATTCATTGCCAGAGGATGTGGTGAAAGCTGTTAGTGTAGCTGCATTTAAATAAGGTTTGGACAAGTTCCTGGAGAAAAAGTCCATTAACCATTATTAAGGTAGAATTGCAGAAATCCACTGCTTATCCCTGGGATAAGCAGCTTGGAATCTATCTACCCCTTGGGATCCTGCCAGGTACTTGTGACCTGGATTGGCCACTGGGCTTGATGGACCTTTGGTCTGACCCAGTATGGCTTTATGTTCTTATCACCCTCTACACACACAGGGAGGGTAAGGGAAAAGTGGACCGTGCAAGGGAGAATGAGTGCATACTCATTCCCCTAACCATGTCCACTACCACCCGCACACCCAAAATCACCCCTCTATGTCCAACATACATGCCCCCACCACCCTGCCACTCCCTTACGCCACTACCACCTCACATACATCTCATCTACACTACCACCACTCCCACACACATGGGGGGAGGAGAGGGGAGCAGGACAAGTGTACAGTACAGTACACCCCACTCCCCCCTGGTAATCCTACTGAGCCACACTCTACCCTACCTTCGCCAATGAGCCCCAAACACACACACATCTACCCCCACTCCCACAGAGCAAATACAAGGCACCCACACACTTGGAGCTTCAGACAGACACATGCAGATCCTGGAGTTGTAAAACACGCTCTTTGAAGTTGACATGCAAGCAATTCTAAACTCTTTTTTGGAGGTTTCTCTTAACATACAGGCATGCTCGATCTAAGGAAAAAATTGGAGGGGCAGAGTCAGGAATTCTCTAGCTCTCTCCCCAATCGGTCGTGCCACCCAGCCATTCCTTGCATTTTACGCACAGGCAGGAATAGAGAGTCCAGAGCGAAGAAGCAAGCAACATCAATATACTGGCAGAATATATGTAACTTTGTATTGTACCATTTGATTTTTGCATTGACATTTTGTAATCTGCTTTTCGGAAAGTTTTATATTTGCTGTGTCTGAAAATAAGGAGATAAAGAAAAAAAAGAAAGCAAACCACTTCAGAAAGAGAGGCCCCAGGCAGGTAGAGATGATCCCTTTATTAGGGAATAGGGTTTTAAGACTTAGGTTTCCAGGTCTGTTAAGGTTCTTTTTCCCTGAGGCAATCCTTAGCAGACTAACAGGACACGGGTTTACGAGGGATTGTTTACAAGATGAAAGGGTAGATAAGAGTCAGAAGGCTCTGCTTTGCACTCTTTAAAGATAAATGTATTTCCAATCATGGGGGGAGGAAGTATTTTTTGGTTGTTTGTTTTACAGTACAGATGGAAAGATTTTGGACCACTCCACTTAACCGAGGCAATTCTGATAAAGGTATTTCAAAGTAAAATAGGTGAATTCGTGACTGCTAATATCAATCAGTCCAGGGCTGCAGGAAGAGCAGAATAAAGACAAGGCATCCAGGATGCTAAGGAGGCAACTCAGCAACAGCAAAATTGTTCTACGTCAACAACTGATGGTGGTAAAAAAAAAAACCAAAAAACAGCTCTGGCCCTTGAGGGCCCCAAATGGGTCTGATTTGAAGGGAAGCCAAGCTATGCGTCTCAAACCAAGGATCTCTCCCGAAGAATCACTCTGGTTATCCTGATAGCCAGACCTGTTTGCCACTCTCTCTGACTGCTTTTGCACCCTTACCTCACAGCCTTCTGCCTTTCCCTAGATAGGACTATATGCGTGGGAGATATTGCTTGATCTGTTGATATTTTCTTTTCCAGCTAGTCATGTCTCTACAAGAATCAGGCAGGAGACGTAGTCATTAGCTTCCTTGTGGTCCCACATTAAAGAAGAATTTCCACAGCAAGTATTTTGTAAGCCACTGTGCAGTATTCATAGGAAACAAGGCAGGAAGGTTAAGGATTTTATTCTATATCTTTTGGAAGCACAAATCTCAGCAAAAGAGGAGCCTCCAACTGGCAGACAATCTACAAAACCCTATATTCCCAAGAAACAAGGAACAACAGACCTATCATGGTGCCACTGGACTCAGCTGACAGGCAATCACAGTTAAGGCTGGCCAGGTCTGAAACACTGAATGACAACATCTCACTCTGGGCCTGACAACACAGGGACAGGAGAGCAGAAAATTGCAATGGACCATAACTCTTTGAGTGGCAGCTGGCTGAGATGCCGTATGAAGTCATTTAAAAAACTAATTTTCAGCAGCATCGAACTGCACATTAATAACTTATAAAATGGAAATCTAAGGTTAAACTGGCTGAGAGGGGCCCTTCAATACAAAGTGACTTAGCCACAAAATAAAAGGGCATCATAGAATAAAGGTAATGTTCCAGCCACAGCAAATATGAAACACTGCAACAGATGTTCCTTCAAGAAGACAAAAGCAGAAAAACAAAATGCCACAACTAGGCAGCAGAATGCAAACTTTTTTTTTTCTTCTTTGTGGCCTCCGGAACCTTGGGTTTCCAGCTCTATGGGCACTGGCCTCTGTTGCACTACGTACAATAAGCCTTCGCTTGTAATTACCTAGGGATTCTGCCCCTATTTTATATCCTTTCCCAACTCGTTTAGCAAAGTCAGTGAAACAGCAGCCCCCAGCCAGGGGGTCACCACTGCATTATGACTGGGGCTCGCTCCCATCCAGGGGCTGTGACCACTGCCTTTGCAGTAGCCACAGGCCTGGCTCGTCCAGAGAACAGAAGGCCTACACCTGGAATCAAATCCAAATGCCCCTGCATGACTGTGTACAGCACAAACCCTATGGAGCCAACAGGTTGGCCAGAATGCAAGTCATTTTTAATACAGAGCAGCAAAGTTGTGAACAGTGCCATCATGTGATTTGGGTTTGAAGTCCTTTAATGTCATGGTGGATTTTGTGATGACGTTCCATACATGAGCCCAGCAAGCTTGGGGGGGAACTCCAAAAGTTTTATCAGAATGGACTTTATACTCTGTGACTCATCTTGTCATGGGGAGAACCTGCCTACAGTTCACACGTACACATACACACACACACTGCCCTAACCCAGGCCATCTGAGTCAAACATTTCCATACAATGGAAATACTAACAAGTTACTGAAAGCGAAATTTAGTGAGATCAGGAAAGAGTTTGCATCAGTGCAGATGACTCGGTGACACACAATAAAACATCATTGGAAAGCGCACCAATCATTTCCCCAGTCTGATTATCCACTCTGGAAAGCTCAGCTGGCCGCTGATGTGTAAAGTATGGTATATCACCCATAGCAGAACCCAACTTTAATGAGCTCTAATTATATACATGAACGATATGAGGCTAAGAATACTGGCTTCCCCCAACCCCAACTCAGCAATTAAAATACAGCTGCTAAAGAAAGAATCCCACACCTAGGAGAGAAAACAAGACTCCAAGGGGAAGAGTGGATAAGACCAGCACAGGACTGGGAGTCTCCTGGGACAAGAACTCCACTGATTCTCTCTCACCTTGGACATAGTGACAGAGAGACTGACGGCAGACAAAGACCAACTAACCCAATCCACTGTGCCCATTTATCGTCCTATTGCTATAGATAGATGAGCATAGAAATTCCTATACTTAAAAAAAACAAACAAAAAAAAACCACACACACCCCACCAGCTCTCTCAATGTCTTTTACCAACCTCTCCACTCTGCTCCTACCACTACCCTCTATATCTGTCCAAATCATGTTTATTATTGTCAAGGTTAGAACCGTGGTTGCTCCATGTAGGCTGCAACAGCTTCCTTGAAAGCCTAATTCCCAGCTTCCTATCACCACTGGCTTGTTTTCCTCCCTCAAGTTTCAGCAAATCCTTAAGCCCCCTCCTCTATTTCTACCCGATTATCCCCTCCTGCCCTTACCCCTGTACTCTGTCTCAAATATATGTAAATTATATTTATTCAGGCTTATATACTGCTTATCTCATCAAAAGATATGCTCCAAGCGGAGTACAATACTGAGAGCTGAGTACAGTAGCAATACAAAAAAATCAGATCTAACAAGAATAAATATTCACATCAATTTTAGTACAGTTTTGGTAGTCGGCACTTTCGCTGGTGGGCTATTCCAGGAATCCAACATCCTCTTTCTAAAGAAGTATTTTCTCAGGTTTCCTGGGACCATTCCCTCCCTGCAACTCTGTATTATGACCGTTTGACCTTGAATTTCTTTTCCCATACTTTATGGAAGACTGTCAGATATTCCTTCTTTGAGTGTCTTAAGTCTTTCTTTATAAGAATATCATTTTAGTAGCCTTTTCCTGAACCACTTCACAATGTCCTTACAAAGGAGCGGAACACAGTGCTTAAGGTGAGGTCTCACTAGTGACCTCCTTTTGCCTACAGATCTCTCTGCTTATGTAACCGAGCATACTGCTAGCTTTCCCAGTTACTTTATTTATTGACTAGATATCTTCAGGTCATCTGAGACTATCACTCCCAGATTTCTTCCTTGTTTGACAGTTTCCAGGCTTTGTCCTTCAAACTAATAAACGACAAAGCCACTTTATCCTCCTGCACCAGAGTTTACTCAGCTACAATCCATAATAGACACGATAGCCCGGGAGCTAGGAATGCACTCTGAAGTTACTCTAAAGCCAACAACAATTCTACGGTTACTACAAAAAATGGACATAAACAGGACTGGAAGTGAGATAAACCTCAAGCAATTTTCAGAAAACTTACGAGGAGCTAGCTAAAATAAAAGCAGATAAAGTGCAAGAGCTAGATGGGTTAGTAGGGAACTCGGAGAAGTTCTGGAAGCTTTGCTGGCTATCATTTTCATTGCTTCTTTAGAGCTGGGAGTAATTCCAGAGGACTGCAGACAGGTGGATGTGATTCCTCTTCACATAGTAGAAGCAAGGAGGAGACTGGGAACTACAGGCCAGTTAGTCTGGCCTCTGTTGTGAGTAAATTAATAGAATCGCTGCTAAAACAGAGGATGGTGCATTTTTTTTTAATTCAATGGATTATAAGATCTGATGCAGCATGGCGTTACTAGAGATAGGTCTTTCAGATGAATCTGATCAATGTCTTAGAGCTGGATCAGAGGAGAGCACAAGTTATAATATTTATGGAATTTAAGCAAGGCCTTTGACATGGTTCCACATAGGCAAGTTATAAATAAACTCTCCTGAGTCAACATCATACATTTCTGTCATTTTCTCCAATGACTCCCACCCAAGAAACTCGTGGATACCTCTCTTCCAAACCTATGTGTCTGATTCCCAGCACTGCCGGCCACCCATCCACCTATCCAATATGATCTGATCCGTAACACAAGGGCTTCTCAAACCTGTCGAGGTATCCTACAGCCAACCAGTTTCTCATAATATCCACAATTAATATGCAGGAGATCAATGTCCATGTACCAAGTTCTGAAGCATGCAAATTTATGTCTTTTTTTTTTTTTTAATTGTAGATATCCTGAAAACCCAACTGGATCTAAGGTTTGGGAAGTCCTGCCTAACACACAACCCCCTGCAACCTTCCCCTTACCATCAACCTGTAACTCACAGACCGTCCCTTGAGTGTGTTCACCAACACACATGCCCCTCCCACTCTCCATCAAACACAGCACCCTGCCCCAATCACTCCGACCTTACCCCCAGCTCCAACACAATTCCCTTGCTCCCAGGAACCTTCCCCTCTCTGAGGCACTCATGTGTATCCTCTCTTCCCTAGCATATCTGACCCCTGGCACAATCCTAGCCACCCTCTTTTCCCTGGCGGGTCGGACCCTTGATACTCTTGGTTGCTCTCCTTTCCCTGGCATTTCTAACCCCTGGCACATTTATACTGTCCCTGCCAGCTGAGTCAAACTTTAAGAATTCACATTTTGCTCAAGCATTGCCATATCCTAAAAGGATTGCTCACACTGCTGCCTTCCACTCTCTGGATGGGAAGGAGTGTGATCTGGACACACCATGGTGGCATGTTGTTGAATGGAGATATGATGCAACGTGAAAGATCCAGGCATACAATGGCAATTTCCAAAGGCATCTAAACCAGTCAACAGTCATTTCTGTTCAACTCACTGCGGGCAAAAGTACAGATGGGTTTTCACAACTGGTACACTTTCAGGCATGCCCTGGAGCGTTTTGGATGGGACTGGAACAAGGCAAATAGACTGTATTTTCAAATCTACAGACATCGGTTTCCAGCAAAAATCTGCGTGCAGATTCTGTAGGTGCAAAGGCCATGGCTAAATTTCTACCCATGAACTCCATAGGCAATTTTTACACAAGCTGTTTCCTTCTGCAAATTAACTACAAGGCCTAAAGGTAAAAAGTACCTGCGGACTTTGCAACTAGGCAGATTATTCAAAAATTCTCATAAAATCCTGCCATATCCTGGCAGTGCTCAGAGGATATTGCTCCCCGACTATGTGGCCTATAAACCTTCCTAACCCCTCTATGGCTCAAGAGCATTGCAATTCTAAAAACCACACCAGTGAATGGATCGTGTCACTTTGCCTTTTTGATAATGAAGGCTCTATTTCCAATATACTTAAAACACCCTCAGCAGATCTATTAACTCTTAGAGAGCCCCATCACCTTCACAAATATCTTACTCTATTCAGCATTCTCTTTCATCTCTCAGTCACAGGAGCTCAACATCCCCTCATTTACTCCCTGAAATCACTGGCAAAGGTTCATTGAGAAGAGAAACACCTATAAAGTTTACAGATTCCCTGAGAAAATATTTTTCTGATCATGACATGTACAATGTTTAATTTTTTACACAGAAGAAAAATTAAAGGATCGGCTTTCCCGTGAAAAATTACAATTCTACAGAATTTATCTGCAAAATTAAAATATCTATTACTTTCCCAAACTCCCCTGTTAAAAGATATTTTCAAACATCACATCTTCAGTTTGCTCCATACATGTTCAGATTTTACAAGTTGAAACATCTTCAGTTTTCACAAGATCTGTGATCGTCTCTTACCCTCTCTGGGCACCAGACCCACCCATATAGTCAATGTCCATGGCACCCCGTAGCTCCACACTACAGGATTTATACCTATTTAGCATTTCAAGGTCCTGCTCAGCATCATATTCCATGTAATTGCTACCCAGGTGCCAGGATCTCCATTATACCACTCTCAAACAACTTTCCACACCAGCTCTAATCCTTCTACACTCCACCACCAGCTCTGGTTTCTCCCATGCCAACTCTAGTTCTTCACTATCACCCCACCTCCCCTCCATAGCTCTCTGTGCCCTCTAGCACAGAGCCTTAGTTCTGTTTTTCCTCCTCCCACACTTGCCTATTTCCCCCTGGGCTCTCTTCCACCTCTACTTCCTCTAGTCTCTCCCTCTCGCAACTAGCCCATTCTAGCCCTAATCTCAATTTCTATTTCCCCCTCTTCCAAAAATATCTTGTCCATCCTTCTCCTTGAAATTACCCCGATCCTTAGGGACTAGATATTGGCTTTCTTTCTAAAACTTACATAATCTCCAGTTCTAGCTTCTCCTTCCCTGGACTCATTTTCCCTACCTGTCACCTATATTCCCCCTAGCTCTAATACCCCCTCTTCCTCCCCGTTTCAAATCCCACCTCTCTCATTAATTCCCTTTCCCCCCCATTCTAGTCCCTCCCTCTCCAGCACTAATCCTGCCCACATCTCTCAATACCTCCCCCTCGCTCTTATTCCTCACACTCCCCTCTATCCCCTTTCCCAGCTCTGGTTCCTCTATGCTTTCTCTACCCAACCATCCCTTTACTCTCTCTCGACATCCCCCACTTTAAGCCCTGTATCCCGTCGTCCTCCTCTTCTCTCTCTCGTGTTTCCCCTTTATTTGCCGCCCATCATTTCCCAGCATTCTTTCTTCCCCTCTTTCTCTCACCTGGATCCACATGGCTCTCCCTTCCTCTACCTCCTTCCCCCCCCCCACGTCCGCTGCAGCCGGACCCGCGCCGCCCGGCACTTACCAGTTGGTCATGTCCAGGAAAAAGGCGCAGCCGGCCGGGTTGAGCTGGAAGCCGAGCAGGCGCTGGAACTCGGAGATGAGCACGTCCTTGTCCGTGGTGCCCATGCAGCTGAACTTCTGCATCAGCTCCGGGTCCAGATCCACGTCCATGCCCTCCATGCCGCCGCTTCCCCCCCACCCCGCCTCCCGCCGTCGCCACCACCACCTCCACTCCAAGCCCCGGTCTGCGCTCGGATGTAGGCCCGAGGCCTCCCCCTGCCTCACCGCATTATCGAGCGACTCAGCCGCGTCGCACCGGGCATGCCCAGCCCCGGCACGTCCCTCACGTCACCCGCCAGCTACGGCCAGACGGACGGACGGACGCACGCAAACGCGCCGTGCGCCCGCCCACCGTGACGTCAGGTCACAGCGGAGACGTCACAGTGTAGATGACGTCATAGCCATCTTTCCCTCCTCCCAACCACCCATCTCATCCCATCCTGCGGAAGAAGCTCAATAAAGATAGCCAGAGGTCAAAAGCTTCCAAGCCCAGAACCTAAAGAGGATTATGCTAAGGAATCTAGGGCTGTGTCAGTCCTGAATGGACCTGTGCCTGCAGGTTTTTATCATATGATGTAATGACTGCAAAGACTGAGTTTATTTTTATTACCGAGAGCAATTTACCTTCAGCAGGAGAGAATTACGTGTGTGTCAGAGTTTTACATGTACACACATTGTTTTGTTCCTTTTAATACACTTGAAGAATCATTAGTAATCCTTTGAAGCCTGGTACTTATGGATCAGTACAACTAACATGCATGTATTAGGCTAAACAACTTTAAATAAGTATTATTGTATTTAACTTACAAAAGCTGGGTCTTCCGTAATTGGCTTTTGTTCATTTCATCTTCTTAAATTTGTTTTTAATTATTTCTAGGTATTTACCAAGAAATTTCAAACAAAAAATTTGATGCAGAAAATATACAGTAAAATAGAGCAGGAATAGATTTTTTTTTAATATATTCCGCTTTTCGCACTTTTTTCAGCGCTTCAAAGTGGATTACATTCAGATACTGTAGGTATTTCCCTATCCCCAGAGGGCTTATAATCTAAGTTTGTACCTGAATAAATCTTTAAAAAAGTGTAGCATATCAATAACTAATTATTTCTCCTTAAACTTTAGCAGAGTTAAGGAACTAATGTCAAGCTAGTAGCAAGACAAATCTGATTCACCGTTCTTTTTTTCTTTATTTGAGAATATCCTGAATTTTCTGCTTGCTGAAATGTCCTGGAGGATGATCTTAAATTCTTGGAGATTCCAGAACAGTCATGGAGAATTGGAAACCTTTGATGAGTCAGTCTGTGTTTTGTTATGGGTTTTTTTTGTAGGATTAATCCTTCTGTTTGGCAATGGTTTTAACCTCATCATGTCCCCTTATTGTACAGGTTCTCAATTAGGCAAAAGGCCAGGAAGTTATCATCTTCAGCTCATAGCTCAGGCTCTTCAGTTGGATCTTGGCCAGGCATGGATGAGTCTGCTGGTGAAAGCAGATCTCCCAAGTGATCTCATTCCTGGAGAGAGCCCTTAGGCCAGTCCTGGCTCTTTGAAACACCCTTTTCCATATGCATTCTGGTACCTGCAGTGCTTCCTGCAGATAGAAGAAGCAAAGCTACAAATGCCAAATTGCATTGGGATAAAGGTTTAGGAAAATTCTTCCTCCTGCAACTGAGTTTAGAGTGGCATTATGCTAAACATTCCTCTTAAGATTTTTCCAAGGAATTCATTAGTTTTTCACTGATTTTTCTCCTATTTTTGTCCTTTATAATAAACATTGATAAATTATTGCTGAAAATAAAATAAAAACTGGAAACAAAGGTCCCTAGGTATAGGACAGTCTGCATAACTTTGAGGGCCCTTCACTGAATAGGTGATACAAGAGTTAGAGCAGGTCATAAATTAGCTGTAGGACTCCAGCCTCTGTGCTGCAGATATAGAGGACTCCTCTCTTCTCTCTTGTCCTTGACACTGTCTCAGCACTTCCTTCTTTCTCCTCACTTCTAGTCAAAAAGATCTGGGCATTTTGAACCATCTGAGGATGGCTGAGCCTCCTCTTTACCATCCTCCAGGAAGGAAGCTCTGGCAGTTCTGAGCCTTCACCACTGCACCCTGTTCTGCCATAGGGTGCCAGTGAGGAAAGCAGCTGGAGGAACCGTCCCTCTGTTCTAGCCTGTGCTACGCCCAGGACTCTGGAGAGAAGATAGGAAAGGGTAGAAAGGAGAGGGGAGTGTGAAGGTTACACACTTGCTATGCATTCTTCAATGCCATGGACTATTTTGCCATCTGAGGATCTCAGGATTTGAAACTGCAGCCTTCTGACTCTATACCAGGGATTCTACCACTGAGAAAGGAACAGCTCTTCTAGTCAGAAGAGAGCCTTATCTATTTCAGCCATATTGCCCATATCCATCCTCATTATTCTACCCTGTCACAGGGAGATGGAAATGAAGAGAAGAAGAAAGCAAGCAAAATAAAAGGTCAGATATATTAAAGGTTTTCTCCTTAGACAGAAAATGGGAGAAACCCATTTGTACATCTGACCCTAAGTTTGGAAAACATTTTTAGAAAGAAAATTGAGTTACTAAATATATATCATATACTTTGTGCCCCTGAATTTAAAATATATTCTACCACAGACTGCAAGTTTAATATTTTTGGGGGAGGAGAATGCATTTCACTGGAATCTTCCGTAGAATTTCACTCTAAGTTGTGGCAGATTGAGTAGGATTCTTGATAGAGATGAGATCAGGAAGGTGTGGTGTAAGTGTAGAGATATGTACCAGAGAGAGACAGTGAGACCTCAATGCTTCAGGGAGAGGAAAGGAGATGAATAGATACTATTACAGTAGGCAGACTGATGATATAAAGACATACAAAACTAGATAAAATACAGTCCTCTTTTAAAGGATTTCAAGTGGGTAGTTAAAGAGAACCAGTCAGAGAGATGGAGGTGAGAACCAGACCTGGACTTACTTGCAGAGGCAGCCCAAGGGTGAGGAATCTTTCCCGGCCCAGCTGGGGCCTCTTTCGCTTGATTTCCGGGATGCTGACCTCATCAGGGAGGGACTGGCTTGGGAGCTATAAGACCGGCCCTCCGCGGTGCGTCGCAGCCGCTGGCGCGTTGCCAAAGCCGTGCACGCCTAAGGGGCGCGCGGCTCTGTCTTGTTTTTACCTATCAAAATTTGAGATTTTCTTCTTCACCGCCACCTCTGGTAAGTTTAATAATTTAAAATTAAACTAAGATTACTTTTTTCTGTTTTCCTCCTCACCCCAACGCCTCCCTATTAAGGATCCAAGATACATAATTGCCTAAAATCTGCAGTATAGTGTGGCATCCTATTTTTCTTCTGAAACTTTGAATTAATATGCCTCAGTGTAAGAAAAAGAAGGGCAAAAGAGAGAGCCTGCCCTGGAGCTACTCCCAATCCTGAAAAATCTGGTCTAATGGATGCCCACGTTATTCGAGGAGGAGTGGAATCGGGAGTTCAGTCGTTGTGGCAGGGAGCCTTAGATGTATCTCAGGCTCCAGTGCCTGATTCTGACATCGCGCTTTCCCCGATATTGAGAGTGGCGCCTGCAAACCCTGCTACACGTAGAGGCCCGGATATGGAGCTGGCATCACCGCATGCCGAAGCAGTTTTGACCAAGCAGGGGCTCCTAATCCGGGAGAACAAAGTGAAGATGCTGGGAAAGTTTTCCCTAGTGAGTTTGCTAGCAGTCCAGCAAAGGGGGGATCAAGGATTAGCGGTTGGATATGAATCTTCTACTCCCTCTGTTTCAAGCTCCTTATTGAAAAAACCTACAGAAGTGACTTTAGAATCTCTATGGACTGCTATAGAGGGATTGGTGAATTTAATTGAAAATAAAATTCTTCCTATAAATAATGTATCTAAAGATCATGAAGTAAGATTACTAACTATAGAGAATACAATTAAGAGTATTACCTCGCAGAATCTTGAAATTAAAACCTCTAAGTTCTAATAAAGTTTCTCAAGAAACTATGATTAAGGATAATATAAAGGTATTAAATAAAATGGAAAATATAGAAAACTCATTAAAAGTAAGGAACTTAAAATTTATTAACTTCCCTAAGTTACCTCATATCTCTGAAAGAGATGTATAAAAAATATTTAATAGAGATATTAAAGGTATCTGAAGGAAATATCCCACCAGTGGTGAGGGTTTTTTACCTGCCACCAAGGAAAAAAATCCATAGAAGGAATATAAGAGCATAAGAAATTGCCATACTGGGTCAGACCAAGAATCCATCAAGCCCAGCATCCTGTTTCCAACAGAGGCTAAACCAGGCCACAAGAACCTGGCGAGTACCCAAAAACTAAGTCTATCCCATGTTGCTAGTAACAGCAGTGGCTATTTTCTAAGACAATAACAGGTAATGGACTTCTCCTCCAAGAACTTATCCAATCCTTTTTTAAACACAGCTATAGTAACTGAACTAACCGTGTCCTCTGGCAACAAATTCCAGAGTTTAATTGTGTGTTGAGGAACTTTAGAAGGAGAGATTAAAAGAGTAGGCCATGCCAGTGACGAAGGTAATCCTTTATTAAATGTGACAGATTTACAAGAGATGTCAGATTCCAGCTTAGCAGAACCCAGTACCCATGATGGTAACTTTTGCACTAGAAATAGAGAGTGGATATTTAGATTGTTTTTCAGATATCGATTATGTCACTTTTTGAACATGCAGGTGAGAATATTTCCTGATGTGTCAAGAATGACACAAAGAAAAAGGAAGCAATTCCTATGTTTAAGATCTCAGGTATTACAATTAAGAGCTACCTTCCTATTGAAATTCCCCTGCAGGTGTCAAATTAGATATAAAGGGTCGACTTATCTCTTTTACCTCTCCTCGCAGTTGATTCAGTTTCTTTCGGATAAGGATAAAATGCAAGAGGGCGTTGAGGGTCAAATTCAACCGCTATCATAATCCCCCCCAAGAAAAGGCTGTGACTTTCTCTCATTTGGAAATGTCCCCTCCTTCTGCAGTTTAAATGGCATTATTTCTTTATTTTATGTATATTTTGAAGACTAATGGAATGATGGGTCCTTAATAGTTAAGAATTGAGGATCTTAAACACTGAAGTATAGAGTAATGATATAGATGGAAATAGCATGTGTTATATTCTATAAACTGATATTGATGTTACTTCACTGTTCTTTGTCAAGAGTATTTTCTTGGTATTTAAATTTATAAAATTCTAATTAAAAAAAAAAAAAAGAGAACCAGTTATATAGTAAACTAGGAGATGATGGACCAATTATCTGACTCAGTCTGCCCAGTTGTTTTCAACTGTTTTCTACTACGCTGAGTAGATGAATATGAGTATAAATTCACAGACTTAAACTAACAGTAGCTCCCTCTCTCCCCTTCCTCATGTCTTACCTTACTCCATCTCTCAACTCTCTTCTGTCCCAAGCATGCTTCAGTTCTGTTCCAGTGCTGGCCTACACTAGTAGGGCCATTCCAGACATTCACCACCCCTAGCAAAAAAGTATTTCCTCATCTTTCCTCTCAGCCAAAGGTAGAGAAAGAAATAGTTGGCCCATCCAGTCTGCCTGACCATTTCCATCATGTGCTATGAAGGTGCACTCAGCAGAGGGATAGTTATATCTGAAATTTTGCTCACGTTTGTTACATGTAAACTACTGATGCAGCAAGGAGTTTTGTGCACAAAAATGTGTGCAGAAAACCGTATTGCTTAGCACTATCACATGGAAATCCCATGCTAATGAAGTCATTAGCTATTGCCTCCCAATGCAGAGGGGGCGTTGGCTTAACTCAGGTTTTCTTAACCATAGAAATTTTACTCCTGATCAGAGATGGAGTAAAGTTTCCGGCGTTGATGTTTTTGTGCACATCAAACAAACATAAATCATGTTTTGTACACATAAACCATGATTTTTGTGTGCATAAATCCTGTCTGAGAGGGCCACCCAAGTTAAAATGTACAATCAAGCTTGTGCTGAGCACTCATTTTGGGTTTGTGTACACATTTTTAACTCCCGATGCATTAGCATACTATTTGTTTATTGCTTCGGGAGTCAACATTTTTATAGTGACTGCATTAAGAAACTGTATGATGAATTTCAGCACAGTCAGTGCAAGGCTTAATACACTGGTACTATACAAGGGTTCTCGGAAAGAGAAGCACTAATAAAACAGAGAGGTAAGGAAATTGGTCGATGGCTATTTCCAGTGGAAAAAAAATAAAGAGGTTGAGGTACATATAAGAAGATAACTTAAGAACATAAGATATGTCATACTGGGTCAGACTGAGGGTCCATCAAGCCCAGTATCTTGTCTCCAACAGTGGCCAATCCAAGTCACAAGTACCCAGCAAGTACCCATCCATTAAATAGATCCCATGCCAGAAACAAGAGGTGGCTGTTCTCTACTGATTAGTAGCAGTGATGACTTTTTTCAGGAATGTTAGTGAGCAAAGAAAGGTCAGAGGTGGAGTTGTAAGACTGGAGAGGAGAAAAGGAGGGCAGGATGGTGAGTGATGAGAAAAAAAAGCAAAACTACTAAACAAATACTATTCAAATTCACTGAAGAAGAGTTTGAAGGACCACTGATTTTTGGTAGGGGTACATATGGTAGTGAGATAGATGCCAAACCATTAACAATAGAAAGGGTTTGTGCAGAACTAGTCAAACGTCAAGTCATTAAGTTATGGGGCTGGATGGAATACATCGAAAAATTTGCATAGATTAGTTCTCCAATGTATTTTCCAGCAAAACCACAGGCACCCAGGAGGCCAGATGTTTACATCAGGAATGAGCAAACGGGGGGGGGGGGGCATCCTGAAAAGGAGAACACTGGCTGCCCAATCAAGGAAGAAAAACCTGGCTCTGATGTTGAGTCTTTGTGTGCCGCGGTGGCGCTGCAAACTCAGGAGGCAGGGAGCTGCCAGATGGTTTCGCCAGGCATCTCCTTCAGTGGGGCCAGGGAGAGCAGCTGCTTCTGCTGTGGCAAGCCCAGGTGGGAGCTGCTTAGTTTGTGCACAACTGGGACATGGCAACAGCCGCTGAGATGTACACAACCCAGAGAGAGCTGCCACACTCTGGCCTCCGCCTGGGAGGAGTTCCTGCTGCTGCCGGGGCCCCTACCCAGAAAGCGGGATCACAGCTGTTGCCCACTGGGGGAAAAAGTAGTGAGGATGGGGAGGGGAATGGGTGATGAGGAAATGGAGGAGATAGGGAAGGGAGAATAAAGGCAAAGAATATAAAAAAGTTAAATAAAAATGATCAAACTAAGAAAAATGCAAAAAGAGAGGGAAAATAGGAAAAATTAGTGAGAAACAACAAAAAAAAAGTTGGGCAGGGTGAGATGGAGCTTTTCTCAGCTCATACAAAGTTTGGACCGGCACCTAAGTTTTTGTTTTTACAATCTCCAGCCCTTACCGTTGTGTGTGAGCTGTGTGTGGTGTGGAGTTTGTGTCTCTGTGTCTGTCTGGGTGTGTTATGTCTATGTCTCTCTCTCAGCCTAGCGCACAGCTTGTCTTGTGGTTGGACACTCTAGAATAACTCCTGATGCCATAATGGAATTGGCACTCCAAAACGCACGTCCAAACCAGACATGTAAATACTATGTAGATTAGGCTATTAGCTATTACCCCCGATGCAAAATATCACTGTGCGTCCGACGTCACGCTTTAACGCGCAAAACAACGCCAGCCCTGGAGCTGGCATTAAGTCTTCACGCGCTCCACAAAAACGCAAAACGTACTGCTTTTCTGTGATTCCTCCCACTTGATATCCTTGTGCTACTAAGTAGGAGGAACCACAGAAGGCAACATCAGGAAAAAAAAGTCTTGATGGCGGTCAGGTTAGGAAAATGGACGCTCTATGAGCGTCCGTTTTCCTAACCCACGCACAGCCACGTCTCCTGGGCGTAGGATCCAAGGATGCGCTAGGAATGCACTATTGATTCCTAGTGCATCCTTTTTAGCGCGGCAGCTCATTTACATATTAAATCGGGTGCCCAGGAGACGTGGCTGTGCATGTGTTAAAAAAATGGGTGCCCAATTTGGATGCCCGTTTTTACGCACGGTTATTGCATTGGCCCCCCTGACTCTCGGGGTTTCTGTCTTCTGTCTGCAGGTGATGTGTCTGTATTTTTCTATGTAGGTGTGGTATGTCTATCTCTGTGCTTGTCTGGGTGTTGGATTTCTGTCTTTCTGTGGGGTAATTGTGTCTCTCTGGGTATCTGTTTCGTTATGTCAGCCTAGGTATTTGATATTCATTTCTTTCTTTGTCTATGGGCTACCTGCCTGTGTGTGTGTGTTTATTCCTTTCAGCAAATTTAAGAGAAAAAAAATGGGGCATTGAGCCATTGGTTGGCAGTGTGGCTGTCTGGTGAATACCCTTTGTGTATGTATATTATTCATATAGAGATCTTGGAGTGGGGGCCTTGGCTCACCCCTGGTTTAGATTATATCCTTGCTGTTTGGATTATTGGTGGGGGGGCAGTTCTGGTATATTCATTTCCCCAGGATGCTATATACGAAAGGCAAAGAAAATAAAAACTGATTTGGATGAAGAGTGATCTTATCTGTAACGGGAAACCATGCTTCCACGGCTGGCAGCTGGGATATCCAGAGACAGAGAGCAGAAATAACTGGGCAGACAAGATGAGCCACCTTGTCTTCTGCCTTCATTTACTAGGTTACTATGTGGGAATCACTGTGGAGGTGATGATGGATGACAGAGCAATCACTTAAGCGTGGGCCATGAGAACTCAGAAGATGAGCAGTGCTGCCAGTCCATTCCCTCTTCCTTCCATTAGGAAAGAGAAACATGTCCGTAAATAATTCCTTGTTCATTGTAACTGTATTTTCTGCACCAGTTAGTTGTTCCAGTTCTATGTTTAATGCACAAACTGTTCAATGTAAACCGGTTTGATGTGACCCCTGGTCGTGAAAGCCGGTATAGAAAATAGCTAAATAAAATAAATAAATAAAAATAAAAGCATTGGTGGCAGTGGATGGTGCATTTCCCTTCTCCTCTCCCAGCCTGGAAGATAAACATTGGTGGCTGGGGATGGTGCATTTCCCTTCTCCTCTCCCAGCCTGGAAGATAAACATTGGTGGCTGGGGATGGCACAGTCTACCCTTCCCCCATCCCAACCAAATCCTCTCCTATCGTTTCAGGAGGAGTCTTGCAGCTCCTCCAGGTGCAAAGCAAGATGCTCGGGCCATGATAGGGGAGGAGGAGCTGCAAAGGTGTTCTCCTCCTCCTCCTCCTCCGAAATGACAGGAGCCAGTGAATGAGGGGATGCAGAGGGGGCAGGGAGGGAGTGAACCGGGGATCACTGGTGGTGGGTGGGGAGTAAATAAAAAGAACAGGGATCATGGAGGGGGAGTCAGCGAACTGGGGAAAGTGAGGGAGTGAAGGGACCAGATGAGTGGGGTGTAGAAGGGGGAACCAGGATGAAAGGTTTGAGAGATGAAATGTGGGGGGGAGGGAGAATCAGTGTGCGAGTGGTTTGTGTCTTGGATGGTGAAGGATCAAAAGGGCTTTGGAAGGTGGGCTTAAGGGAAAGAGGGGCCTGTGGCTTCCCTTCTGCAGCCAATCCCTAGTCCTCCCTCTTCCCTCCTTCTCTTCCACCAACCATTCCTTATCCTCCCTGAAAACCCCATCCCTCCGTCGTCCTCTGTCTGTTATTTTTCTACCCCTCCTGCCTAAGAACTTCTTCATTTCTTTTCTGCAATCTCTTCTCATCCCATTCCCAGATCCCCTCCCCCTCCTTCCTCCCAGCCCCAATCATTAAACCCTTTTCCTCTAATAAAGACCCAAATAAATTAATTGGACACAGGAATGACAGAAAATGACTTTATTTGTATAAAATAAAATATTTATTTCAATTGCAAATATATGCTAAATTAAGCAAATTTGCCATATAATTGCCTCAGAATTTGCCAACTCTTACTGCAGGAAACCGGGGGCTGAATATACCTTAACCCTTCAAAGACAGAATTGCTTTGGATTGGCAAGGCCGCAGAGACTGACTGATCTGTAGGTTAAATTGGAAGGGGGGGGGGGGATTGGACTTGTCACTACAATTAAAGCAGCATATTCCTGGGGTGGTCAAAAGGGCATAGTACAAGCTCAGCATGGGTCACTTGCTCAGGCCATATCTGATTAATCTACAACTAAAGACTGTTTTGCAAGCTCTAGTGTTGGCACAAATAGTTTTGTAACTTGCATTTTTTGTGAGTCTCCGCCACTGAGGAATTTGCGCACAACTCGCATTCAGAATACTGCTACCTCCAATCTGAGCTTTCCTGAAGGTCCACCCCCTCTTCTCACCTGACCCACCTCACAGACATGGGAACGTGCATTTTCAATCAAGGGGTCATTATTATGGAATATGCTACCTATTACTTTACAGACAACTAACAGATACTCAAAGATTTCAAGAAGGTTCTAAAGACGATGATAAATAACTACCTGGTTGTCGGCTGTCTCTTAGAGCTCACATATCCCTCTTCTATTTCACCTTCCTTGGTTATCTGTTGCCTAGCTTTTGGCATCAGTGCTGTACCAAGGAGGTGGGGAGAGGGGGCAATGCTTCTGGATGTCAGGCTGTAGGAGAGTGTTAACGGGCTTGGGTATCATCACCAATACCCAATGCCCCTGCTTCACAGAGTATGTGCACATACTGGCAAATCTGACCCTTCTTTCCTGTTCCCTGCAGGCTGCCTGGAATGGGCGAGGCTGGATTAGGGAGCAGAATACTTTTTCCTCTGTTCTATTCAGTCCACTCCAAACTTGCTGTTCCCTGCAGGATATGAAAGGTTGGGGAAGCAACAGGAAGAAAGAGATCAGAGAGGTTTTATATCTGCTTCAGCCTCACCACCTTTCCTTCTGCACACCACACCTTGGAGAGAGGCTGGAGAAAGATACGCTCGTTTTGTTGTGGTTTGCTTGGGTCGGCAACAATAATTTTAAATGCAATACAAGAGAGAAGATTCCAGGTCAAATTCCACAGGCTGAAGAAAGTTTATGCTAACTTTTGTGACAATTCATGCTAACTACTGAAGCTGGAATATTTTACGTCTTAAAATGTATTAATCACTTAATACGAATGACCTAATCAATGTACATCTAAACATTCATATCCAAAATGTTAAGCAAAACAGAATATATTACAAAATATAATTTATATAGTGCTTTCAGTTCAATCAATACTACTGAACTGCTGACACCAGTCAGAGTAATTAACAATATCTGAAATGCAGACTGTGTAAGATGTGCAGGCCTCAAAGGACTTGTTTAGACCATTGCTTATTATTCGCTGAACCAACAACTTGAGACATAGACCATTATGAAGACATATTGGTAGAACATCTCCAGCAACAAGGCCATGTGGAGAATCAACCCAGCATATGCCTTCTCTCAGCTATATGTCACCTGGAACCAGGAAAATATCTCAGAAAAGTATAGCATATGCCCCTCATCTATATATCACCTGTGACTGACAGGTATATATTACAGGTTCTTGTGGTTTCTCAGGTGTGAAAGGGCCTACTGACTGGACACAAGGCAGTTTAGGGGATATCTAAGTGAGCTGCAATCACACCATGCTCACCCTTCAAGGACAATAACCACAAATTGATCCCAGGCAGTTGATTTTATTATGTTTCAGTTTTGAAAATAATGCAATAAGAAAGGATCCATATATAGGTAATAATACAGTGTGGCACATTCTTACATAAAGTTGCCAAGCACAGGGGCACTGTCTGTTCTTCAGTCCACCTGGATGGCTTCTTAAGGCATGCTTGGGTCAGTCATTGTATCTAATGCTTTGCCACATAATATGGGCTTGTGTCAATGCTCTGTTAAACTATAACCTTAGGTGTACATGTCTTTCTGCCAGTTTGTGTCAGAGGTAGGTTACCTTACGACCTCTGGGTAGGGCCTTTCTGCTAGCAGAAAGCCATTGTGTGGGATATGTAAGCAGAAGGCAATTGTAATCGTTTAACATCGGAGATGTGTTTGGTTTCAGCTGTGCCAGTGATCGGGATAGGGACATGCCTCTACATGTCTCTGTATATCCTCAAATTGCTGTGAGGGTGTCTGTCTGAGTTCATCAAAGGGTAGTCAGATTCATGCTGAATAATCCCATAATAATAGTCAAATTGCAAATAATATAATGACCCCAGACCAGGAGACTACAGAGGAGCTACCTGAAGCAAGCATGGGTACAGACTGATCACCTGACCTCCCCACCTATCCGATCTACAAGAAGCAGTTTGGTCAACTGCTAGTAAGTCCTAATGTATTGTTGAAAGAATTAGGAGCAGAGCCGAGCTTTATCTTTGCATATTCTTACTCTAAGGAGCCCTAGAGAATGCAAACTATCTACATTTCTGTATAAATATATGCTATATTTGGATGAGTGCTGTAATTTGTTGTCCTTATGTGTGCTTATTATTGGGCCAATACAGTAAAGTCCGCGGGAGGCCACTCTCCTGTGCACGAGATTCAGTATTCAAATTAGGCCCGGCAGTAAAAAGAGGCGCTAGGGACACTAGCGCATCCCTAGTGCCTCTTTTTGGACAGGAGTGGCGGCTGTCCGGGTTTGACAGCTGCCGCTCAATTTTGCCAGCATCGGTTCTCAAACCCGCTGACAGCCAAGGGTTCGGAAACCGGATGCCAGCAAAATTGAGCGTCCGGTTTTCAACCCGTGAGCCGCGGGCCGACTTCAAATTTATTTTTTTTTTAACTTTTTGTAGCTTTTGGGACCTCCGACTTAATATCGCCATGATATTAAGTCGGAGGGTGCACAGAAAAGCAGTAAAGACTGCTTTTCTGTGCACTTTCCCGGTGCTCGGAGAAATTAGCGCCTAATCGCGGGTTAATCGGCCTGTATGTTGGCATACCCAATATAGTCATCGATTTCTGCAGTTTTCATATCTAACAAGTAAATGAAGGGAGAAAAAACCCAAGTGGTCCATCTAGTCTACCCAGCAAGCTTTATTTATATCTCTCCTGCACCTCCAGGATATACATATTTAGATCCTTCAACCTCTTCTCATAAGCCTTCTGAAACAAACTCCACACCATTTTGGTCAACTTCCTCTGAACCATTTCCATCTGTCTCTAGCCTTTTTGAGAAAGTCTCCAGAACTGAACACCAAGGAGCTGTACAATAGCATTATCATCTCCTTTTTCTTACTGGTTATTCTTCTCTCTATGCAGCCCAACATCTTTCTGGCTTTAGTTATTACCTTGTCACATTGCTTTGCTGCCTTCAGATCACCACACACTGTTACCCCATGGTCCCTCTCCCAGTCCATGCACATATGTCTTTTGCTCCCCATCACATACAGCTCTTTTGGATTACTGCACCCCAGATATATGACTCTGCACTTCTTGGCATTGAATCAGCTGCCAAGTCTTTTGCTATTCTTCAGGCTTTCTTAAATCACTTTTCATTCTCTACTCCTTTAGGCGTGTCTACTCTTGCAGATCTTAATATCATCCAGAAAAAGACAAACTTTTCCTCCGCAATGTTGCTCATGCAGATATTGAACAGAACCAGTCCCAAAATTGATCCTTGAGGCACTCCACTTAAGAGTGTTCTCTCTTCAGAGTAGGTTCCATTTACCATTACACGCTGTCTCCTGTTGTCATGGCTGGTACCTGGAGGGGGGCCTAGGCCCACAGTAAAGATCCAGGTCACAAAACAATTTCTGACAGAATTTGGTAGGCCCTTACAGGTAGTGGCTGGTGGATAGGACCTGAGGCACCATGTTGTAGCTGGATGCGGAGGCATGGTCAGTCAGTCTAGGGTCAGGGCAGGCAGCAAGCAGTACAGTGTCAGGAATAAGGTTGGGTCACAAGGAGAAGCAACTCAAGGAGTACAGAGCAAAACCTGTTGCTAAGGCACCCAATGAGTGGAATGGGCTTTTATATATAGAGGCTCATCACAGACCATCAACAGCCCCACACATAAACAGCCCCACACATAAAGCTGGTCACACCCTGGATCAAATATTCATCAATTCTAATCTCACTTGCACAATAGAACCTTCCTGTACCCCAATCCCTTGGTCAGATCATTTCCTAATAGAATCTTCCTTTTCCACACACAAACAGACACACACCTCTCCATACACCTCTACCATTCAATACAGGAAAGCATGTCCTTCTGACATACTCGGCGATCAGCTATCCAAAGAACTCTCCAACCTAGACCTAGCTAATCCTGACTCAGCACTATCATCTTGGCAAAAGGTTACAGAAACAGTCGCAAACAAATGGTGTCCAATAATCTCCAAATCAATCAACCCAACAAAAAAGGGAAACCAACCTTGGTTCTGCTCGGAACTGAAACAAATGAAACAGGACTTACGCCAGAAAGAAAATAGATGGCGCAAAACACCAAACAAAACAACCCTCTCATCATACAAGGGACGCTTAAATCACTACAGGACCACCATTCTACAGAAAAAGAAGGAATACTATGCAAACAAAATACACCATTTTCAATATGATGCCCAGGCCCTTTTCGCTTACGTTTCACAAATCACTAAATCTACCTCACCACCTATTCCAGATGAACAAGCTCTCTCAAAAGCTATTGAACTCGCTTCTTACTTCCAACAGAAGATCTTAAATACCCTCGCCCTCCTTCCTACAAATACAACTCCCATCAAGTCAGGAGAGAATTCCAATTCTCTAAATAGACCCAAATTTGACTGTTTCGAATCAATCTCCACCAAAGAGATTGAATCCCTTCTAAAAAAACTGAAACCTGCTAGCCATCCGGCAGACAATATTCCATCGAGACTCCTGCTTCTAATCCCAAACTTGATCTCAGGACCTCTGACCAGCATAATAAACAGCCTCCTATCCCAAGGAAGCTACCCAGACATCCTAAAAACCGCTTCACTCAAGCCCCTCCTCAAGAAACACAATTTGGACCCAAATGTACCAGCAAATTTCAGACCCATCTCCAACCTCCCTTTCGTCGCTAAACTAACGGAGAAACTGGTAAACACACAGCTTTCTGACTACCTGGAAGACCACAAGATCTTACACCCTTCGCAATATGGTTTCCGTAAATCACGCAACACTGAAACCCTCCTCATCTCACTAACAGACCATATTATTATGGGGTTAGATAAAGGACACTCCTTCTTACTAGTCTTGTTAGATATTTCGGCGGCTTTCGACACCGTCAATCACACCATCCTGTTGGATCGCCTAGCAGATATCGGCATCTCTGGAACCGCGTACAACTGGTTCAAGTCCTTCCTCAGCAATAGGACTTACAAAGTCAAAATCAATAAAGAGTCACCCCTAACAAAATCTAATCTTGGTGTACCACAACGATCTTCTCTATCCCCAACCCTCTTCAACATATACCTCCTCCCCCTCTGCCAAATGTTAACAGATCTCAACCTAATTCATTATCTGTACGCAGACGACGTACAGATTCTAATCCCCATAACAGAATCAATCTCAAAAGCGCTCACCCATTGGAATAACTGCCTACTTTCCATCACCAATCTACTCAACAGTTTAAACTTGGTCCTTAACGCTTCTAAGACAGAGCTTCTCCTCATCTCCTCAAATGACAACAATATCCACCAACCAACACCACTCAACTCTCAAATCACATGTAATCAGGTTAGAGATCTTGGGGTGATTCTAGACAACCGACTAAATCTAAGGAAAATGGTCAATACAACAACGAAAGATTGCTTTTACAGATTACAGGTCCTAAAACGACTTAAACCTCTCTTATTCTTCCACGACTTCAGGACAGTCCTCCAAGCGCTACTGTTCGCCAAAATAGACTACTGCAGCGCCCTTCTACTAGGACTTCCTAAATCCTCTACTAAACCTCTGCAGATGATTCAAAATGCGGCAGCAAGATTGTTAACCAGTACCAGCCGCTACGATCACATATCACCAATTCTCAGGAATCTACACTGGTTACCAGTAAATTACAGAATTCTATACAAATCAATTACCTTAATCCATAAAACCATCCATCATCAACTTCAACTTGACCTGGAAATACCTTTCAAACTCTACTCTTCTATCAGACCAACTAGAGACATTTACAAAGGCACTCTTAATGTTCCCCCCACTAAAGCCACATGCCTTGCTATGACCAAAGACAGAGCCTTTTCGATAGCAGGCCCATCGATCTGGAACAGTATCCCATCAAACCTCAGACTGGAGCCATGCCTTTTATCTTTCAGAAAAAGACTTAAAACCTGGCTCTTTCAACAAGCCTTCCCTGAACCACCAGACAATCACTAGTTGGCCTTCATTCCTACCCAGTCTGGCACTCCGTTTCTCAAAGAAAATAAATGGACTCTGAGACATTCAGGTTAAAGCACCGTCCTTAAGTTTTTAACTTGTACACTCTATGGTAAAATCTCTTTTACCGGCCTATCTTCTTTCCAGCTTGTTGCAAGCTTCCAAGTTCTCTCCCCCTGTTGATTGTAACTTTGACTTATTCCTACTTATTGTTATCTTTCGTTTACTTGAATTTGTTACTCTAGTTTTTCCCTTTGTTAAACTGTAAACCGATCCGATATGGTAATTTACTATGAAGGTCGGTATAAAAAACTGTTAAATAAATAAAATAAATAAGTCAGGCCTATAAAGAAGTAGTAGAGCACCTCGATAGAGCGGATGTAGAGCAGAAGTCAGATGCTGGGAGCCATGCTGGAGGACCTCAACAGGCTGCAGGTTTCAGCATTGGGACCTGGATCGTGAGGCAGGATGTTGTAGTTGACATACATTACACCTGTTAGTCAACCATTTTGTAGTTTCCAACCTCCCCTTTGCTTCTTCTCTTATGAAGCAGGACCACAACCACTCTTCTGCCTTCTTGCGGCACAACTTCCATTTCAAGGGATCTATTAAACAGGTCTTTCAGTGGACCCACCTGCACATCTCTGAGCTCCCTTAATATCCTGGAATGTACCTCTTCCAGCCTCATGGAAAAGGAATCGTTCATGCTTTAGCCCTGCAACTAGATCTGAAGAAGCTCTCTCTTTCCACACTCAAAACTGACAATTTTAACAAGTATAAAGCCCATTTCAAAATCAAGTCTTCTCTGACATACAGAACTAATATAAAACAGCATAGACTGCAATCACTACAAAATAGCAATATGTGTAACCCCCCTGGTCCATCGGGGCCACCTTCTCAGCTCTGGGAGGTTTGGGGGGGAATTCACCCAAAGTGAGGAAAAACAAAGTTTTCTTGGGCCATGAGCAGGCTAACCTGTAGGGTCAAACTGAGCCAAGGACACACATACATGCCTTCACTACTCTGACTCTCTACAAACTGCCCTACAAAACTGGGAATCCTGTCTCTCCTCCATCAACCAACTTCTCAATGACATGCATCTAGCTCTAAATCCCATCAAGACTGAACTATTAATCATATCCAACAGGCATCCGCTCCCAGACATTCCTCCTGCATACTCATCCACCACTTTCCCCCCACACACTCGCAACTTAGGTGTCCTTATTGATAATCATCTTACCTTTAAACCCATGACTGGGATACTGCCTGGGGCCCAAAGCACCCTTAATCTATCCCTGTATAGTATGAATACTTTGGTTTCTAAATCAATTATAGTCCCCCCTAAACATAATTACCTGCTGCAGATGTTCCTGGTATACTATAAATTCTACCTGAATTCCCTGACACTTCTTTCATTGATGCTTTCTCCAGTGTGCAAGATCTGCCTGGCCACTTCCTAACATGGATACTCATTATCAAGATAACCTAAATACGCACATACAAAATATATATCTAAAAAAATGTTCTTCTAATTAATATAAAAGTTCCTTCCATGAATTATTTTCAGCCATCTATGCTGTATTCATGCTTCACAGGTATATGGGACTCTAAGGATAGGTAAGGAAAAATAGTCACTCTGCAGACCACTCCCAGGAGGGAAGGAAGGAGCGTGGATACCTCCATCCCATCACCTTAGATTCAGTGAGGAATATCGGCGACCAGCAACAACACGAACTGAAAGGTGCACCCTGCAAGGAAAGAAAGTCCTGTTTTTGAACTCGCTGTTGCTGGTGGTTGAGCTGACAAGGGTTACAGATGAACCGCCTGACATTTTAAAACAGCACAAGAAGCAAACAATATTTCCCCGTCATTAAATCCCTCTCCCGGAGGAGAATCAGAAACTGCTCCACCAAGCTTCCGCCTACCGATCAGTTTGTCCCTGCCGCACACGGTTGCAGAGTTTTTAGCACGGAAACTGGGAGTTGCGTCACTTCCGCTGGTGACAGGAAGACGGTAGCCGGGGGAGCAGTTCGACGACAGAGGGCTCATCATGCCGAAGTGAGAGAAAATATAGGACGGAGTTTGGGGTGGTAGAAGGCCGCTTGGTGGGGTTTGCTCTTGGAGTAGGGGTCTGGGTGTGCGGCGCTATCCTTCCCGGCCAGAAATATTCAGCCTGGTCTCAGTTTTCTTTTTATTAGCGCCATTTCCACGTTAAGTAGTGAACCCATGGAGGGACGCGGAGTGTGCGACTGAAGATAATCCTAAATTGTTTGGTTTTTTCTCCTCTACAGGTTTTATTGTGATTACTGTGACACCTATCTGACCCATGACTCGGTAAGTGTGGATTACCAGTAATAACCACTTAGTGATTTTAGTAAGTTAGGCGTTGGAAAAACGGTTGTTCTTTAGGATCAGCATTTAGAGTTGCAATGTCATTGTCTTTTATAGCTAGCTTCTCATAATTCTCGTAAAGAAAGCTGAGTGCTTCTCTGTTCTGCTAAGATAATTTTGTTTTTGTGCGGGAACAGTCTCAAAGTGTTGGAAAAAACATGAAGTGTACAGGGAATCTCAGTCCCTCTGCTAGCTCTGCGCTGTCCTTCCTTTTCAAACGGAAAGCCCATGAGCAGCATGAGGCCCCAAGAGGTGCTGTGCCAGAGCCACCACTGCTGGTACCAGGGCGTGCTGTGCTGGAGCTGCCGCTACTAGGGGAGGGGAGTGCAAGAAAGGTTCACGTAGGTCACCAAATATTCACTCTTGCACTAACCCTGCCTGCCCATGGGAAGAGAAAACGGGGCTGCTGCAGGGTCTGTTAATATCCAATATGTGATCTTGTAGTCCTGTATGCATTTAGTTCCTATCAGCTGTAAGTAGTCAAGAAATATACATGAACTCAACTTGCAGCCCAGCGATCTCACTCACTTACCACCCCCCCATGGTGCCATTGCTCCTTCTTTCCCCTCCCAGGTTGTGGTGCACAGAACTGAGCTGCTGTGCTTTTGCAGTCTTGCCCCACCTCCTCCTATAAGAAACCCAAGTGAAGAGCTGGCATGGCTGCAGTGGAAAACATGAGTACAGAAAGTTCACAGTCCCACATGAAATCTGAAGGTCTTGTCCTAGGTAGCACTCTGCATACCTTGCATCTCAAGCATACCACTGTTGTGTAAGCTTGCCACTCATAGTCTTGAAGGTTGGTTTTAATTCATTCTAAAAATGTTCTTTTCTGGGTGCTTTTAATGAATTGTTCTTGAGCATTTATTTTGTACTTGCCACATTATCAAAGTGATTAATTACCAAATATCTTTTTTTTTAATTTACCATATTTATTCATCTTTTACAAATATTAGAAACATTCACAACATTTGGAAATGTGATATGGAACAGATAGTACAATACAAGCATACATATATTCCCTCCAACAATCCTAAATGCCCCTCCCCCCCCCTCCCCTCACGACAGAGTCTCTTTCCATAGCAACTGAGTCATAGAGTGCAGTAAGCCGTAAGACAATAAGAAAATAAACAACGGCATGCAATTGTAACTTCCAATTCTCTTCATAAAGTTGAACAGTAGAATGTCTAAGTGGTATAAAGTTCAAACCTCTCAAACCATAACAAAGCATAATAAAAGTGTACCTGCTCAAACCTTTACAGCGAACACAGATTGGAACCCCTTCCCAAACCATACTTAGAATATATTACAATTTCTCTAGATAAGATATAAAAGGTTTTGTCATAAAGGAGGACATTCTGTTATATTTAGTAGCTGTCAAGCCAACCGATAATAGGAGTGCAATCTTTCTTTGATCTCCGAGAGCAGAGGTATGCGCTCGGATTTCCAACGTAGAGCTACGAGACTACACGCAGCAATGAATAGGTGAGCACACAAGTGCTGATGGTTCTTAGGTATGGTATCTGGATAGACATTCAATAGATGGCCGAGGGTAATACATCAACCGCCAGGAGATCGCTAAGCCAGGCAAAGTTCTCCCTCCATAAAGGAGTGATTTTGGGGCAATCCCACCAGATATGAAGGTATGTGCCTAGAGATCCACAGTTGCGCCAACAATTTATGAAGTTTATTGGAAGTGAGATACCACCTATATATCATTTTATAACAGTTTTCCTGAAGTTTGGCAGAAATCGAGCATTGCCTGGCCGTTCGAAAGATGTCTCCCCAGGTGCGCACTCCCAGTTGGGTTTGCATATTAGATTCCCAATGTTTTATGAATACACAGTGATCTACACTGTGTAAAGAATAATTGGTAGAGTTTAGATACGGAGCTTTTAAGCAAATCGCTATGCGAAAAGAAAGATTCAACCAGAGACCTGCCAGGCCGAAGGAGTCCAGCCCTTTGTATAGAGCGTATAAAATGAACACTCTGGGGGCGCTGTTGCGCAGCGAATGGAAGCAGTCGCATGATAGCAGAGCTCTGTTCCCCATAGCATATAAACCCTCCTAAAACACCGGTTTCAGGTTAATATTGAGCAACTCAGATTTTTCAAAATTAACCTTGAGGCCAGAGACGGCACTGTACTTATCAAGCTCTCACATCACCCCCTTCAAGGACGATATGGGGTCTGTTAATATTAATAACACATCATCCTCAAATAGCGAGAGTTTGTACTGAGAATTTCCAAGGGTGACACCCTTAATGTCTAAAGATTCCCGAATTCTAGTGGTGAGTGGTTCCAGGTAGAGAGCAAATAGTAGCGGGGAAAGGGGGCACCCCTGCCGAGTGCCTCTATCAATATCAAAAGCTGGACCATAACAGTTAACTTTAACCCTAGCTTTAGGCTTGTCTTACAGCCTCTGTATCCACTGGAGGAAATAAGGCCCGAATGCCGTTTTTTTGCAAGGAAAGGAAAAAAAAAAGGCCAGTGGACTAAGTCAAACGCTTTCTCGGCGTCAATAGAAAGCAACACCACCGGGTTGCCCCTCTTATGAACCCACCACATCAAATCCAGAACCTTACGGATATTGTCTGCAGCCATACGGTGTGGAACAAAACCCACCTGGTCAGTATGGACTAGGCATGGGAGACTTGTTTAGCCTTAGGGCCAAACTCTGGGCTAGTAGTTTAAGATTGACATTGATAAGGGATATTGGCCTGTAAGAGGCACATTGAGAGGTTCCCGTCCCGGCTTAGCCAACACAGTGATAACTGCTACATTGGCTTGAGGTGCAAGACACTCATCCTCTCGGAGGCTGTTTAAAAAAAAAAAAATGGGCCAGTGGTTCAGCTACTGTATGGGCACATTTTTTATAATAAATACCTGAAAGGCCATCAAGGCCTGGAGCTTTGCCCGGTTTGAGGGTTTTTATTACTGCCAGAATCTCATTCACTGTAATAAGGGCATCTAAAGTTTGTTGTTGTTCAGGGGTAAGGCTCGGTAGAGCAACATCCTGTAAATACTCAGTTATACCAGAAGGGCGAATTGAAACACCGGAAGGTCTGCATCGGCTTTCAATGATCTGTTTGTAACGCCCGACACTGCGCGTGTTTCGTTAAACAACTTCGTCAGGGGCTTGGGCATCAATAACTGTGTCTCTGTGTGAATGAAACTCCTCTTAATGCAGTATTGAAATTCGGCGGCATTTAAATTTGATGCTGCTGCACATCACAACAATAAGTGTCTTTTTCCTGTGTTTATAAGGCATTGAAACACTTTTCAATAGTGATTCGGAAAAAGTTTACATGATTTAAAAAGTTTTAAAAAAAAAGTTTTAAAAAAAAAATAAGAGATTTAAACAAGAAAAGGAAAAGAAACAAACCGGAATCTCCTTTACAAAAAAAAAATCTTTGACAAACCCAATGATTATAACAAAAATGGTTCACTTCACATTGAGATATTAAAAAACATATCTTTATAAGTGAATCTTGTTAAACACAATGCGAGCGTATGTACAAGTGTTTATGAATGAGGGTTTTGTTGATATATAATAATATTGGCAACATATAACTATATTTAGTCCCAAGATTTTCTGCACACAGCTCTGAATATTGCCCTGAACTCAGAAAGCAGTCCAAGCCCAGCCAACTCCAGTCCTCAAGAGCCACAAACATATCCACAATGAATATACAATTGAGGCAGTGCACATCTCTCAGGCATATTCACTGTAGATAGCCTGAAAATCTGGCCTGTTCATGGCTCTCAAGGACTGCAGGACTCGAGGACTGGAGTTTATGGCTCTCGAGGACTTCTGTCCTAGGCCCCGACCTCCTCTCCTTGTCAGTTGAACTTGGTTTGTGTAACAGATATATCCTACAAGAGGAAGACAAACTGGAAGTGACTCGTGGTATCTAGAGTTAAAAATCTGTTATATAATGAACCACGTGTTGGTCAGGCAGAGTCTGAGCATTTTGTCATGCTGAACTCTGTTCTCTTTGAACTAGAGAGAGAGAGAATGTCTTAATTACAATGCAGTGGGTGGTTCTTAAGGTGAAATGTACATCTTGTCTGTGTGCTTTTTTTCCAGCCATCTGTGAGGAAGACGCATTGCAGCGGGAGGAAGCACAAAGAAAATGTGAAGGATTACTACCAGAAATGGATGGAAGAGCAGGCCCAGAGCTTGATCGATAAAACAAGTAAGACCAGCTCCTGCTCCATAAAACACCATGCGTGTTCGTTTCTGCTAGAGGAGCCGAGCAGCAAAACATTTAGAACATGATGTCTGGGTAGCAGGTTCTTGTGAGCAAAATATTTTTGTGTACTCGGTGCTATCAATTGTTTTGCTCTTCTCTGACCTTCTAGTTCTGATGCATTTCTTTTGGCTGAATCAAAACAAACCACATGCAGCAGAAGTGAAAGTCGGGACCTACTGTCCATATTGGGTATTAAATAGCGAAAGTGTTATCTAATTGTTTTTGCTTTGTAATACCAAGTAAAATAGTCATCTGCCCCTTCTTATTGGAGCTGCACTTAGTACTAAATCCAAGCATACATTTTCTGCTTATGGGGATAGCTATGGTACCAGATTTCATTTTTACTAATTTCCACTTCTTTCTACCTCACCAAATAGAAACACAAAATATAGTAGCAGATAAAAACCCATCCAAAGCTACCTGTTTCTACTTGATGTCTGATTCTTCTTTGCTTCCCACCATTCTGATTTGTGCAGGTGTTTGTAAATTGATGCTGTTTTGCTCTCACCACCTCCTTTAGGGTATGGTTGTAGAATCCTAATTTGTTTTAAAAATGAACAAAACTGTGTTGTCAACCCTCAGTTTGGCAATAGTGGCATACAACTCAGATGAACAGAACAATTGAGAACAGAACAGTGCTCTAAGTAAACCAAAAGCACTTTTGTTGCTAAATCAACTCTACCATGATAATGTCACATAAAATGTCTTATAAACATAGCAATACTCAAAATCAATGCAAAGCATTTTTATTTCTAAATGAACTCCACCATATCACATAGAAAAACTTAAAAATATATTAAGCCAATCTATAACATCTCCCTGAAGAAACTCCCGATTTATAATAAGCCCCAATCTAAAAGGTATCAAAAACCCCCACAATTACCCACATAAGATGATAAAACATAGAATGATTATAAGCAAGAAAAGGACAATGAAAAGAAACAAAAAAATATCCCAAATCACTGTTGGATAACAGCTGTATCTTGTTAATTGAAAATGACTCACAAAACAAATATATAAAAAATGTATAATTCCATCAACACAATATTGTGCACAGTCTTATTTAAAAGTATTGTAGATATTTCAAATAAAGTGAAAAAAAAAAGGGGGGGGGAGGAGGAATTAAAGCATCTACTGAATTATTTCTCAAGGCGCTCAGCTGTCGTCAGTCCGGTTTGTAAAGTCCGTCCATTTGTAGCAGGACAACTCTGGTGTGTAGTTTGTTGAAGTCTTTTAATCATTCTTGCAGACCGCACTGCTGGCGTAAAATTACCTTCAGTCGCGACCGGGATGTTTTCATATGAATTTCAAAAGAACCAAAAAAAAGCCCAAAGGAGAAACCAGACGCTGCAGCATTTCAGCAGTGCACGCTGCCTGCATCAGGGGACTCAGAGTATCGATAACATTCCTCCTTCTTAGGATACAAACAGCTTACGGCTTCAATCTTGTCACTTGTCTCCCTCTGCTTGAAACCAGCTATGCAAACATTATCACTGTATTGCTGTGTTTATAAGACATTTTATGTTACATTATCATGGTAGAGTTGATTTAGCAATAAAAGTGCTTTGGGGACTTTTATCCCTTTCATCTTGCAGAGAATACATACTATCCAGTTTTGTCCCTTCTGAGACTTGATGCAGTTTGTGGTTATTGCCTCAAGGAGCCATGTTCATTATCTGCCTCTCAGCTGGTAGCAATTATTCCCCCTCTGGTGGGGAAGGAGGCCTGCAGGCAATCTTTTTCATATAATGAACAATCTGTGAGAGGTAAAAGAACAGGAAGCGGACTTCATGCAGCCAGAAATCTTTGTGTGCCATGAAGTGTGCATAGTTCTAACGATAGTTGTGTGGGAAGACTGGACTAGATCAAGGGTCAAGAGGCTAAATGGCTTCTTTTGGGTCTTGAAATAACTGCGTCGTCTTACTGTTTTGTTTTGGGTTTTTTTCCCTCCGTGATATAGCGGCTGCATTCCAGCAGGGGAAGATCCCACCATCTCCTTTCCCTGCACCACCTCCTGGGGGAGCTCTGATTCCACCTCCTCCCAATCTGCGTAAGTTTTCTTCCTCTGCTACATTTTACCACTGCTCTATGTGTTCAGAGAGTGTCAAAACAGTCTCCTTAGGCTTTGGAGACATCACTATTCATCCTTTATAACACAATATTTATAAGTGGAAAAGTATATACCATGTTGTGTACAGACATAGAGACACGTCTTGGATGCTGAAGGCATTTGATCTTTGGCCCGGTGAAGGAAGCACATCTTGAGAGGGCTTTTTTTGATAATTACCCCTGTGATGTGCATTCCCTGTATGTACCGGAACAGTCCAGACTCCTGGGTTTTGCCTCCCTTCCAGCAGATGGAGACAGAAGTTTTTACGGACTCCGTCCTATACCCCTGAGGTGCCACCCACAGTCTGTCAGTATTTCTCTGTCTCCAGCAGATGGTGGAGATGCAAAACCTTTAGTCTGGGTTAGGTGTTAGGAGTTTTGTGGTGGAACTTGATTCATTTGGTTAAAAAAAAAAAAAAAAAGCAAAGAAGTAGAGAGAGGATTTAGGTAGGAGCTGATTAAAAAGGGAAACAGGCGGATGCCTATTTAGCCTCCCAGGGGTTTGTTAGGTCCTGGTGGGACCATCCCCCCTGGTAGTAGGGCTCTAGAGCAGAGGGTTGAGAACCCTGAAACTGTCTTCTAAGAGACCTTTGTGGTATAGAGGGTTATATTTACTTTAGAAAGATAATCAAAGCGTGGTTATTTTCATGTGGCGTGAGGGGTGTTTAGCAGAATAGTTGGGATGGAGGGGAGATGATTGTGAGATTTTAAAGAGTGGGTGGGTGTTATATTAATATGTGTGCTGTTTTTTGGGGTTTTAATTGTTTATATTTTTTTCCCTTTTTTTTTGTGCTGTACATCGCTTTGGGTGACTATAGAAGCGATTCATAAACGTAAGTAAATAAAGAGGCCGATGTAATAAACTGCACTAACCTTAGTGTGAGTTTTGACTTGTGTTAGAGCGCAGATGTTTCCATGCTAAAACATGGATTAAAACGTGTGCTAGGGTTAGCATATCTACATGCAAATTCTCAGCTGTTAGTCTGCAATGCAGAAAGGTGCATTGAGGTGGGGGAGAGATTGCCTAGTGTGTGTTTGGTTTTTTTTTTCTTTTTTTTTACCATGGGAAAACTTTTAGCTTTGGGTCAGAGCAGCCGTTAAACTTCCTGCAGTAGGCAAGCAGCCCAGTCTGGTTGTGAAGGGAACAAAATAAAAATACCAGCTAGTACACTTTATTTTACAAAACGATGTATTGAAGGACATAAATGTGGATGTTTGTCCTGGGGATTATTTATTTTTTAATCATTGGCTGTGAAAGGAGGTAGCAGCAGCAGCAGTACTGGCTAACTTGTGGAAGTTAGTTGGCACACTGGCGGAGAGGAACCTGTTCCAGGGACCCCAGACTCTGCTGGTCTCTTCCCCACCGCAGCCGTGGACGCAGAGCAAGAGCTGAGTCATTACATCCCCTCTGCCCAGGGGGAGCCTGCTGAGTCCCAGCTGAGAAGCAGCCAGTTCTCTTCACCGCCTCGGGATCCAGGGCCACTCGAGACTTTTGATGGATGAGAGAGAGAGAGTGTGTGTGTGGGGGGGGGGGGGTGAGATTGTTATGTCAACGCACTGGACTGAAAAGGCTGTGCACTGTATCTGCGAGGCAGACACTTAAAATGTGCTCTAGCACTGTTTTATCCATTTGTGTGGGAAAAGATGGCAAACAAAATGCCAGAAGTAGTGGTGGTCTGGGTTTAAACTGCAGGTCATGTTGTAGTGGTAATGCAATGCAAGTTCTTAAAAATAAAGTTGAATGGTGATGAGATTCCCCCCCCCCCCCCACCCCCCCCCCACACACACTTCTCTGACGGTGGAAGAGTAATGTGGGCCTCCAAATTATAAACTGGGCAAACCAGTTGAGTTGGAGCTGATCGCTGGCTCTTTGCTACTTGCCAGATGGAATTTGAGGGTGGTTTGTTCTGGGCACTACTGAGGAGAGGGTTTTTTGTTTTTTTGAGCAGATTTGCAGTTCATTGGCATGCAAATGGCCTATAAGTGCCTTTTTTTGTTTAGTGTGTCTTTTTTTTTTTTTTTAACACTCCTGGGGCATTTGCATGTTATTAATTTACTGCATCCCATGGAGCTACGGGTTTTTACCAGGTGAAGAAAGTAAAATCTGCCCTAAAATTTTGTTCAGGTTTTAGCATGGGCTTTACTGTACTGGCCTCCGTGGGCATATAAAAAGCTAATCTTTACCATTGGTCAGTCACTATCATCTGAACATTCAAATAGTATGTATATTAATTGATCATTCTGTATGATCATGTGATACTGTTTGACCAATTAAAAGGATTGTTTTTGTAATTGTAATTACAGATGTTACCAGTAGAGAGTCAGTGACTTTATTGGAGATCTTTTAATAAAATTGAGGACCTGACTTTCTAAGGCTTTTTTTTTTTCCATTTTAGGACTATAGGACAAAAGCTTAGTAAATCAGTTCCTTGTTTTGCTGGAGGCAAATGTGTAATTTATCTTGAAATGTTGCTCACCAAGGTGCTTATAGAGATGTCACCAGATTTTGTGTTTTCATTGTTTGCTTCT
Organism: Rhinatrema bivittatum; assembly: GCF_901001135.1. NCBI lineage: Eukaryota > Metazoa > Chordata > Amphibia > Gymnophiona > Rhinatrematidae > Rhinatrema > Rhinatrema bivittatum. The sequence continues at coordinate 17,799,143 of NC_042626.1, read as the reverse complement.
GTATGACAGTACTTCTTAGCCACACTATCTGTAAGAAGGTAGATTTCTTGGCAGCAGGACATTGACTGGTACCTTGCTATATCCTTTCACTTGATGAGGGGAGAATGAACTGATTGTGTCACTGTGCTACTTAGTTGTATAAGATATATATATTTTTTAAATTCTTATCCATACTACCTTGTTTATGCTAACTCTTCACAAGCTCGGTACTCTTCCAGGTAAAGATAACAGATACCTGGACAAATTCGGACACAAGACCTTCCAAGCGGCAATGCTTAATGCAAAAATTCCCTGTACGTACCCGGATCAGTCCAGACTCCTGGGTTTTGCCTCCCCACCAGCAGATGGAGACAGAGAAAGTTGTGACAGACTCTGCCATATATACCAGAGTGCCACCCACAGTCTGCCAGTATTACTCAGTATCAAAGCAGTATGGCTCAACAAACTATATACAGGAACCATAAACAGAACCGGATCGCTAATCTCAATTGTGACCCTAACCCCCGAAAACTGGGTAACCAAGAATGATCTGCAGACCAGCATAAATCAACAGTAAATGAGCGGACTCTCCATTATGTCTATGCATTAACTGACGCAGTATCCACCGAGGGCGGGATTCTGGACTGAAAAATTATCAGGTAAGAACCAATTTTCTTTTCCCTGTATGTACCTGGATCAGTCCAGACTCCTGGGATGTACCAGAGCAGATATTTCGGACTCTGGTGTGTCCCTGCAAACGGTTCCTTCTTTTCTGACAAAAGTGGTTTCCGCTTTTCATTTGAATCAGTGGGTGGAGCTTCCGTCCTTTTCTAATCTGGATAGGTCTGATCCGTCTTCCAAGGATTTACAGAAGTTGGATGTTCGCCGGGCGTTGCTGTGTTATCTTGAAGTAACTAATAGCTTTTGGGTCTCTGATCACCTCTTCGATCTTTGGAGTGGTCCAAAGAGAGGTAACATGGCATCCAAGACCACGATTGCCCGGTGGCTGAAGGAGGCGATGCACTCTGCGTATTTACTGCATGGTAAGCCCTTGCCTGTGGGGATTCGGGCACATTCGACAAGAGCACAGGCAGCTTCCTGGGTGGAATGCCAGCAGATTTCTCCACAGGAGATTTGCCGAGCGGCCACATGGACAACATTGCATACCTTTTGCAAGACATTACCATCTGGATGTTCAGGCTCCGGATGTGGACGGTTTCGGTGCAGGCATGCTGCGAGCGGGCCTCTCCGGATCCCATCCCCGGTAGGTAAGCTCTGGTACATCCCAGGAGTCTGGACTGATCCAGGTACATACAGGGAAAAGAAAATTGGTTCTTACCTGATAATTTTTCAGTCCAGAATCCCGCCCTCGGTGGATACTGCGTCAGTTAATGCATAGACATAATGGAGAGTCCGCTCATTTACTGTTGATTTATGCTGGTCTGCAGATCATTCTTGGTTACCCAGTTTTCGGGGGTTAGGGTCACAATTGGGATTAGCGATCCGGTTCTGTTTATGGTTCCTGTATATAGTTTGAGCCATACCGCTTTGATACTGAGTAATACTGGCAGACTGGGTGGCACCTGGGTATATATGGCAGAGTCTGTCACAACTTTCTCTGTCTCCATCTGCTGGTGGGGAGGCAAAACCTAGGAGTCTGGACTGATCCGTGGTACTACAGGAATGAAAATTATCAGGTAAGAACCAATTTTCTTTTCAACACCAATTTTACATCATACAGTATTTGTACCAGTGTTTGCAATCCCTGAAGCCAAACATTTCACCTGCAGCAGGAGACCACACTCTACTTCAATCATTCCCAGATTTAGAGGAAGGCTTTCGCCACTTCCTTCAGACGACTTACGAGGCCTTTGAAACCTCAGCCCATATATCGGCTACATCTATAGTAGCCTGAAGGATAGCCAGGCTACGGGCCAGAGCGATACGTGAAGACGTATACGAGAAGCTGGCAGATCTGCCATGTAAAGGAGGCAATTTGTTTGGAGACAAACTTCGTGAGACTGAATCTCAACTTAAGGAGCAAAATGTAGCAGTCTTGTCCCTTGCTTTTCCATCAGAACAGCAGTCTTCATCAAGGAGATATTACTCTGGCTACAAGAGACCTTACTACCAACGGTTTTCCTATAGGCTATATACAACTTACCAGCCGTCTGCATATTAACCTTGCAGGCAACAGCCCCAGCAAACAGAGATCAAGGGTCATTCCAGAGGTCAACGTTGTCAAAAACAGCAGGGTACCAATCAAAAACCACAACAGAGTTTGAGCTGGGCTTGGCCACAGCTACCATAGACAGTGGGGAGGCAGATTATCCCTTTTTCTTCCATTCTTGGGAAGCGATCACATCAGATTGTTGTGTTTTAAGCATAATTTGTGAGGGCTACAGGCTAAATTTCAAAAAGAACTCAACCCTCTCGCACAATTTCCTCAACATGAGATCAGGTACAAACTCAACTTTTGCAACAGGAGGTACACTCATTGCTCCACTAACAAACATTCTAGATACTACCTCTATGCCAGCACAACCAGGGATTTTACTCCAAATACTTCTTATTCTGAAGAGAACTGGGGGTCTCCACCCAATTCTGGATTTGTTTTCCCTCAACAAAGGAATCGGAAAAAAGAAGTTCAAAATGACATCTCTCAAATCCATTCTTGCATTCCTTCAACTCAACGATTGGATGTGCTTGCTGGATCTCAAGGATGCTTACTCCTATATCCCAATGCACCACTCTTCATGGCGCTACCTGGGTTTCCAGGTCAATGCACAGCAGTACCAATACAAGGTTCTCCCTTTTGGACTCTCATCGGCCCTGAGAGTTTTCACAAAGTGTCTAGTGGTAGCTGTGGCCCACTTGAGAAGAAAGGGAATTCAAATATTTCCTTATGTGGACAATTGACATCTAGTATCCACACAAGCAGCGTCTCTCCACTTATATCCTTAGTCCATCTTCTATCACATACTCTATCCTCTAACATACATCACACTCCACATCCACTTATTAGCGATATCTTGTTTGGGGGCTCTAGGCTTCATAATAAATTACGAGAAGTCCAATCTTCAGCCCACTCAAGTTCTCCAGTTCATGGGAACAAAGATAGATACAACCCTATGCAAGGCCTTTCTTTCCACAGACAGGGCACAAACATTTTGCATTCTGGTGTTGGAGTTGGTATAGTGTATGCACCCCTTAGCACATCAGGTACTTACCCTGCTGGGACACATGGCAGCAGTGATATACGTAGTTCCACACACTCGCCTGCATATGCGCCACCTACATTAGGGTTTCAAAACACAATGGTCCCAATTCATTCAGCCAGTGTCCAAGAAGGTAGCTCTGACCCATGCTATGAAGAAAGATATAACGTGGTGCTTGTACCCACCTATCCTATCAATGGGGGGGCCCCTTTCCTCAACCCTATGCACCAGCTCATTTTGACCTCTGGTGCATCAAGGGGTTGGGGGGGGGGGGGGGGGGTTCATCTCCGACAGCTGAAGACACAAGGGATTAATGAGAAAGGACCCTTCAGATAAATGTCCTAGAGTTGAGAGCAATAAAGAATGCTGTATTCACATTCCAGGAACAGCTTCTGGGGAAGAAGGTCATGATACATACAGACAATCAGGTGGCCATGTTCTACATAAACAAAGAAGGAGGGACAGGTTCCTGGATGCTCTGCAGAGAAGCAATTCAAATTATGGAATGGGCAGAGGTACACTCTATATCATTACAAGCAACCTATCTCCCAGGAGTAGTGAATACCAAATTGGACAGGCTCAGCAGAATTTTCCATTCTTACGAGTGAGCTCTCAATCAGGAATTGGCGAATGACCTATTTGCAACATGTCAACAGGAAATTTCTGACCTTTTGTTTGCAATACCTGAGCCTGAAATCAATTGTCCAAGATGTGTTCCTCATTCCATGGGTGGGAGAACTCTTCTATGCTTATCCCCCAATTTCCATTGATATCCCGAACAATACAGAAATGCATTGCGGACATAGCAGATCTCATCGCCCAGACAATCTTGGTATGCTTATCTATTTCAGCTTTCAGTGAGTTCTTCAATCTCTCTTGGGAGTATTGCAGCTCTACTAACTCAGGAAGGGGGCAGCCTGTTGCACCTCATGCATTCTTCCCTACTGTTGATAGCATGGAGATTGAAAGGAGAGTATTGAACAACCTGCATTTGTCAACAGGGATCCAAGACATCCTAGTGTCGGCTAGGAAACCATTCAAAAGAACTATGCGTTCAGTTGGCGGCGTTACTTGATCTGGTGTAGTGCGAGTAACATAGACCCGTTTTCCTGTTCACCGGAGACACTGCTGGTCTACTTCCATACCCTCTATCAGACAGGATAGGCAACATCATCTATCAGAGTACACTTGAGTGTAGTAGCTGCATATCACCTTCCAGCCAATGATCTTCCTATTTCAAATAATCTTCTAGTTTTGTGATTCATGAAGGGGATTTTAAAATAGAGACCACCAATGGCTAAACCACCTGTTCCCTGGGACATAAACACAGTACTAGAAGCACTTATGCTTCCACCCTTTTGAGCCAATGGATAATGTCCATATGAACTATGTAATTTGGAAGGTGGTCTTTCTAGTTGCAGTGACTTCAGCAAGGCAGGTTAGTGGGCTTCAGGCCTTGGTTCACTATCCCTCATTCTTACAATTTTCCATGACAGTCACTTTACGAACACATCCGTCCTTCCTACTCAGGGCCGGCAGAAGCACTGGGTGAACTAGGTGAGGGCCTAGGGCACCAGGGTTCCAGGGACAGCAGCCACGGCAGCAAGAGAGAAGCTGCTGCCGTGGCAGCAGTAGTGGCAGCTCAACAGCTGCCAGCAGGATAATTCACCGAGTGGCCCGTCCGTCATTGCGTCACCCCTACCAGCTCGAGTCAGACTAATTTGACTCAAGCCGGTAGTTGGGTTTGGGTGAGGATGGATGGGTCGCTCGGTGAAATATCCTGCCGGCAACTGCTGAGCTGCCACTACTGCCGCAGCGGCTGTCTCTTCTCTAGTTTGACTCGAGCTGGTAGGGGGAGGTGCAATGGGGGGCAGGGGGTGGTGCAAGGTAGAAGGTTTGCCTAGGGTGCCTAATACCCTTGCACCGGCCCTGTTCCTACCAAAGGTTGTTTCACCTCTTCATCTGAATCAAGCAATCACATTACCTACCTTTTTTTTCGAAACCACATAAAAATGAGCGGGAGCGACTCCTTCACGATTGTAAGAGGGCTTTAGCCTATTACAAGAGAAGAACTCATGCAGCTAACCAAGCTTCACAAGTCTGTGTCCTTCAATCCAAAGGTCCGCTGGTAGCAAAGAGGACTTTGGCTAATTGGATATCTCGGTGCAATCAATTCTGTACTCGAAACGCTCAACCAAACTGATCACATCAAGTGAGAGCTATGGCAGCTTCAGTAGCACATTTCCACAAAGTACAGTTGCTGGATATTTGTAAAACAGCCACGTGGTTGTCTCTACATACCTTCACGTTGCACTACTGTCTTGACCAGCAAACAACTTCAGATGCCACATTCAGATCGGCAGTGTTGCAATGTACGACTGGAGCTCGAGACTGTCCACAGATTTTGCAGGTTGAGCACATGCCTAACACTTAATTCTGCAAAGGTGTCAACATCCCCCTCCCTCAACAAAGCATCATTGTATGTAAGTCAACTCTAAGCTGGGGACTCCCAGACAGCATGGCTAATTCAGCCTGCTTCTGGATGGGAGAAAGCAAGTTTGCTTACTGTAAACGGTCTAGATAGCAAGATGAATTAGCTGTGTGAGCCTGCCCACCTCCCTGGACAGCTTCTTTGACTTCATTGCATTTAATAGACTATCTTATAAACTGAGGAGGAGAAGCAATCGTGCAGGAAAAGCCGCACAGGTGCATAGTCAAACCTCTGTATTCTTTGAGAGAAGCTCTGCCCAGAGCTGCCTGGAGGTCCCAGACGGCATGGCAAATTCATCCTATCTATGGAAAACACTGTTTACAGTTAACAACCTTGCTTCTCCCATACTTCTGTATATGCATGTGCATTTGTTGCCCCATTCATTTGATTTGTTTTGGCAGTACATGAGTATTTGACGAATGGATAGTGGGTGTGTATTCTTGGCGCGTACATGTGTACACCATTCGTTTTTGTGCGACCATCCGTTTTTCAGTTACGCACGTACCGTCAAAATGAATCAAATGAATGGAGCAACGAATCTGTATTGCTATATTCAAACAGTAACCTAACTTATTAACAAAACACTAACAATTATCTTTATTTTAGTTCTAACCAAGCATGGTTGTGTATCAAACTTAAAGCAATTATAGTATTATGTAGATTAACCAAAAAGGGATTTTTTTTCTCTCATCCTTTCCTATCCTGATCTGAGGGAGTATTAGCTCCTGAAAGCTAGTCAAGAAATGTATTTAGTCCAGTAAAAAGGTATCTCCTTATTAATTGTTTGTTAATCTTATTTCCGTATCAACATATACATGCTTAATCTAAGTAAAATAAGTAAAACAAACAGCTTTAACCTTTTAGGTACCAATGTTCCACATGGGGAACATTTTTTCATATACTTTTAATTACTTGCATTTTTATACCATATTTATACCATATTTGAGTCTAGTTAACTAACATATGTAAAAAGGGGCATCAGGAAATAATTCCTTCCATGAGCAGGATCTAAAAGGTTAATAAATCAAAGTCCTTGGTCCTCTTATCCACAAGCAGAGTGGTTGGAACCAGGACTCCTAACTCTAGTGACGCCTGGGTCCAGTTTAAGTGGTCAGGTTAAAGATACGAATTTCTGGGACTTTTCAAAGAATTCAGTTAAATGAAAACTTGAGAACTTTAAACTCCTTAAACATGAAAGGTGCACTTTAGCGATTACAATGAAAAATCCCTGCAGTATTTTTATCTCTGAATTCAGTTCAGTTTCTTACTGTGCTTTAAAAAAAATGCAGGGCCTTCTGTAGCCAAAACACAATTTGTGGCTTTGTAAACCTCAAATTATTACAGCAAATACAATTCATGGTAGTCTTGCAATCAACCATAGCAAGCTAATGAAATAGTTTATCAGTATTAGAAACTCCACAGAGCAGGGATACTCTCTTGCATGTCTATACAGTGCTGCATTTGTCCAGAAAAGAAGGGAGTAGTCAAAGGGAACTCAAATGATTTCAAGAAGTGATGTCCAGTTTCAAAGACTTTTTCATCCTGTCAGCTACCTTTTGCACATCACTTGCAGGGTCTTGGTCCCTTTCTGGGTTATGCTGGCTGGAGGTAGAATGACTGCCCATGCTTCAGAGAGTGCCTGCCTCCACTGTGTTGCAGAGTAATGCACTGAGCAACTCTCCTTTGGTTGTCAGCAGCACCTTTTGTGCTGTGTTCAGCCCCAGATAATAGCCCAAGGAGTTGGGGACCCAAATCTGGGGCTCCCCTGTGGAAGTGTGCAGTGCTGTTTGCTGAGCCATAAGGATCCGATTTACTTTGTCTGAAACAATAGCTTAATTGGAAAAAAAATATGAAGCTGGGTGATCCTGCTTGCATCTTGTGTGGTTTTGGATAGAATTGCTGTGCTCTCCTCTGTCTACTGATCATAGGTGTGCAGACATCTCATAACATAAGAGATTTCTCCTACATCTGACTGTAGCATTTGGGATATTTTCCTTTGTCAAAATTGTTTGCTACCAGTGAGGGAGCTGGTTGATGGTTAAATATCCTTCCTTCAGGTTCCACGTCACTCATGAACCTTGTAAGGTTTCCTCCCCTCATTACCCAACTATATTTATTTTCTTTCTAGCTGGTCCTCCTCGGCCTGGGATGATGCCAGCACCACCTATGGCTGGTCCTCCTATGATGCCAATGATGGGCCCTCCACCTCCAGGCATGATGCCCGTTGGACATGGTAAGTACGGGTTCTCCTGAAAAGCACTAGCATTGCTAGGTTCGGTGTCTGGCAGGATGTTCCCATAGTCCTTTAAAGAGAGCATGGAAGCCAAAGGCCTGATCCGTTGACATTTTGGAAACAAAATTCATGAATGGACACCATGCTGCTTGTATGGAAACAAAGGCCTTATTTAAATTACTTTTCTCTCATTGTATGATCCTTAAAATTACCCAAAGGCTGTTGATCCCCGTATTAAGCTGAAGTCGGCACCAGATTATATTACCAGGGCAACACAGCATGATGGCCTCTGCTGGCCGCACATAATGTATGACAGTGCTCTTCAGATCAAAGATATACAACCAATTCTGAAGGGGCTGCAAGAAGGCCTGTTTTTTCAGAGTATCCAAGCTTTGCAAATTAACTGTATATAGATATAACTAGTGCACAATTATTGTGAATATTCTGGAAACTAGAAGAGTTTGTATGCCCCTAGTTTAGATCTTTGCATGCCATTGCATGGTGTTCTCTCTAATATCTGGTTCTGACCACCTACAGGGTGCTTTGAGACATTGGGTTAGAAATAGTGTTTAGACATAGGGAGTAGAGGAGGACATGCTTACATGATGTGGTGGTCTCTGGGTTTCTGATTCTACTGCAGTAAATCTTCACGAGTTCAGCACTTTCTGTAGTTCTGCAGTAATGCTGCGGATACTGTGCTTTGCAGTGCCAGCATTTGGCAGAGATGGCTTCACATGTTAAGAGAGATTGTGGGTGATTGCCAATGGCAGAAGACACATTCAAGGGGTCTGACAGGAGCTGTGGAGGGATCTCTTGACAGTTGGTGTGAATAGGGAAAGCAGAGTTGTTTACCTGTAACAGGTATTCTCCTTGAGCAGCAAACAAGCAGCCACATAATGAGTAACGTCATCCGGTGGTTCCAACTTGGGCCTTGTCTCTCTCCTACCTTAAGGTTTCAAGAGCATCTTCTGAATGCGCATGGGACTTCTGTGAGCCTCTCTATCAAGTCATTTTCAAAGTTTAGATAGGTTCATGAGGGGGGAGGGTGGGTTTGTGTGGCTGTTTTACTGTCCATGGAGGACCAACTGTTACTGGTAAGCAACTTTGGTTTCTTCATAGACAAGAAGAACAAAACAGCCACACACGGGTCCATCCAATAAATCAGCATGGAAAACGGGCTCTCAGTGTTGAGCTTTCCTAATACGCGCCCAGTTAAGGAGGCACTTGAGACAAATGTTCACCCCAGTGCCTCCTTGGCAGCGGGCACCCGGGAGAGGTGGCTGTCAGAGGATTAGGAAAATGGATGCTCAATTTTACGAGCGTCTGTTTTCCTAACCTGTACACAGCCACGGGTGTTGTTAATTGTGACCCTTTTTCTAACCTGACCGCCATCATATCTTAAAAAAATTTTTTTTTTAAATTTTCTCAATCTTTTTGTTCCTCTGACTTAACATCATGGCTCTAGGCAGGCGTTAATTTCTGAGGGTAAAAATGTGCGCATTGGGTGTACATTTCTCATTAACATGCATTTGCATGTAGTGAGCGCTATTAGTTTTGCAGGAGGTTGGATACGCTAATCCCCTTAAAGAATAAGGGGTTGTGGATGGCTGTTCAAGGCCCGCATGGGGTTTAACCATGGGTTAAACTGGGTGCTTGGCTGAGCGCACTGCATTGCATTGGCCTGACAATGTGGGACTCTTCAGCCGAGGGTTACATTAGACGGGTACGTTTTTTTCTTCGAGTGTTTGTTTGCAACCTGTCCATTGAATGCAGGAAATTGCGGTTATTCATTTTTAAAAGTTTTTGAGTACTGGTTATCCAAATTTACTATCATTACTTGACTCTTCATCTAGACATAATGCTTGGTGAAGGTGCGTATTGTTAACCTCATACCCGCTTTACAGATGTCTTGTACAAATGCTGAATCCAGATGTGCCATTGTGAGAGCAGCTACTTGTGCTTTGGTTGTGCAATCTTGCATGCTGTGGCTGGGTAGCAAAGAGAAATGCAGTGAGTTAGCCATCTAGATAATGTCTGTTTTGAACTAAATTGCCCTTTTTTGCCAGGTCATAGGCTATATGCTTTTGTTCTGTCCATATAAAATAAAAGTTCTCTTCTGCAGCCCAGTGTATGTAATGCTGGCTCTGCAACAGTGGTAAATGTTTTTGGGAAAACTATCGGGTTTTTGCTTGGTCCAGATGTAACTGCGAAACTACTTTTGGTAAGAAGTTTGGGTGAGTTCTGTGGACTAACCTATTCTTAAATATTTGGGTATAAGGAGAGTAGGTTACTAGTGCCTGTAACTCACTTTCCTGGCTGATGTTATGGCTATTTAAAAAAAAAAAAAAAAAAAGTGTGTTCCATGTAACAAATTTAATCTCTGCAGTAGTCATTGGCTTCAATGGTGTCTGTATTAATTGGCTAATATTATATTCATGACTCATTGTGGCATTGGAGCTTGTAAACAGTTTGGATCAGATGCATTCAGCAATACAAACATTTATTACAATATTTCTATTCCGCTGATAATGTCATGCTCAGTGGATTATAGTTTCACACAAAATAAAGAAATATGTTGCAGTTTTCAGACAAAATCCATATGAAAAAGCCTAAAATCATTGAACATCTGAAGCTCATCCAGTAACCTGGGACCAACAACAGATAATGTGCAATAGCGGATAGTCTGTAAACGGGCATCTTTTACCCCAGGGATCACTAACAATTTCAAACTGAATGACCGCAGTGCTCTTCTGGGTACCTAAGGAGAAAATAACTTCTTTAAATATGAGGGAACACTATCCAGCTGAGCCTTAAAAATCACTGTAAGAATTTTAAATGGAATTTGTTGCTGCACAGGAAGCCAGTGGAGCTCTATTAATAAAGGGGAAATATGATCTTTTTTTTTTTTTTTGTGGCTTTAACAATTAGTTGTGCAGCTAATTTTTGTAAAAGCTGGGGGGAGCACAGTCAGTATTGTGGGAAGCCGATAAATAGAGAATTGCAATAATCAACAGTGGTGCATCTAAAAGCCTGAACAAGGGATAAAAATCAGAGACTGCTTAAACAAAAAAACGAAGGTGGCGAAGCATTCTAAGCTTATAATAGGCAACAGAACCTTCCACAAGCGATGAGAGAAGGTTAAGTTTGTGCAGCATTTTGGCTTTTATTTTGATACACTTTTCCCTTTTAAATTCAAATTCAGTGGGGGGAGGTTTGGTTTTTGCCAAATTTTAAAGTTAAAGCATTCTGTGTCATCCAGGCAGTGACTGGCATCAAACATTCACGAGTGGAGGTTATATTGTCATGAACTGAGAAATGCAACTGAATGTGGTCAGCGGAGCGTCTAAAAGTAACTTTTCAATATTCTGAACAGTTAGAGCCATAGCTAGATAGGGCCCTGGCCATAGGCACCATCCACCATGGGATGTCACCACTCTCTCATACGATGTGGCTGAAAAGTGCCCTTGCTTCTCGAGCTCTGCTGCTGGAGGGGGGGGGGGGGAGAATATGATGAGCTTCTATGCCTGCTCTTCGTGGTCATTGTCCGTACCAACCTCTGCTCAGCGCAGGTGGCCTGTGCAGGATCCCCACCCTCTGCAGTCAGGAGCAGAGGAGTCCATGGGGCTGTGAGAATAATCATCAGAAGCAGGAAAGCACAGCTTGCTAGCTGGAAGAAGATGCATTGGCCCACGGGACCACAGAACAAGCATCAGCCTTTCTCCAACCAACACTCAGGGGCAGAAGACTCGGCATGGCCTGTGGGGTTGCAGTAAGAGCCTCCTCTTCCCCTGCAGTCAGGAGCAGCGGAGCTGTTGGCATGAAAATGCAGCATTGGTCTTCCTTCAAGAGCAACAGCAGAAGCAGCGCGCCCTGAGGTTAAAAGGAGGAAGAATCTGGGAGACCGTGAAGCTGAAAGAGAGGAGGCCGTTGCATCTGCGCCTTGTGCTTCAAGAGGGGAGAAATAGATGATAAAGACAGTATGTGTGATTGAGCCTGTGGTAGAGAGACAGCTTGTGTGTATTTGTGATTGATCATGGCAGAGAAAGAGCCTGTGTGTGGGTTTATTTCTGTGTATGTGATTGAGCGTGGCAGAGAGAGACTGCATGCATATGTGGGACTGAGCGTGGCAGAGCGTGTGTACAACTCCTCCTCCTATTCTCCCCCTGCTAATCCACAACAATCTCATGATGTCTGGAAATCAAAAGTTCCCAAGTATGGAAAGCAGGGGATTTTTTTTTTTATCCTTATTAATTTTAATCTTTGAGTGCTATTTGATCTGTCTGCTGTTTTTCCAAATGCCAATAAAATATTTCAAATGCTATGAGTTTTTAATTATTTGATGATCTGTTTGTTAGCTGTTTTGATATATTTCTTTTTATAAGTATATGGTTTTACTGTTATGATTGTTTTATATTTCTTGATTTTTTTTTTTTGTTTTTTTTTTTGTTTTTCATGAGGAATGGTGATGTTTGTTTCCTATTGTACTGCATATAGAGTCTGACTTGTTGTAGATCCTGTTCAAATTTTGTTTGCACATTTCTATTTATACTTTATGGTCTCTCTATTCTATATTTCAGACTCTGTGTTCTGCACCTATGACCGAGGTGAGGTGGTGTTCTAGTGTAGCTTCTCTGAAGGGATCTATAGAAGCTTGGCTTATTCGGTTTTCCTTATAGAAGGAGCGTTTGTATTCTAGGACCTGGTATAATATTTGCAGGGTAGGGTTGCTACTGTTTGAATGCTGTTTTAGTATAAGAGATTTACTATATTGTAATTTTAATTCAAATTACTTATGGGTTTCTTGGGGCCAAGCCCACACGAATTACCATAGGCATAATACCATATGGGGTTCACTCATCTTTTTTGCAGGGTTGGCACCACAGCAATACATGCAAATACAATATTCATCATATTGCAAGTGATATTTTTACCTCAGAAGACTGAATTTTTTTTTCATGTATTCTAAATGCATACTTTTTGTGTATGTAGGAAAGGTATGACTGGTGGTGTGTGGAGCACAAGGTTTTAAGGGGGCGGGTGGAACATGCTTGGGATTTCGTTTTGAAGTTTCTCTGTTTGCTTTATGGTTTTGAGCATGTGGGTGTACATGTGTCTAGGGATCCAAATGACCCCACATATTCAAAGAGAATCTTATATATGGTTCATTGGATATAACTGATTCTGAATCCTCTGATCTATTCATAAGATACATCTATAAAAAAATTTCCATTCTTATTATTCCAACATTAGAAACCTAACTAATTTAATATGGTGAACAATATTTGTATGAATGTATAAATATTTGTTGTGACCCTTTTGGATGCTTATAAGTTTTAATATGTATGTAACTTTGTACCCCACCTAGAACTGTAGGTAGAGTAAGTTACACATATTTATAAAGAAATAAGGCTCATGGTTTCAGGATCCCCAATATTGATTCTGAAACGGCAGAGTAAAACTAGAACATTTAACAGATACTCCCAGCGCACGGTGGTGTGTGTATGTGTTCAGGGTGAGGGTGCATTTTTTCACTTGGCCATAGATGCCAAATAACCTGGCAATGGCTCTAACAGTGCACATAAAGGGGTTCTGAAAATATTAAATAATATAGAAGTTAAAGATGGTCTTTGCAGAACATCAACAGACATGGAAAACTGAGAGGCTCAAGAATTGCTAATTTTGACCTGCTGCACCCTAAAAGACAGGAAGCAAACCATTAAAGGCCTTGCCAGCAATCCCCAAATTGGTTCATCTAGTTAATAATATTTCATGCTCGACTGAATCAAATGTAGCCTTTATTTATTTAACTTTTACAAGCGTGTCCCATCTCAGCTGTTTGTTCATCCTGTCAGTGATGATTTTGCAATGTTGTGTGTTTTTTTTCTCTCGCTCTTCACTCTAGCACCAGGGATGAGGCCTCCAATGGGCGGTCCCATGACAATGATGCCTGGACCCCCCATGATGAGACCCCCAGCCCGACCCATGATGGTGCAAGCCAGACCTGGTATGGTGCGGCCAGACAGATAAAGCAGCAAGGAAGCACCGTGCCCTCCAATCTCCCCCAGCACCACCTACCCTTTTTTTTTTTTTTTTTTGCCATACTTCCAGCAGAATGCATGTTATCCACACAGGAGAGAGTCTGATCAGCCAGAAGCCTCAGGAGAGAGGGCTTGGGGATAGTGTTGGGACAGCGGGTGTGTTATGTGCTTTGGAGGAGGTCTGTCCCTCAGCAAATCCCATCCGCTTCCTCCCGTTAACTGTTTTACTTTAGAGACTCTCAGCCATAGACTGACTCTAATTTTATTAGTCTGTTTCAGTTATTGTCTGTAATGTGGAACCCTTGTGTTAATCTGTAATATTACAGAATTGTTTTTTTTTTTTTAAATAAAAAATGGCTTGACTACTTGCTAGTTTTAATGCTGATGGAATTGCATGAAAATGTGATCCTGGGACCCAGATGAAAAGGGGATAGATTGACTTCAAGGTTCTCCAATGCATGAAATGTCACCTTCAGATGTTCATACGCCTATGAGAAGTGCAGCTTTTCGCCAATGGCCAGATCGCTTTAGCCTGGATAGTAGAGTGCGTGCAGCCTTCTCCAGGACTTCCTCTCTGAAGAGTGAAGCTGCCATAGTACTCCAGGCACCTTCACTGTGGGTGCAAAGAAACAGATCCCTCAAGCTTTTATTTAATGAAGGCTTCACCTTTATTTTTAATTTTTCTGTGTACACCAGTCTGAGGTCCTGGACATCAATTGGTATTTTTATTTTTTTAAATACTTGCTTTGCTCATCATCCCGGCCAGTGGGCTGTCCTCTCTAGATCTCATGTTCTTACCCAGGTGGGAAATGCAAGGAATGGCTGAGTATGGCGCTTGCATGAAAGGAAGGGGGGGAGGAGGGCACTATAGAATTCTCCACTTCACCCCCTCCATTTTTTTTCCCCCTTGACTAAGTGTGTGTGATCATGTTAAGGGATAATTGCATGACAGTGTTAAAAAGCTGGAGGTATACGTTATTTTTGTTTTGCACTTGCTCTGTTGGGGGTGAAGGAGTGGGATAGGTGTCTGCGTGTGTAGTGTGCATTCAGTGAGGAAGGTGGGGGGAGTGCAGTTGGGATATATGTATGTGGTGGTGTAGGCGGTATGTGTTGTGTGGGCACTTCAGTCCCCCTTGCACTCTCCAAGTTCTTCTACCCTCTCCTCCCAACCTATGTGGGAATGGTGTGTGTGTCGTCGTGAGTGGTGGATATGTAAGTAGTATTGGGAGGTGTGTGTTGAGGTTGGGAAAGAATGGCAGTGTGTTGAGGTTACAAAGAATGGCAGTGTGATTTGACCGCTGCCTTGTGGGTATATATGGTGTGTGTACACTCTCAACTTATCCCCTCTCCTCCCCTGGGTATGTGAGGGGGGGGGGGGGGAAAGTGGTTTGGTTCTGTCTGTGTGTTATGGGGTTGGTGCAATAAAATCTTGCATCTGTTAACCACTGAGTACAAATAACAGAACCCACACAGGCGAAGAGGACATTGAATCTGGCTTTTCCAAATGAGGCAAGGGTTTCTGATGGCTGGCTCTCTTCTTAACTGTCACACCACTCCTAAGTCGATAACTTTCTCCTCCAACCCCTCTCTAGGGGCTTTCTTGAGAATTCCTTCCTTGGGTCTCTACTCTTTTTGGTTTTCACCTATTCTTGTGGTATCGTCCACTTGTTTGGCTGTTCCTACCTCCATTTTCTCCACTGATGTACAGATTTTCCTTCTCTTCTGCTTCTCTGTTTTCTCCCAGCTATTCCCCAGCCTCTCTGCTGCCTTCTCATGGATAAAATTCCACTTCTCATGCTAAACATCTAAAATTGAAGAACTGTTTTGTTCTGCTATTCCTTCACTCTATTAAGTTCCTCTCCCTGGGTTTTTCATTGAATTCTATCCAAAGTCTGGAAGTTAGCTTTGATCTTAAACTTCCTGTCCAGCAACATATCAACTTCCTTTGCTCTTTCCTTTTTCCTCTATTACCAGCTCTACACTATTCACAGATTCTGGCCTTGATTCCTGCAATATTTTGCTCCATATTCCTTTTCCTGGGAGGTGACTCTTAACATGGAGCCTAGATGTGTGAACCTGTGATTGGGATGGTTTTTCCTCTATGTGCATTATTTTGCACTTGTCCACTTTAAACTGAGTGTTTTTTAGAAGCCCAGTCCCATAATCTCAAAAGGACCTGCTGTAGTTCTTCACAAGCCTCTACTACTTTAACGACTCAAAACAATTTTGTCTCATCTGTACATTTGGTCACCTCATTTGTTCCTTTGCATCATTTATGAATATGCTAAATAGCACAATTCCAGTACAGTCCCTTGGGGTGCTTCTCTAATGATCTTTCTCCATTCAAAAAAACTGTTTAGTCTTTATCCCTGTCTTGTATGCAGTTACCAAGCCACAATATGACTCTGCCTCTAGTCCCATGACTTCCCAATTTCCTGAGGAGTGTCTCGTGAGGTACTTTGTCAGATGCCTTCTGAAAATCCAAATACTCTCTATCAACCAGCTCACTTTTTTATCTGCATGTTTATTTACACCTACAAAACATCTATAAACTTGGTAAGGCAAGTTTGCAAAAATCATATCGACTCCCTCTTTAAACCATGTCTGCTTCTGTGGTCAGAAATTTTATTTTTAAGAATAGCTTCTACCATTTTGCCTGATATAACAGGCTCACCAGTCTTTAGTTTCCTGGAATTGGCAAAACATAAAAAGGTCCATATTCAGCACAGGAATGGGAATTTACACAAGTACATTTGCTATTGTTCTAGGTAAGGGCCATGCCCAACAGTTCTTAGTTGTATGTAAACTGATACGATGTGCTAACGGTATAGAAGAAACTCCAAATAATAATACATTTAGGTGGGATTTGCCTGGGTAAGTAAAGTGTACTGCTGAATTTACATGTCTACATTTGCTTGCGTAAATTCCCATTCCTGTACTGACTGTAGGCAAACTTTTTCTGTGACCAGACTTACCTGCTGACTAGCATTCAGTAGTGGCACTATCTGCTAAAATTAAGCCCACCCCTGCTCTCCCTCTACCTGGGTAAAATTTGGTGGTGAAAGTGGGGGAAATGTTCAGTTAATTGAGAAGTTACCTAGACAAACCCCCTTTGAATAGTGACCTCAAATTGAACAAGGCAGTGGGCTTTAATGAGATGTGTTCAGGTGTTAGTGAGGTGGTGAGAGTTCTGTAGAACTATCTGGTAATCAGACACCCACTACCCCTTTCATTTGAGCAATGCAGTACCATTTTTCTCCGCTGTCTCCATCCTAAAAGTTCCCTCGACACTAATGCACATCAGTGGAAACTAAGATGACATCTCATTAAATTAATATAGTTGTGTGCAAAAGTTCAGGCATCCAATCAAATTATGTTTCAATGAATCTCTTAAGTGAACAGAAGCTGATGCATAGTTCAAATTAAACATGATGACTTTCTGCAAAGTTTAATGCAAATTACTAGCTCATGCTGTAGCTAGGACGAGGAGATATAAATGATTATACATGTTCTCAGAAAGGAGTGCCTCCATATTTAAGAGCCACCAGTGGTGTTTCTTGTTACTGCAAGGTGCTAAAAGCAGAACCCAGCTGCTTGCCTGAGTGAGCATCAGACAGTGTTACTTTCTGCAACACTCCTGATCAGGTCTGAAGGCATGCTGGTTGGGAAATGCTACTTTAGACAGTCACTTTTGTGATGAGATTGTAGAAAAGGTTTCCTTCTGCTAACTCTCTCTTGCAGATTGTTGTGCAAGCAATGCTGTACTATGGACAGTTACTCCAGTGTCAGCTAAACCTTTCAGCAGGTTGTCTGCAGCAATCGGTGGGTTTTGTTTTGAAGATGACTGGTTTTTCCACCAGTTCTATCAGAAATCATTTTTGATCTTCCAGATCTTGCCCTGACCTCAACATATCTTAACAATATTTTTGATAGTTGAAATAGTTAAGGGGAAGCATTTGGAGATTTTATATATAGCTTTCCCCTGCTTTGTAAGAGTAAATTATCTTCATTTTCAAATGCTCAGACAACTGCTTAGGGAAAACCAAGGTTGTTGAAAGTAAAAAAAAAAACAAAACAAAAAAAAACCCCCCCAAAAACTGAGTATTTGTTAAACGGTGAAATTGTTTTCTAATAATAGAAGGCCTTACGAGTTGGTAAAGCAGCCCAAACATTGACCAACTTTTTTTTAATATATATAAGTAGTAATGTTCATTTGGAAGAGTGTCCAAACTTTTGCATATGCCATATTCACTTTAATTTCAATCAAATAAAGAGTAAGTTTGCATTAAACATTGCAAAAGGATGTTGCATTTAACTTTATATAAATAAAACAAAAATATCACTTATAATTGCACAACATTGTATACAAATAAACATGGTGAATAAAATAAAACTCATCCTGTCCTACATTCATTACGGTGTATAGCAGCTATAATAAATCATCAGCAGGAGAAGTTATGTAAACTTCCACACCCCTGTCAAAGAATCCCTTTGAGAGAGGGCCAGAGTCTGGTCTGGGACTTTATTCCGTCAGTATGAGCATTTTTCAGCTTCAGCTAAATTCCTTATTTCTCAAAATTTTGGACATTTAACAGGTCAAAGGGAGTGGATTAAATACAAGACTTGATTGCTGCATACCCGTGAAGGCATTTCTCACATAATGGCAGTGGGAGATATTAAATAAAAAATTGCAAAAAAGTCCCACAAGTTTATCAAACCCCAGAAGGAAGAGCACATGGCTGTGAAGGAGGAATAGACCTCAGAATTGAATTCAGATTGCAACAACATGAATAGCACTCAACAGTGAGATTATTGGTCTAAAAAACCTCCCATTTCTTTATTATTTGAACCAACGATGTTGGTAAATTTTTGAAAATTTTGTTAAAAAAAATGAGAAACATCTCAAAGTCCATGAATTCACATCTATAATGCATTAAAACTTCTCATTTTATGAAACAGTGCTGAGAAAACAGATGCTAGGAGATATTAAACACAATGGATTTAAAAAGTAAGGAAAACAAGTGATGATTTATTATAACTGCTCTACACAGTAAAAAAAAAAAAAAAAAAAAAAAAGGTGGAACCGTATGATTTCCTTTCACTCATCACAATTCATAATATACAAGGTTGTATGATTATATGAGTGATAGATTTTGTTTCATTTACATGTTTTACTCTTGGTGACATATTTAAGGTGCATAAGCTTTGTACCAAATAGAGGCTGTGTTATCTTCTAGGGATGTGCATTTATTTCTAACAAATGCAACAAATGAGACCATTTTTGGTTCATTGCAAATGGAATGAAACAAAAAGAGCCTCCAACGAAACTACAATATTACCCAAAAGGTTTTGAGGTAGTCGTGGTATTTAAAAAAAAAATAAGACGCCTCCAAGAGCCTTAGTTGGGCCTCATCCTGAGCTTTACATCGAGATGGGGCCCAGCCACACCAGGCGCAGACACCAAATTGTTGTCACTTTGCCTCTGTCCTCCAGGCCATTTTAAAGCAGTGGATCCTGGGAGCCTCTGGGCGTTGCTCCTGTCCTTTTTCAGGAAGGGCTCAGTGGGGGCTGGGGTGCGGGCTTCCCGGCCCCAGCATTTTTTTAATGGATAAGGAGGGACCTGGGCCCAGTCAAAGCCCTTTTTTGGGGGGGGAGGGGGTCTTTTCTTTAATTTTTTTTTTGGTTTAGTGAATGAACTGAATAAATTATTAAACAAGCCAGATAATCCCCCCACCTCCATAAAACAAACTGAACCAACATTTTTGGGCTGCACAGCTCTTGCATCTGTTCATGTAGAGATTCATTCAGTGTGTAAACCTTTGCACATAACTGGATAGAAAATGTCACATATTTAACAGAATAATTTGTCTTCATTGTTTCGCCAATGTTGCATTTTTTGTGGGATGTGATGCCTCTTATTAGACCAACATAACAATTAACTAAAGAAGGTGTTGTACTTGATGTTTTGAGACCCGATAGATTCCAATATTCACCTACATCATGGTCTTTGAATAATTCTTATGTTGACAATAAAAGGCATCATAACTTGCAGAGACTCTAGGTTTCTCTATGGCTGTTGGCATTCTTTCAAGCCATGATGTCATCAATACCTGCGTGGTTGTTCCAGTTTACAGAGACTGGGGGTTTGATAATTTAGTTTTATTATTTTGTCATTTAAAATGTGAATTTATATTCATTGGGGCTAAGTGGAAAAAAATGTAAGGGTTCTACGCTAACATTCTTGAGGGTCATCTGTACTCACAGTTAACTCAGATATCTGCACCCCTGTATATTCCCCTGTCACAGTTTGGATAAGGTATGTGCCATCTTGGAAGGTGAGTTCCATGAGCCCTCGCCATGGAACTCTCACAGTGCTGTGCAAACCAGACACATAAAACTTCAGGGAGAACCCTGCGTTTACTGTTACTCGGGCATTCCGATAGTCTGATTGGGTCTCCACGTGCCGGATTGGAGCTCCAGTGGTGAACTTCTTGGAGAGTGATTGGGTGACTATGCCTTCAGCGACATCGGGAATACCTGTGTGGATCTTTCCAGGGATACCATTCTCAATTGCATCAGAGTCAAACTTCCAGCTCGATTCAGACTCCACGGTGAAGGGCAGTTGACGTTCCACTTTCAAAGGTGGGCTTCCTGAAGCAGCCGCACAGTTCTCAACTTTGTTCTTGGAACTTACTCGCTGTGGATCAGTGCTCAGTACTTCCTTCTTATTAAAATCATATTCTATGTCATAAATTACTACTTTTTTGGTAGGGTTGTCATTGTCACTTGTATAGATTTTCACATAACTTCTGTTCAACACCAGTGCTGGAAGATCTATAGGGCCATATCCTTTCACTGAGGACATGGCATATACTCCCTTGCCAAATGAGTCCTGTGCATCCGCTCTCCAGAGTGAGACACTTTCCTTTCCTTTGGTGCCTTTGCTGTCCCAAACCTTGGCCCATGTCCCAGGTGCAGTGTAGGATTCATTTACACAGCGTACAATATCATGAGAAGGTTTCTTATTAGGATTATCTGTAACTACATGCCCTAAGGATGCATATCCCTCTGGGCACATAGGCAGCCAAATAGCAATGTCCCTACCCTTTGGACAGATTCTAGACCAGACATGAATGTAGTCAAATGGTGCAGCCAGGGCTCCAGGCCGTTTTGCTCTGAGCACAGCACCAGGGGGCTGTGTGTATCCTGCCACAGCAATATCTCCAAGACTGCAGCAGCCCTGACCTCGCCAGATAGAGATCTCTTTTGTGGCCTCAGTTCCTGAAATCAGAGCAAATTGAATAGGTTAAAAAGTCAACAGTACAATGTAAGATCTTCCCAGCATTCTATTATTAATTAGACATTTAAATAAAGTAAAGTAGAGTAAAGTTAGCCCAAGCCAATATTTTAATCAATAACTTATCAGCATTGATTATCTGGTAAAAAGTTAATTGATGAAATTATAATAGCAATAAATCAAAGGTATAGGGGTGGAATTTCAGCTGTGAGCAGACTATCAAAGTTAACCAGGCAAATTTGTATCTGGCAGATTGGTATGGTTAACTTTTGCTGTTCACACGAGCTTACACCTATCACTACCAGTCTAGCCACACTACACCTTGTGCACCCAACCCCCCCCCCCCTGTTCCTTCATCCTTCAGATGTCTACTTTCTACTTTTACTTTCTCTACTTCCTTGAGAATATATCCTTGATACTTGTTCAATGTTCCCATACATTTCCTAGATTATTGTTCAATGTTCCCATACATTTCCTAGATCCTATTTCCTTGATACATGTTCAAATTCCCCAAATTCCTCAGTATAATGCAAGCAACTTCCCCAAATTCCTCAGTATAATGCAAGCAACCTTGCAAGTATTTGATAACCTTCCCCTAATATACTTGAAGAATCTTTGTATACATGAAGCAATCTTGTTACTAATTTTTGTGCTGTGTATATAGTTCCCACCTCATGTATTCATATTTCCATCTTTAATTAATCTTCCCGACTGAATGTTTCCCTGTACCCTTATATTTCCATGTATAGTTAACTTGAACCTTCATATATCCTTATATAATTAATCATTATGTCATATACATTGTTCATGGCATTGCATATATTTGTTCTCCTGTTTCTTGTCAAACGCAACTTATGCATAGTTTATTGTTTACTGTTAACCGATGTGATATCATTGATGAATGTTGGTATATAAAACCATTAATAAATAAATAAACAAACAAACAAACTTTTATCTGGATATTCAGTCTGAATTTAAGGTGCTCAGATTTGGCTGCAGAGAAGGAGTGAATTTTTAAAGTCATCGGAGAAAAATCTTTTTCACTCAACGCACAATTAAGGTCAGGAATTTGTTGCCAGAAGATGTGGTTAGTGCAGTTAGTGCAGCTGGGTTCAAAAAAGGTTTGGATGGGTTCTTGGAGGAGAAGTCCATTAACTGCTATTAATCAAATTTACTTAGGGAATGGCCTCTGCTATTAATTGCATCAGTAGCATGGGATGTTCTTGGTGTTTGGGTAGTTACCAGGTTCTTGTGGCCTGGTTTGGCCTCTGTTGGAAACAGGATGCTGGGCTTGATGGACCCTTGGTCTGACCCAGCATGGCAATTTCTTATGTTCTTAATGGGTTAGTTTGAAAATTCACCCCAGAGATAATACTTGCCTTTGTGCTCTTGTCTGTGGGTCATTTATACTAAGCATTTTCCCCATACACACAAAATGGTATAATAGTGACTATATAATTTATGTTGTATGTTGATTGAATCTGTATAATTAGGTTTTAGTTTTAGTGTCCCTGAAGGACTTGTTCAATAGATTCCTGGAAACGGGCATGGTGCCGAGTGATTGGAGAAGAGCAGTCGTGGTCCCGCTTCACAACAGTCGGGCCAATCCTGTAAAGTGCGGCTGCATTTACCCTGCTCCTAAGCCGCTTTTAACTCACGTTCCGGCCGCGTTAGCCCTTCCTGCGATCCCGAATCCCCTTTAACCTACTCCTACCGCGTCCTAAATTCCCCGGGTAACCCCTTCCGCCCGCGGCATGTATATTGCATGCAAACGAGCGAATTAGCGCGATATTGCATGCAAACGAGCGAATTAGCTATTCCCCTAGCATCCCGTAACCCGCGCCCCGACTAACGCTACCTTTCCCTGCCGCTTTGTCGCGCGTTTAACCTGCAAACTTACCGCCTACCCTGACCCAGGCGGTAGAGGCAGGGGTCAGGGTAGGTGGCAAGCTTTCCCCCAGCCCCCGCTCACCTGCCCCGGCCGCGATCATGGGTGCCGGTCTCCGTGGCAGCCCCAGTCCTCTCCCCTGCTCCCGAAGCCAAAAAAAAAAGCTTTTTTTTTTTTTTTGGCTTCGGGAGGAGGGGAGAGGACTGGGGCTGCCACGGAGACCGCTTTCCCCCGTGCAAGTAAGTTGTTTCGCCGCTTGTCTCTTCTCCCCCCTCCCGGAGCAGGGCGCGAAAAGCCGCCTTGCTCCGGGAGGAGGGGGGACACTGACAGCGGCGAAGCTTTCCCCCAGCCCGGACACCGGCGAAGCCAGAAGATAGCGGCGGAGAAACGGCGAAACGACTGTCAGTGTCCCCCCTCCTCTCGGAGCAGGGCGCGAAAAGCCACCTTGCTCCGGGAGGAGGGGGGACACTGACAGCGCACAAGCAGCGATGGAGAAACGGCGAAACGACTGTCAGTGTCCCCCCCTCCTCTCGGAGCAGGGCGGAAAAGCCGCCTTGCTCCGGGAGGAGGGGGGACACTGACAGCGGCAAAACTTTCCCCCAGCCCGGACACCGGCAAAAAACTTACTTTTTTGCAGCCACGAGCACGAACACGATCTGGCCTGCCTTAGCTCCTCCCGACAAGATGGCCGCCTGCACGGGGAAAGCGTGCAATTGGCCGCTGAAGACGTGACGTCACGACATCACGTCTTGAGCGGCCAATTGTACTCTTTCCCCGTGCAGGCGGCCATCTTGTCGGGAGGAGCTATCGGAGCCAGATCTTCGCGTTCCTGCTCGTGGCTCATGGCTGCAAAATTGTAAGTTTTGCCGGTGTCCGGGCTGGGGGAAAGTTTTGCCGCTGTCAGTGTCCCCCCTCCTCCCGGAGCAAGGCGGCTTTTCGCGCCCTGCTCCGAGAGGAGGGGGGACACTGACAGTCGTTTCGCCGTTTCTCCGCCGCTGTCTTCTGGCTTCGCCGGTGTCCGGGCTGGGGGAAAGCTTCGTCGCTGTCAGTGTCCCCCTTCCTCCCGGAGCAAGGCAGCTTTTCGCGCCCTGCTCCGAGAGGAGGGGGGACACTGAAAAGTCCTTTCGCCGTTGCTTCTGCGCTGTCGCCGCCGTTGCTTCCTGGTATCTGTCATTTCAAATGACATTTGAAATGACAGATACCAGCGTGGCGTGAAGCCTTAGGCCCGCGCACCCAGGATCCTGTATAGGCGCTCTATCCAGTATCCTGGGTTGCGCGGGACTAAGGCTTTTCGGACGCGGCTTACATTTACATATAATTAGGCTTCAGGATCGCGCGGTAGGTGAGCTGCTCTGTGCGGGCGGTAACCGCGGGTGCCGTAGGCACTAACGCAGCTCTTCCTACCGCACGATACAGGATTGGCCCGAGTGGGAGCAAAGAGGAGGCTGGAAACTGCAGGCTAGTTAGCCTCACCTCGGTGGTGGGAAAATTGATGGAGACTCTGCTGAAGGAAAGGATAGTGAACTACCTACAATCCGGTGGGTTGCTGGACCCAGCAGACTCCTTCAGCTCTCCCTTCTGCAGGCCCGAACAGCTCACGCTGACAGACACCGGCCTCAGAATGAATCGCCCAGCCTTGCAGGAACAAACAACCCTGCTCTAGTTTCCTCTTCCTAACAATTTCTTTTTTTCATTTTTTTTAATTTAATAAACAATGAACAAAAAAAGGATACTTCCCTGAGCAGCAGCTGGCAAGAGGAGACGTCTGAGGTAAGAGGGAACCAGTCCCCTGGCTGTCAAAACCATGTCGGGGGACCGTGAACGTTTTTTGCTTGTTTTGAATACGTCAGCGTTACTTTGTAAGCCTGTTTAATAAACTTTGCTTTCACTTATCTGAACACCTTTATGGACTCTCATCACTGGCAAACTTTCCTTTGATGTTTGGGAATGTTTTAAATAAATACATTAAAAACTCAAATACATTTGGTCTTATGTCTTCTGAGCTTTGTAGCTATAGTGGAAGGGATCTGCTATTTGGTAGTTTTGGTAGTGTAATGGTGGTAAATAAGTGTTTTTGGTAATAAGTAGTGTGCATGCTCCATTTGGATCTTAGGATCATTTCTCACAATTCTAATGTCACTTCCAGAGTGTGCTAAAATTATGGAACATTTTGCTAACAAAATGTTTAGCAACCTGTACACTTCTTTCATGAAAGAGATGTTGCTGGGTGTAATGATGTAGTTAAACTCTGGGGGGGGGGGGGGGGGGGGAGTATAGACCCAGGGATTTAATCTGATCTCCGTAGCTGGGGTTAAGAAGGAATTTCTTTTTTACTGCTTCAGAATTGCTCACAGATGCTCAGCAGGGGTTTTGTAGTGCTTCCTTTTGGAATATCCTCGAGAACTGTTAGAAAGATTTTGGACTCAATGGACCAATGGTCTTTCGACCTAGCCAGTTCTGTAACCATATAAATCACAGCTGACTAGTATGAGTTTACAGCACAATTAACCCTTAGGAAGCCTCTGCCCTGGGCTACTGTCAGGAAGCTGCCCAGAGGCAGAGTATGGGCTGAGCATGGAAGAGAACTCCGCCAGGGAGGCAACAGATTTCCTTCCTCCATGAAATATGGAGGAAAATTATCTTTACTAGATTTTTGCATTATCAACCATGTAGGAACATTAAATCATTAGATATAATGTAAGTCCTTTTCAAAAGCTGTAAACTGAC
Source organism: Rhinatrema bivittatum (assembly GCF_901001135.1). Taxonomy (NCBI): domain Eukaryota; kingdom Metazoa; phylum Chordata; class Amphibia; order Gymnophiona; family Rhinatrematidae; genus Rhinatrema; species Rhinatrema bivittatum. The sequence continues at coordinate 17,773,272 of NC_042626.1, read as the reverse complement.
TTTAGTAGTTTCAGCACCAGGTTGAAAATTTGAAACTGAGACCCAATGCACAGCTGTACCCATGCACCTGAATCTTGTCCTGCAGCGCCCTTGCTGTTCCAGTACTGAGATCCACACACACAGATCTGTCAATGCAGCTCCCTCCCAGCCTGCTGTACCCCCTGCATTCATTAATGCAGCTTTCCTGCATGTAGTATCACTGGTTTAGATAAAGGCAAGGTTTTAGTTCTTTTCTGTTTGTTCCACGTACGTGGTTTTATACACACCGGTACAGTACCGTTGTAAGTTTAAATTTATTTTTCAACAACTCCTGTTCCATAAAATCAAAGTGATGAACACTGCATCCCACACCCATTCTACATGCACCACCATAAAGGAACACTTACCATGGTTATCCCATACCCTTTCAGTGTTTTTAGTTTCAAATAATATGAGAGCAATATCTTGAGAATCTGCATTTAGTTCTGAGAAATTGGCTTTTTGATTATCCAGTAGGTATGGGAAGTCCGAGGGGGGCTGTTTGCCTGCTGCACATAGAAAAGATCCCGTGGATAAACCTGGTGAGGAAAGAAGCACCTGGCATTAGTTTTTTCATCAGACTCGTCCTCAGAAAATATCTTAAACTGATAATGGTCTGTTTTCCCTGGAACTTTTCATTAACTGCTTATATATTATAAAACAATATTGTGTAGTGAATGAGAAACAACATGCATGTTTTTTGGGGGTTTTTTTTAATCCTAATCAACCTCTAGGGTTTTTTTTTCCCCCTTCAGAACTCACCTCCGTTCTGCTCCTTCTCATGGCAAGGTGAAAGTTAGAACAGAAAGAGTACAAAAAAGAGGCCATTCCCAGTGGTTCCCTGATGAAACCATGATGGGAATGAAAGGTGAGCTGGACCATGCTGAACCCATAGAGCAAATGATATAATTTAGGAGTCTTAGATGAATGGAATAGGGAAAACATTGACCCAAGAATAGTGCAAAACACCAGTGCCCTGAGGTCCCTCCCAGGAAAGCCAGCGTAGGTTCTGCGGCCTTAACTTCATTTCCTGCCCAGGCCGAGTGTTTCTGTGCTGATGTCACCTGCCTTGCTGCGAGGCTGATCTCATGGGAAAGAATTGGCAGTCTCTGGCTGGCACTTTACTTCTAACAGCTCTGAGTTGCAGTTGCACTAGGCAGAGGACAGGGCGCGAGATCCCCCACCTGATGATAGAGAAGAGTTGCTTTCTATGTGCCACAAACTGGTGTCCTCCTCTGTACCAAGATGTTTCCCTCTCCAAATGAGAGAAAGAACTCCAGCTGTCACCAGGTTTGACTGGACACACCTGCGAAGATTTAGAGCAAGCACTGCTTTTTACAATATGTCTACAGTTCTCTGCAAACGTTTAGGCACCCTCGGTCAAACTGTATGTTTCAAGGAATCTCTAAGGGAACAGAAACTGACATTACATAGTACAAAGTTAGAGAATGGATAAGGTCCAAAAACAAGTATTCAAAATCTATCTCTGTGAATATCCACCAAGCTAATAATACCACTCTTCCAGTTAATAAATAATAATTATGAATGGATCATTCTATATGAGCAAGATAGCACCTTATCTTTCTCAGGGTCTATGTTTGCTCCCCAGTGCAGTCATTCATCTTGAACCTCTGGGATACTCTTCCTGTATAGATCAGCATTCAGGCTGATGACTTGAACGCCTGCCGTAAAGGTTAGTACCAGGACATTACCATCACTTACCTGTACAAATCAGCACTGGGAGACTTCCTGTAGCTCCTAACAGCCACATGGCCCAAGCAAGTATAGTTTTTGGGGGGAATCATCCGGTAGATTGTAACAGGTCTATCTGCACTACTGCCTTTATCAGTCCAGATTTTCCTGAAATACATAAATGTATACATTTGTGACGTGATAGTTTACAATTGGTTCTTCTTTTCAGGAAGCTCTCTTAGTGCATTTTGTTAAGAGGGTCTCCCTCAAAGACTTTTGAACATTTGACCTCCTGGGCTCCAGCATATACAGTAGTAATAAAATCATATTGCAGTGTTTAAATCGTGCAGGCATAAAACTGTGCTTTTGATTCCCCTGTCCCATACAATGGACAGAGTTACAGAGCTAAAGCTACTATGTCAGGATGGAGAACTGTAAAATACTGTGCTGAAGAACATATTACCAGAGAAGAATTTTCTGTTCCCGTGCCTCTGCTAATTTTTTGCCATTGTTATATGTTATAAAAAGGTGTATCTGACAGGAAACATAAAATACATAGCATATACCTAAAATAAATCACATTATATTTTAAAAGAAGAGGGAGACAGAAACACGAGGAGATTATAGGGAAAGTATCCAAAGCACAAGCTTAACCTGATAATTATTACTGCCCTGACTGCAAGAGCCTGAGCCCTAGGTGGGTGGGCCATGGTTCACCCGTAGCTGTACCTCTCAATGGAGGATGACAAATAGTGCAAAGTCCCAGAATCTGGAGTGGAACCAGTTCTTTTTAATCTATTTTGCGCTTTCTAGATTTGGGCAATGAGAGATGTCTAATATACTGTCATTATAGTTTATAGAGAGGTTCCCTAAGTTTCTGTATGCTTTCTCTTAATAAAGACAATGAGAATCGTACGATCAGAAGAAGCCCTTTATTTCAATGCCCGACTCTGGCCGAGTTTCGCTCATAGAGCTGCCTCAGGGGCAATTCAATTAGCAGGACTTTCTCTTAATTACTTAACAAAATAAAACAATATTTATCATTTTCATTTTTGTTCGATTTTAAAATTTATAGCTGTTAAGGACCAGACAACCTGAGCAGCTTTCATGAATATAAATAGATATTTATATAAATTCTCCGACTCTGGAAATGTAACTCTTTCCAAAGGTGTGCTACTGCCATGTTGTAGGTTAAAATTCTGCAAGTGAGCTGTCATCGCTACCTGATGCTGCTTTCAGTGCAAGAGCTCAATGCGCCCAACTGATCTGAATTGTATTAAGAGTGTGCATTCTTTAAAAAAAAAAAATGCAATGAAACACTCACATTTCATTTCATTTAAAAACAAAGTGAACCATTCCCCTCCCAAATTCTTTTTTCTTAAGTTTCATTTGAGAAAATCAATAATAAAAAAACCTAACAGATGCAAACTCTTCCTTCCTTCTGTGCTTCCTCAGGCCCTCCCTCAGATCCTGCTTACCCTTTCTGCAGGGGTTTCTGATGTAGAAAGGGGCAGAAGCAATCCCCAGTCGTGCCTGCCCCTGGTTTATAAATGGTAATAACTGACCCTTAAGCCAGCGTCATTTTGTTTTATGGCCATACAGCGTACAACCATAAAGCAATGGTGCCAGCACCTCCCCTAAAAACATTTCCTCGCATATCCCTAAATTTTATTATTTTTGACTTCCAAATTAAGCACCAATGATAACTATGATGTAAGAAAACTACTTGGATGTTGCCCTACATTGTTCTGGGAGACCAACGATTTTTATGTTTTGTCTCCTGCTCTAATTCACAGCTTTCTCCTGTCTCTTAGAAAGCGAGGTACCATATATTTTCTTCCCAGGAAATCTATTTTCTGCTGCAGCAGAGATAAAGATTCATCCAGTTCTTGGATACAAATTTCAGCTTCATCTGTCTGAGCTGAATTATCCTGCACTGATAGGACTAGTTGCATCACTTCATTATTTATTTATTTATAATTTTTATATACCGACATTCAGTAAGAGATATCACACCGGTTTACATTCAGGTACAGTAGGTATTTCCCTATCCCCTGAGGGCTTACAATCTAAGTTTTTTTTTGTACCTGAGGCTATGGAGGGTAAAGTGACTTGCCCAGGGTTGCTAAGGGCCGTATTTAGTTGGTTACTAAGAGGGGGAAGGAGGTTAGTTCAAGTGTTGGTTTCAATATACATTGGCTATTTTAGACAGTGGTTGTATAACAGAGGGAGCATATATACAGGTTTATACACCAGTTGGTTACTAAGAGGGAGAGGATGTTAGTTCACGTGTTAGTTGCAGTATACATAGGATTTTATACAGTGGTTATATAGCAGGGGGACTATATATACAGGTTTATACAGCAGGCTTGTATGACGAGGTTTATATGAAGGGCTCTCTATATATACACCAGTGTTGTATGCTAAAGGATTATCTACAAGGGTTATCTATAAACATGCCAAAGCTTATACAAGACTTATATAAATAAATGCTGAGGTAGTGTAGCAGAGGGAAAAAACAGGATCAACTGCATTTCATTAGCTACAATCTCTAATTTATTGTCATTTTTGCAAATATTTTTCTCAGAGAGACTGTTTAATATTTTTTTGCAAGGAAGTAAAGATATCAGCTGTCACTTTAAGTTAGGGCCCATTCTTCTTGTCCAGAACCTGAGCCCTCAAATGTCTTGCTTTTCCCATCAGCACTTTCTTCCCTGATTTTTCTGGGTTTGGCTGACTATTCAGCCCTTAATGCAGGGATCAATTTTTGGCAGATTTCTTTATCCATTTGTGGAGATATTTTGTATGTTTATGCAAGATTTAAGGATGTGTCCACTGAGCTGCTGCCACCTCCCGTTAACGCATCACTGGTTTCCCACATCAAGATATTTTCACAACTCTTGTGGATATGGCCTTGTGTAGGACTGCTCAACAGATCCAGCCATCTGGATTTCTATTTAGAGTTTGTGTTACTGTGAACCGAATTTTTCAGACTGGTACAAATACCTGAAACTGTGAGGAGGTTTCACAAGCCCATCTCCCATATCCTGCACTAAGAGTGCTGAGTGATGAGGGGGAGCTTGCACTGCCACAGCTGTGTCTCCCAGAGGATAGAAACCTGCAAGAAGCAAAGGTCTGCTGTCAATTTTACCGGACATTCCTAAATCACCCATGTGTTCCTGAAGCCATGATCAACAACTTTTTGTAGGTCCACGGCCTCCTATTCTGTGCAGATGGGAAGGCCATGGTGCATCAAGCTCTCCATGTATATTATGGATAAGGTGTGAAGATTCAGCACTCATAAAAACACTCAGCAGTGCCGTAGCTTATATTTTCCAAGCAAGGACCTTGGGATTTGAATCTTAAACCTTCCACCTCCAAAATGGGACTTTACCACTCAGAACTAATAAGCGATCCCTATCTACTTTAATCAGGATGCCCTTAGCCCTTCACTTATTACTCTACCCTATCACACAGGGAATGGCATCGTCGTGATCCAAAGACATCAAGATATATACATATGAATGAGTCTGAACACTGTCAAGCCAAAGCAAAAAATGTTAAGATCTGTGTTGAAACCTATTTGAAAAAGAACAAACTGAAGTGTGCATAAATCATCTTTGGAATTACTGCCAGAATCTCTCAGTAAGATGCACTGAGGGCTGGGCATTAATAGGAGGGAGACTTTTGGTGCCAAAGGAAAGAATCTGGTAACTCTGTACAGCAGATTTCAAAGCTTAGATGTGAATCAGTAAATGAGGGTGGAAAACTACCTTCCCAGAAGTTAGGCAGCTGATTCAGGGAAGCAGAGCAACATGGAAATATAAACACATAGAGCTATGGTGTGACCTGTTTGGGTTTTAGTGCCTCTAATTTCTGATCTTGGGTTTTAAGGGATGACTTTTCTGGCGTCATTGGCACTGCAAGCTTCTGTTGGATATCTTCAACAGCTCTGAAGATGCAAACTGGATTTGGCAGTATTGCATCTTAGGCTGGCTATTATTAACTCTGAGGGCCGCAAACATGTCTGGTTTTCTTGGTATCTTAAGTATTGATGAGATATATTTTGCGATTAGTTGGTCCTATAACTAGGTTAATTTGCATGTTTTGATGGCTGGAGTGATTTAGGTTTCTGTGGTTCCTTCTCCCCCTGTCCAGCCTGCTTTGGCTCAGGGTCAGGAGACCATGCTTTTTCTAAGACCTGTGCAGAGATTTGAATGCCATATAGTAGTTAGAAAATCTATTGCAACCCATCCACCCCCATTGTCTCTTATCACAGAATATGGCTGTGTCCATAGTGTACCCATTAGGTTTAACTGTATTTTTCTACTTTCCTCTGAATCATCATTAACAATTAACTGGCTTGAAGAAGATTAAAGTCAATGGATTATATTCTTGCAGCCAAACCAATTATGTTTGTATTCAAAATTCCTGAAAAGAATTATTCCTTGAAAAAAAAAAGAATGTTCCCATTTTCTGGTTTCCTCCTTGATAGGGAGAGATTTGACAGCAGGCAGCCTTTCTCACCTTTTGGGAAGGAAATAGGCCTCCAGATTGAGACATCATGCTTGCTGTTACATCCCTTGTTGTCCCAGATGAACTCATACTGGCTGGTGTAAGTATACGCAACACTTTGCCTTTCACTGGCTTCTGTGGGAAAGCAAAAGGAAGTCAAGGGACGCATCAGACAGAGAGGGAAGAGTAGGGTGTTTGGGTGAGAGGAATCGGTCTGTTTAGAAAAATAAGATTGATATATAGAAGGCAGTTGAACAGACTATTTTCCAAGGAAGAAGAGTAGATACAAATGATTTGCTTTTGATGAAGACAAATGGTAATACCCTTCGTTTCTCTTCACATTTACTTAACAGAATAGACAAATTCTTTTAAGGAGCATAGATCGGCTTTGATGTATTAACCTGAGAAATAAATCTCATAGTAACATAGTAATGATGGCAGATAAAGACCAACTGGTCCATTTAGTCTGCCCAGTAATTTGCATATGGTGCTAACTGCCCCTCCCTAGAGGTTACCCCCATGCAGAAATGATACACCACCCCTTCCTTCATTTCCAACCTCAAGCCTTTAGGGATCTGCAGTGTTTGTCCCATGCCCTTGTGAATTCCTTCACTGTTCTCGTCTTCACCACCTCCTCCGGAAGGGCGTTCCAGGCATCCACCACCCTCCGTGAAGAAATATTTCATGATGTTGGTTCTGAGTCGTCGTCCCTGGAGTTTCATTCTGTGACCCCTAGTTCTACCATTTCCTTTCCAATGGAAAAGGTTTGAAGTTTGTGCATCGTTATCTTTGTCAGTGTTTCTTCAAAGGACAATAAATCTTGATGTACGTTGAAACAGAAGATACTATTTCATTTATAGGCCATTTTTACAAGAAAAAAAAGGACTTTTCTGGGAGGGAGCCATATAGGCTTGAAATAACACTGTCTGTTCTCTTACCAGGATCCTACAGAGTTTTGTGAGGTTAAGTTCCGAGATCCAAATAAATTATTACTAAGTTCTCAGATGCTGATCAATAGTAAAAAGGCATATGTAAGATGTTCGGAATAAATTGCTGCGGACCACCAAGGCGGCAATATTACAACAGTTTGTGTCCCACAGTGGACAATTATTGATTGACAGACAGTTGCTACCTTCTGATGGCAGTGGTGAGCAGCAGTGACAATCGTGGAGCGTAGGGTCTGAGAGGCAGCGTGTGATCCCAGGCTCCTCCTTTCTGAGCAGGAAGCCTGAGTTTGAGGAGCGGGTATGGCTACTGAAGGACCTGTGAGCATGCGCTGGCTCTCAGATGCCGAAATCTCCAGGCAGAGGGAAGGGGTGAGGTGGGTGGATTGTGGTACATTAGGAGAAGGAGGAGAGAGGAAGAGTCCGAGAGTCAGGACTGCTCAACTGTTCTTCAGTGAGAAAACATTGAAAATCTAAATAATGCACAAGTCCTTTTCCTCTCTCCTCCCCTTTTAATGTTTCCCATCTAACAACCCTTTTCTCTAAACTCTACTCACGTTATTCCTCTCCAAATTCTCCTATGTATTTTCTCTCGTCTTATTTAAGGACCACTTGTACCCTCTTTCCTGGCCCTGTGCAGGCTACGGCCGTTTCTCTCTCAGGCCCTAACCCGGCCACTGCCTTTCTCCTTCCTACCTTTCAATCACCAGGGCCTGATCAGCTTGCCGTCTTCCTAGATGTCAAAAGCCCTGATCCATCATGGTCCACGCCCTTCTCCACAAGCCCTAATCTGTCATTGATCCCCCTTCCCCCATCTTCCCCAAAAATCCTGATCTGCTGCTGCCCCCTCCTTTTCCCAAAAGCTGATCTATCACATCGGAGGCACTATTAACATCTGAAGACAGGACCTATGTGGTCTCAAAAGCTCATGTACATGATCCAGTAAAAGCTTTCATGGATTGCAGAGAACCCAGTTTATTCCAGGAGCCATAAAGCTATTAGATCACTGCGTTATATATCCCAGTCACCAGATACCAAAAGAAGTTCATCCCCAGCTTTGATTTATGGAGCAAATGTATGTTTCTGTTTGGGTCTTTGCTCACCTGAGTGCCCTTTCCATCTCCTTTTTCTTTCCTGATGTTTCTGCTTATCCTCTTCGTATGATATATATATATATTTTTATGTTAACCTCTTTGAGGACAATTGTCAAAGCCAATCCTGCTAGTAAAGCAGAGTGATACCTGTGGAATTGGGTTACTTGAAACTTGCCTTCCTGTATCTGGGTAAAGGTTACCTGCTTTTGGGGGAGATGTTCTTGGAGGCGGATTTAAACAGCATGTTTGCTTTTGTAGTTTCAAAAATAAGTGTGTTGTTTTATGTGAAAATAATACCCACACAGAAAAGAGGGGCAAAGTTCATGCAGGTATTTTTTCCATAGGCAATTTTTAAAGGAAAAGTACCTGAGGACTTTTGCTTTGAAAATTAATGCAAAGTCAGCAGGTGAAACGTCCCTGTGGGCTTTGCTCTTAGGTGACCGGAATGAAAATTGCTCCCTTTGTTCTTACATTTCTATCTTTTTGGAGAATTATGTTGGTCCCTTTCTCCTTTTCTGTTTGTTAACCTGCTTTATTCTGAGATTTGTTGCCTTCTCAGTGTTCCCTTTTATTGCTGCCCAGTTTCTATATTACTGTTTAGATCTTGGGATTATTCATTATCTTGAAGTCAACTGGCCTGAAACCCAGAACTCTAATGTTAGTATGGTTCAGTTCAGGTCAGAGTTTAATACTGAACTACATAATCCGAAGGTCACTAGACCCTACATTTTCCCATACTAAGAGGTCATAATAATTCAGGAAGAGGGGGATACCAATCAACTCTCTCATCTTGATCCTGGCCATAGAGGACATTAATGAATTGTGTAAAATCCTGGTTAAGCTCTAAACATAAATGACATTATTATTTCTTGGGAACCTAGACACCTGAATCTAGGTGATTCAGTCCTTGGTCTTTTGCTGGGACTTTGTAAACAGCCATTAGGGTAGAGCTACCAAGTGACTGTTCTGGAGGGCACTTTTTTTTTTTTTAATTCACACTCCTATGTATTGTGGTACTTGTAGTTCTGCTTTTTCCATTTGACATCAGCAGTACAGGTATGAAAATCCATCAGGAGGTATCATCAAAAAGCTAGGTCTAGCTTAAATTCTCCTTCCAGAAACTGGGTCACTAGACAGCTCTTTCAGGCACTTCACACAGGTCATGGGACAACTTTCCATCATTACTTGACTGGGCTGAACTCATGCATGAGATCATCAGCTATGAAAAAGTGAATCGGCAGGAGACTGAACTCACCTTTCTTTATTGAAATCGGTTCTGTAACTTGGAAGCAGAGGAAGAGCACAAGCCCCCAGGCCATGCCTTTCATGATTGCTCTGGCCACATACACTTTCAAACAATAGAACTGTGCTGAAAAAAACCCCAAGAGACGGTCATTGGCTTTCTTATACCACATCTGAGAAATATTAGTATAGGTAGGGTCCTGCATAATCACATCTGTTTAATTTTAACAGCCATCTTATTTTCATTTTGTGAGTAACCAAATGTCAATCTCCAATGCAAAACTGAGAATTTTTCATTCAAAAAGAGAATTTCCAATAACTGCAGAATTTGTGGTACTGTACTATTTTTGTTTTCTCAGGTCTTTGCCACTAGAGATAGCTCTTTACATATTCCTACCTTTCTAAAAGAGGCTATACCTTGATTACACAATTGCTGATTGATTCAGTGTGTACCTCACCATAATTTAGTTTAGATGTGTATACATTCCTCTTTAGTGTACACATTTTGGTGTGCCAAGATATGTTATTTGCTATACCATCCGATACTTTTTATTTTGATTTCAGGCAAAAGCAGCAATTCAGCCCTGTCCAACGAATACACCTGTTAAATATCATACCTGTGATTATTCTCTTATATTAAGTTAGAGATTCACTATTTTGTTTATTGCTCATAAAATAAGATTCATTTCTAAATGCCTTCTATTCATGATAATTTGTTAATTAAAATGGAAACAAATGGGTCTTAAAATTCTACTAATAAAAAAATTAAAAGAACAGCTGAGATTTTTAGATTGCGTGGGTTAAAAATATTATTAAAGTAAAATAAAGTAACCATTAATTGAAGCATCTCTATGTATTCTGGATATTTTTCTCTTTTTATCATTGCCCTCCTAGAAGCAAATGTAAGAAAACTCCAGTTTTGTAAACTAACTAAACTTAATGAGTTCTACATTTATCATCTTATCTGCTACCAATAAGGACTTGCCTCCAGCTTGCACTGTCCTGAACAGACAGGGCATTTTGCAATAGGAAAACTGGTGCTGGTTTCTAGTGTTTGTCCTGATGGTATAGCATGCAAGATTCAGTAATACAACACTAAAATATGACAGGTAGACCACTACCTGGCTGCTGTCAGACACCAGCACCTGCAAAGTAATGCCTAAAGAAAACATCACCTTGATTATAAAGCTGGTATTAGGATGATAATTTTCACTGATTTTCTTTTACATAATTAATTGCAGAGTTGATTAGATTGAAAAAAGGCTAGTAGTCATTCAAATCCAACTTTCTTCTGATTGCCAGATAATGCTCTCTACATAGTAGCCCAGAGGAAAGTATGAAAATACTGTGCATTTGTAGCCAATTCTGCAACAAAGGAGAAATATTCCTTCCTGACCCCAAAACATTTAATTTTATTTCACAAATCTGTGATGTCACACTAGTGTGACCTTCATTAAGAAGTCTTATCTTTCAATTACATTTCAGGTTTACTCACTGACTACCTAAGGCAAGTCAAAATACTGGGAACCACAATAATGTCCTAAATAAGTAACATCTTTAATGCAGAGGGCCGGAACCATAGACCATGCACTGCACTAGAGGAAGACAGATCATCTGTACTTACCTACACCCCAAGTTCTGCCTAGGAATAAACACAGGAGAACACGTCACTGTCCCTTGATGTCTGGAGGACATGAAACCCTCTTGGGAAATATATTGCGTTTTTTTCTGTTGGGTACATTTAACATGATAAGCTCTGTGGATTTGATTGGCTTAGAAAACTGGCACATAGGTAGGAGGGGAATGGGAATGAATGGAGGAGTTACACTGGAAGCGGTCAGCAGGTATGGGCTACCATGCCAAATGTTCTCCAGGGGGAGCCAGGACTGCAAACACTGAAGCTATGGCTGCAGAGCATCTGAGACAGTCCCAGAAAACTCCCAACACACTTAGGAGTCTTAACCCATGTAAAAAAAAAAAAAAAGCTGCACCCTCTGTGTATCTTGCAAGACTTCCAAAGTGCAGCCATCAAGCAGGGAAATGCACCCTATGCCAATTAAACACCAATCTTTATTTGTAACCTTTTTTTTTAAATTGCCTTCACCCCTGCAATATTCCTGAATCCCTGGGAGCAGCCATGTCTGGGGCAATGTCACAAATGAAATCTCACGCAATGAGTGTGCCAATAGAGACCCTGCAGATCCAGGGAACTCATCTGTGACAGCTCCCAGAGATTCAGGGAAATTGTGATTGTGAGTATGTGTGTATCTGTGTGGTGTGTGTGTGTGTGGGGGGGGGGGGGGGTAAGCTAGTTAAAATAATAAAAACTTTTCAAAGCTAACTTAATAGTAATATTTACAATTTATATAAAGTCTGTATCACTTTTTATCACGTGGACTCTTGATATACTACACATACTTCAGGGTGTTCCACTTTCTTTTTCCACAGTTTTCTCTGAGTTTGATTTTGAGTGTATTCCTCTGATCTGTAATTACAGTCTCTGATTTTCTGCTTAAAGAGAAGAGATGGATTATTACCATTTGTTTATTCACATACATATGTCCCTGACATAATCTGAGCACACTGACCTGCCAGATATCAAGTGCCTTAGAAGAACAGAGATAAGCAGGGCAGCCAAAAGATAAGATTAGTGATGTGTGCTCTACTGAATTTGAGGCAAAAATGCAACCCTGCCCCTCCAATAGAAAATGATCACACATCGAAAGAATCAGAACCTGTTGTCTGAGATATATATGTATGTGTGTGTGTGTATATATATATATATTTGTAGATAGATGTGTGTGTGTGTGTGTGTGTGTGTGTATTTATTTCTTTATATTTGTTAGCCAGTAGAAGCAATGTGTGACACTGCACAGTAATCAGCACATTACTATTCTCCATGATCATTAACTAATAGGGATGTGCATTTGTCACATCTGTTTCGACGGGTCCGTGCGAGAAAGCAGATAGTTATGCATGTATCTCATTATTAAAAATACACGTATACTCTCATTTCCCATACATACTAGAAAGTCAGTGGGGTACATGCGTACCCGCCGAAATGAATGTCAAATGCACATCCTTATTAATAGGAAGCCTTTGCATATATTCTCTGCTTTACAAAAAAAGATGTAAACACGATTCATTGAAAATTTTGTGGCATGCGTTTTAATTGTTGTTGTTCATGAGATTCCAGATGGTTTTTATTCATGATCAGCAGGTTATGTGCTACTTTCAGAATGACCTTGTTCTTGTGGATCTTCATCTCATATTTCATTTATTTATTTAGTCAATCTTGATTCCTCAGCATATCATTCAGGGAACCTAAGGCAAGTCACATTTAAAACAAAGCAACAAATACAAAATGCTATACTTCGTACACAGTCACAAAATTACAAATAGTATACTAGCCACGATCACTAATAACCCGTTTCAAAAATTGCTGAGTAACAGAACATAGGTCAATTATCAGAAATATCTCACCCACAAGAGAATGTAATTGTAGCCGTCTTCTGATGGTATTTTCAGATTTCTAGAGCTCAAGAAGTGGACCAAGGAGGCACACAGATGCAGGTAAGCACCACTCAGAGCATTCTAATAGCATTGAGCCGATGAGGAATTAAGATCCTCAAGGGTGGCACAGAGCAATAAGGAGCAGAGGAGTGACACTTATTTGCTGGCGCTGAAATCATGGCATAAAAAATCGATGCCAGCATTGTCTTGAGGAGAAACAGTGCCAATACTGACGTGAGAGAAATCAGTGCCCTGTCTCCACAGGAATTTTTTTTGTTTGTTCATAACCCTCCTGTTTGTACTGCACTGGTGTTAGAAGGATGAAATGGAATGAAGGATATCTATAGGACCCTATAGGACCTAGACCTAAAAGTCGACACACCACTAATTCAGCACTGCCTTGGTCTCAGCTGGGATCTCAAGTATCAATCCAGGAAAAAAACATATACCAGATGTGGGATCCTATCAGCGGTGAACAGCCTATATGATCTACTAGGATGTTTAGCTCCAGTCACTATACTGGGGAAAACTTTGCTGAGGGAGCTTTCAGCAGAGATACAAGAATGAGACATCCTGCTGCCCCTAAGCGAAAAAAAGGGAGTGGGAAGCATGTAGAGTCTCCCTACAAGCTTTTGATCAGTCCAGATTCCAGGTATGTACTATATGTATACCACTGCTTCTTTCACTGCAGCACAATGCCGGGAAATCTGTATCTTTTTAGATGATTCAGTGAAAGCCTTAGCTGCAGTGGCATACTTAGACTATATTAGCTCCACAGACTAGCTATACCATTCCAAGGCTTGAATTCTGTAGGACACTGTCAGCAGTGGAAATTGCTGAACTGATGCTAAATGAAATAGACTTACAATCTGACATGGTTACATTTTACACTGACAGTAAAGTCATACAATCAGAATAGGAGATTTTATGTATATGTGAGCAACAGAGTTGAACCCATCAGAAAATCAACCCTGCCAGAACAGTGGAGCTACATTTTCTCCGAAATGAACCCTGCTGACTAGGCCACGAGGTCCGTCTCTGCAGCTCACTTAATGCAGACTACATGGTTGACAGGGCCAGAAGTTCTTTGGAGATGTAGTGAGACAACACCAAACTCAATAGGCTGTTTAAATCTGGTAAATTCTAAAATGGATGCAGAGATCTGTTCTAAGGTTGCTAATGTTTCAAGATCAGCAATGCTCATTCTGACCACTACGATGGTTGTAGTCTCAGCCATCAGCAATGCTAGATACTTGGTTCCTGTATCTACAGCCCAGGAGATTTCAACCATTCTGACTCCTGCGTTGGTAGGTACTTCAAAGATCCGGGGAACAGACCCATAGGCTATTTTCTACCCTCCCCCCCCCCCCCCCCAACCACCACCACCAAGGTCTGACAACTTTTCCACAAACCAGAACTAGATATTTGAGGATGGGGGGGCGGGGGGGGGAGAAGGATTGGGGGGATGATCCTCAGGAATGGGAACTCAACAACTTGATTCTTCAGATGTTGTTGTCCAAATGGGGGAATCCAGTGGTGGACCTTTTTGCATCCCCCTACAACAGAAAACTGCCCAAATTTGGTTCCAGGATACAAACCCCAGAAACATTATCAGCAAATGCCTTTCAACTGGACTAGAGCAGCAACTTTTTATATGCTTATCCTTCAATATTGCTTATACTGAAAGCAAGTTTAAAAATAAAGAGATGGCCACAGTTATCTTCATAGCACCAGAATGGCCTCATCAAGTATGGTACCCAACTTTATTATCCCTAGCGGGAGAAAGGAAACTCAGACTTTCTCTCATAAAATCAAGGAACTCTTCTTCATCTCGATCAGCACTCCTTAGCTCGAACAGGATGGATGCTGAAGAGTTAGTGCGCGTTTCCATGCCAGATGTAAGGCAGGTGAACTTAACGTCTCGTAAACCTAGTACCAGAAAGGCGTACAAACTGAAATGATCCCGTTTTTCAAACTCGTGCTCTCTTCATAAGGAAAAGCCATTTCACACTGGAATTTCCATAATTATGGACTATCTTTTACATTTGTCTAAGTCAGGGCTTAAAACTTCGGTGAAAAATCACCTCAGTGCAATCACAGCATTCCATGTCGAATATAAAGATAAGCCTGTTTCTTACCATCCTAAATTTTAAGATTTATGAAAGGCCTATTCAAGTTAAAACCAGCCATATGTCTTCCATTCCCTCAGTAGGATCTCAACTTGGTCTTACAAAGTCTCACCAAACTGCCTTTTGAACCTGTTCAAGATTCATCACTACAATGTTTGACATGAAAAACTCTTTTCTTGATAGCTGATACTTCAGCAAGAAGAATAAGTGAGTTACAGGCTTTAGTAACATATCTACCACATACTCAGTTTTTCCCTGATAGTTATTCTGTGAATAAACCCCAAGTTTCAACCTAAAGTGGTATCAATGTTTCATCTTAATCAATCTTGATCAAGTGTTGGAACTTCCAATGTTCCCAAAATCACACGCAAATCTCCATTCTTAAATCTGTAGGAGAGTGTTATTGTTTTATTTAGACAAGGCAAAATCAATTCGTAAAACAAAACAACTTTTTGTTACTTATGCAAAAGGAAAACAAGGTGCACTAGCAACCAAGCAAACCTTTTTACATTGGATAAAGATGTACATAATGTTCTATTACCAGCAATCATTGAAACCACTTAAATCACCAGTAACAGCTCATAACCTTAGGGCAAAAGCAACATCTTTGGGATTTTTAAATAAGAACATAAGAAAATGCCATACTGGGTCAGACCAAGGGTCCATCAAGCCCAGCATCCTGTTTCCAACAGTGGCCAATCCAGGCCATAAGAACCTGGCAAGTACCCCAAAACTAAGTCTCTGTCTCTCCACAGCAACTTGGTCATCTATTCACAAATTTGTGAAACACTATTGTCTTAATTCTGTTCCGCCATATCAAACCTCTTTGGTACTTCAATTCTACATTTCCTTCAAGGGTAGATCTCAACTTCCCTTTGTTACCAGTGAAAGGATACAATTTTGAGTATTTCAAACAGAGATTTTTGTAAATAGGCTATTCTTTTAGTTCATCATTTCAGTGAGCTATGCAGTCTCAACATGTGGGGCTATTTTGTATGCTTATCCACAGAGAAATCAGATGTTGCATACCTGTGACAGGGGTTCTTCATGGATGGCAAAACAAAATAGCCACACATTTCCTCCCGCCTCCCAGAAGTTGCCATCTACTACATATTATATTATTGTACTTAAGCTGAATAATTCCTGAGATAAATGTGAGCAGTAACTCAGCATGGGAACATTTGTGCATTTTCCAAAAGTGTTTCCAGATTGTTTAGAGTTATGGAAGATCAGGATTAGTCCATACTGGCGCCGTCACTCAACATATGTGGCTATTTTGTACTGCTGTTCATGGAGAACTCCTGTCACATGTATGAAACATCTGGTTTTTGGGCTACACAGGCCCAGAAGATATGGCAGCCTCCTATCTTCGGATAGCAATGAGTAGGAACCTAGGCGAGCACAAGCAGCCAGGGACTGAAAAAAAATACTTAGCGGGGCCGTGGCTGAGACTTGGGGCAGTAATCTTTCCATTCGGGGCAGGGGCCCCATGTGCCCAGTGCTAACGATGCTCATGCTCCTGCTACCATCCTTAACCAGAGGACTGGTGGGAATCTTGCACTGCCTGGAGAATTTGACATCAAGGACCTTTATACAAGCAACAGTGGTGAGAGGTTCAATGTCTTGCCAATATATTTGGGGATTGTTGGAGAGAATAGCTGACAACTGTGCAGGGCCATAGTAAGTGGCAACATAGTAAACCAGAACTCTAGGTAGGTGATCTTGTTTTACTCAATGACAAGCAAGCCTCATTGAATGAATGGTCAATAGGGCTTATCGCCAAGACAATGCCCAGCAGATCTGTAAAGTTGAAACACAAACTGTAAAGAACTTTGTTAGGCCTGTTCCTGAAAAAATGCTTCGCTTGGCCGATACAGAACCAGAAGCACTTTGGACTCCTTCCATTGACTGCAATGTTGTTAATTAGTGTTTAACTAAAGAAGGGAAGCTTACATGTGTTGTTTGCTCACTATTGTCCTGCTTCCATAGCAGCCTGTTTCTATAAGTGCCACTTTCATTTTGCTAGAAATGTAAAAACACAGCTTTTGGGGAGGAAGAGTAAAACTGTAGATTTTTTGCATCATCTGCCTATCAGTTGGGTGATATAACAGGTCAAAGTAATATCTGTAGCAAATAGTGAGGCTGATCTTGGAATCTATTGGCTTCTTCTAAGCCTTCCCTCCTTGCCCAATGCTTGGCTCATGTTTTTATGTCAGACCGCTCTGTCCTTGTCTCTGGCATGGCCTTGGACATGTTCAGAGCTTTGGAAGAGATTGACAGTGACATGCAAAACACAAACAAGCAGAGAGGCATACACTTTGTACTTTTTGTATGATGTGACATGGAAAAGTCAAGCAAAAGATTAATTTCTGTTTACTGGTGCAGATTTTGCTCAGTTGTCTCTAATCAGTAGCATGTAAAACTCTGAAGGACATTTCTGCCTATTGGCTCTGGATCCATTTTTATAGAGCGGGTGCTGAAAGCCACTGATAGCCAAGCTAGCAAGTGCATGGAGCCCTCCTCTTTAAGACAGAGGTACAGCACCCCTAATTCCAGCACTACAGTCTTGGCCTAACAACATGAGGACAAAGAAAGCAACCTTTCATTCTGAATATGATGATTATGATGAAATGTAACAGAAAATGAATTTCTGTTAAATATTAAATTGTTTTACTTATTTGTTTCATAGTAACAGTGGATGGCAGCAGATAAGGACCATTCGACCCATTCAGTTGAATGCTAACTCTAGTCATCCTCCTTCCTTGCTCTTACCAGTGCTTTATTTGTATTTATTTAAAATGTTTCTATGCTGCCAAAACCACAACTCTAGGTGGCTTTCTGTGCTATAAAAAGTATAAGGCTGCACCTTATCCTTTTTGCTAATTGGGGAGTACAGCCAAGTCATGCTGCTATATATGCTAGGTGATCTAACAACTTACCCCAATTATACCTAACAGTAAGGATTTAAATACAATTACATTGTACCTGAAGACTGGAAGGTGGCCAATGTAACCCTGATATTTAAAAAGGGCTCCAGTGGTGACCCATGAATCTATAGACCAGTGAGCTTCACCTCAGCACTGGGAAAAATCATGGAAATAGTTATAAAGAATAAAATCACAAAACATTTAAATAGACATGGTTTAATGGGACACAGCCAACATGGATTTACCCAAGGGAAGTCTTGCCTCACAAATCTGCTACATTTTTTTGAAGGGTTTAATAAACATGGATAAAGGTGAACCGATAGATGTAGTGTATTTTGGATTTTCAGAAGGCATTTGACAAAGTCCCTCATGAGAAGCTTCAAAGAAAACTAAAAAGTCATGGGATAGGAGGTGATGTTCTTTTGTGGTTTGCAAACTGGTTAAAAGACAGGAAACAGAGAGTAGGATTAAATGGTCTGTTTTCACGGTGGAAAAAGGTAGTGGAGTGCCTCAGGGTTCTGTACTTGGACCAGTGCTTTTTAATATATTTATAAATGATCTGGAAAGGGGTATGACAAGGGAGATGATCAAATTTGCAGATGATACAAAATTATGCAGAATAGTTCAATCTCAAGCAAACTGTGATAATTTGCAGGAGGACCTTGTGAGACTGGAAGATTGGGCTTCCAAATGGCAGATGAAATTTAATGTGGATAAATGCAAGGTGATGCATATAGGGAAAAATAACCCTTGCTCTAGTTACCCAATATTAGGTTCTATCTTAGGAGTTACCATCCAGGAAAGAGATCTAGGCATCATAGTGAATAATACATTGAAATCATCAGTTCAGTGTGCTGTGGAGTCAAAAAAGCAAACAATGTTAGGAATTAGGAAGGGAATGGTAAATAAAATGGTGAATGTCATAATGCTTCTGTATCACTCCATGGTGAGACCGCACCTTGAATACTGTGTGCAATTCTGGTCGCCGCATCTCAAAAAAGATATAGTTGCACTGGAGAACATGCAGAGAAGGGCGACCACAATGATAAGGGGCATGGAACAGCTAAAGAAAGGCTAAAGAGGTTAGGACTGTTCACTCTGAAGAAGAGACAACTGAGGGGAGTTATGATAGAAGTCTACAAAATCATGAAAAGGTTAATGCAAATCAGTTATTTATTCTCTCAGATAATAAAAGGACTAGGGGGCATTCCATGAAGTTAGTAAGAAGTTCATTTAAAACAAATCAAAGAAAATTATGTTTCACTCAGCACATAGTTAAGCTCTGGAATTCATTGCCAGAGGATGTGGTTACAGCAGTTAGTGTAACTGGATTTAAAAAAAGGTTGATTAAGTATCTAGAGGAAAAATCCATAGACTACTATTAATCAGTTAGGAATAGTAGCATGAGATCTATTTAATGTTTGGGTACTTGGATTGGCCACTGTTGGAAACAGTATGCTGGGCTTGATGGACCTTTCATCTGACCCAGTGTGGCCTATCTTATGTTTTTATTGTTAAAAAATGTAACATTTAAACAGTTAACCATTTAAATGATGTATACTCAGAAAAGCTCCCAGGACCGCCTCTATATAAACTTCTCCCTCCCTGCCATACCCATCTGCTCTCTACCTTCTGTCCCCTCAACCTCCCCTGACACGTCCGCATACTTTCAGGGCTGGACAACAGTGGTTGGGCCTGCCCCAATGTGGTGAGTAGCATAGCATGCCCGGAAAAGGGAACACAGAAGCTAGACTTGAGTGGGTTCCCAGCTTGTGCCAGCAAATATTAGATGCTGAAAAGACTGTAGTAGCATTAGAAACTAGATTATTACTAATATAGTACCACATTAAAAATGATTTGTTTAAAAAACCAGATATTTTCAAAACCATAGCCTCCTATTCTACATCAGTGTGTGTTTATATATTTATTGTTCAAAAAAATCTGTTAGTCATTGTTTAAGCGTTAGATCCTTGGAGGGGGTTGCCTTTGGGTCAGTTATATTGATACAAACAGGTTATTGCATCAAAGGACTTCTTCAAAGTGTGGTCTCTTGTCTTGAGGTATCTGAGGTAATTTCAGCCTAATTAGGGAGCAGAGATGTCATCCTGCCACGACTGCTTCAATAGGTGAGAAATCATCTTCATGTCCAATCTCTTGGAAACAGTGGCTCAACATTCCTCAGTTTCAACTCATGTCTTTAATACTTCAAATCTTCCAGCTTGAGTAGGACGAGATGCAGGTCTGGACCCTAGCCTTATGTCAGTGCAACTGAAGATGAATTAAATTGTTTTCCTTTGAAAATCCAACAGCAGCAGGTGCTGCTGGGATAATTTACCCCATATGGGGAAGGCCAATTTTCAAAGAATTGAAATCCTGTTGAAAATTGCCCCCTAAAAAACAGAACATCCAATTATACATAAATAATACAATCTGGACTAAAAAATGTCTGCACCCTTAGGCACAATAGGGGAGGCATTCAGGAGTGTTCCTGCCTGAATTCTGCCCTCCTCCCATGCCTTCATCCAGGTCCTCCCTCCTGACCTTAGACAGCATCCACAGCAGTAGCAACACAAGAAGAAAGTCAACGCAGGGTCTCTGAGCCTGCCCACACTCACAGGCCCTACTGCAGCTCCGCTCCCTCCACCTGCATGGGCCTATTACCATGGAAACTAATACAAGGGCTGAGATCAGGACCTGTGTTGCTGCTGTTGTGGGTGCTGGCTGAATATTGCAGCCGGCAGTAGGCCCAAATGGCAGCATGGTTTGATGGCACTTTCACAATCTGACACTTGAAGCATTTGTCTATGCCAAAATCCAGTCCTACATTGGAGAAGCTCTTTCTAACCAGGCAGATGACAGGCCATATGACCCAATTTTCAGTTAGGCATTTGAAATACAGTTATCTCAAAGCCACTAAACCCTGAGGCCAAATTTTAAAATCCTTGCTTACTTTGCCCCCCTGCAAGCTAATTTTCATAGGGAAACTCCCCATGGAGCTTTCTTTTGAAAACTTGGGGCCAGCTGGTGATACAGGTACTTTCACCTGCTCTCCGATATGCAGTACAGCAGTTGCTCCTCCTAGTTCCTTGCAACCATTCACTGTCTAGTCAAAGCAACTCAAAAGGGCTGTGCAAGGTTCCTTCAACACATGAACTCTACCAGTGTTTTCAGATGTATCGCACACTTTTAGGTTATTGAATAGCAATTGATATCTTTTTACGTGATTTTGCTTATGATTTCATCTATTTTATGTAATATCAATGTTATTTTAAAATTTGTATTATGTAAGTTTTTTGGTAGCTGCCTAGGGATTTTGTATACAGGTGGCATATAAATAACAGAACTAGAACCCTAATCATTAAGCAGCCAACAGTTGAAACTGGACTTCCGTTTGCATATGAGATCCTATAAAGCTAGCTTGATATACCTTTCCAGCAGTCTACTCTAGAAAGATTTTTTATTATCAATATTGCAAAAATCCTTTTTAATAATACCCAAGATTACTCATGCAAAGTAGGCCTAATTTATTAGACGTTATCTCCGATTCTATATCTAGGAAGAATCCTTTGATAAATAAGGCCCAGTGTATTTATAGTATGAGTTGAGTGTGCCAGCCCCTTGCATATGGCACATTCTTATGAGTTCAGCTAATTCTGGAAGCATGGAAAATCTCAAAAACAATTCAACAGGAAGACCCCCAAGGTCATATAAGGGCAAATTTTCAAGGGGATTTCCACAGAAAAAGACTAAAAATTTCTCCGAGCCCTTGAGAGGGAAAGGTGTGTTCATGGCTGTCAGTCGTTGAAAATTGCCCTCCCCATAAACCTCACTAGCAGTAGTACTCATTACCAGCAAAGCTTTATAGATTAGCTCCAAAATAGCACAGTATAATTCTGACAGTAAGAAACGCTTACAAGAAAGTTTATTGGTTTTATTGTGTATTTATTGAATCACTTTTTGTATTCAGAAAAACTGTCCATGAAAGATTCGGTACTTGAGTGGTCAATGCTTTTAACTCCTGTCCTTTAAGGTTTACCATTAAATAATTACCATGTTAAATATCTAAACAAGTGCTGGGCAGAAACTCTCCTCCTCTGAGCCACGACAGTCACACTAGCAGCAGGATCCTAATGCTGGCACAAAGTAATACCTTAACGCTGCTACTTAGGGCCATCACTTAAGTTAAGAAGGGTGATCACCTAGGCACCACATTATCAAGAGGGGGAGAAAAAACCACACCAAACCCCATTTTTTAATCAGTCTGCAAGCATGCAAGCCTGAAAGGGAAGGAGGTGCCAAAAGCAACCCTTATCCAGAATGACTTTTTGTCCAGTGACTGCCCTACAACTATCACAGAGAACAAAATAGTTTAGCTTTTCTTTCATGTCTTAAGAATTACATTTAGGAGTAGATTTTATAACGTGCGCGGGAACACACTGATTTTATAACATGCTCATGTCGGCGGGGGAGAATTTATGCAAACTCCGCGTGGCGATGCATTCGGGCCTTCCCCAGTTCCCTCCAGTCCATTCTCAATTAAGGAGCGGACTTGGAGGGAACTTCCCTAACCCCCTGCCTAACCTTCCTTCCCCTTCCTGTCTCCTCCCCAATCCCTAAAGCTTATCTACCTGCCCTGAATTTTTTTATTTCATTACTTGCTGCTCCTCAGGAGCAGGAGTAATTTATGCCGGCGCATGCTTCCCCGGGATAGTGGCTAATAGCTGCTGTCCCAGCCAGCCTTCGGCCCCTCTAGCCCACCCCCTTGACGAGGCCTGGCACTTGTACACATACCGGGGTTTACGCACATGACCAGATGCCTTTGAAAATTCGCTCGGCCCACACAAGACCTGGCCACACGTGTAAACACTGGGATTTACACATGCAGGCCTTTTAAAATCTGGCTGATATTTTTTCTCCATTACTTTCTTTTTTTTTGATCTGGCAGCTTGACCTGTGCCTTTGGGCTTCCAGTTCAATCAGAACCAGGGCTAGGATCTATTGCCATGAACCTTCATTCAGAACAACTTGGGGATTGTTTCCCCTATTATTTATTTTTTTTAATTATCTACCAACTTACTTTAGCTCCATGATTACAGCAACAGCCTTCAGCCAGGGGCATGCCCCAGGGCTCCTTCCGGAACCCTGCAATCATCGCCCCCTACTAGGCTCACCATTGCATGATAATAAGATTCCTTCCCCACCAGGGGCAGTAAACACTGCCTTCACAGCATCCCCAGCCCCAGCTGACCTGGCATGCAGAAGATCTGAGCCAGGAACATACCCCGGTGCAACTGTATGGCAATGTCACTAAGCCACCAAACCTGGTGCTGTGATGCCTTTTTTTTTTTTTTGTAACACATCTTATTAAAATTTTCCAAGCACATATACAAATAATGGAACTTAGCAGAACATCCTCCAACAATAACCTGTGCTTCATTACATAAAATACTAACTATAAGATTTGCTTTAAGAAATATGTCTAGACATTCTTATATTACAAATTAGTGTTGCATGCATTTGACACCAGTCAAGCTTAATTTTATGAGAATTAATTCAGATTCAAAATATCAGAGAAGTTGTAAGGGAAATTTCTTCCACATGTGGTGGGAATGCCTGTGGATTAAGAGGTATTGGGAGGTTATTGCCAAAGAGGTAGAGAATCTGACACAATCTGTTTTGGATCTCTTATTTTCTAGTGTCCCACTGGACCTGGCCACCAACGAATGAGGACAAGTTAGTGTGATAGTTCTAGGTGCTATACGCCTAAGTTAAAAATAAAAAAAGGCATACAGATTCAAGTGCTATATGATAGCAGTACATGTTGACACTGGTGGACTCCAATATAGGAAATCTCAGTGAGAGTTTCAGATCCTAGTACAGTTTGATTTCTAGTTACCTGTCTGCATGTTACAACACATCTGACTTTTGGTCAGCTCCACTGGAATGTTATTTTTAAGCAGATTTGTTTAATTATTGTAATATTTTAGTTAACAATCATCAAAAACAGCTTGATTTGAATGGTGGAACATGATTAAACCTCCAATATACTCATTACATTTCATACGATTCAGAGGAGTTTGAGATACTGTAAACAGCTGCCATCCTTAAAAGTGAGATATTGAAGCACAAAGAAACTCAACTGGAATCCTTCAGAAGGCAGCCTTTCTGAAAAGTTTGCGACAATAAAGGTTTACATTCACTTTAACATACATACACATACTAGCTAATTCCATATCCAGAGCAAAGTTCCAAAAAGCATTTAAATTCAGTGTATATCCAAAATAGCTCTGCCTCTTCCTATCTGGTCCTCATCTGCTGTGCACATTACATTACACTGAACACACATAATTGTTTTACAGTGAGTACAGTCTTTTAAAGAATAAATATAATGAATTCTCTCAAAATGTTTTGCAATAAAAAGTATTCTTCTAGTGATATCCTCTTGTTCATTTAGCCCAGATCTTTTGAGTTCAGGCATCAGCATAAGCCCGCCCTTATGGAAAACAGCAGTCCAGTATTGAAGTGTGGCTATAGGGTGTGCTCCTCTACTGATACTGTCTATAATCTCCAAACGGTGAGGCAGGTTGCAACTGAGACTGAGAGGGATCATCCACAAACTGAGGACCTGTAAATCAAGAAATACAACCATTAAGAACACCCCCCCTCAAATAAAGAACTAAGTGTGGGTGCTCTTGTGTAAATATGTGTGTAAGATGAGGGCTATGTCACAGAGTTTTATATTTTAGGGCTGACTTTTCAAAGCCATTTACTAGCATAAGCCCGTGTTTTATAAAATAGCCAGGGGCACAGTGTGTGTTATCTGGTTATGTGAACTCCAGAGAGGCATTCTGGGGAGCAAAGATGGAACTTATACACATATAGGGGCAGATTTGTTCGCACAACCCGGCACAAACAAATCTACGCCCGATTTTATAACATGCGTGCGCAGCCACATGCATGTTATAAAATCCAGGGTCGGCGCGCGCAAGGGGGTGCACAATTGTGCAACTTGCACGCACCGAGCCGCGCAGCCTGCCTCCCGGCAGGCGTAACTTACGCACACCGGCCGACCCACAATCTTGGTCTCAGCGGCAAATGGCGGCTGTGCCTGGAGGCTCAGGCCCCGCCCCTTTTTGCAAGCCCCGGGACATATGCGTGTAACCCTTTGAAAATCTGCCCCATACTTTTTTATTTTAACCCACCCCAGTTACACCCTCTAAATAGGAGGTGTAATTTTGTGTGAGTTAACCAGTGTGTGTATCGGCACAATTATCTGAGCATTTTCAAAGCAAACATACACATTTCACTTTGAGAATTCTGACTAGGGAAATTTAAGAGAAAAAGATGCACCCAAGTCCAGCACTTGGGATTATAATTGAAGAAAAAAATTCTGCCACATTTGTGTATGTTTAGAAAGATCTGGAAAAACATTAACTTTCTTCCCTAAAAAGGGAAGAAATCTATTTTTGAAGAAAAGTTTCTAAACTAAATCTCTGTCTGTTTCCATAGCAAAATAAACTATCAAGGTTTTCCCAGTCACAATATTCTCCCGAGAGTTTTCTAATAAAGCAGATACATCTAACCTATCAGTAGAAATTAAACCATTGCCTCCTTCTTGAACAGTTAAAGTCTAATGTAGTTCAGAATTAAGGCTTTAATATTTTATTTTTGTGAAGATATTAGAAAAATTGTATGCTTGCTAACTGATACTGATTTATGAACTTTAGTTTTTCTTATGATGTTATTTCAATCTTCATAAGAAAGCTTTACCTGTACTGCACTGGCTATTTTTGTTTGTACTTATGCACAATTGTATAAATAAAAAGTTTAAAAAAAGAAAATGTTGACTAAATCTGCATATACAACTTAAAAAGTTTAAAATGGCAACTGCCTGCTGCAAGAGCAAACCATCTGGCACATAAAAGGGCCTGGACTTGATAGACCTTCAATCCATTGCCTATTAATCACTTAACACATGGCACTAAAGATTTCAGCCTTATCAGATTCTCCTTCGGACACTGATAAGCAAGAGGTTCCTCCAGAAGAAATAAAGGGGACAAAGAGTAATTTACTCCCTACATATCTGTAGCTTACATACTGCAGCATGGTCAGAAATGTATGCTCATGTTTCAGAAAAAAGGGATGAAGAGAAAAGGATTTTAGTCATAATTTAGGATACTCAAGAATCTCACCGTTGGGAAATTGTGCAGAGGCAAATCTTGTTAAGAGAATACCAGCTCCTTCAATCAAAGCTAGAAGAATACCTCCCATAGCAGCAGAGCCAACCATGGCAATGGGCCCATCTATAGAAAATAAGACAAAGAAAATAGTGCCTTTGAAAGTCATTTTCACTACTGCAGAGATATTTAATGTAGCATTTTTAAAGCAGAATGAAAGTTCCTCAGCATCTAACTAGTGTGGAGAGAAAGATGGGTTATGTATCTGTGACAATCCTTTCCCCCCCCCCCCCCCCCCCCATTTAGTGAATTTTGACAACTTGTTTTCTGAGCAGACAGAATTACGCATTCCTTTTACAATAAGTCAAGATTCCTCTACTTTAGACTGTACTATTGTACTTTTATATTTAATTACTATTTAACGAGTTCTCTTCATAATTTATATTTCTGAGTGACCTTTCTTTAATGGAAGGTAGGAGGATTAGTGTTACTGAGGTAAAGTGCTGAGAAAGGGAAAAAGGAGCTGCTACTTTTAACTCCCCTTTCCCTCCTACTCTCTTGGTCATCTCTAATAGATTTCCCAAGGCTTGAGAAGGAAGGAATAACAAGATATTCCTCCACTTTCTACTTAAGTATTGAGGATATGATTGAATGAGCTGTACGAGAGCTGATCTGGGGATTAATATTAACAGAACTGGATTATTTGTAGGCTGTAATACCTTTTATTGGACCAACATAGTAACTATTCTAACATGATGCACTCAAGCTTTTGAGATCACACAGATCCCATTGTCAGATTTGACAGTAAGGCTCAAGGAACGACCTATAAACGTCACACTGGCTTGCAGCCATCAGGAGGGATGTCAAACTAGCTTATAATTGACAGAAGAGATGTCCTATTGGACTGTAGCCAAAAGGAAAAATGTCACTCTAGCTGACAGATGTGATTTCACACAGGAGCAGACATCATTGGTGTCAGGATGGCTGATAGGAGAGATCTCACATTGGCTTGTGGCTGACAACCTGTTGTCACACTGGTTTATAGCTGGCAGAGGTTATTGGATAATGTAATTCTTTGTCAGTGGTGAATGAAAACACATCTCATAGCCTGTTCTGGTATTCTTACAGAATGCCAGCTGCTGCAACATTAAAACAGCCAACAATGCAATTTCCTTACATTATTCATATATATGACCTTAGACTGCTTAAAGGAAAATTGGTTCTTACTTGCTAATTTTCGTTCCTGTAGTACCACAGATCAGTCCACACTCATGGATTTTGCATCCCTGCCAGCAGATAGAGACAGAGAAAGTTTCACTGACACTGTACGTATCTCAGTGTGCCACCTGCAGTCCTTCAGTATTGACCTGTACCCAAGCAAAGATGATAACACTGCAAATAATTTTAACAGCAACAACCCCCCCCCCCCTCAACAAACAGGAAGGTGGTGATGCTGAAACCAACTGGAAACCGCATCCCAGAAACTAAGGTAAATATAACAGCGGGGAAAACCCACTGTCAGCTCTGCAATCATACAAACCATCAGAATGAGCGGTTGACTATAATGGGCAGGGGGAAGGGGGGGGGGGGAATGGCCCCACCAGGACCACACAACTCCCTGGGAGCATCAAGAAATTTTCTTCCGATTTCTTTATTTTCACCAGACTCCAGGTTTTGCACCATCTACCACCTGCTGGAAACAGAGAAATACTGAAGGACTGCAGGTGGCACACTGAGATACGTACAGTGTCAGAGAAAGTTTCACTATCTCCATCTGCTGGCAGGGATGCAAAACCCAGGTGTCTGGACTGATCTGGGTACATACTGGAACTAAAGATTATCAGAGCAGACGTCAGTGGAGTAGAGAGAGAATACTGGCTTGGAGAGCATTATGCCAAGGAGCCAGAGGGAATGGAAATTTGGTCAGAGGAAGGCCTCAGTAAGAGAAATCACTAAAAGTTTAATGTTGTATTGTAAGGGTGCTTCTAAAATGGGGTTTCCAGGTCACTATAAATCCTCTGGTCAGTGAACTGTATCTAAGAAATGCAAAATAGATTCTACTGTTCGCCCTCAGCTAAGTACAATAATTGTATGTTGGAGTATTTCATCACCTGAATCTCTGAAGAGATTTTTTGCTTGTGTTCCATAGTCCTATATTCATTATTTAAAAAAAAAAAAAAAAAAAAGGACTGTTCCCAGAGACTCATGAAGCATCCTCTGTAACAGCCCCAGTGACAGGTCGAACCCTCAGCCTCCATTCTCCATCAACTATAAGTCAGAATTCAGGGCCTGAAACCTATTACAGTTAAATAAATAAAATCATCACAAAACTTTGCTGGACTTATGAGACTTCTACAAAAAAAAAAAAAGGTTACCTTTTTAGTTGTGGATGATGATTTTGCTGCTTTAATACAATTATGAGAAATAATTTTACAAAAGCAAAACAATAGAGGCTATTCAGAAGACAAGTGAGAGATGTAAGGAAGACTTACTACGTGCTGCTAGTACGGCACCAGTTAAGGCACCACTTGTAATGGAATTCCAGGGGTCTTCTTTCCCCCTCATCTTCACCATGCTGCAATCAATCATGGAAAAGAGACCACCCCAGATTGCAAAACTGCCTGAAAAGAGGCAAGAATCCAGATGAATGGAAAACATCCACACTCATTCTCTTTAACTGCACCAACAAAATGTAGAAAACCCGGATCTGATCGGAAACCACAAAGGCCTAATGGAAATCTATTAAGAGCATTTTAAATGAGGGGTGGTCAAAAATTTGGCAACTAAAATTGAATGCAAAAAAAAAAAAAAGACATGAATTTGGGCACAAAAATCAAAGAGGGCAATACATAATTTTGGCAAATAGGATAGTGGTGGGGAGGTACTGATGTGCACTAAACAGGAGAGAGATCTTAGAGTAATCATATCTGATCATTTCAAGACTGCAAATTATAAAGCTAATAGCAAGAGCCAGAGAAATTCTAGGGTGCCCAGGGAGAAGTATAACCACTAAGAAAGTGATGTCGTCACGGTGAGAGCTCATCTAGAATATTGTATCCTATTCTGGAGGCTCTGTTTTTAAAAGGATATATAGGTAAAGGAATTTCAGAGGAGTCTACACTATAAAACCTATGAGGCAAGCTTTAAGCTAAATATGTATACCCAAGAGGAGAAGTAGGATATGACAGAGACATTAAATTACTGCAAAGGTATAAATAATGCAAAAGTAGTAAACATTTTTCTGTGGAAAGGAAGTTCTAAAATGAGGTCACTGCATGAGATTGAAATTGGGTACACTGAGGAGCAACAGTGTACAAGACAGAGATAAAACAGTATCAGATTTAAGAAAGAAAGGAACAGGCACAGAGGATCTGTAGGTGCAGGAAAGTGAAGAAAAAGCCAGAATTCAAGTATAATATTCACCAGGAAGGGAAAATGGGCAGACTAGATGGGCCTTGTAGTCTTAATCTGCTGTCATGTTCTAAGTTTCTATGTCAGTAGACCCATGTTTTTGTAAAGTGAAAGCAAAGTGTCTGATTTTAATTGCATAATTTCAAAATGTGAAGACTTAGTTTAAACTAGCTTAGCATAGTAAATGATGGCAGATACAGACCAATGTGGCCCACCCAGGTTGCCCAGCAACTTATTTATAATATTAAAACTGTCTATGTATGTATGGTGTGTGTGTACGTGGGGGGGGGGGGGGGGTGTCAGGGGAGTGATGTGATGGAGTGATGGGTCCTGTGGTTTTGCCAGGGCTTCCCAGTAGATTTCAAACAGAAAATGTCTGGGAACTGCTGGTCTAATACATACATCTGATTGGTTTTGAGAGCTCCTACTTGCTCTGGCAGAGAGAGCAGTCATCACTTTAATAAGCATTTTAAACAGACTCTTTCACCACTTAACTTCTAGAGGGATACTTTCCAAATGCTTAGCTGTTTACAGATTCTGCAGATTTTTTTCAGCTTTATGTAATGTCCCAGAGACCCAGGTCATTAGATATTTACCTTAAAATGAGATGATTTTCAACAATTTCCTACCAAACTCCTATGAAATTTAGAAGAATGAAGGAAGGAAATTCATTGATTTTTATATCACAACCACATTTTTAAAAAGCAATATTGAGATATAGCTCACTAAGGGCCTTATTTACCAAGGCTATCGCAGCAGGCTTGCACTGTTAGCGCAAGCCTGCGAAGGTAGTGCATGCCTGCACTACCTAAATCGGGGCGGAGTTTGCCCCGGAAGAGGAGGAGTCTGGCCGTCACCGGGGCCGACTCCGCGGACTGCGAAAAGGTAAGGGCCTTTTCGCATCCTACTTCGCACCCAATAGCTACACCTTCTATGGTGGCGCTACTGGGTGCGAAACTAGCAGCGATCACACCACGGCGGTGCGATCGCTGCTGGCTAGCGCAGGACCGTCCCCCCGCTTCATCCCCCACCCCCCATTAGTGCAGTTTTCTAAAGTATCGCAGGCCTGCGATACTTTAGAAAATGAGGCCCTAAAGGACTTAAATTTATTATCAATACCTTTTGTACATTTACAAATTATTTTATCTGATGCATGCTTGCAATAATTCTGTACATTCCCAGTGGCTCTCTAACTACTGCCAGAAACCAGCAAGGGTCAGGCATCAGTTGGAAGCAGAGAGATGTGGAAAGAAAATAAATCCTGGGCAAGCCATTATTTTGTTTCTTTCCCCACAGCTGGACTGCGGCCTCTTTCCTGCCCTGCTGAATAAAAAAAGCCTGGCTATAGGATTGGGAGTCCCCTACCTCCCAGCTGTGGTGCTCTGGTTCTGATGGATATCATACTCCCTCGCAAACGGTGATTCACACCCTGAAACAAAGCAAAGCAGAAATCATACTGGATTTGTGGTCTAGCTTACCTTAGTAAAACAACATCGGAGTACTCTTATTCAAGTTAACATGCAAGACAGAATATACACACATTCCATCTACAGATACTGAATCTTCTTTTCTAGTCATTTGCTCAAGCCACTTCCAGATTCTGCTGTTGTCTCTTGCTCCTTTGCCAGGCACAACTTTGCTGCTGTTGTGATGGCTGTGGCTGGGTTTGTGGATAAGGCGGCGAACAGTACGATGAATATGGCCTGTACGGCTGTCTCTCGGAAATAGGTCTTTCTGTATGATGGGTAATACTTCTTGCCTGAGGATTGCTCGGTGGGAGACGCCAGGGACAAGACCACTATGTTCTGCTCCTTTAATTGGGCCACAGTTTCACACAGCTTGTCTCCAAAGAGATTGTCCGGGAGACAGAGGAGGTTGGCCAATTTCTCATGGATGTCTTCTCGAATGGCACTGACCCGAAGCCATGCCATCTGCCAAGTGGTTATGGCTCCTGCTGTGGTATGAGCGGAGGTTTCGAAGGCCTCATATATTGTATGCAATAAATGCCTTAGTCCCTCCTCCAGGTCGTGAAGTTGTTGTGGTGGGGCCTCATTCGGCGCAGAGGCAGTAAAACGGGGCATGAGCGACTGAAGGCACTCGTAAAGATACTGAGTGATATAGAATTGGTGCTGCTGGATCTTCACATTCAGCATACCCATCTGGAATGCTCTTCTGCCGAAGTCACCCAGGTATTCACAGTCATGACCTGGAGGGGGGGGGGTGTTCGAATGAAGGCGTAATTTTTTAGCCTTCTTTATGGCCGACTCGACCACTACGGAGGCATGTGGGAGTTGGACCACGCTGTACAATGGAGATTGATGCATCTGGAACTTGAGATCTGTCTTCAGTGAGGTCGCTTGCCCTGAGAAGGGGGTACTCCCAAGCCTTCGTCATGGAAACATAGCCTAGATAAAACAATTTCAGTGCTCAAACCATTTGCGACATATTCTCTTAACTTACCACTGGAGAATTTCTAAAACCTTTCACAGCCTGGAAGATGCCACCTCCTATGGCCCCCATGGTAAAGGCACCACCACAGTCATCTACTATCCGCCAGGGACTAAAGAGAAAGAACCCAAACATAGTAATTAATGCACAGAACCAAAGTAATGAATTTAGGTTAATTGTTTCTCTTTCCACAGACTCTCACATTAGTGCATGTTTTCCTTCACATTTTAGCCACTAAGCAGTGTTTTTTTGGTTGTTTTTTTTTTTTTTTACTGATAGTTGCTCTGGGGATGGGACACAAGATCTTCTTGTTTCTTCTACCAGACAGGCAGGGATGCAAGGAATATAGAAAGTTGTACATACCCTGTAGGTAGGAAATTAATCTTTATCTTTTATTTGGATTTATTGATCACCCATATCCTAGGCGATGTACATAAGCATGATCACATCCTTTACATAAAATCAGTAGTCACAGTCAGAACAAAGACAAAATAAGACAAAATCCACCCATAGTCCTTTTATATCAAGCAACAGGGCTCTGACATAATCAGTGAATTAACCCAACACACTCGATGATGGTAAAGGCTATCCAGCTAACTTTAGAGGTATATTCAATAGTGCTCCTTGGCCTGACCAGATTCATTAAGGCTTTGCTCCCATTTTGTGTCTATGGGAAAAACCCTTAGTGAATCAGGTACTTAGCTGGCTAAGTTAATCAGCTAATTCTGACTATCAGCGTTAGCCATATAACTTACCCGGCTAAATCAAGTCCTCCCAGCCCATGGAACACCCTAACATATCCGGCTAACTTATTAGCTGCCTGGAATATAGCCGGATAAGTACCCATATCTTCATTTAGCCAGATATCCTTGATTGAAACCTCACTGAGGATATTGAAGCCGGCATAAAATAAAATTGATCAAAAGTCACTTATCTTGTTGAAAGTATTCCCATGTGCTGTGTTTAGGAATCTTCCTGCTTCAGGGAGAATCCTTAGATGGATCCACAGATTTGAACATCACTTGTATAATGACATGAATGGCATACTTGCACATAATGGTGTAAGTAGTTGACTGATGGTGTAGTTTTTAAGACCTCCTCAGTGAGTTTTCAATCAAGGATATTTTTCAGCATACAACAGTTTCACTTGCTAGGCAGAAATACATTTTCAGCATTTGTGTCTCACGCAACACTTTTTTTTAATTGTACAATCTAAAAGAATATACAAAAAGATAAAAACAGGAACATTTTACATTTCAGGACCAATGATTAAATTCAAGGGCTAGTAACTATTTATTACATTCAGAGCTTTCAGCAATGTGATAAGCCCATTCTTAAGATGATCCCATCTCTAATTTCTAAGTTTGACCATGGTGGGTGATTGAGAATTTTGTAAGTTATTATATACATTGTGGATATTATTATTGTGGCATAATAACACAGAGAGGAGCTACTTTTTTTTTTTTTTTAATATTTTGTCATTCCTTTTTTTGGACCTCCTTTGTTGGCTAGAGTCCTACTGATGATGCAGTACTTATTTAAGAAATCTATAGCCTATCTTTCATTCTAGGTGGGTAACAAATAACATCCAGAAAATTAGATAATGCCAAAAACTTAACATAAACCTTTTTGACACAGCACTGAAAAGTCTAAGACATCTAGAGCCAGTATTCATTTAGTAGTGTTGCAGCCTGTGGAAATATGAGACCAACATTAGGGTAAAGAAACAGACTGTGAAGGTGATCATAATTACTGAGTTTTAATTATCGAAATCTTGGGGGGTGGGGGTGTGTGAATTGGAGGGGATGAGGGGAGCGTAAGACAAGGCTGAAGGTTAGTCTAGGAGATCTAATACCACTGCAACGGCCCTGTGAGCCAGGGCTTTTCCTGTGTAGGGCTGCAGCTATGGAATTCCCTTTCCCAAAATGCTTGTTTAGAATCTAGTTATCTGGATAACTGGTTAAAATGCTTTGAAGGATTAAGTGGGTTGACATTTCTCTGTTACTCTTTTATACTTTTGTTTCCTGAGCTTATTTATGAAAAAAAATGTATTTCAAAGTTGCTGTGCAGAAAAGTGGTATCAGAATTGTCTGTGCTTAATATATAATAAACTTCTATCTTTTGCTCAAAATAACTATATACAGAATCATCAGTAAGCAAACTCAGATTCCCACTTTTTATAAATCTATTGCATATGCCTCAGTAATAAATGTTACATTAAATTACATATTGCCTGAAAACAATACAATAAACAAAAATGCTTAGTATACAGGCCTTAATGTGACTTGCCTAAGATCACAAAGAGCGATCAGGAGTAGTATTTGAATACTGGTTTTCTGGTTTCTAGCTTATTCCATACCAGGGAACGTTTTGAGTTCTGCTCATTTTGGGCCTGATTTTAGAAAGGATTTACACGCTTAAAATCAGGTTTTACACCAGTAAATACAACTTTACTCGTGTAAGTGGGCTTTTGAAAATTGCTACAATATGAGCCATGGCAGATCACACACTCCCACAGTAGCCTGCCAATGTGATATTTATTTAAAATTTAATTACTCGCTCTATCTATAAAAAAGACCAAAACTGTGAAGGACTTCAAAGGGGCGTGGGATAAACACTGAGATCCATAAAGTCTAGAGGATGTGAATGAAGAGAGGGTGGCTTGCAGGAAAGATAGCTAATACCTGGTGATAATACCCTTACGGTTAATGCAACTACGACAGTGCCCTGTGCTTCAACGGCAAGAGGAAATGTGGATAAAGGATTTGCATTCACAAAAAAGTGGGGAGTAGCTTGCTTGTTACAGCGGTTACTACCCCAAACCAAACAAGCCTGATACTTCTCTTTCAATGCATATCCAGTGTAGCTCTCTGCTTCAACGGCAGGGGTGAATGAAGAAAAGATGATTTTATATTCAGACAACAACCAAGGACTAAATTACACAGTCTGGGTAAACAAATAAGCATGGGTGTAGCTTGCTTGTTACAGCAGTTACTACCCCGAATCAAGCCTGATACTTCACTTTCAATACATATCCAGAGTAGCTCTCTGCTTCAACAGCAGGGGGGGAATGAAGACAGGTGGATTTATATTCCGATAACAGCCAACAAGGACTAAATTGCACAGGCTGGGTAAACAAATAAGTATGGGAGTAGCTTGCTTATTGCGGTGGCTACTACCCCTAACCAATTAAGCTAGATACTTCACATAGAAGCAGTTCCTGCACTGTTGTCTACATTAATGGCAGGGGTGGAAGGGAAATAGAACCAAAAGGTTACATTAATGGTGGGGGTGGATGGGAAATAAAAATACACACACCTCAATGAAACCTCCGCTCAACCAACAATGGCCTTCTGAAAATCCTACCTACGCACTCCAAACAACTAACCTCAACCCGTGAAAGAGCCATATCCCTCAGCAGCCCCAAACTCTGGAACACCCTCCCAACGGAACTAAGAACTCAACCAGACCTGAAAACCTTCAAAAAGGAACTTAAAACCTGGAAGTTCACCAAAGCCTACCAAAACACCCAATGACTCATACTCACCCTCTCCAAAATATAACACAAATCTGGACTGAAACTTTCTCGTTCCCGACCCCATGTTCCCCTTGTTTCGTTAAGAATATCCCCCTCAATCTTAATAATACTTTAAATGAACGCTGTATGTATAAATGATCGCTCTTTGTATATCAATGCATCTACTAATCTTCTAACACTTTATCCATTGAATACGAGTTAATCAAAATGAATATGATATTAATCCCCATCCTAACCTCCTAACATCTTACCCATCGAAAATTGTAAACTGTTGTGATGGCAAAACCGAATGACGGTATATAAAACTTGATAAATAAATAGAACCAAAAGGTTACTAAATGCCAAGAGTAACATAAGTATGAGAGAGGAGAAAAAAAAGTGTGAAAGCTTGCTAGGCAGACTTGATGGGCCGTTGTCTTCTTCTGCAGTCATTTCTATGAATATTCTGGAGATACAGACCACATCTGAGGGTTAAAAGGTAATTTAAAAAAGTGCACATTTAGATATGAGAAAAGGGTGGTAACTGCTGCAAGGGTTATGCAGTATTGCAGATCATGAAAACATGTAGACTAGACTTATTGGTTTTTGCCTGTCAATTTCAAGGCTTCATAGGCTGAAAATTGATTTTTTTTTTTTATTTGCAATATCTCTAAGTCACAAGATTCAACAAGATTGTATTTAAGTAGTATCTGAAGATTCCATAGTTATCTTGAGAGAAGCAATCAAATTGGTAGTAACATTACTCCTAAAGCTTTTCATAAAGATCCACATTTAATAATTTCTTTAAAACCTAAATTTTTCAAATCATTGCAGTCCTCCAGCTCCTTCTAGTTTCAAGAGAATTCCAATACTCCGGTTTTAACTTTCTTTTTATAATTTATAATGAAAATCCTGTCTTTATCTTAGAAGCCCTGCATAGGTTGAGAAAACGATTTTGTGATACTCAGAATTACGAAAGACCAATGAGGACCGGGTTTTTTTTCACAGAACCGGCAGCTTTCGGGGGGGGGGAGGACGTGCTGCTGGGGTGCTTACTTTTTTCTTTTTTTAAGGAACCGTCCCAGCTCTCACTATCTCATTCATTCTCCTGAACAGAAGATTAAGCTCTCACATATATCTTCCCTATAGTAAGCTTTAAAAGGCAGTCATGCTATGTTTTAACCTTTGGGGATGGGGGGGAGAGAGCACATAGAGAACAGTAACAAGGTCAACGTGACCCCCTTAGTCACCGAATGTACGCAGAAAACCCGCCTCTAACTGGCTGTTGATATCAGAACGCGGGCAGCGGCCGTTAATATTAAAATTTCCTGCAAACGCCACCCCTCAAGCTCAGCGCAGCCGTTACAGCGCCCCCCGGGAGAGGGAGGGGCGCGCGGTCCTCCAAAAAGAAAAAAAAAACCAAAGAAATGAGAACTCACCAGGGTTCACGTGCGTACTCCTCCATTTCAGCAGCCGGTTTGTCACTGACGTCACTGCCGCCTAGAGGCTGGACAAGCTCACGTGATCGTGGGCTGAAGCGCGTGGCAGTAAAGGAACCCTGTGATTGGCTGGTGGTACCGGTTGCTGGAGCAGACGCCGCTGTTCCTGTCAGGTTGTAGTTAAGGGCGAGCATGTTTTAGTTGTACTTAAACAGGCGCTTTTTAATGACGTAAGCTGTCCTTTGCGTGAACGCAGCGCACTCATTCACATCCTTATTACAGGCCGATACAGTAAAAGTCGCGAGAGAGCGGGCGAGCGCAGAGGCCACGTTCCTGTGCGCGCGATTCAGTAAAAAAATATATTTAAATTAGGGCCCGCGGTAAAAAGAGGCGGCTGTCAGCGAGTTTGACAGCCGACGCTCAATTTTGCCGGCGTCGATTCGCAAACCCGTTGACAGCCAAGGGTTCAGCAACCGGACGCCAGCAAAATTGAGCGTCCGGTTTTCAACCCGCGAGCCGCAGGTCGATTTTAAATTTTTTTCTTAACTTTGGGACCTCCGACTTAATATCGCCATGATATTAAATCGGAGGGTGTACAGAAAACTGCTTTTCTGTACACTTTCCCGGTGCCTGCAGAAATTAATGCCTACCTTTTGGGTAGGCGCTAATTTCTGAAAGTAAAATGTGCGGCATGGCTGCACATTTTACATACTGAATGGCGCGGGAATAACTAATAGTGCCATCAACATGCATTTGCATGTCGTGGGTGCTATTAGTTTCGGGGGGGGGGGGGGGGGGGGGGGTTGGCCGCGCGTTTTCGACGCGCTCTTACCCCTTACTGACAGGCCGATTCAGTACAGTGGCGATATTAAGTCAGAGGTCCCAAAAGTAAAAAATAACTAAAAATAAAAAAAAATTTAAATCAGCCCACGGCTCTAAAACTGGACTCTCAATTTTGCTGGCTTCGTTTCCAAACCCGTGGCTGTCAGCGAGTTTGAGAACCGATGCTGGCAAAATTGAGCGTCGGCATCAAACTAGCTGACAGCCGCCGCTCCAGTCAAAAAAGAGGCGCTAGGGACGCGTTAGTCTCCCTAGCGCCTCTTTTTACCGCGGGCCCTAATTTAAATTTTTTTTTTTAATGAATCGCGCGCCGGGAGAGTGGGTACTCGCCCCTTCTCCCTCGACTTTTACTGTATCAGCCTGTGAATAAGGAGTAAAGCTAGCGCGTCGAAAACGCACGGCCAAACACGGGTTAACAGTACGCTCCATCGGAGCACACTGTACTGAATCGGCCTGTTAGTGGGATAGTCAGCATTGCTATTGGATAATGGAGGAGCCGTATTTTTAATGCTAGATGATTATTTTTATCTACAGCCCTCGAACGTGTCTGTTTAACGTAGCACTAGGGTTTGAAATCATGTTGCGGTAAAGGGGTCTTTATTAAAGAGTCAGAGAACCTTCTGGTGGAGTAAGTTTTTGAATAGTTTATAACCTCCAGTAGTTGTTGCGTTTTAGATAACCAGAAGTAGTTAAGGTTTTGTTCTAGGTTCGCTCCTTTGCAAAAATGGTGTCAGATTTGTGCCAGTTCCTGCCGCATTGAAAATAATTTTGCATTGATGAATCTGGTGCCAGTTTTGCTCCGCACAAAAATTTTAATTAATGGTTTGTTGTTTTTTTTTAAAGGGGATGATGTTTGGACATTTCAGAAGTTTGTTGATAGAACCGAGGAACTGGTATTTCTTCAAATAGATTATCTGTTCACCTATAATAGGTCAAGGAATGTCCTTCAAAAGAATTTCAGTAACAATAACAAGTGCCTTTTTCTTTTCATCCTTACGCGCAAGTTATAGCCTACTCCTATCAACCTAGCTATTCCTAGCTGCTGCAGTGTTGCTAGGTTGTGTTTCTGCTTTCTCTACCTTTTTGCAACTAAGGCTCCTCAGCTTATACCATGCCTTCCTGAAGTCTGTTACTATTATTTATTTATCTATAACGTGTGAAATATACAGAAAGTAGCAAGTTACTCAAAAGCAAAATATCATACAATCTGTCAAAATACATTAAACTGCACATTGCACAACCATGTGAAACAGAAAGCAACAAAACTAACCTCAAAGTGTTAACATAAGTCACTGTCATATCAATTCACACATCCACACCAACATAGATACATAACCAGCTAGTAGAGAACCCCACAAGTTGTAAGTTGTCCACGAGTTTAATAGATAAAAGAGCATAGTAGCTCTCCCATGCACCTTATAATTCTTAGCTCCAATTTCTGCATAAAAATAACATCAAGTCCTACAACATCAATGGATTTCCTATGCAGTCATGTTGAAATCACCACTTAACAAAAAAGTGAGCAATCAAGATACAGATGTAAAGTCACCGAGAAAATAAAATGAATGTCTATAACATTCAGAGCATATACAGTACATTACAAAACACATACTTTTTCTGATACAATATACCATAAACTAGTACATATCTTCCATCAAGGTCTATAACCATTTTTTCCAAAATGAAAGGGAGAACTTTATGAAATAAGATTATAATTTCTTTCTACTTGAAAAAGAAGGAAAAAGAGCCAACCCATCCCCAGTTTGGGTGAAAGGGCACAGCCAGGGAGGTGCTCAGCCTCTGGAGCAAGGAAGGGGATAGAAACTGGGGGTGGGCCAGCCTACCCACCATCCTCGGTGGTTTTTCCCACTTAGATGGAGACAGTTTGTGTGGTCTCAATGTGACAGGTATAGGGGATCGCAAACATTTGCAATATAGGGGGGTAGAGTGTGAACATTTCTCAAGTGCAATGTTTGAAAGCTGGCCGGGCAGAGAATACCAAGTAGTGTGGTATTCCTGATCCTTCGTTGGTGGGTGAGAATGATATGAATCTACCTGTCAAGTCTTTGACTTCAACAACCGGATTGACCTGCTTGCCACCCAAAATTGTGTTGGCATACTTAATAAGTGACCAGTTTTTTTACAGACCAGGACATCATTGTATCACAGAGAACTCAGTCAGTAATCAAGGATCGAGTTGCAGGTAACCTGAGGGGCGAGGCTTTGATGGCCCTGCATTCCCAAATGGCACTACATAGCCTTTATTATGTCATGATCCGGCCTGCTATGCAGTCTCCCTGCCAGCAGATGTCATCAGCGAGCCTTGCTCACAGCTGCTCTTGCCTCCTCCTCTCTGATCACAAGTTGCAGAAGTTCCAGACTTATTTAAAGCCCAGCATCTCTGCACGCCTTGCCTATTCATTGAATCACTTACGCTGCATTGGTTCTCCTTGCCTCATTTTCCTGCCTTGCTCGGAGGCCTCCTTGAGCCTTCCTGTTTCAACTTGCAGCCTTCAGGCCTTCTAGGTTTGCCTAGCCCAGCCTTGTGCCCTGTTTGGGACTTCTTGTTTGTTTACTTGTTCAAATCCTGACCTTGTCCCTCCTAGGGTCGCCACCATTAAGCCAAGGACCTGCAGGTAAGAGCATTCGGTCGGGCGCAGAGTGTTCAACAGACGGAGTTGAGCTAACAACTTCTGAATTTGAGCTTCTGGCAGGAACACCTTACTCTGCTTCGTGTCGAACTGAACCCCCAGGTATTCCAGTGTCTGAGTAAGCTGAAAATTGCTCTTGGCTAGGTTCACCACCCACCCAAGCTCCCACAACCGGGAAATAATCTTGTGAGTCACCAGGCAGCTCTCTCCCAGTGACTTGGTGCAAATCAGCCAGTTGTCCACAAAGGGGTATACCAGGATTCATTCCATCCTCTCTCAACTCTACTGCAACTACCACCATAACCTTGGAAAAGTTCCTACCTCTGCCTAAGGAGTACTGGACAGGGTAGAGGATTGTGCCTGAAAAAAGGATTGCAACCCCTGGAAAAATTCTACCCATGAAAAACTAGAGAAATCCAGACCAGGAGGAGCCTGAAGAGTACTCACTGAGCTACATGCCCTTGCTGAGGAACCAGTTAGGGGAGTTCCAAATTCAGGTGCCACACCAGAGTCTTCTTTGCCCAGACCCACATCCGGCTGGGAAGAATCAGGCTTAGTGAAATCAGAGGAAGACAATTCTCCGAGCCTCCAAACAGCGCTGGCACAAATCAGTGGGCACTCCTGGCTGAAATGCCCGAATATGACAAGCAGTGCAAAGAGAAAGACGCTTAGGCTTCTTAGACACAAGTGCCATTATGGCCGACAGTGCGCTGAGTGGCGGCTGGAGGTGTGCATCTAGTTGTTTTTTTGGGTTTTTTTTACATGCTCAATTAGGCGCTGAAAAATTATGTGTCCAACACTTAGGCGTGCACACCTAGGCCCTTACCTAGGCGGCCAAAAACTTAAGCACACAAAAAACTTAAGCGCACAGTAGCAATTGAGTGCAGAGGGAAATGGCGCTTAATATGGGTGCACAAATTACAAGGCCCAATTGTGCGCCACAGAATGGACCGTAAACCTGGACTCACAACTAGTTGCACAGGCTGGACCGACAATCCGGTAGAAGGCAGCCTTAGTAAGCATGCGAAAAGTCATTGCGGCCTACCATGTGGTGCGCAGCGAAAAGCCTCGGAGCGGGGCCTATCCTAAAGAGGCTGCTCAACTTGCTAGGTTGCCCACATCCCTCGACCTTTCAAGGTGCGGGACGAACGTCGGACCGGCACGTCGAGCATGAAGACCGGGGAAAGGAGGAAGCCCTTCCTTTGAAGTCCCTGTAAAATAATTTATTTTTTTTAAACATACCGGAGCTCAGCCTTACCTGGCTGAGTACAGAGACGGCTTCCAGCTGCGGGGGAAGAGGGCATGTGCCGTTGCCGCCACGCTTGGCTTCCTGCACCCGCTGCCTTTCTGCTGCTCAAGCAGCTAAGTCCAAGATGGCTGAAAATTCAGCCATGGACCAAGGCTCTCATCTGAGGCAACACGGAAATCACATCAGAAATTCTCAACTGTGGGAAGGACCATTTGCTATCACCGCTGGAGAGCAGGGCGAATTTATTTCCTGAAGTCTTCTTTTCTTTATAATGAAGCAATCCCTAGTGGGGAGATGCACGTCCACCATCTTCTGGAGACGAAGAATATTGGCGGGCTTTCACTGCATGGGTATATGACCTATGACATCAGCTTGCTCCGTCTCCATCTGCTGGTAGAGGTGCATAGCCCACTTGTTCCAGAGTCATCTGACTGGACGCTAAAAATAATATTTTAAGATTGTGTGTTTCAGCTACAAGTGGAACAATCTCATTTCGTTCCAATTTAAAAAAAAATTGCTGAGGGTTTAAAGTTTTTAGAAGCTCCTACTTATTCAATCCCATCATTATTGACCTGAAAATTTAGGCACCCTGGGTCAGGCATTCAGATTTCTTTGAATATCAGCCTAATAATAAATAAAATAATACAATAAAAAGAAAGGAGACACAGGAAGAAAAGCCAAAGAGGAAGCAAAAAACATCACTGGATTGAGAGGTAAGGGGAATGTAGACATGCACCAGGACACATTCCTAAGAAGTTTTCTTCAGGACACTGCCAAAGAAAACTTGGTGCCATGACCTGTTCTGGTTTCACCCCGTATGCACACCCCTTCTGCTGCTTCACTGTCCAGTTTGCATACAAAGACTGTGACTGCCCCTTGGCTCTGGGCCACAATCCTGGTGGCGGTCTGTATCTTAAGCTTCACTCCTCCCGTGGTGTCATGGGGCAGGACAGAGGTGAGCACATCTGGCTCAGAAGTGCCATCCAAGCCTATGACGATAGAATCCAGCAGCCTTGCACCTGTTTGAAGAAAAAAGAAAAAAAAATTATCCCTTTTTTTTGGACTGGTAAGATTCCTCTTGATCCTTTGGGCTTCCAAGTCATGGAGGGCCGGCCTCTATTGGGGCTATGATATCATAAACCTTTTTTTCATAGCTATCAGGGGGGAGGGGTATTTCTCCTTATTTTTAAATCTATTATCCAATTTTACTTAGCTATCACAGCAATAATCCCTTGACCGGGGGGGAGAACAAAAACTGCAGAAGGTAAAGGAAGCACCATCTAGCAACACTGTAAAGCAAGGGGTAATTGGGCTGGTACCAGCATGCTACGCCAGAAACCAATTTATCCAGGATAGAAAAGAAACAATGAGGAAGACAGCAAAAAAAAAAAACCAAACCAAAAAAAACTGACTTGGATAAGCGGCAATATCCTATCAGAAGTCATGCCTTATGACGGGCAACTGGGATGCACACTTAGCAGACTGGCTGGTCTTTGTTGGCTGTTCTGTTACTATGGCCTAGATTTATCGATCTGGAGAAATATCGCATGCGATAGGAAAAGGGGCATGTTTTGTGGTTATAGCCTGTTTATCGCAATGTGCGTTATCTCACCGCTTCGAGAGAGAGACTCTGGGAGTGGCACCATAGTAAGCGGCTATTTATGCTACTATAGGAGGCCCACCTAGTAACTCGAGGTGAGGTTTAGGTAGTGGTGCAGGGGTTGGGGCCACTTTTACATGCAGAGTGAGACATATGGACAGAACAGTACACTCTTCTGAAGATCTGATGTCCTTCGGAGTGAGGAAACTCGCACAGCGATGAGATTTGTACAATGTTCTCTCAACCTAGCTTGATGGACTCGCTACCTGGGTAACATCAATCATTGTGTTCATCCATTGATAAGTCCCTTCCGGAAGTGGCTGCGGACAAGATATATTTTTTAAAAACTATAATTGTAAAATCCTATCAATGTCCTGATTAGGCTCAGATTATGAGTGGCTTCCATTTTAGACAGGAGGATTTGGTCCTGGTTTTTTCCTATTAAGAAAAGTAGGGCAACAAATCCAGGCATGTACGAGGGGCAAAATCAGGACTGGATCTTCTTACTTTGAAAAAGAAAATGGGGTCAGTTAATAACCCAATCTTACTTAAAGGCACTATAAATTCAGTTTCCCTGCTGTATTATCATTCCTTACCCTTATTGTCTGGTGGCTGGTTATAGATCCCTTCTACATCCGTGAGGAACACCACACGTTTTGGAGAGAGCTCCCGAGACAGGATCTGCAAAACAGGTGGGGGGAAGGGTCAGTGAAGAGAAATAGGGAAAAGCCAGAAAAAATTTGGCTATCGGGTGTTGGTGCCTGGTTGCCCTGAGGTCAAGACAAACAGGTACTGGACTGCTCACAACAGACGTGAATAAGTGATCTCTGTGGAGGCAGAGGCCCTCTTTTGCAGCAAGCTCCCACTTATTTTTTCCAGCAATACAATATCAGGAGTTTCCACTGTGATAAATTTATTTACTGGCTTACAAAAC
Source organism: Rhinatrema bivittatum (assembly GCF_901001135.1). Taxonomy (NCBI): domain Eukaryota; kingdom Metazoa; phylum Chordata; class Amphibia; order Gymnophiona; family Rhinatrematidae; genus Rhinatrema; species Rhinatrema bivittatum. The sequence continues at coordinate 17,728,932 of NC_042626.1, read as the reverse complement.
CAGCTTTTCCACCCTTAAAGAATGCTCAAGATGGGTACCAGACTACAAAGATTCCATCAGCAGACTACATAAAACAAAATGCATGAAACAAAAACAACAACAATTAACTAACAAAAACAATACAAATCACAGTACATCAAGCCAAAATAAAATCTTTAAATCTTATAATACCCAGAAAGGGAAACTAAGAAGCAAATCTCCATTGCCCCTATAACCAGGAGCAAGTAGATGACTTTAATTAATGCCCAAAAACCCTTAAAAAATAGTTCAGAATGTGTCTTCTCAGAGGGTCACATAATGCACTTTACAACACACTATGGGTTATAAGAAGTATATAATGTTATTTAGATACTTACTAATGATATACTTGTTACCTTCTTTAGAGTTAGGAAAATATTTTTTAAATATGCCTTTAGTAATCATTAAAATCAGGGAAAGGAACAAGAGAAGGACTTTCTTTTATAAGCAGGTGGTTTATTTCTCCAGCTTTGGCAATGGTCAAAACCTCATCGTGTCCTCCGTGGGGGCTGGGTGGCAAGGCTTTACCCCTCCCCCACTATACCAGGGTCTCAGTTTCTGCCAAAAGGTTAAAAAGGGATCATCCTCAGTTCCTAGCTGAGATCCTGCATTTGATGCTAGATAAAAAAAATAAAAAAAAAAGTTTACAGGAGGTTTAATCTTCCTCCTTTGCTAATGGTCATTGCATCAGTGTGTTCCCAATAGGGACATGTGGCACGGTGTTAACCACTCCTTTACTCACCTGCAATCAATCTCGGCCAAAAAGGGACCGTCCTCGGCTCAAAGCTCAAAACCCCGTTTTTGACACTACACTTGATCTTAGCCAAAAGGCTGAGAAGCAATGGTGCAGCAAGTCTATCAACTTTACAGTAAGAAGACTTAGATATGAAAGTCATTTTACATTGTGGTAAATTCCATAATTCATCAATATGTAAAACTCAAAATTGGGTTCTTACTAGAAATATCTAGAATCATCTGCTCCAAAGAAGCATCCAGAAGCATTCTGCCTTGGGAGGAGATTCAAACCTTGAACTATGATTTAGGTGACATCTTGGGTCATAAGTTAAAAAAAAAAAGGGGGGTTTCCTTGGCAAGAAACAGAATTATTATTGTGGGGCAGGAGTTGAAGACCTGTAATCTTAAGACGCTACAGGTCGTGCGTTACCTAATTGCACAGAGACTATGTCAAAAGCCCTTGAATTATGATCACATAAATGCAAAAAAAATCGAAATACTGGCAGATTGTATAGTTCTGTCACTGTTGTCTTCATGACATGACATCACTATGGCCTAAATACAATGCAGTGACCCCTCCAAAAGGCTGGCAGCAAAGGTGATTTAACATCCCCCTGCATCGGAGTGAGCAGATGAGTATGAGGAGGTCATGCTTGTATACAGGGGCTACAGGGAAGGGGAGGCAGGAGGGTGTAACACCCCATTTCACTCTGTATGGTGAGTAACTAGTTAAGCAGGCAGATATAAAAGTTGCCTAATCTGGCTTTCAGGGTGGGTTTCTAACACTGCTTACCTCGATGAGTGTGTCCCCGGATAAGATGCAACACTGCTGCTCTGCATCTAACACAGCATCCCCGTGCAGGACAGGAACATAGCCAGCCTGCAAGGCCTCGCACACCGCAGCAACGTCTGCCCGCGTGACCTGTCTACTCGCGGTCTTCCAGGCTCCGAAGGGCTACAGTGAGACAAATCCATATCCTGCCATCACCACCCTATCTCAGTTCAGTTTCTATGTAAACCGGTGCGATACGTATGCTACACAGGAACATCGGTATATACAAGTTAAAAATAAATAAATAAATCAATCTCCAGGCTGTAATAATTATTCATAAAACTTAAGGGGGTGTCAGAAGGAGTATCTATTACAATGCAAAACACCCACATAAGAATTTTCCTAGAAAAGGTTTGCAAAGATTATCATAAAAAATATAATAGCTTAAAATGTGCTAGAGTCTGGTGTCTTACTGTTTGCTGAAAAGATACAAAGTGATCTATCCAAGAAGACAATTATGTAAATGATGACACTCTTATGAAATCAGAGGCTCCAGCACGTCTCCACTTTTTATGAAGCGCCTATGAATTTTGCATTTGTAGGCAAATTGATTTTTATTTCATTTAAAAAGCGCCACAGAGTAAGACTGCCCCACTGCAAAACAGTTCAGCTGTTGCTTTGCTGTGTGCCACAACATTTTTCAGGAATCACAGAAGGCATCATTTATCCCAATCAATGTGAATGGCTAGGTTCCCTCCACCCCTCCGGTACTTTCTAATTGCAGACAGCAATTTAGAAGAATTATCATCAGTTCTATACAGGTCTCACTAAAATGTCAGGACCTTTCTCTTGGCCAGCGCAGAGTTCTCTAAAATCCACAGCATGTTACAGACTTTGTCAAATTGCCAACGTCTTTATAGTTTTTGCAGCTTTTGAAAAAGGCTTTTTGACAAAAAGTCTTGGGTGTCTAGAAAAATCTCACCCACATACTTTTCTGAAAGCCCTGGGTGCTAGAGAGTCTCATGAAATTGATTCATTTTTACCCAAAGCGCATGGCATATTTTACTGAACCTAAGAATCACAAACATTTGGAATACTGGAATAAACCTTGTTTTACATGCACCCCTACAACAGGCAGCGTACCGAAATCCCTACTGCAGGAATGCCATGGTTCACCAGCTCCTCGATCACCAGGTGATTCAGCTGAAACAGGAAAACAAAGCCAGTCAGGTGGAGCTGAGTTGATACGATAGGAATCCAGCAGCTCCCTGGACAGTGGCAATCACACAAATTGATTTGGCTATCATTTTTCATAATCAGGTGATCCCATCAGCACCAAGCGTCAGTGGTATGAGATGAAGATGCATACAATCTCATATTATAATAATTATAACCTAAAACTGCCCGGTCAGTGTATCTCATAGCATATAAACATCAAAACCTCACCAACGGAATTGGGAATTCATTTATTTATAATGTGCAACCAGACCTCATATATTGTGTGGGAGAGTCTTCAAAGTCTTTGCACAATTACTCTCAATAAAAATTTACCACATGAATATTTTCATCTGTGGTTCCTCAATTCTTATAATCATCGGTCTTGGTTGCACCTTTTTTTTTTTTAAATTGTGTAGTGAATAACACTTATCTTTTATGCTGAGTGACCAAAACGCTGAAAGAGTGATCATATGCCCGACACGGCTCGTGTTTCTTTAATGCTTCGTCAGGGGCAATGTTTCAACTTTTGTTTGCTTTTCTGTGCTGTCACCCTTTAGTTAACTCATCTTCATGCTGACTTCCTGCAAGCATGCCCTGGGTTTGTCAGGCTTAGGATGATATTGTGAACAGAAATAAACCCAGCTCTTGGTTTGGAGGAATGACTTTTAATCCTACTCTTTAACAACGGGAGGAAGGGGTGATCCTTGGACGATCCTTCTACCCACAAGGCGGAGGGGCACAGGCAGTGGCCAAACAAGTCACACAGTGTACGTCAATGGTGTTACTGACTGGCAGCTGCTTGGTACCCTCTGTACCATAAGATGGAAGTCCAAACCCTCGAGTCAATGGCACTTAACAACAGTATCTGGAGCAGAGGATCCGGGCTTAATTCCCAGGCCAGGACTCTGCTCCCTGAGCTGGCTGGGGATGCTGCAGAGGCTATGTTCACAGGCCTGGGGGAGGGAAGGCAGTCTCAGCCACTGCTCAGTGGTGATGTCTGGTGCAGCGGTTCTCAACCAGTGTGTCACCAAGCACCGGCAGGTATGTCGCGCATTTCCTGGTCTCCCGCTGCTCTTCCCTCCCTCTCCTCACCCTAACGAGACGCACAGGATTCTTCAACGAACACTGCTGCCATTCCTACCCGTGCTAGCAGCACATTCAAGCCCTGAGGAGAATGGCAGCAGTGTTTGTGAAAGCCGGCAACAGCAACATGGTCTTTTCTTCTTCCCGGCCCGGAAGAGGAAGTGATGTTTACCGGGCGCGCGGGAAGAAGAGAGGGCCAAGCATGCTACTACTACTGCCGCCGCTGCCGAAATCGTGTCCTAAGGCCCCGCAGCAGTAAGAAGGCAGCCGTGCTGTGATCACTGCGGCACAGAGCAGTGAGCTGAGAATGTGGCCGCAAGGATTTCCTGCCACGCTGCTGTTTGGGAAATCCTTTGATTAGTTGCCCCGGGTTGCTGATGAATACAGTGGCAAGCCACCTCCCAGATAAGATCAGCGCTTGGCTCCTGCTGATTGCATGGAAGGTGGACATTAAAGGCACTTCGCCCATTTCAGCCATCGAATCACTGTCACAGGTAATTTCAATTACGGATGCCTTTTGTCCTTTAGTGCTATTACTTTGGGACTTTCCACAGCACTACATTCATAAAAAGCATTTTAACTGAAAATAAATAAATAAATAATAAGCCAATTGTATTAGAGTTTGGTCTGGTGACTAATGTACATGATTGGGAAGCTGGTCTCGGAGTTCCAATCCTCTCTAAGCCTCATTGCCATCTATCTTCAAGGAAGTCATTTCAGTTCAGTGCACCCATATGCAAGTGATGGCTGATGACCATCCAACTCAGTACTGCTTCCAGAGAGGCCATGGTAGTGCTCGGACAAAGCAGAAATGACTTAACCCCATCTGTAATGCACCAATTATCTGTCAGATTCCCCCTTCCTCACAACCTGCTGTAAAAGGAGATATAGACCTTCTAAAGGAGGAGAATCCATTCATTCCTCTCCAACAGAACTGCTGATTTCAACTGAGTCCCAAATAAGGGCTCCCTACAAATGATTTCTGGTTCCTAGCAGCTGGACTAGGATTGAACTAGTTAGGGTGGAGTCACACCACACAGGTGAATGATCCTCAAAAGGAAGCTTGGCTGGAGGTGCTGAAATCTCACTCACCTTGGTTACAGACAGCCTGGTCAGACACAGCCCTCGTCTTAGGTGGTCAGCATTGACAGCACCGTTCGTATCCCCCTTTGATAAATTGTACTCTTTTGCTTGAAAATGCCCAAATGACCTGGGGAAAGAAAGGATTCAATGGTTTACCAGACATAGGAAATGAGAAGGATAAAAAGCCAATGAGGTATATTTTCAGCAAGCTGCTTGGTGGCAAGATAAGAACATAAGAAATTGCCATACTGGGTCAGACCAAGGGTCCATCAGGCCCAGCATCCTGATTCCAATAGTGGCCAATCCAGGCTACAAGTACCTGGCAAGTACCCAAACACTAAGTAGATCCCATGCTACTGATGCCAGTAATAGTAGTGGCTATTCTCTAAGACAACTTGATTAATAGCAGTTAATGGACTTCTCCTCCAACAACTTATCCAAACCTTTTTTTAAACCCAGCTACACTAACTGCACTAACCACAGTCTTTAGCAACAAATTCCAGAGCTTAATTGTGTATTCAGTGAAAAAGAATTTTCTCAGATTAGTTTAAATGTGCTACTTGCTAACTTCATTGAGTGCACTCTAGTCCTTCTATTATCCAAAAGTGTAAATAACTGATTCACATTTACCCATTCTAGACCTCTCATGATTTTATAGACCTCTATTATATCCCCCTCAGCCTTTTCTTCTCCAAGCTGAACAACCCTAACCTCATAGGGGAGACGTTCCTTCCCCTTTATCATTTTGGTAGCCCTTCTCTGTACCTTCTCCATCACAACTATATCTTTGTTGAGATGTGGCAACCAGAATTGTACACAGTACTCAAGGTGCAGTCTCACCATGGAGCAATACAGAGGCATTATGACAATTTCCGTTTTATTCACCATTCCCTTCCTAATAATTCCTAACATTCTGTCTGCTTTTTTGACTGCCGCAGCACACTGAGCCAACGATTTCAAAGAGAAAACAATATGGTTACTCCCCCCCCCAATAACTGGGAAACAAAGGGGTGGTTGTGAGTAGGACCAGGGAGGACAAAGAGAGAAAATGAGGCTAGGGGAAGGAAAGAGAGACTGGGGGGTTGGAGAGGGAGACTAGCAGGAGAGAATTGAAGTGGCGGGTATGACTAGCTAAGGGTGAGGGTGGCAGAGGCTGGTCAAGACCATTGCTGGCCGGAACAATGCCATAGGCAGGATGACACAACCACCTGATCCTCTGCACAGAAGCAACTGTGTCATTGGAGGAGGAGGAAATTCCAGTGCAGTGCATGGAAACTTCTTTCCACTGTTGGTGAGCCAGGGGTGGCCTGGTGATGGAGAAGGTACGGAGAAGGGCAACCAAAATGATAAGGGGAATGGAACAGCTTCCCTATGAGGAAAGATTAAAGAAGTTAGGACTTTTCAGCTTGGAGAAAAGACGGCTGAGGGGGGATATGATAGAGGTGTTTAAAATCATGAGAGGTCTAGAACAGGTAGATGTGAATCAGTTATTTACTCTTTCAGATAATAGAAGGACTAGGGGGCATTCCATGAAGTTAGCATGTGGCACATTCAAAACTAATCGGAGAAGGTTCTTTTTCACTCAATGCACAACTAAACTCTGGAATTTGTTGCCAGAGGATGTGGTTAGAGCAGTTAGTGTAGCTGTGTTTAAAAAAGGAGTGGATAAGTTCTTGGAGGAGAAGTGCATTACCTGCTATTAATTAAGTTGACTTAGAAAATAGCCACTGCTATTACTAGCAACGGTAACATGGAATAGACTTAGTTTTTGGGTACTTGCCAGGTTCTTATGGCCTGGATTGGCCAGTTGGAAACAGGATGCTGGGCTTGATGGACCCCTTGGTCTGACCCAGAATGGCATGTTCTTATGGTGTCCATCTTGCCCACTCCTTCAGATGGCCCCAAGACTGGTGGGGGTGGAGAGATTGTGGGGTGGGGTAAGGTGAGAGCAAGAAGGGAGAGGCTTGGGGGGTATTAACTGGGGGAGGCAGCTATAGTGGTGGGAATAACTGCTGTGGGATTTCTGTAACAAGCATTACAAATTCTGCAACTTTGAGTAATAACTTTCTTTAGTTATTTAAATTATTAATCAAGGATAGTGTTAATGTTATAATGTATTATTAGTCAAGGCCAGTGCATGCAATGTATTATTTTGACAAACAAGATATTGTGATTTTTGCAGAATTGTAAAATATTGTGCTCAGGAGTCCACCAGGAAGTAAACATTTCTCTGTCTCGTCGCCGGTTCCCTTACCCGGCTCCGTGCACCAAGATGCATCTCTGGCCCTGGCTGTGAAGCAAGTGCATAATGACAGCCGCTCTCTGCAGGGACTCTACTTTCAGCGATTCCAAAGAGCCCTTGTACGTCAAGGCACTACCCCCCAGCTTCACAATGCAATCCAAAGCGGCCATGCTGGAGACCCCTCACCGCTCTGCAGCCCTTCCGCTCCCTCCTACCAAACTACTTTATGGGCGTGGTCAGCCCTTATTAAAGAGGCACTGACTGCTCCGAGTGCTACAAAAGGTCCCAGAGAGTTTATACCGATCCTGTCCTGGAAGCAGCGCCGAGACTGAGGGTGGAGGGGCTGCTGCCGCCCTGGGTGTCAAGCCCTAGGGGGGACTATTTTTACCTATAAGCATAAGCCCAGGAGCTCCGCCCCAATGACTCTATAGGCCAGTGCCCTGAATTTCAGGCAGCCAGAACAACCCGCTGTTTCCTGCTTAGCTCCTCCCCTCCCATGCAGCTTACAAAGAACAGGTTGACGGGAGGGGGAGCGCACGAAGCAGAGAGCACAGCCCAGAGCAGTCGGCTCCCTAATCCCTGCCCTGTTTCTTTTGCAGGGAACAGGAATTGGGGGTGGGAAGCTGGGGGTGCATAGCAGCATAAAGAATTCAATTTTTCTCTGTATATTTCTATTTATAATTTGTGATCCCTTATTCTGCATTTGGCGAGATTTTGAGTTCTGTACATGTAATGGAGGTGAAGTATTCTGCTAGTATGTAGGTAATTTAGCAGTCTAGCTTGTTGTTTTCCCACTAGAATGTGTATTTTGTGTTTTAGGGCTAGGTGGAAATATATATATTTTTAAATTTAGTTTGCATGTTTTCATTGGTAGCTCAAGGCAAGTTATATTCAAGCAGCAGCAACAGAATTTGAATCCTAGCTTCCCTGCTGCTCTGACCACCCAACATTGCTCTTCAGTGTTGCATTTTCATGCAGGGTTGTTGTTTTGGGTTCTGGGATTTCGTGCTGTTTTGGTGGCAGGTTTGCCACATAAATTCTGAATGACTTTTTTTGCAGGGTTTTGTGTTACTTCACAAACTGCTTGGTAATGGAGGGACTTTCTCACTGTTACTGAAGTGACAACATAATGGCAAGTGGCAAGGGGAAAAAATTCCAGTTCAGCCCAGCCAGCCATTTCAAATGAAGTATGAATTTCATTTAATTGATACATTATTTATTTATGTTTTTTGGGTTTTTTTTGGCAATCTGTCTCCAGAAATCACAGATGAGATATATATATATATATATATACACACATACACACACACAGCTGAATGACCTAGCCAGAGGGCTCCCAGCCACTCAGGTTTTCAGGTCACTTCAATGAATAAGCTTGTGTGGGAGGAGGGTCTGTGAGTGTGTGAAGGCTCATAGGTCCTGTGCTAAATTTAAGAACAGCTAGTGCTGCTGGCACTGCAGAAATATCTACAGCACTGCAGCCTGAGAAGCACAGGAGGGAGGAGAGGAAAGGGAGACGGATGCTGCTGGACAGGTGTTGAAGAGACCAATGCTGGGCAGGAAGGATATTTTTGTGGGTGGGCAAAGGGTGGGAACTCCTGCTGCTGGACAGGGGGTTATGGAGAAGGTGGCTGCTCTTGGGCAGAATGAGGGCAGCTACTGCTGGGCAAAGGAGGAGAGAGGGAACAACTATTAGACAAGGGCTGAGTGGTGGAGTGGAGTGCTGCTGGGTGGGGTGCAGGTGGGAGAAAGAGGAGGGTGTAGGGTGAAGAGTTGATGAGGTAGAGAAAAGGGAATGCAGGACAAGGAATGGGGGAGAAAAAGATGGGGACCCAATGATGATGGTGAGGGTGGAGGGAAAGAGGCGGTATGAAGGGCATATGGTGTGGGGAGAGAGGGATGCAAGGCATGGAGTGGAGCGGGGGGAGAGAGCAGGGCCGATGCAGGGGAAGGAGTTGGGGGGAGAGAAAGAGGAGGATGTAGAGCACAGAGTGAATTGGGGGGTAGAGGGGATGCTTTGTTGGACCTCTTGCTACCAGAGGGAGAGCTGAGCCTGAGCTGCCAAAGGAAAAAGCTTTGTGCTGGAGCAGCCGCTGGTAAATCAGTGGCGTGTGGGGGGAGAGCGCTAATTCTGAATATCTGTCCCCGGATGCAGAAAAAGCTGGTCCCGGCACTACCTGGAACCCTATCTAACCGGTTTGGTTTTCAAGATATCTGTAATGAATATGCATAAAATATATTTGCATATTTTGGAGATCTAGTGCATCCAAATCTGTCTCATGCACGTTAATTGTGACTATCCTGAACACTGGACAGGTTGGTTGTGCCTCCAGGCTGGGAAACATAGATTGCTCAAAACCATTAACCTTTTTGTGTTTTGTTTCTTCCTCTTTAACTATCATAAAAAGGTGTCCTTTTTCATCTTATATTGTATTTTATTTTTCAGTGGGAGGCTCTGATGACCTGTACCGCAGCACCTGATTTACTTACGGTCACAAGGTTCAGTACTGCTCCTGAAGAGACAGTTTATTTCCTAACAAAAAAGGGTGCTAGCTATGAATTTTAATTGCTGATGTAATAAGACCCGCGGCACAACAGGCGCTAGTTATGAGCACGTGTTTTGATCACCATGCACGGCTGAAGCTGCCCCTTCCACGGGATGTAAAAAAAAAAAAAAAAATTATGCGCACATACGGAAAAATGCACTTACCTAAGCGTGGTAAGGGCCTATGTAATAAATGGCTGCATCTGCGTTCAAAACCCGCTCTGATAATCTGCGCATAAAAGCGAGCGAGCGAACAGGTCTCCCCAGTAAGTGAAAGTATGACCCTGCAAAGTATTTTTAATATTTCAAATAACTGTGCTGCAGAAAACATGGCAAATATTTTCATGGATGCTAATTCACACTGGCACAGCAGTGAGATTGGTGCCCAACTGAGCACCTATCTGGATGCTCAGGTACCAACACAGGCACTCAGCCAGGCGCGAATATGGACACTGGCATCCAGAAAGGGGCCTAGCAAATGTTGCCACTCAGGCGCTGAGCTAGGCGCTTAGATGGTCGCAAATCTATACGATCGGGTGCCCAGAAAGGCGCCTAGCTAAGCTGGCCACTCGGACGCTGAGATAGGCACTCAGCTAGGTGGTTTTCGGGATGCTTGGACGCTGACATAGGTCCCTGACTGTGGTGGTAAAAAACCTGCCCTAGCATTAGCGCAGCTCCCTGCATTGCCTGTGATTAGCTAATCGCCTCCTTTGCATGCATTCGCACAGGAAAAAACGCCGGTCTGTAAGCACGTTCGTATGTGCTTTTTCCCGTGCACAAAACCCTTATTACATCCCCGTATAGGGCTTTGCATGGGAAAACGTGTACAAACACGCCTACAGGCACGCACAAACCCGTGGCAGCTTCAGCATACCTTATTACATCGGCCCCTAAATTAGCAGAAAATAATAAACATTTTTTGCAGGCCGTGCTGCGTTCATCCTCTTGGTTTCTGGAGAACAAAACTGAATGACAATCCCTAATGGTTCTTGTTGTTTTGGGAGATAATTAGTCTCCTAGAGCCAACCGGAGCCGAGGCTTGCTGATTGGCGTTTGGCAAAGCCAATCATCCTGAAGAAGGTGGGGAAAGGATGAGGCGGGGTCTCCTATCAGCTGGAATCTGTTGTGTCTGCTGCTGGCTAGTGGTGCCTGGGATCAGCGGTTGCAGGGGGTGAGGATGTAAACAGAGGAAAGGGTTTTTTGTTTTTTTTTAATCTGTGTCTTTGCATATTTTTAAAAAAATTATTTGCCCATATATTTCACTTGACATACGGGGCAGCAAGGAACCTGCAGGCTTTGTGAGGTGCAGATCGCTGATTCTGAAGAGAGATGGAGGGGGTTTGCAGCAGTGCGAGGAAGGGAGCCGCGAATTCCTCCGGGATCTGAGCAGGGGATTAGGGGTTGTTGGTTTTTTTTTGCACGCATCGATTCAGCAATTTTAGGATAGAAAGGCATGGGTGCCTGTATAGTCGGAACCCTGGCCTATGTCTCTGAAGCCTCTGGGCCTTAGCTGGTGTAAAGATCCTCAGGGAAAGAGTTTCTCATTCATCTGCACCCTGCAGTGAGGCTTTGGCTTATGTTCAGTAAATCCTGGGTGTCATGCGAAGAGCCTGACGTAAGGGACTTTTGGCAGCTGAAAGGGGGAAATGCGCAACGTATAAACATAGAGGCCTGGAAAGATTAAACAGACCTGACGTTCTGATTGTCCCTTTGTTTCTGTGGCAATTCAGGCCCCTGGTAAAGAGTTTTCACTCCAGCGGTGGCTGCATGCCTGCTTCTGAACTGCAATTGTACCATGCGCTTGAATACTGTCCTCCTAAAACCTTTTTTTTGGGGGGGTGGGGGGGGGGGGGGGCTTTCTCTCTTTAATTAACCCTGTGAGTGCTTTGGTCCGTGCTGTCCCTGGCACCAACTTTAACACCAGGGACTTTGTTGTTATCAGGTCGACATCCCAAGAGTGCAATTGCTTCTCATTAAATCGCTGCTGTTTTCGGTCTGTTACAGGAACACGCATGTACAGAACACATGAAGAACATGGAGCTGCTTTCACTGGTGATCGTGGGCTTCTGTCTCGTCGTGCAACCTCCTCAGGTGCAGGCTAACAAGGTAAGGGGTGAGAGCTTGTTCCTAGATGTGTGCACGCATACATATGTGCACAATCGTGTCAGATGCAGTCTGAAAAAATGCAACTGCAGACAGAGAGAGATTATCTGTATTTAAATTGTGTTAGCTGTAATAAAGTCCTATAAAAATTTGAGAAAGCATGTAATAATTGTATTGTAATTACCGTTAGACAGTGATTGCTTTAGATGCTACTTGATTCTTCTCTGAGAAAAGGGCAGTTCTTTCTATTACAATTGAGTCTAAGCTAAGGAACAGGCCGTTCTCATTCCACACATGATTCTAGCATCTCCTTTACCTCCTGGCTCTCAGCCTTGCTTTGAAATGATGGATAACAGCAGCCCAGAGGACGTGTGTTAAACATTTATCTGCCTCTTTCCTCCCACAGAGATCAGAAGATGTTCGTTGTAAATGCATATGCCCCCCCTATAGGAACATCAGTGGGCAGATATACAACAACAAAAATGTGACGCAGAAAGACTGGTAAGAACCTCTGGTGACCCTCTGACCCAACCTCTGGTACCCCTTGTCCTCCTTTCTGCCCGACTCTAACAATTTCCCATAGATAGGGCTCTGCATTTATATTGTGGATCACACCAGCCTCAGAAGTCCTGGAGTTTAAACAGCAAATGATCCTGCAGCCCTCTGGAAGTCAAAATAGCATTAAAACACTTTTCTAAATTTATGTGGGTATATTGCCATGTGTAATTTTCAGAATCGCAGCATATGCCCATCTCTCTTCTCGTTTGAGAGAGGTTAGGAGAGAGAGAGTCCATCTGAAGAAGGGACCTATGCTGTCTGAGAAACTCCTTAACTCTAGGAAAGGTTAACCCACAGCCTCCAAGGCCAATGCTGCTTCTAGAACCCGCCTTCTCTTGGAAAAAAAAAAAGTAACTTGTTTAATTACTACATACTAGGGATGTGAATCGGTACCAGACTCGTTTCCGGTACCGATTTCGGGTAAAAACTGCGGGAAATCTTTGTTCTCGTGATTCTTACCCGTTTTAATCGGCTGTGTCGTGCCGAAAAAAACCCAAAACACCTGCCCTTTAAATTTAATCCTGCACCATCCTGTGCTCTTACCATATGACAGGGGCCGGCCAATGGCACGGATACCCTGTCACATGCAAAGGGCCATCGGCGCCATTTTGATTAGTGGCAGCCGACGGCCCGAGCACGGGAGATCGCTCCCGGGACCCCCGCTGGACCACCAGGTACTTTAAAAATTTGGGAGGGGGGGATCGGGAGGATGGGGGATGCGAAAGGATTAAATTTAAAGGGTCAGGGTGGGTTTGGGGTTTATTTTTAAGTGCCCTTTCTTCCCATCCCACCAAAACGATAAGAGAACCCCAAGAAAAATTTTGTGGGGTTATCCTATCGGGTTTAGGGGGCCCCCCCGAATTCTGACGAGTTTGAAAATATATCTTCCGATATTTTCAATCTCAGAAAACCAATTCACATCCCTACTACATATGCTGACTGGATTTTCAACCTCGTTAAAAGTCTTGGTGGTTGAAAGATATGCAGATCTGTGAGTCCTCCATGTCCTGATGTGTTTAAGGCAGTAATCTGGTCAGCGGCCTGGACGTTCGAGGTTACCCACTTGGTTAAGATGAGGGAGTGCCTTAGGTGGGCGCTGGCAGGATGAGGGGATCTTTGTGAGGTAGAACAGTGGGCTAAACTAACAGGACAATTCATCTTCATGTTAAGAAGGTAACTAAGAGGAAAAAGTGGCTAGTGTGGTTTTTAAAAAGTGGGACAGGAAAAAGATTAACATTGAAAAGGGATCTTGAAGAATATCTGGAAAAGCTGAAAGAAGCAGGAAGGTGGACTGCAGGCCTATAGGGTAAAAGGGTACCCATAGACTTTTTATCTAGATGGGGAGTATGAAAATTGCCCCTATCATATGAGACTTAAGGACCCTAGAGGGGAGAAGGGATACGACAGACACATTTTCCAGGATATGAGGCTGGAAAGGGCCAGACTCATTGGAAAATATTTCTGCACAAAAAAGATAGTGGAGGCACCAACAGTAACAGCCTTCCAGAAAGCCTGGGTAAGTAGGGAGGAGCATTGACTAATGCCTGAGATGAGGTAGTCTCTGCAGTACTGCATGAGGACTGGGCAGCGGTCATCTGCCATGCCATAGTTAGACTGGTGTGAAGGTGCCCTCTAGTGGTGGCATTCTGAGAGCGTCCTCGATCCTAGCAGCTTCCCATCTCCAGGATGCCTGCAGATGGAAAACTTATTAGACAAATAGACCAAAATCCTGAGAATCCATGTAATGGGTCTGAGATGCCAGCAGAATGACTCAGGTAACTCCAGCTGGCTCTGCACTTGAGGCTGATCCAGTCATGGTTTTACCCCATTGTATGTAGGTCTGTTTTTCTGAAGGAAATCAGAATTACAAACCCATGCATGTTATGGAGTAAAATCAGGATTGGATCAGCCTCACCAGCTGAAGTGGAGCCAGCTGGCAGCTCTGCATGGCACTGGAAGCCCTTGGAGGGTATTTTTTGAGAAGGGAGGCTTCCTCTTATTGGAAATATCATTGAAGTAAAGGCAGCGCCTTCTGACACATGATGCAAATGTTGCGAGATCAGACTTCATTGATTATTCCAGTACTGAACATCCCCCACAGCTCCTCCAATGCACTGCCTGCAGAACTCCAGTACTGAACATCCCCCCGCAGCTCTGCCAATGCACCTCACTCCTGCCTGCAGAACTCCAGTACTGAATATCTGCCCGCAGCTCTGCCAATGCACCTCACTCCTGCCTGCAGAACTCCAGTACTGAACATCTCCCCACAGCTTCTCCAATGCACCTCACTCCTGCCTGCAGAACTCCAGTACTGAACATCCCCCACAGCTCCTCCAATGCACCTCACTCCTGCCTGCAGAACTCCAGTACTGAACATCCCCTCCACAGCTCTGCCAATGCACCTCACTCCTGCCTGCAGAACTCCAGTACTGAACATCCCCCACAGCTCTGCCAATGCACCTCACTCCTGCCTGCAGAACTCCAGTACTGAACATCCCCCCCCCCACAGCTCTGCCAATGCACCTCACTCCTGCCTGCAGAACTCCAGTACTGAACATCCCCCCCCCCACAGCTCTGCCAATGCACCTCACTCCTGCCTGCAGAACTCCAGTACTGAACATCCCCCCCCCCACAGCTCTGCCTATGCACCTCACTCCTGCCTACAGAACTCCAGTACTGAATATCCCCCCCCCCCCCACAGCTCTGCCAATGCACCTCACTCCTGCCTGCAGAACTCCAGTACTGAATATCCCCCATAGCTCTGCCAATGGACCTCACTCCTGCCTGCAGAACTCCAGTACTGAATATCCCCCCCCCCCACAGCTCTGCCAATGCACCTCACTCCTGCCTGCAGAACTCCAGTACTGAACATCCCCCATAGCTCTGCCAATGGACCTCACTCCTGCCTGCAGAACTCCAGTACTGAATATCCCCCCCCCCCCCCACAGCTCTGCCAATGCACCTCACTCCTGCCTGCAGAACTCCAGTACTGAATATCCCCCCCCCCCCCCCCACAGCTCTGCCAATGCACCTCACTCCTGCCTGCAGAACTCCAGTACTGAACATCCCCTCCACAGCTCTGCCAATGCACCTCACTCCTGCCTGCAGAACTCCAGTACTGAACATCCCCCATAGCTCTGCCAATGCACCTCACTCCTGCCTGCAGAACTCCAGTACTGAACATCCCCCATAGCTCTGCCAATGCACCTCACTCCTGCCTGCAGAACTCCAGTACTGAACATCCCCCATAGCTCTGCCAATGCACCTCACTCCTGCCTGCAGAACTCCAGTACTGAACATCCCCCATAGCTCTGCCAATGCACCTCACTCCTGCCTACAGAACTCCAGTACTGAACATCCCCCCCCACCCCCGCAGCTCTGCCAATGCACCTCACTCCTGCCTACAGAACTCCAGTACTGAACATCCCCCAACAGCTCCTCCAATGCACCTCACTCCTGCCTGCAGCACCCATGTAACCTTTAGTTATGATGTACCTTCACTCTTTTGTAGTGTGGCTGATGTAACATTTGTTGCTTGTCTTTGCTCTCTGTGCCTTGTCTTGCTCATAAATACTAAGTTGAAAGATAAAAGAAATCTGATTCCAGCTCTCTGGAACATTTCCAGTTGTTTCCTGGCCTGGGGCTGTTAGTGCTGAGCAGGGAGGGAGGGAGGGAGAGAAGACCTATTCCCCACCTCCCTTCCTTGCGCTAAAAGCTCTAGATCAGACATCTGGAAAAAAAAAGGCATTATCTTGCAATTCTGATTGTCTGAAGGAGGGTGAGGGGAGCTAGTGGTGCATCGGACTTGGGTGGACGCCATCATGTTTTCTTAATTAAGAAATTGCCATTTTATCCAACAGATTGTTTGTGGATTTGATTTGACTTATAGGAACAAAGTGGTGAGCACACCTGCTTCCAGTGCCTCCTTCTGGTGGTTTGTTTCCTGCCGTGTTTAGCAGCTGAGTCCAAGGAGGCTGCATAGTCACATTACTGCTGAAGACTCATATCTGGGCTGGGCTGGCCCAGTGGATGCTCAGGATGTCAGATTTGGGTCCATGGGGCCTGGAATGGACCCGTCCTCCTTTTCCTGAGTGGAATTCCTGGCCTGGGGAATTCTAGACATTACAGACATTTCTCCAGGGGCGGTCTTCTGAGTCGATATTACCTTCTAGTTTAGGTTTGTACGCTCAGAGTTCTCCTGTGCCTGCCAGCATGGTCAAGCGCCATGGCGTAGCGTGGCCTGACAAGGTTCGAATTTAAGAGTTGATTGATCTGGAATGGAGTGCACCAGAGGGGCCATTTAAAAGGGGGGGATGTGTGCCTTGGCAGGTTTATACCCCTTGGATCCGCAGGCCAAAGAGCAGTTGTGTTTCTCTAAGGTGAATGCTTTGGTGTGTTCAGTCACGAAATGAACCACCATTCTGGTGGAGAGGGCTGCAGCTCTGAAGGATGCTCAGGACAGAAGATTTGAGGCTATCCTAAAGCAAGCCTTTGAGGCAGTGGTGGTGAATTTACAAACTGCTACTTGTTGTTGCCTTGGTAGCTCGGGCTTTTTTGCATCTTTCTCAAGAATCTGGCAGTGTCACTTCCAATAATGGACTTCTGCTCGAGCCGGAGGCTGCCGCCTTAGCTGATGCGGGCTGTGACCTGATTTGCACAGCCGCCAGAGCAGCTGCTTCTGTGATTGCGGCCAGGCGGCAGCTGCGGCTGCGCAATTGGTCAGCAGATACTATTTCAAAGTCCAGTCTTACCAAGTTACCCTTCAGAGGTTCACTTTTATTTGGCAATGGATTGGAGTAAATGGGGAGAAACCCATTTCCTTCGCTTACTGGAGGATAAGAAGCAGGTTCCCGGACTTTTCGGGCGAGGGGCTGCTCTCGATTATTGGCGTTTTTGGCCTTATAGGGGAGGTTCTTCCCAGAGATCATCCAATCCCTAACATAGATCTCAGTCCTTTCGCCCCCGTGGGCCTCGAAAGGATGTGGGCTCTGCTAGTGGATCCCCCTCAATCTGCTTAATGAGGATTTGAGGACTCACTTGGTGGGGCAGGAGATAAGTGGCCGCCTGCCTCGCTTTTATCACAGGTGGGTCCAGAGTACTTTGGATCAATGGGTCCTCGAAGTGTATTGAGACGGGTATGCTCTAGAATTTCTTCGCATTCCTCTAGATGCATTTATGATATTTCTTTGCAATTCTCCTCAGAAGAGGGTAGACGTGGAAGCTACATTATAAGGGCTGTTGACCCTGAAAGCGGCGATTCCCAAATCACAGCAAAATATAGACCATTATTCCAATTATTTTTTCTCGCCCAAGAAGGAAGGATCTTTTGAAGCCATACTGGATCTCAAGGGCTTCAGTCGTAATTTGCAAGTCACGCATTTCAGAATGGAAACAGTGCAATCTGTCATAATGGCAGTTCAAGCAGGGGCATACCTCCTGTCTCTGGATCTGATGGAGGCATATATGCATATCCCCATTCACCTGGAACATTAACGGTTCCTTCGGTTTGCCATTCTGGATCATCATTACCAGTTTTAAAGCCTTGCCTTCGGGCTGGCCATGTTGCTGGTAGTGGCAGCCCTAGGCAAAGATGATATTCTAGTTCACTCCTATCTAGACAACTGCTTGATTCGAGCCAAAAGCATGGAAGAGAACCTTCACACTTCTTGCAAGGTGCTTTTGTTACTACATGAACTAGGCTGGGGGGTGAAGCTGGTCAACAGAAATTTGCAGCTGACTCAGACTTGGGAGTATGTCTGGGTCCACTTCAATACAAAGCAGGGCAGAGTGTTTCTGCTGGAGATTCGATGGCTTGAGTTAGAACCCTGATGAGCATGTTTTGCCTGACTGTGTGGTCATATCTGCAGGTCCTGGGGTTGATGGCTGCCGCTTTGAAAGTAGTTCCCTGGGCAAGGGCACATATGCACCCTCTTCAGCAAGCATTGCTTTCCCGCTGGACCTGCAGTCTCAAAACTATGCAGTGAGGCTGCTCCTACCATTGGAGGGGAGTTCTCAGTTGAACTTAGGAAAGGAGTTTCCTTGGAGATGCTGGATTGGTTGGTACTCATGACAGATGTGAGGTTCTCAACCTCTTAAGGTGGATATTCCTTTAATTTTGGAATTCTTTGGTTGGCTTGCTTAAGGGCTTGACCCTTAACACTCTGAACGTTCAAGTTGCAGCTCTTGATTATTATAGGGGGAAAGTCAATGGAGGGCCATTGTCTTCCCATCCCAGAGGGTCCCATTCTTTGAAGGGAGTTAAGCAACGTTGCTCCCCGCTTTGGCTTCTGGTGCCTCTGGGGGACTTTACTTGATCCTGGAGTTCTTGGCAGGCCCAACCTTTCAGATGCTGCGTGCCCTTTCATTGTGATTGCTTACCTTGAAGACAGATTTTTTTTTCTGATAGCAATCTGTTGGGTTCCTGAGCTGCAGGTTCTTTCCTGTCATGAGCCTTTTCTGCGTATGACTCCGGGAATGGTACAGATTCAGAGTGTACCCTCATTTTTTGCCAAAAGTAGTTTTGGAGTTTCATTTGTATCAGTCCAGAGATGTAAGTGAGTACAGTCTTATGCATTCCTTGGGCGTTGGGCGTCATTTAATGCAGTACTTGGAGGTGACTGAATCTCTCCAGAAGTCTGATCGCCTGGTTTGTGCTCCATGGTGGCAGTAAACAGGGAGTACTGGTGACACGGGTGATGATAGCCCTTTGGGTTAAGGAAGTCGTTACGTTCACCTATCTGGCTGCTGAGGTTGCTTTGCCGAAACAGACCGTAGAGCTCATTCTACGAGGGCTCAGGTGATATCGTGGGCGGAACTTTCTTTGTTCTTGCTTGCTGAGGTTTGCTGAGCGGCAACATGGTCATCTTTGCACACCTTTTTCCAAACATTATTGCTTGGATGTTCAGGCTAGGGAGGACGCCCTGTTCATGTGGATAGTTTTGACTGGACCGCTGGAAGCCTCCCGCCCTTTTGGGGATTAGCTTTGGTACATTCCATTGGTGGGATGCCAGAATGCAGAGGAAGGAGTCATTACTACTTACCTGGTAATTTATTTTCCTCTAGTCTGCCAAGGTTAACTGTTTGGTTAGCCTTTTTTTCAGGGCAAACATTGCAGGGTAGGATTCCTGCTCTTCTTTGATGACTGGTAAGTGGCTTTTCTAGCCCCTTAGTTTTCTGCATGTATTACTACCTTTGTCTGAGCTCGGTGTTCCCGTTTTGGTTTGGAAACATGAGTGGTTGATTGTTAATGATGATGTTCAAGTATAATCAGTTTGGCACAGTTTGGCTTTTCCAGGGAATTCTGGTGGGCTGATGTCTGGGCGGGACTATATATATCCATGACATCAGCTTTTTCTCCGTCGCCATCTGCTGGCAGAGGTGCATAACCCACTGGTGGGGATTGGCCTGCCCTCATTAGAGGAAAGGAAATTATCAGGAAAGTAGTAATTTCTCCTTATGCTTGGTAAATCAGTCTTTGCTGCTCTGGTCTGTGGTGCTGGTGCTGGACTGTTGGGGTTTGTACTGTATAATGAGACCTTCCCACCTTTAAAGGCTTGTTTACAAAAAAAAATGTGCTCCTTTAATCTTTTGTTTTGGGATTTTTGTGGGACCTGCAGGATGGGCTGATGGATCAGGAGGAGTTTTCAGAGACTTATGGAACTGTTTGATGTGCTTATTTGTGAGTGCCTTAAAAATGTTGCCCTCACTTAACTCCTATGCACTTCTCAAGCCCACCCTGCTCCTCCCAGCCCAGGGCCCATCTGAGATCATCACCCATTCTCCACCCCCACATCCCCTGTCCATCACCAGCGTGCTCTCAGCATGCTTTGCATAGCTTCTAAGCCCTTGGAGGTAGGGACCTTCCCTCCTCAGTCCCTCTAGGCAGCTGTGTACCCTTTTTTGGTTGCAGAGGTCAAAACGTAGCCCTGGGTTCCAATCCTGCTCAGCACCAGCTCTCTGTGCACAGCCTCAGACAAAACACTTTGAGATGTTTCAGAGTTTTTGCTGTGGTGCCTTGACCTGCTTGTTTTGTGTTGACCGGAAGAAGGGTATTTTAGTGCTTGAAAGCTGTCAAGAAATGTATGAAGATATTCCAATAGAAAGGCATTGCCTTATTTTGTTTGCTTTGTTGACCTTTATGTCCTCTGCTTTGGTGCAAAACTTGTTCCCGGTTTATCAATGAGAAAATTCCAGGATTTTCAGTGAGAAAACAGGGGGGTAAACTGGGAATAAACCTGCTCTTGTGTCTTGCTGGGTCTCAGCTCACCCAGCTGTCATAGTGTGAGGCCCTAATGTGTAATTTGCCTTGGTGCTAGCTGCCGAGTCGTAGACGGATGTGAACAGCACTGCTGTCATTGCTCCCCTCTACCTCCCACCTTTCTTCCACCCTGGACCCCTCCCATCATTTTCTCTTACCATTTTGTGTTTCTAGCGTCTCATCATTTCTTTTGGTGGTCACAAGCTGAAATCGCTCCCTCTCTTGTCACACATCGCAGGTGGTGATGTGGGGGGGGGGGGCTCTGTGCCCATCGCTGCCTTTTTGTAGCCTGTGGGTCTTCACCATCAGCCGTACTCTCCTTTCTTGCAGTAACTGCCTGCACGTGGTGGAGCCAATGCCTGTGCCGGGGCATGACGTGGAGGCGTACTGCCTGCTGTGTGAGTGCAAATACGAAGAGCGCAGCACCATCATCATCAAGGTAACAAGCGCAGAGCCCTCCCCTCCCCCTTCCATTCCTGTCCTTCCATCCCACACTGGGACAACGTGAGCCCAGCCCTCTCCTCCTCTGCTGCCCACTCCTCCCCATGGCCACAATGAGTGGAGCACTGCCCAGCTGCCCCATCACAGCAATATGAGTGGAACACTAGGTTGCCCTCCTCCCACTCCCCCGTGCAGTGGTCCCTTTTCAGGGGTAGCGAGGGAGACCCCGAGGGAGACTAATTCTACCTCCGTTGTGCGCTGTGATGTTGGTGGTTGTCTTTCTGCAGGGGATCATCTCTATTTACCTGCTGGTAGTCGGGGCCCTGCTTCTGTACATGGCCTTCCTAATGCTGGTGGACCCCCTGATCCGTAAGCCAGACTCCTACGTGCAGCCCCTGCACAACGAGGAGGAGAGCGAGGTGAGTGTATGCTGGGCGGATGAGGTGGCGGTAAGTGGTCCCCCCCATTGCACACAGTCCCGCTTACAGGAATCCAATTCTTTTCTAGGCCATACGTGTTTAGTAAGGCCTGCCCTCACGTTGCTCTTCCTATCCCTGACGTTCAGATTATTTTCCTTTCCCTTTGCTGTGATTTATTGATGATAATATTGGGAATATGCCTCTTCTTAGTAACAAACCTTGATTATAACTTTAGATTTTAAGTATTTATATAATGTAAATTTTGAAATTTTTTTTTATAGCTAATTAGTTATTTTTTTTAAGGGCCTCTATTTCAAACTAACAATACATTTTGTAAACACTGGTCAGTTTTCGACCTTACTTAGCCAGCTAGATCAAAGAAAATGTACTGGGATGAGCTGCCAAATTTCAGGGTTTAAGTTGCACTAGGCGGCCATATTTAGCTGGCTAAATTCTGGGCACATTTGAGGGGAGGATAGGGAGGAGAAAGTTAAGCAACTAGCCACGATTTCACCTCGGTAGGGAGAGAGGTTTTAATCAGTAATCAGCAGGCCTAAGTGCGATCACCGTCACTCTGTTTCAGCCCTCACTTTCTGCTTTTCTGTACTTTATAGATAATGTATTTTGTGAGGCATACGTCATTAGTGGTGTACATTCTTCTTCACAAGGTAATTCATGTGCTTATTGTATCTCCAGTTAACTTACAGTGAAGTGATGTGCTCAGCAAATAGGGTCAGGATCTCCGCTCCAGGGTGTAACAGTGTTATTCTAATTTGTAGGCCGATTCAGGCCCGCTCTCCCAGCGTGTGCACAGGCCACTCTCCTGTGCACGTGATTCAGTATTTAAATGAGGGCCCGCGGTAAAAAGAGGCGCTAGGGACACTAGCGCGTCCCTAGCGCCTCTTTTTTGACAGGAGTGGCGGCTGTCAGTGAATTTGACAACTGATGCTCAATTTTGCCGGCGTCTGTTCTCAATCCCACTGACAACCACGCATTCGGAAACCAGACGCTGGCAAAATTGAGCGTCCACGCGGGCCGATTTTTAAATTTTTATTTTTTTTTTAAATTTTTAATTATTTTTTATTTGGGACCTGCGACTTAATATCGCCATGATATTAAGTCAGATGGTGTACAGAAAAGCAGTTTTTACTGCTTTTCTGTACACTTTCCCGGTGCCGGCAGAAATTAACGCCAGCCTTTGGGTAGGCGCTAATTTCTGAAAGTAAAATGTGCGGCTTGGCTGCGCATTTTACTTAGGGGTAGATTTTAAAAAACTACACCCGCACGTACTTTTGTTCGCGCGACCGGCACAAACAAGAGTATGCCAGATTTTAATAGATACGCGCGTAGCTTTTAAAATCTGGGGTCGGCGTGCGCAAGGCTGCGCAAAATTGGCAGCCTGCGTGCGCCGAGCCGCGCAACCTGCCTCCGTTCCCTCCACCCCCCCAGCCTTATCTAACCCCCCCTCCCCCCCCCCCCCCCCACCTTTGTTCAGCCAGGAGAATTTCAGAGCTCTAGGCGCTGTCATGTCGAGATCCCTTCCTACAGAAGTCTGACTCGGGGGCATCTTTATGCATGGTGCCTTCTTTTCTGCCTGAGGTAGGTTTGGTGTTCTGTCTTAGGAGCTTCCAGCTTTTCCAGATTTGGATTCCTCTCCGCCTCATGCAGGGGAGCTTAGGCTCTTGGATGGGAGGCGCGCATTATTGAGGTTTCTAAAGGTCACTTATGATTTCCGTAGCTTGGATCACCTCTTTGTGCTGTGGGCGTCTGAGGCTACAATTGTGTGGAGGCTGAAGGAAGCGATCGAGTGCCCGCTGCCAGGGGGTTTAGGGGTGCACTTGACGCGTTCTCAGGCAGCTTCTGGGCTGACTCACAGCAGGTGTCTGTGCATGAAATTTGCTGGGCATTATTACTTGGATGTGGGGGATCCGGCTTCCATGTGCTTGGTTCCACCCAATTTAAAGGGAGCTTAGGTACATCCCAGGAGTCTGGACTGATCAGGGTACGTACAGGGAAAGGAAAATTGGTTCTTACCTGCTAATTTTCATTCCTGTTGTACCACAGATCAGTCCAGAGACCCACCCGTTTTACTGGGGGTGAGAGTCCTGTTGCTTTGTATATAGTGCGGAGTTATTGGAGGTTTCCAATGCTGATCTGTTATGTTAAATTTGGGAGACGAGTTTTCCATTGTCTTTTTGGGCAACTTCACCTTATTCCGGTTCGTTGGAGGGGAGGGAGTTTGCTTAGAAATATATGGCTTTTGCTGTCACCTTGGCTTGGGTACAGGTCGATACTGAGGGGCTGCAGGTGGCACCTCGTGTCATGTGCCAGTGTCGGTGAAACCTTCTCTGCCTCGTCTGCTGGCAGGGAGGGAAACCCAGGAGTCTGGACGGATCTGTGGTACTACAGGAACGAAAATTAGCAGGTAAGAACCAGTTTTCCTCTACAGCTTAAGAGCTGCATGAAGAGGCCAATAATTCCTTTAAAAACGAGGAGTAAAATCTTAACGTGATTCACCATGTAACAGGCAACGAGTGCAAATTTGCGAACGCCGGTGAGATGCGCTCACGAATCAAGCTTCCTGTTGGTACGCAAGCTGTGACCCAGTTAGGTCATCAGGGGAGTGGTTTTTCTGCTTTAATTAGGGAAATTGGGACACAAGTCCATGATCATCACAAAGAGTTAAAAGCAGGGCTAGCTCGGGCTGCCTCTCCTGACACGAAAGCTCATTGGCCACTGAGGAGCATGAAGACCACCGAGGCGGACAGAGCATCAGCGAAAAGGACAGAGCCAGATATAGAGCTGAGATGCAGGGAGGCAAAGTGTCCTGTCCTAAACTGGGACCTGATCTCCTCGAGTTCTCTTGGGCGACCCCTTTGAGTAAGGAAGTATAATCTTCTCAGCCAATCAGTTTCCCAGCTCCATCTTATGGCCCCTCCCCCTCATCCTCCAGCTTCTTTTTCTGCTGCTTTTTTTTTTTTTTTTTTTTTTTTTAACCTTTCTTATTCCAGCAGTTTTCTCCTGATCCTTCTGTGCTTCCAGGTCACTTGTTACTGGCTTTTATTGCGCCTTCATGTGCAATTAGGCCAGGGGTTCCCCCCTCCCCCCATATTTGACATCCCTCTCACGATTTTAGCCAGGCCTTTGCCATGACAGCTCTCAGTCGGGCCCCGCAAACCGGGCCTTCCTTCGGAGCCCTTCTAATGTGGAACCTAGGAGTCGCCATCGAGCGATGGCCAAGGCTCCCTCTTCCTGTGCGTGCCGCTGTTACAATATTCCTGCTCCTGGCCAGTCCAGGGAACCAAACCCCAGCGTCTTCCACGTGCCAGAGCGCAGCGTTGCTTCTGAGCCACCCGGCTGGCCCGCTCCTGTACCACCTCGAAGCTCGCTAGATTGTGTTCTTGTTGTACATTTGTTAAGGTATCCCAGCAGGCCTCTTCTGGGGCCCAAGCCCCCTGCACTGGGACAGCCTAGCGTAGATATTTCAGTGCCCCCCTCTTTGTGTTTGCATAACAAATAAAATAAGATGTTTCAGAGTTGGGGGGTAGGGATACGTTTGGGTGGTCCCTCTTTCAAGAGAGGAAACAGGGAGCTGGTAACTGGTTATTAACCTGCAGTAATGCCATCCCTGACTGTGGGGGGGGGCGGTGTATTATGTCGTTAATATACACATAGTGATTAGCACTAATGTGTTAATTGCAGGCCGCCTAGTTGCTGTAATTGAGAGCTGCACCAGCTCTGATTATATAGTGCCACTGCCTGGCGCTGGAAGGCAGGAACTTGGAGAGGGTGGGTAGGAGGGAGGTGGATGGCAGGCAATGTACATCCATTCATTTTTGGGTACCTTCTTTTTTTTTTTTCACAGCGACACTCAGCCTTTCTAACCCTGAATACTGTTTCAGCAGCGAGGCATAGATTTCTGCTCGTGTGTCCCCTTCCAGGAGGGGCTTCTTCTAAATGAGATGGTCAAGTTGTGCACTGTGACCGCCAGCGTGTCCACTCTGTTACTGCAGAGGGAGAATGGAATGCAAAGCTCCCCGTGCCGGATGGCAGCTGAGGTTGTTGGCTGTCGAAAGATTTCATCGGGTTTTGTGCACAGCCCCCCTCCCCCCATAACCTTTTCCATCCAGAGTTCATCAGGAAGCATTTGGTAGCCTGCGTGGCTTGTGGAGCAAGATGTTGCCCTGAGCAGTGGTTCAGGAGTCTCGCTGAGGGACAGGCTGCACATGTATTTGCGCTTTCCTCACCAGGGCGAGCAGAAGGCCTTGTATGACAGAAGCAAGAAATGTTGCTGCTTCTAGAAAGAATATTTTTGTTGGTAAAAGTAACAGATATTGCTGATTATGGGTGGCGTGATAGTCAGAGTTGATGGGTGCCGAACTGACTTTAAACTAAGTATGGAAACATTCCTTGTTGTCCCTAATTGACCAGTAGATCACCGCTCTGCCAGCAGACCAGGTGATTGGAAACAGAAGTGCTTTGGCCACATGCAGATAGGATGCCACTTGCCTTTCTGACAGACCATTCTTGGCACCCAAATTGTGCACCAGATAAACTTCCTTTATACAGTCATCTGTCTCTTGTCATCCTTCACACCCTGCTCCTTCTTGGAGTTAAACTCAGGACTATGTGATGAATCCTTGCTTCAGACAGGCTAGAGAGAAGGATCAGGATTCTCCTGAAGCCATCATGCACAACCTTCCCTTCTGGCTTTCATCAGGGAGCCACCATACATGGCCTCTCTCCTTACATAAAAACAGAATGTGATATCAGATAAGACCTATCCAGTTTGCTGGTGCAATGAAATTAGTGGGACCTATTTACTTACAGAGGTCAACACATTATCGCATTTCCATAAATAGACCTCTTAGACAGAAGTCTAGGATGAGAGAGAGAGCCAGAAACTCAGGTTCCATTTCCATGAATTTGACTTTAATACAAAGGTTTTCACCAGTAATCGGAGGACAGACAGCGTGTCCTGTTGTGGATTGTCAACTGGTTGAAAGATTAAAAAAACAGAGTAGGGCTGAATGGTAAATGTTCCTAATGGAGAAAGGTGAATAATGGAGTGCCCCAGGGATCTGTTCTGGGACCACTGCTATTTAATATATTTTATAAATGACCTGGAAATGGGAAAAACAAGTGAGGTGATCAAATTTGCCAACGACACAAAATTATTCAATGTTAAATCACAAAATAATTGTGAGAATTGCAAGAGGACACTGCAAAACTGGGAGACTGAGCATGCAAATGGCAAATTAAATTTATTGTAGACAAGTGCAAAGTGATGCACTTAGGGAAGAGTAACCCAAATTATAGTGACATAATGCAGGGTTCCACATTAGGAGTCACCACTCAGGAAAAGGATCTAGGTGTCATCGTTGATAATACATTGAAATCTTCTGCTCACTGTGCAGCAGCAGCAGCCAAGAAAGCAAACAGAATGCTAGGGATTATTAGGAAAGGAATGGAGAATAAAGCAGAGAATATCATAATGCCTCTGTACCGCTCCATGGTGTGACCTCATCTTGAGTATTGTGTGCAGTTCTGATCACCACATCTCAAGAAAGATACAGCAGAATTAGAAGAGGTACAGAGAAGGGTGTCCAAAATGATAAAGGATGGAACAATTCCCCTATGAAGAAAGACTAAAGAGATTAGGATTCTTCAGTCTAGAGAAGAGACAGCTGAAGGGAGATAGGATAGAGCTCTATAAAATGAGTGGAGTAGAACGGGTAAATGCAAATCGATTGTTTACTCTTTAAAAAAGTACAAAGATTAGGGGACATTCAATGAAGTTACTAGGTGATACATTTAAAACTAATAAGAGAAAATATTTTTTTACTCAATGCAAATTAAGCTCTGGAATTCATTGCCAGAGGTTATGGTGAAAGCTGTTAATGTAGTTGGGTTTAAAAAAGGTTTAGACAAGTTCCTGGAAGAAAAGTCCATAAACCATTATTAAGGTGGATTTGGGGGAAATCCACTGTTTATCCCTGGGATAAGCAACATGGAATCTATCTACCCCTTGGGGTCCTGCCTTGTACCTGTGACCTGGATTGGCCACTGTTGGAAACAGGAGACTGGGCTCGATGAACCTTTGGTCTGTCCCAGTTTGGCAAGTCTTATGCTCTTGTAGCAGACAGAGAAGTCTGGATTATCTCGGGCAAGCTGCCTTCTCTTGTCACTTGCCCGACTGGTGTATCGAATTACTAGATTTCTTTTCCACACTGTTCAGGGCAATGAAGACCAGGCTGCAGTGGGCCAAAGGCTGAAAAGCTTAGGTAGGGTGATTGGGATCTCCAGAGTGAGACAGCGGGAAATGCTGTGCTGGAACAGATGTGCTGTCTCTTAATCCAGGCTAATCAACTTATTAGCAATGGGAGAACTGTAGCGCACGTGGCAGTGTCTTACTAAGACTTTACAGGAAGAAGTAAGATTCTGTGGTAAATGTAAACATGTCTTTGGTACTCGTTACTCTTCTGTAGTGAGTTTTGGTGGGGGGGGGAGGGTGTTATGTTGGCTAATTATGCAGGGCAGCTATGGTTGCACACAGAGTGACTGCAGCCCCCAGTCTCTCCCCCCTTGAGAAGATGATGGTGGTAACCCCTACCTGGGAGTGTATCACAGGGGTTAGAGGTGGCTTGTGGCGGTGGTCCCCCGTGTCATTTTCCCTTACGATTAAAAAATTGCAAGACCCACTAAGGAATCGGTGGCCCCAAATCACCATTTACATTTCCTTTCCTCCTGTACTCTGAGCGTGTTTAAAAAAACCCAGTTTCCCTCATTTCATGCGGTGCTACAACTAGAACCAAACCAAATCCAAAATTTCAGAATAACCTCACCTAGTAATTGCCTCTGGTTGCCAGGCAATGATTGTTCTGTCGTCTGCCAACATTGGGCACAGGATGCTGCCTGAGCTGAGTAAGTCTGTTCCGCTCTGCAGGAGCCAAAAGTAGATAGATATATATTAAAAAAAAAGAAAAGGTAAGGGTGAAAAGTAAACAGCTGGAAGTCACAAAGTAGCATTCATCTGGGGAGATGGGCGGGACCAGTTGCAGGGCAAGGGGCGTTCAGCTAGTGCCGTCAATTAAAGGTCAAAACGGCAGTGCCTGCAGCTTGGGCCTCTTTCCAAGAGAGGTGGGATGCCCTCTTCAGGGTGTCCCCCTATAAGAGCATCCTTTCCCAAGTCTAGGAGTCTCCCTCCCTTCAGAGATAAGGCGTATTTTAAGAACATCTTTACAAAGCTCTTTTTTTCTCCATGCCATTTACTTTGTAAGAATATATTCTGGGCTGAGAATCTCCTTACCCCTGCCTCTCCCGAGGATCCCTTCCTCCTCTCGCCCATGACCCTCCTTACAATTCATCTGCCTGTGTTTTCCCAGCTCTCCCATTTCCCTTTGTAAAGTGGTGAGTGCTGGGCTGAGAATCTCCTTACCCTGCCTCTCCTGAGGATCCCTTCCTCCTCTTGCCCATGGCCGTCCTTACAATTCATCTGCCTGCGTTTTCCCAGCTCTCCCAGTTCCCTTTGTAAAATGGTGAGTGCTGGGAAGATATTCATGGCTTCAGCAAATCCCTCTTTCCTCAACTCTTTATTCCGCTTGGACTGAGGGAAACGACCGAGCCCCATAATAGCGGTGGAGAAAGACAGAACGCGTTAATCCCTTTAAGCAGGGCCTGGCAGGAGATGAAGCATGGCAGGCAGTCGCTTCGGAAATCCGTAGGCGAGATTTAAGATGCTTTGGTTGTAATCCCAAGTAAGAGCAGGCTTCAGCCTCTCAGGAAACCACCGGGCTCGGCGGCTTCAGAGGGCCCGTTCGGCTGTAATTACAGGAAAGTGTTTGTGGCTGCAGTGTGCAGGGAAGCAGGTAATGAAAAGTTAGTTCCTCCTCATAAAAAAAAAACCAAAACAAAACCCCCACACACATATAAATAAATATGTTAGGCCACAAGGCCCACCCCTCTGTGCTACAGAGGATCTATTTGTGATATAATCTGCACACGTTAGGGGAAAAGGAAGTGCAATGTCGGATATCAGGGGCACATGTGAGGCCTTCAATATGTGATGGGTACCCCCACAATTTATTTTTTCAAAGCTTTAAATTGTCCCTTACAGGTGGCCAGCAGTTTCCATCCTTCTTGATAGCAGATTACTTGCATGCCGGATTCTTTCTCAAAGTCTGTGGGCAGCTTCCAGTCACTCTGTGGCACTGCCCTGCAGACGGGTCCTAGTGATGTAAGGAAGAGAGAGCGTTCTCATGCCTTTTATTAAAGTGGATTCATTCTACAGAAACCTTCATTTCATTTACTGTTATGTTATTTTATTTTGTCCTCGTATCTTTTGCACAGTGAGCTGTGTCGAGTGTTTTTTATGTAGGATTTTGATGTCTTTTTGTTGGGGGATAAAGTCTTGTGGTAAGAGAGACTGTTACGATACTGCTTGTACTTTCCAATGGAAAACCAATAATGTTCATTAAATGGAGAACCAGTCCCTCCTAATTTATTTCCCTTTGGCTTGTTTTAGTCCTAGAGGGTGAAACTGCCTCATTGGCTGCACTGAGGCGCAGGGAGTTAAAGGTTCTCGTCCCGGGTCACCAAGGGGAGACTGTGGACAGAACTGGGCTTAGACCTGAGGAATTTGGAAATAGATGGAGGAAACTTTCAGACAGCAGCTTGGCTGCAAAGTCCATGGGTATTTTGTACCCACGGACTCTGTAGCTAATTTTGAAAGGGAAACCTCATGGATAGTTTCCCTTTGAACATTTCCTATGGGACTAAAGAGCTTAATTCCCAGGAAGTGGGGTGGGGGAGTGAGCCAGGGCCTGGTGGGGCCAGAACCAGATACGGACCCCCTCCCAAACACATACCTTGAGCACACGTTTCCTCCTCCTAACCCCCCCGCTGTCATTCCCCACCAGAACTGATTTTTACCATCAGTAAAAGGTAAAGGGTTCCAGATCATTCCTTCGGAAACTTTGCCCTGAGTAGTAGACACAGAAAGGCACTGAATCGGTAGCAGGATGGCCAGGGTTAAAGCCTTGCTGACTAGTAAATTTGTGCCTGCTCCAGGCTCGCCCCCCTCTTCCCTGCAGGCGGGCTGGAGCAGAACCCTCCTTCCAGGAAGTTCTCCCACAAACCAAGCTCTTGCGGGGACCGTGTACCAGGGGATTTTGTACCTGCCATTTCTGCAGCCCAAAATGTTGCTGGAACACAATGCATGCAGGTTTTAAAATCCAATTGACTTGTATTCTATCCCTGTTTGACCTTCTCCCCACCTCCAGGAATGCATCCACTCAGTCCATCTAAAGGTTTGTGCTCTCTGGATGTCCACGTAGCCCCCAGACAGAATACTTTACCCGGCTAAGTCCGTGTTTACCTTTTGAGATGGCCCTCAAACCGATCTGCCCATGCTCCCAGTGGCAAGGCCTCATGAGTTCTTGAGTTCCTGTCCCATGCAGAGGGGTAAACTCATGCCCATTTCTCCTGTTTGACTATTTCAGGACACCCGTGCCCTGGCAGCGGCTGCCCACGCCAGTTTCCGAGCCAACACGGTGCTGGAGAGAGTGGAGGGAGCCCAGCAGCGCTGGAAGCGCCAGGTCCAAGAGCAAAGGAAGACCGTGTTCGACAGACACAAGATGCTGAGCTAAGTGTTGGCCCCCACGGTGGAGGCAGCGGGAGACCACCAAGAAGGGAGGTGCTCGTCTCAGAACCGCGACCGCGCACTTCCAGAATTTTATCCCTCTCTTAGGGACTAAGGTCCTTGTTTTGCACTCCATGCAGCTGCCTCCCTCTGGAGCCAGCGAAGAGGCATCCGCAGGCAGGCAGGCAGGCAAGGTCCAGCAAGCTTTCTTTCAGCTGCTCCTCCTGTCCCGCAGCGCTTGAAGACAACCCGTTACTGTCGCTGCCACCGCCGCTTCCTCTGAGCAGCGGCAAGACCTCACCGAGCACGAGCAGGATCGACCTCACTAATTCATTTGCAAACAGGTTCCACCTCCAGCTGTTCAGACAAAAGAAAAATATTACAGAATGGTTTCCCCTATTTCATAAAACAGAAGCAATAGACCCTAGTCCTCAGAGAAGTCAATGACGCTGTCATTCTCTTTTGCCCCATCTCCTTAGCCTCTATATGGGGGCGTCCTGAGATGAATTTTTTATTGCACAAACCTTAAGAAAAGTTGGGTTCCCCCATCCCCCCCCAAATTGAAATTGGTGTAAGGGTCCAACTTTGACTAATTCACTCCCAAGGAGAAATTGTGGGCGCAGCCTCCATGCTGTGACAGGGTAAAACTGGACTTCTCTTTATATATAACGTGGTTATTACCCACTTTTCCAAAAAGATATTCAAAGCGAACGACCATCTAAAAACCGGAAAATGATTTTTCACTCTGGCCTTCAGAGGTATTAGGCTGTGCGCCGACTGCTTTATGCTGTGCTTGAATGCTGCTTTCACTGAACAGAGGCAAAGAACAAAATTATCAACAGCAGCAAGCGGCCAAGTTAGCTGGATAACTCGTGACGGATATTCAGCGGGACAAGTCCCCCCTGAGAATTAAAGTTACCCGGGCAAATTCACCCAAGTAACTTTAAACTGAACCGGCTGTATTTGAATAGAACCGGTTAGGTTTTTTTTTTTTTGGATTTACGTTCTGCCTTTTGTGACACTGAAAAGCAGATTCCATTCAGGTATTTCCCTATCCCCAGAAGGCTCACAATCTAAGTTACCCGTACATGTATCTCTCTCAGCTGTATTCAAAATACAGTAGGTTAAGTACCAAAAAACCCCCTTCTAGACCAGCAGACCTGGAGCGCTCAAGAGTTGGGGTAGCCCCTGGGCGCTGTGCCACCGCATCATTTTTACCTATGTTATGGGGGCCTGCTAGCCTGGAAGGCATTTTCTGAACTTAACTGGCTATGTGTTGATTATAGGAAGCTAAAGTTGTGTACCCAGATAAAACTTATCTGGATAACGCTAAATATCCAGCTCCGTTACCCTGGTAAGTTTGCCCTTCCCCTGACTTATCTTAGCTGAATAACTCGGGGGTGGTCAAACTGGGGGGGGGGGATTTAAAACCCCATGAATATGGACCGCTAGATTTTTTTGCATGTAGTCGGGATGTATTCAGACTGATTGCAGAGTTCTGGTAGTGGACTTTAATGTAATTGGTACCACAAGTCCTCTTCTCTGCAGCATCACACCTCCACCCCAGAGCAGAGAGCCAGGCACCCACCCTGCCCCCACCAAAGAATAGGAACAGCCCAAGCTGCAGCAGGGCAGGGTCCACACACATGCACTGTCGCACCGCAAAACAGGAAGAGCAGGGGCAGTGGCAGCTTCCCTGATCAACTCTTGTGCATTATTGGGTTCTGTTCCCCAGCAGTGTGCGCCCAGCTGCTCACATACTGATGTTCTCAGGAGCAGGGAAAACACAGCTGCAGCTTCATGAGCTGTTTTCCCTCTCCACCATCGGTGTATATAAAATGGGAGGCTAATACTGGACTAGAGAAGGAAGATCTGCAGTGCAGCAGAAAACAGGGAGAGCTTCTGTTCCTTCAGGTCTCTCCTCCTTTACTCAAAGAATGGGAAAAGTATGGAGCAATTTGCCAGTGGAAACGATCAGAGCCACCACACTCACTTTAAAATTGGACACAGTGGTGGAAACTTAGAAAGTGACGGCAGAAAAGGACCCTACGGCCCATCCAGTCTGCCCAGCAAGCTCCCATAGTTATCAGTTTCCCATACCTATCAGTTACTCAGATCTCCAAGGTCAGGGATCTTGTCGGTTTCTGTTTGAGACCAATATCCCTTCCCCTCTGCCTTTGAATCAAAGAGCAATGTGCGATGTCAGAGTTGCATCAGAAGTGTAGTATCAGGCTTTTGGTTAAGGGAAGTAACCGCTGCATCAAGCAAGTTACCCCCACCAAGCCAGTTACCCCCATGCTCATGTGTTTTCCCAGACCGTACAGTTCAATGTCTTTGTTGGTTGCTATCTGAATCCAATTCCTCCTTTCCTCTTTTCCCCCTGCCGTTGAAGCAGCGAGCAGTGGTGGAGTTGCATCACATTTTCAAGTCTATTTGCCAAGGGTAGTATCTGCCACACCAGCAAGATGCCCCCATGCCTTACTTCATTCCCCTCCCCCTTGCTTTTAGGGATCCACAGTGTTTATCCCATGCCCTGTTGAAATCTTGCACCGTTTTTGTCTTCACCACCTCCTCTGGAAGGGCATTCCAGGCATCCACTACCCTCTCCATGAAGAAATACTTCCTGACGTTGCTTCTGAGTCATCCTCCCCGGAGTTTCATTTCGTGACCCCTAGTTCTATTGGATTCATTCCAGCAGAAAAGGTTTGCTGTTGATTGTGCATCTTTAAAACCTTTCAAGTATTCATTGCTCCTCCTCTCCTCTAGGGTATACATATTTAGGTTTTTCAATCTCTCCTCATAAATCATTTGATGAAGACCTCTCAACATTTTGGTCACCCTTCTCTGGACCGCCTCCAACCTGTCTCTGTCCCTTTTGAGATAGGGTCTCCAGAACTGAATACAGGACCTATACAAGGGCATTATCACCTCCTTTTTCTTACTGGTTATTCCTCTCTCTATGCAGCCCAGCATTCTTCTGGCTTTAGCTGTCACCTTGTCACATTGCTTCGCCATGTTTAGATCGCTAGACATTATCACCCCAAGGTTTCTCTCTTGTTCCGTGCACAGCAGCACTTCACCCCCCCCATCGCATACAGTTCCTTTGGATTACCACATCCCAGATGCATGACTCTTCACTTCTTGGCATTAAATCCCATTTGCCATATCTTTGACCAGTCTTCAAGCTTCCTTAAATCACACCTCATTCTCTCCACTCCTTCCAGAGTGTCCACTCTGTTGCAGAGCTTCATATCATCCACAAATAGACAGTTGAACAGAACTGGCCCCAACACCGATCCCTGCGGCACTCTACTTAACACCGTTCTCTCTTCAGAATCTGATCAGGGGGTCAGATTCTGTGATTGAAGGGTAACAGCAGATCACTGTGTATTGGGGTGGAAATGAATTATTTTAACTGCTGTAGAACTGGCTACAGACCACAAGCTTTTTTTTTTTTTGCTTTTTTTTTTTACTTCTTCCTGGATTACCACATAGAGAGCTATTGGACTCTGTGCACACCTGGTTCTTTTTCAACACAACCAAGCATGGAACACTGTGACTATAACCTCATAGAGCTTCCTAAATCCTACCACCTTCAGGCTATGGGAAGGTTTTGTTGTGCATCTGCCCATGCCCATAGGCTCCAGTCATGCCCATAGGCAGAGCACCAGAAGATCTCCCCAATCTGGGTTGGTCCCTTTATTGCTACCACACCATCTCTGGACCATGATGGCTAAATTAGTTTAGCTATAGCTAGCCACCTGGCTTTTTCTGCCACTCAAACCTATGAATTAGATAATTGGATCCTGGTACCTGTGAGCCAGGCTGAATGAGAGAAATGCTTATTCCCTTATGCAGGTTGAACCATGGTATCAGTGGTTTTGATGTGCACCTCCCGCTCAGCACAGCATGGATGGTAGAAATGACACAAAACCGTAAGAAGACCTGTTGCTCAGCCCTGTTTCCAGGGCTTGGTCTCATGGACTGCCCTGATGTAACAGAATCATACACATCCTCTGTTGTGGATTTGGATTTGATTACTTACTGTTCCAAACCCAAATTCAAAGGGAGATTCAGGCACTGTAAGTAGGTCCCCACTACAGTGGGCTTACAGAAGTTTATACTTGAGGCACTAGAAGGTGAAGTAACTTCTCCAAGGTCACAAGGTGCTTCAATGGATTTGAACACTAGCTTCCCTAGCAGTCTGGTGCTCTAAACACTAGGTTACTCTTGCACTCCACTAGTACTATTAACTCCTAGGTGTCAGGCGCATTGGCTGTCTGCTGTCAAAGTTAAACACAGAACATGACAGCAGATAAAAGACCATATGGCCCATTAAGTCTGCTCATCTGCATCTCCTTTCCTCTCCCTCAGAGATCTTCTGTACTTGCCCCATGTTTGCACCATTTGCACAGGAAGGCTGTTCCATCCATCTGCCTCCCTTTCTGTAAATATTTCCTTAGATTATTCCGGAGTCTACCTCCTGTCACTTTCATCCCATGACCCCTCAGTCCAGAGCCTCCTTTCCTTTGAAAGAGGCCTACCTCTTCTGCATTTATTACTAGGAAGTATTTGAATTTCTCTGTCATCTCTTGCCTTTCCTCCAGGGTATACATGTTTAGATCTTTGTCAGTCCCTATATGCTTTATGACGAAGGCCATTGACCATTTTAGTAGCTTCCCTCTGGACCGATTCTATTTGGTTTATATGCTTTTGAAGATGCAATCTCCAGAATAGTACACCATACTCTAAATGTGCTCTCATCAGACCTCAAAGAGGCAATATTATCTCCTTTTTCCTGCTGGCTATTCCTCTCCCTGTACACCCAAGCATCCCTCTGAGTTTTGCCATCACCTTGTCTACCTGTTTGGCCACCTTAAAGTAATCAGATATGAATACTCCCAAATACCACTCTTGTACACAGAATTTCACTCCCTATATTAGACTTCACTCTTGAGTTTTTGCAATCCAAATGCATAACAATTCATTTTTTAGCATTGTCTTTTAGCTGCCAAGTTCTAGACCATTCCTCAAGCTTCACTAGATATCTCCTCATATCTTCTGCCCCTTCCACAGGTGTACCCTGTTACAGATTTTGATATCTACAAAAAGGCAAACCTTCCCTGATAGCCCTTCCACACTATCACTGACGGAAATGTTGAAGAGACCAATCTCTTAGGCAGACCATTGGTAAACCCCTTTCCTTGGTGTGAACTCTATTTATCACTACCCTTTATCACCTTCCACTCAACCAGTTTCTAACCCAGTCAATCCCTTTGGGGCCCATACCAAAGGTGTTCAGTCGCCGATGCAGAATCACGTCAAGGCCTTGATGAAATCCAAGTACACTATATCTAGTGCTCTCCCTGATCTAACTGTTCACCCAGTCATAGAAATTGATTAAATTTGTCTGATGATCTAGTTCTGATGAAACCAGGCTGGTGTTTCTGAACGAGGTGATCGCCTAGAGTGCCACACTTTAATGGGTGTCAGAATGGTGGGAGAAGACCAGGGGCCACCAACAGATTAAATTGAGGGGCTTGGAGTGTCCAAACTGATGGTTGCCATGGATGTTTAATACCTTTGCATTGGTGAAACCATGCTGCCTCAGATCCTGTAATCCACTGAATTCCAGAAACTGCACTAACCCTTTGTTTTAGTGGTGAGCCTGTTAATTTACTGCCAGACAAACTGGCCTGTACTTTTCAGACACCTCCTACTTTTATGACAAGGAACCTGTCTCCAGTCCTTTGGAACCATTAAAAATGTCAGACAGTGGAGCTGCTGGAACTTCCCTAATGCTCTCAGCTTTATCCAATCTGGCCCCATTGCTTTATTTCTAGTTCTGTTAGCTTCTATCCAAAGTTAGAAGGGGCACAGGCTGTGCTGTGGAAGGTTACAGGTGGAATTTCTCAAATATAAACAGATGGCTATGTAACTTTTATGTTCACTGTATGACACATTGCTGGAAAGTAAACATCAAATACCACAAGCTTTTTGTTCCAAAGCATGAAGATGGCTCTTGTACTGTGCTTATAATATTGAATTAAAAAAAAAAAAAGATGTACTACTTCAGTGTCTGTTTGCAAAGGGAAAAATCTTCCACTGAGAAAAGGATGGAAGCTGCTTTTTCTGTGTGCTCTGTATGGGTGTCCTGAATTAAACAGAGATATACACTATTACCTTGGAATTTTTCTTAAAAGAAGTGATATACCTAGCTGTTTCTTTTTCTCAATGCTGAAATTTGGCCTGACTCAGCTGGTCAAGGTTCCCATTCCCATTCTCTGGTTCTAATTTTACATTCCTCAAGCCTTAAACCTTACTCTGACTCAGTGTCAATGTTTCCTAGCTCATGGTCAAACAACCTAATCCAGGCCACCATCCTGATCCCAAAACAAAACCTTGCATGTTCATAATCATAAACCTCCCATCAAAATCTAATTCTCTATTACATGTGATAAATTAAACTCATCAATGTAACAAAATCCCCTGCTGCCACAGACCCTCCAGAACTACTAGTCCAGCAATAGAATGATGAATTCTCCACAGCTATTGAGACTTTATTCTCTCTCAAACCCAATACTGCTAGATCTCTCAGAAATTCCCCATGGTTCCATGAAGGTCTCCTTAAACTACAATCCTGACAACTCAGGCGAGCATGGTGAAAACAAAAAAACAGAAACCAACCTTCATCTCTGCAAAGAACATTCCAAAAAATATAAAGCAGCCATTCTTCAAGCAAGAAAACACTCTACATCTCCAAACAATTGGAACTATCCAGGTAAACTTTTTGAACTGGTATAAAAACTATCCAAGCCTGGATGCTTTACAACTCTTACTGCCATGGAGAATCACTTAAGCTGAAGACTTTGCCCAATTTTTCATGAAAAACATCCAAGCTATTTGTTCCTCTTTTGACATCTCCAATCCCACATCAACTGCTCATATCCCTGACCCAAACCACCCCTGCCCTGCTGAATTCAGTCCTACTCCCTCTAGACTATATCATTCTGTCTGACTTCAGGACAAACTCCCCCCAAGATGTGGGGAAGATCCTCTAGAGAATGAGTCAATCCATGAGCCTATTTGACCCTATTCTCCCTGAAACATGACTTAGCCCCCTGGGTCACCGATTTAATAAATGCCATACTAACCCAAGGTTCCCTACCTTGCTTAAGAAAGCAATCATCAAGCCTATCCTGAAGAAACCTGGCTCTGACCCAAAAATAATTAGCAACTACCAGTCAGTCTCCAGCCTTCTCTTCTCCAAGGAAGTGGAAAAAGTGGTTCCCTCCAATGTCTTGACCTAGAAGAGTACAACATCCTGTACCATTCCAATCTGGCTTCAGAAAAGGCCATGGGATGGAATCTGTTCTGTTGACTCTCAATATCCAACTACATGCAAACCAAAGCAGCGATTCCCTTCTACTAGATCTCTCTGCTGCCTTCAATCAGTTCTTGATCTGACACTTAAGTAACATTGGCATTAAAGGCACAGCTCTCAAGTGGTTCATATTGTTTCTCTCTAAAAGAACTCAATCTGTTATATGGGCCAACAAACAATCCAGAGACCTCACCTGAGGAGTGCATCAAGGCTTGGTCCTCTCCCTAATCGTTTTTATCATTTACATCCAGCCTGTGACTTTTTCAGTCTTTCATCATTGAATGCCACCTATTTGATGTTGACATCCAACTATGCATGAAAATGGGGTCTGTCAACCTCAATGATTATATTACAGTAGTAGCCCAATGGCTTTGTGACCACAGACTTAAGCTATACCCCTCGAAATTGAAACTTCTCTAGCTCTATGGGATCACCTAGTACGATCACTACTTTCTCCGACAGATATCCTGTTACATCCTAAAGAGTCAGTACATTGCCTAGGACTCCAGCTTGATCAATACCTCAACAGAGGATTTCACATCGCTAAAGTGATAAGGACCACCTTTATGTACTTGCACTGTAATCTATGCAATGATCACCAGACAAATTGACTACCGCAATTCCCTATTTAATGGCATCACACAATATAGTATGAAGTGCCTTCAGTTCCTAGAAAGTACTGTTAAAATTTTGTAGGAGCCAGAACAACACACCACATTAAACCAATACTACACCAACAGCACTGGCTCCCAGTTGAAAACAGGAAAGCATTCAAAACTCTTTGCCTTTTTTTTATAAGTGTGTGAATAAGCAAGCACCCAAATACCTCTCCCTTGTCCTACACACTCACACGAAAACTCCAGTCATCCCAAATGTCCCTTCTTTCTTCTGTGGACTTAGCACTGACACATGTAAAGCAGGAATATAGCACAAACAGGTAGAGTGGCCAGAAGAGAAACATTTTTAAAATTGAGGTAGATCACTCTAATATAAGGTGTATGCCTTGTACCCTTTTCAGAGAAAAGAAGACTCAAGACCGAACATCAAGTCATGAGGCTCCAAGAAAGCAGGCTGAAG
Organism: Rhinatrema bivittatum; assembly: GCF_901001135.1. Classification (NCBI taxonomy): domain Eukaryota; kingdom Metazoa; phylum Chordata; class Amphibia; order Gymnophiona; family Rhinatrematidae; genus Rhinatrema; species Rhinatrema bivittatum. The sequence continues at coordinate 17,689,357 of NC_042626.1, read as the reverse complement.
AGTAATACGGGAAGACATTTCTTCAAGGAGAAAGTGGTGGATACATGGAATATCCTCCCAGGGGAGGCAAAGCCTGGGATAAGCCTAGAGGATCCTTAGTGGTGGGAAAGCGATGACAGGGCTGGAGATAAACTGAGATCTGACCAAAGCTCCCTCCCCACCCCTAAGGTCTGGCCTGATGGGACAAGAGATCTGGGTCGGACCCGGGGGGGGACCTGTACCTGAAACGGTGCATTTGGAAGGTCCATATCTTAAAACAAAGATTGCCGGACTCCAAATCCCCAAAAACCCCAGTGAAAGGAGATTGACCCTTCCACTGACAAGTGACAGTGAATGGATCAATCGGCAGTAAGTGATGAAGTGAAAAAATTAATATTAAATGCCTGACACTTAGCTCATTAGGCTATTACCCTGCAATTTGCATGCACCTGTGCTAAGCCTGCCACGAGTATTTTAGTGCAGGTTTTTGTGGCACTAAAGCCCTTTTTACATACCAGGGCTGCATTAGCACCGAAAAACCCCTACTAAAACACGTATTGCATTGGCCCCTCAGTGAGATACACTATAGCATAGTGGGATTGGCTAAGTATCAAGAGAGAGTTCAGAAACAAATATTTTGCCTCAGGTGTGAGATTTTTAAAAATGATGAAAGTAAAGGGGAAACTTTAATGATTCTGTTTCTTCTCAGTGATGATTACGTTACATAAAGAAAGATTTACTCATACCATATCGGCAGTAATTCAAAAGTTCACATGGCAAGCAACTTAAAAATGTTACGTTTAAGTTTTTGTGATTTGTAAATTCAGCAAGCTGCTCCTTAGGCAGTCCTCCTGCACCCCCCTGGGAGGAGCTGTGCTCAGAAATGTCCCATAGATGACATCGCTCACACCCAAACTCCCTGTGATTCAATCGAATGCTGTTCTTTGTGAGGTCACAGTGCCGCTGTTCCCAGCACAGCCATTCTAGAGAGGCAGCTTTCAGAACGTTCACCACGGCGACTCTAGAGAAAATTGTATTCACTATTGGGTGACTTTTGTCATTTGTCTGGAGAACACCTTCCCCACATTCTCCCTGCCCCCCCCCCCCCCCACTCATTCTTCCCCCTCCCTGTGCTCCCCTAATGGCTTTTAATTGAATCAGTCACAGAATAAGTGTTCAGTTCTAACAGCCAAATTATTTGGGTACTCTCTGTAGGCTATGATATCTATTAAAGCAAGAAAGGTGTTGTAGTCAGGGTCAGCGCTTCTATTAGGCAAACTAGGCGGTTACCTAAAGCATCACACTTTTGGGGGCAGTAAAATCCCACCAGCGCTGGACGCAGAGGGGTGCTGTGACAGACCCAATACTGCCGAAGAAGGGAGTCCTGTGATAGACCCATTGCCACGGGCTGCCAATAGGTAAGTTGGGGGAGGGCTGTGCATGACCGAAGGTTTGCCTAGGGCACCAAATACTCTTGTACTGGCCCTAGTTGTAGTATATGACCCTTTGAGACCTTGTAGGTTGCCTCTTCAGATGAAGGTTTCCTGAGAGAAGGAAACCTTTTTTATCTAGAGGATAGGATGGGGTGGGAATTATCTAGAGGATAGGATGGGGTGGGAATTCCCCCACAGTAAGGGTCATCCAAATGTGGCCAGAGAAAATTAGATTACTACCAGTTAGAGAAAATGAATCACTGAAGGGGTTAAAATTCTTGAGAACAGAATGCTAAGATCTGGTTCATTCTTGTTTGGAGGGCCTGTTTGGTCTTTACCACATGTTACTGGCTGATGAATTTCTTGCATTGCATTCCACAAACTCATAAAAGTGCACAGATCATTCATCTGCATTCAGCAATATATTATAATATATCTCTGTCTCACTCAGTGGTGTGTGGAAGAGACAAATCAGTAATGTGATAGAGTGCAGAGATACACAAGTAGTATTGCTGGACATGGTGAGGTATTCCAGGTAGATAAACAGAGCTAGGGGACACTCCATGAAGCTAAGGGAAAGCCACTTACTTATCCCTGAGTGTAAGCAGCATGAAATCTGGGATCCTGCCAAGTACTGGTGGCCTGGATTGGCCACTATTGGAAACAGGTTTCTGGACTTGATGGACCTTTGGTCTGACCCAGGATGGCAGTTCCTTTGATATACAAGAGAAATGTGAATGGATACGAGAATGTGTTACAGGGCTGAGATACAGCAGGGGGTTGAGTGCATACAGGGATGTGTTGCAGGGCTGAGGTCCACAAGGAGTATGAGTGGACGGAGACATGTCCTGGGGCTGAAATTCTGGAGGGTGGAGGGGGCAGTGAGTGGATATGGAGATATGTTACAGGGCTGAGATACAGGAGCGGGATTGTATTATGATGCAGTGCTGCAGTACTGAGTGGGTGTTTCTATACGATAATTTACAATGAGATATCAGTGACAGCTAATAGACAGACTTTATTACAGTCTCTAAAGGATGCAGACAGTTTTCATAGGTAGACCAGATCTCTTCTGCATGTTCCCTTCAGTTGTTTGCTGCACATCATAGCAGCTATGGTAGTGCGCTGAGGTGCTAAGTAACAGATGACTTGATTCGGTGTTACAGAACTTTGCCATAAGCCATGTACACGTGTAGAGATTGTGTAACCTGGTACCCAGCTAGTACAGGCCTGTCATTCCATCCCAGGAGCTGCCAGGGTTTCCAGGGCCCGGCGCTTACTGTGGTATGTCTTTAATTGGATCTGACACACTTGCAATCCTACTCCAATTATCTTTGGGATTTTGAACATGCCACCCATGTCTAGAGGAGCAAGCTGTGCAAATCCTTGCTGTGAGAAAGTCAGAGTAGCTTGTGTTTTTTTCTACCATGGTTGAGACTGGCAGCATAGTCTTTGGGTGAAAACTGGAAATGCAGGGGGCATTCATTACTGCCACATAAGCACCTGGGAGCACAGAGCACTTTCCTGATCTTCTCCAGCCCTAGGAAGGAGATGCTCTCTATCCCTGTGCCCCTCCCTTGAGCCCTCCAGCTCTAGAGATGGCAGACTCCCTATCCCTGTGCCCATACCCGAGCCTGTTTTGGTTTGATTGTCATAGTGCCTTTGTGATGTCATCAACCACTATGACTTCATGGTTATGAGCGAGAGGGTGAAGCAGATAAGTGCACAGGTGGTATTCTCAGTCCTCCCAGTTAAGGATAAAGGCCCAAGCAAGGAAGCTCACGTTCTGGAGATGAATGAATGGCTACGTACCGTAGATGGTGTCAAAAGGAGCATTTTGGTTTTCTGGACCATGGGATGCTATTCAAAGGACTGCCGAGCAGAGATGGGGTCTACCTGTCAAAGAGGGAGTGCAACATCGTCCAAAACAGACTGGCAAACCTACTGAGGAGGGATTTAAACCATCGTCGGGAATGGATGGAAAAAAAGGGTGACGTCCATGGGAAATAGAGTCCCAGATCTAGAGGCAGTCCTGGGAGAACCATGACTGGGATATGGTTATACCAGGCAATAATCCATTTAAGGATAGGAGTGGGATTGTATATGCTTTTTCCATAGTCGGCCCTAAATTATGGAATTCACTGCCTATTGCAGGAAAAAGATCTAGGCATCATAGTGGATAATACTTTAAAATCGTCGGCTCAGTGTGCTGCAGCAGTCAAAAAAGCAAATAGAATGTTAGGAATTATTAGGAAGGGAATGGTTAATAGAATGGAAAATGTCATAATGCCTCTGTATCGCTCCATGGTGAGACCGCACCTTGAATACTGTGTACAATTCTGGTCGCCGCATCTCAAAAAAGATATAGTTGCAATGGAGAAGGTACAGAGAAGGGCAACCAAAATGATAAAGGGGATGGAACAGCTCCCCTATGAGGAAAGGCTGAAGAGATTAGGGCTGATCAGCTTGGAGAAGAGACGGCTGAGGGGGGATATGATAGAGGTGTTTAAGATCATGAGAGGTCTTGAACGAGTAGATGTGACTCGGTTATTTACACTTTCGAATAATGGAAGGACTAGGGGGCACTTCTTGAAGTTAGCAAATAGCACATTTAAGATTAATCGGAGAAAATTATTTTTCACTCAACGCACAATTAAACTCTGGAATTTGTTGCCAGAGGATGTGGTTAGTGCAGTTAGTGTAGCTGGGTTCAAAAAAGGTTTGGATAAGTTCTTGGAGGAGAAGTCCATTAACGGCTATTAATCAAGTTTACTTAGGGAATAGCCACTGCTATTAATTGCATCAGTAGCATGGGATCTTTTTAGTGTTTGAGTAATTGCCAGGTTCTTGGGGCCTGGTTTTGGCCTCTGTTGGAAACAGGATGCTGGGCTTGATGGACCCTTGGTCTGACCCAGCATGGCAATTTCTTATGTTCTTAGGTAGACTTTTTTTTTGTTTTTAGCTTTTATATTTATTATTGCAATCAGTTTTTAATATTTTATATTGTCTTGTTTTGTCTGAACTCTGCTAATATTTACATAATGTTGTACACCACTTAGTACAATTAATTTGCTTTCAATGGTTGATAAAAAAAATTGTAAATAAAGAAATTAAAGAAATAGAATTACAGGGCTTACAAGGTAAGTAGGAAGCACCACGGGTTAATGCAGAGAAAGGAAATGGAGCATCCATTTATATTGGTATAATATACAGACCTCCTTTGTAGGCATAAGAAATGGACAGAGGTTTAATTGAAGACATTCACAAAATTGCTATGAAAGGGGAGATGCTATTGCTACCGGTAGGTGATTTCAGTCTGCCAGATGTTGATTGGAATATCCCTTCTGCAGTGTTACCTAGTACAGGGGTGAACAAACTTTTCAAGCAATGGCCCCTTTTCCATCCATGCAGTTGTTTGTGGACCCCCAAGTTGGATTACTCCATATACTGTGTACGCACACACGTACATAAGAACATAAGAACATAAGAACATGCCATACTGGGTCAGACCAAGGGCCCATCAAGCCCAGCATCCTGTTTCCAACAGTGGCCAATCCAGGCCATAAGTACCTGGCAAGTACCCAAAAACTAAGTCTATTCCATGTAACCATTGCTAATGGCAGTGGCTATTCTCTAAGTGAACTTAATAGCAGGTAATGGACTTCTCCTCCAAGAACTTATCCAATCCTTTTTTAAACACAGCTATACTAACTGCACTAACCACATCCTCTGGCAATAAATTCCAGAGTTTAATTGTGCGTTGAGTGAAAAGAACTTTCTCCGATTAGTTTTAAATGTGCCCCATGCTAACTTCATGGAGTGCCCCCTAGTCTTTCTACTATCCGAAAGAGTAAATAACCGATTCACATCTACCCGTTCTAGACCTCTCATGATTTTAAACACCTCTATCATATCCCCCCTCAGCCGTCTCTTCTCCAAGCTGAAAAGTCCTAATCTCTTTAGTCTTTCCTCATAGGGGAGCTGTTCCATTCCCCTTATCATTTTGGTAGCCCTTCTCTGTACCTTCTCCATCGCAATTATATCTTTTTTGAGATGCAGCGACCAGAATTGTACACAGTATTCAAGGTACGGTCTCACCATGGAGCGATACAGAGGCATTATGACATTTTCCGTTTTATTCACCATTCCCTTTCTAATAATTCCCAACATTCTGTTTGCTTTTTTGACTGCCGCAGCACACTGAACCAACGATTTCAATGTGTTATCCACTATGACGCCTAGATCTCTTTCTTGGGTTGTAGCACCTAATATGGAACCCAACATTGTGTAATTATAGCATGGGTTATTTTTCCCTATATGCATCACCTTGCACTTATCCACATTAAATTTCATCTGCCATTTGGATGCCCAATTTTCCAGTCTGACAAGGTCTTCCTGCAATTTATCACAATCTGCTTGTGATTTAACTACTCTGAACAATTTTGTGTCATCTGCAGATTTGATTATCTCACTCGTCGTATTTCTTTCCAGATCATTTATAAATATATTGAAAAGTAAGGGTCCCAATACAGATCCCTGAGGCACACCACTGTTCACTCCCTTCCACTGAGAAAATTGTCCATTTAATCCTACTCTCTGTTTCCTGTCTTTTAGCCAGTTTGCAATCCACGAAAGGCCGCTTGGCAATAGTGATCATAATATGATCAAATTTGATTTAATGACTGGAAAAGGAACAGTGTGCAAATCCAAGGCTTTCGTGCTAAACTTTCCAAAGGGAAACTTTGATAAAATGAGAAAAAGTTTTAGAAAAAAACTGAAAGGAGCAGCTACAAAAGTAAAAAATGTCCAAGAGGCGTGGTCATTGTTAAAAAATACCATTCTAGAAGCACAGTCCAGATGTATTCCACACATTAAGAAAGGTGGAAAGAAGGCAAAACGATTACCGGCATGGTTAAAAGGGGAGGTGAAAGAAGCTATTTTAGCCAAAAGATCTTCATTCAAAAATTGGAAGAAGGATCCAACAGAAGAAAATAGGATAAAGCATAAACATTGGCAAGTTAAATATAAGACATTGATAAGACAGGCTAAGAGAGAATTTGAAAAGAAGTTGGCTGTAGAGGCAAAAACTCACAGTAAAAACTTTTTAAAATATATCCGAAGCAGAAAGCCTGTGAGGGAGTCAGTTGGACTGTTAGATGATCGAGGGGTTAAAGGGGCACTTAGAGAAGATAAGGCCATCGCGGAAAGATTAAATGATTTCTTTGCTTCGGTGTTTACTGAAGAGGATGTTGGGGAGGTACCCGTAATGGAGAAGGTTTTCATGGGTAATGATTCAGATGGACTGAATCAAATCACTGTGAACCTAGAAGATGTGGTAAGCCTGATTGACAAACTGAAGAGTAGTAAATCACCTGGACCGGATGGTATACACCCCAGAGTTCTGAAGGAACTAAAAAATGAAATTTCAGACCTATTAGTAAAAATTTGTAACTTATCATTAAAATCATCCATTGTACCTGAAGACTGGAGGATAGCAAATGTAACCCCAATATTTAAAAAGGGCTCCAGGGGCGATCCAGGAAACTACAGACCGGTTAGCCTGACTTCAGTGCCAGGAAAAATAGTGGAAAGTGTTCTAAACATCAAAATCATAGAACATATAGAAAGACATGGTTTAATGGAACAAAGTCAGCATGGCTTTACCCAGGGCAAGTCTTGCCCTGGGTAAAGTCTTGCTCTGGGTAAAGCTAATCGGAGAAAGTTCTTTTTTACTCAACGCACAATTAAACTCTGGAATTTGTTGCCAGAGGATGTGGTTAGTGCAGTTAGTATAGCTGGGTTTAAAAAAGGATTGGATAAGTTCTTGGAGGAGAAGTCCATTACCTGCTATTAAGTTCACTTAGAGAATAGCCACTGCCATTAGCAATGGTAACATGGAACAGACTTAGTTTTTGGGTAATTGCCAGGTTCTTATGGCCTGGATTGGCCACTGTTGGAAACAGGATGCTGGGCTTGATGGAGCCTTGGTCTGACCCAGTATGGCATTTTCTTATGTTCTTATACACACACACACACACACACACACACCATACAGGTTCCTATTCACACACATACACACACAACCCTCCAGTCAGGCTCCCATTCACATCCCTGCCCCCAGTCAAGTTCCCATTCACATTAACCCTCCCCAGTCAGGCTCCCATTCACCCACATCATTCCCCCAGGTCAGGCTCTCATTCACACACACACCACACTCCAAGGTCAGGCTCTCATTCATTCATACATACACACACACACACACACACACTTACACACAAACACACACACACATATACCAGCGGGAGCCATTCTGCTGCTCCTCATCATGTGCTGGCCCGAGCACTAATCAAACCACGCGAGCCTAGCACTTCCTCTATGCTGATCTTGTGCATCGCGAGATCAGCATAGAAAATGTGCTTGCTGCACATGTTTCGAACAGTATATGCCAGCACCGAGAAGGGGCTCCGTCTTCTTTCTTCGGCCACCGGTGAAATGGGGGTCCTCACGGGCCTTTTTCTCTTCCGGGCCGCCAGTGGGATAGAGTCCACCAGCGGCCTCACGGGCGTTCTGTACTTCCGGTTTGCCAGTGGGATGTGATCTACTGGCGGTTTCCACAGGCCTCTTCCTCTTCTTGGCTGCCGGTGGGACAGGTCCACCAGCGGCCTTGCAGGCTGCTTCTTCCGCCGCTCCTCCAGGTGTGCCGCCCTGGGCAATTGCACGGTGTGCACACCCGGTAGCGCCGGGCCTGCATATAGAAATATAATCCCATGCTCACGGAAAGTTTATTTCATACCAGCTCAAATAAAAGGATTTATTTGTATTAGAAGTGTGTGTTCATTTATTTAAACCTTCTTCCTAACCGCTTTCCTTTAAAGGTTGATGATGGGCTGAGATACCTGTCCTCATGCAGGAGAGAGAGAAAGGTGTGTTTGTTGGGGGTAGAAGTAATCCACACCCCTTTTGGGCGTATTAGCCTTTGAAAGATGAGCCAGGTGAAGGAGTCTAAGCTGACAGTCCTGACTGTGGCAGTGGAGAAAATAAACCGTGTTGAGCCTGGATGCAGCCTCAGGAGGGAGGTAAAGGGACCGGATCTTGGCTGTACCCGAAATCCAGACTTCAGATCTGCCAGATGTCTTGAAGCCTCTTCCTCTCGCTGACCCTCCCCAGAGAGGCATCAGAGCGTTTCCAGGGCCTGAAATGCAAAGATACTGTCACTCCTTTAATAAGCACTGCTCTGAAGACTTGTAGCTCCCTTAGACAGGTAAGACAGCAAGAATTTCAATTTCATTATCAAGGACTTATAGGCAGAAAGAAAGAGCTGTTGGACAATCGGAAGACCTTTCAAGCTAACCAGGTCTGCATCACTGTAAGGTAAAGAAGCACAACCATGTCTGCTTCATTCTGGGGGGAATATAATGTGCTGTAGCTAGAAGAATCAGTTATGGGCAGTTTGCTCCAGTTTTTCCTGGAGCTTTTCCCGATAAAGTTCTGCAAATCATGCTTCCCCATCACTATGTAGTGGACTAGAATAATTGGTTTGGTTACCTTCATCTCCTGCTTTTGCAGCACTGTGGGGGATGTTCACAGGTGCTTCTTGTGTGTGCCTGTCTTTATTCTAAGATCAATGATGGGGGTTTTTTCCTTTAAAGTTTAGATGGTAAAATACACTTGGAAAAGTCAATCTGTTGAACGATTGGACCAAGATAAGAATTAAGGCAGGTCCAGTCCCGTGGACCTGGCTGTCTACATTCCCTCCCAGCTCCCAGATCCTCCTCCAGCTCTCCACAAAGCCAGAGTCGCTGAGAAGAGCTGAGGGAGGAGCTGCACCCCTCTGCCGTGAGACATGGGGCACTGCTGCCGTCTGGCCCTGTGACTGCTGATGCCTAATCCTCCTTTTCCATGGCTGCACTTCCATGCACCGCCGGGGAAAGGGAGGAGGTGTCAGCAGTTGGGGTACAGACTATAGCAATGCTCTCATACTCTTTTTTTTTTTTTTTTCTTTTCCTGCTCTATTGCCGCCTATTCCATGGCAGATGTGGAAAGCTGAGAGATAGTGGTGTGGAAGAGTGGGAGGTGAAATAGAACTGGGAGAGGAAGGAAGTGAAAGAGATAGGGAAGTGGTGAAAAGAGAACTAACAGGTGATGTCTGACACAGGTGATGGTGAAGAGGGTGGGGGAAGAGAGCTAAGAATGGCCATGGTTAAAGAGAGCCCAGAGGTAGATATGAGGGGAGGTGAAAGAAAGTCAAAGGTGTGGATTGGGGTGGGGGGAAATGGAAGAAAGCCAGAGGTGGTGATGAGGCAGCCAGAGAGGGTAGCTATTTGGATACCCTGGAGGGCAGGAGATTACTGATTAATGGGGGAACAACCCAGCTAGGGGATGATAGAGGACTGAGAGTGTGTGATAGGTTGGGTCAGGGAGAAGTGGAGGGTGAGAGAAGAAGAAGGAGCAGAGAGAGAGATAGGAGGAGGTGAGATCCAGGTGTGAGTGGATGGAAAAACCAAATTGGTGGTGATGGAAGGGAGAGATACAGGGGGCAGAAAAGAAGAAGCTTAAAGGAAAAGATCAAGGTTAGAGACCGATATTGGGGAGAGAGTGAAGAAAACGTGAGGGAAAAGAAGAAAGAGATCCTGGAAAATGGGTGAGAAGAGACAGACGAGGAAAGCAGAGACTGAGATCTGCATGATAAGGGGGACAGATAGAAAAGCCTTCTGATTTCAGTGCAGAGATTGGAATAATGCGTAACCCAGCGGAAACACGGAGCAGCAACGCTCCTGGAGTCCACGCAATTCTCTGAAGGCTGCTGTAGCTTTCCTTGGGTCACATCAGGGACATCTAGTCACCTCTGCAGAAAGGACCTGGGAGCTCGTGTGCAATATTTTGAGAGAATTCTGTCTCTATTAAAACATTTTTATATCGCGTTATCTAAAATTCTATGCGGTTGAAAACCCATGCATTCATAAAAAAAATAATTACATTTTCAGAATCTGCAAAGAATCCTATGATTGAAAGGCGACATTAAGTATTAAATTATTGCATGTTCTAGGTACAGTTTCTTTTTATTTTATAATCTGAGTGTGGCAGAGCTGGCGAGGACCATAGGATAAGAAAATGAGAGCATGGCGCTGATCATTTGTGTAAGAATCTACGTGGGGCACAGCTCCCTTCTTGCCACATGCTTTGTCGGTTTGGTTTTTTTTTTTTGCCAGGGTGAGGGGGGGTGGGTGCCTGCTTTCTGGTCTCACCCTTTCTCACCTCAGCCTCTCTGAAGTGACCTTTGCCTAATTGGGCTGTTAGAATTATCCAAAGACAAGGCACACAGATCCCTTCATCGGCTGTGCCCGTACCTGTGCCTGTGGAGCTTTCGATGAACCTTAGGTTGTCAGAGATACCAAGGGACCCAGTTCCTGGAGGGAGACCTTAGGCCAGCCCTGAATCTCTGGGCAAGCAGGACGCTAACCCTGAGCAGTGAGCCAGAGCGGCATCACACTGCCCTTATGAGTCAGTCTGTGAGCACAGGATCCCAAAAGGGAAGGGGAGCGCCAAAAGCAAACCTCCCAGGCCCCCATTTACCCAGGGCATCATCTGGTCCAGTGACTGCCCTGCCTCTGGCAATCCCCATCGTGATGCATTCTAGCACTTGTAGCACTGATTTGAAAGGGTAGAATCAGGGACATAAGTTCAGTCAACGTCCCTTCTCCCGCTCCCATCACAGCTTAAAACAACCCTCCTCCCCCCCCCCCCCCACCACCACCTAGAATTGCCACTACCCCCACTGCTCACTGTTTCTGAAGCTCCTGCATCTCTGCAATCTGCATAGCTCAGTGACTGAACTGCAAGACTCCCGCTTCTCATCCTTCATTGCGAGGACAATGCTGAGTGCACGGGGACTGAAAGCTGTGAGGAGCCACGAGTTGGCAGCAAAAGAGCCGCAAGCCAGCCACAGTCATACTGTGACCCAGTACTGGGTCATGAACCCAAGTTTGAAAAACCTTGCCCATCACCCTTTAATAGTTCCCCCGTACCACTGAGGATGGCCATGTTCACAAACGAGTCAGCAGCTATCTCACAGGCAATGGATCGGATTAGTTTAGAGTGGCTCTAAACTGAGGTGTAGCCCTGGGGGTTAGATTGGTGGGCTAGGAAGTTGGGGTTCATAGTGATGCTCCTTCTGAGCTGGGGAAAGCTACTTCTCCCTTGCTGCTTGAAGTGCAAACTTAGGTGATAAGCCTTGTGGAGTAGGGCTGTTAACTCGCCTTGACTTAGATTTGGAAAGGTGGGTAATGCAATGTAATCCAAAAACAAGACCATATCCTGCCGGCACCAATCAGAGTCTATTCCATGGGTGAGAGTAGGCTTCCAGGGGGTGGGAACTGCTGAATGAAATGAAATAAATATATATACCCTGAATTTCTAAAAAAAAATATATATATATCTATAAAATGTGCAATTTATAAATTGTATATATATATACAGCACATATAGCTTTCATATATTTATTTAAGCATTTTATATAGTCATTCCAGTAAAGATCTCAATGGTTCACAATATACACACACTCATAGCTCGAGGATACGTGACTACTTGAGGAGACATTCCTCATTCGGGGCTGCACATTCATAAAACAATAAAATAATTCAACGAGTAGATATGTAGTGATAGTCTCTAAAGGTTTATAAGGGTGAGAGAGGGGCCCTGGGTTTCTGATGGATTCAGGGCTTGTGGTGAAAGGGATTTGGGGTTGGCATCTTGGAAAGAGCTCAGGGTCTGCATGTTTTTCAGTGGAAGGGAACTCCAGCTTTGCTGTGTTTCTGGAGGGAAGGGGCTTGGTGTTGGTGTTTCTGTGCTGGGAAGGGCCTCCAGGTTTGCTTGTGTTTGTGGTGGGAAGAGACCCGGCTTTCCATGTGCTTGTGATGGGAAAAGAAAGCCTAGGGTGAAAGATGTTACTTCAGACTCCGTGTGAAGCTTTTCTCGCATTTTTCTCCCACTAGATGTGCCTGAAACCATAATCTGGCCCCTTGTGCCTTTACTGTGGTTTCTGCTGTATCCCTAAGTCGCCTGCCTTGGATCCTTTCAGCAGCCGTACATCTGGCACGAGGCGTGTTCACTGTTCCTGGCGGGAGCTCCTCTGTCTCTCTTTAATAAGACCTCCTTTGATATCTTATCCTCTTGCCTCCAGAGGAGGAAAAATTGATCAAACCTCAATGTTGTAATTTGGAATTGGCTCCTCTGACGCTTCAGTTCAGTAATAGATACCTCCAACAAAAGGCAGGTTTATAAGCAGTGAGGCTACCTAGCACTGAGGAAACTTATCACAAGGATGCACAGATGTGAAGAAAATATTCTTAGATAAAGATAAGGGGGGAAGGGGACTAGCAGGAGTGGGGGTATGAAACGGGTTAAGCTTCTCTGTGACTCTGGAAAGAGGGAGCTCTTTTTTTAAATACCAGTTCTGATGAAACCTGAAGCACTTCCTTACACAGCGTGCACCGAGTCCCTGAACTTATTATTAGGGATGCGCAGTTGTTTTAAATGAACGGGTAATCCGAAACAAAAGGGACCGTTTTTGTTTCATTCTACCCAGAATGAATACCGTACGCAGGCCTAATGCAAAAATACAAAAAAGCTTTTTTTTTTTTGTTTTGGCAAACAGTGCGCACTATTTACCAAGATCAAAAAACCCCACGGATCCCTCCCCTGCCCACCGCAAACAAGTGGTGCTGGGGTCTTCCCGAATCCCTCCCCCGCCAGACAGAGCACCCAGGGACCGCCCTGACCCCCACTTCCCCCTTGTCTGGCAGGAGCAGGATTGTGTTATTTGAGACTGGGGCCAGATGGTGGCACTTTGGTGCCTGTGCAGCGAGCGTACGAGGAGATGGGGCCACCCGGCCCTGAGGCTATTTCCAGATCTCTGCGGCAGGGGCAGGAGTGACTGGGGTTTGCTCCTCCTCCTTTCTTTTACCTGAACATGGCCCCCCCCCCCCGCAGAAGGGGTAATTGGGAACCAGGGAAGGACCTGGCCCAGGCCACTTTTTCTGGGGCAGGAGTGGGGGCTGGGAGAGGTCTGCGGAGGCCCCAGCTGGGCTTGGCTCGGCCCAGTTCTGCAGGCCCAGGCTCCAGCATCTTTTTATTTGCCAGCCTTTCTCTTTAGCAGGGGTTAGGGAATTGAAAGGACCTGGGGACGGACCAGGAGCAGCAGACGAAGTGGGAAGGCCCAGTTGCAGGTTTTTGTTGTGGTTTTTTTTTTTTTCTTTGTTTTGGTTTGTTAAACAAATTAAACCGAGATAAATATTACATGAAACAAACACCTCCCCCCCCCCCCCCGCCCCCGAAACAAAATGACTGTGGCTTCATATCCCACTTATTATACAACAGGAACCCCCAGGGAGCTGAGTTCTTGTGCCTAGGGTATATAATATATATATTATCTGTCACTCATTGTATGTTACATTAAACTCCAAGGGGGGAGACTGGGGAGCAGTGTCAGAAAATATAGCTTTAGTGAAAGGATGAGGGATGAATGCCACGGATCCGAAAAGGAGGCCGCGGAGCCAAAAATGGTCACGGAATTCTAGAAGCCGGGAAGAAGCACAGGGGGTAACCAGTGGCCAAAAGCTACCCCCTCTTCTCACAGCTCTACACTGCCTCCAGATTCGCCCAACAGTGTTCATCCTGTCCTGGATTTACCTCTTTGCATGCAGGAATTTGTAATTTTTCTTTTCCTAGGGAATGCAATAGAGAAATCAGATCTACAAGTCCTTGCATACAATGGAGTTAACCCAGGACGGGACCAGCTCTGTTGGGCAAATTTGAAGCCAATTGGCGACGCTCGCTTTCTGCTGCCTCTGCTTTCACTGTTGCTTCTCACTTACAAGTGCGTTCACTCCTTGCTACCTCTCCTTTCTTATCACCCCTTACCGGGATACATCCTGGCATTTGTGCATGGGAATAACTAGGCAGACTGTATGGGGACGGTTGCTCTCTTATTGCAGTTTGTCGTGATTTTATAAGTATTTGAACACTTTCTCAAGAGCAGTTTGTTCCAGTGCTCTTAATGTGGAAGGTGATCCTGGTCACTGCGCTTTGCTGAGTGGGGGAGACACCCTAAGGTGGGCAGGGAAGGGGCTGCCTTTGCTTTCGGGATGTGCTCTTTACGTTATTTTCTCTTTTCTTCTAGGAGAACTTCCCAAAGGCCTCTGGGAGCACATCGAATGGGTGGTGTCTGCCTGCCTATGTCCTGTCTTTACACCAAAGCAAGCTGCCTCCACAGTATTTGAAGGTAAAGGGCAGGCATGTTCTTCGGACACTGTGCGTTTTGTGATCTGACGTCATGAAAAACAGGCCTTCCCCTGAAGAGATTTCTAGTGGATGCCTTCACCTCCAGGCGGACCTTGAACACCTGGAGGTACTTCCAGGAGCTTCCATCCATGGCCGTCACCTCCAACGTTTCTAGAGCCGATAGCCTTACCCTTCACATGCTTTTCAGGTTCTGAAGGGCTGCCTTCTGGGTTGTTTTGGCATCCAGCCGCATCCCCTACATAAAAAGACAATTTAAGGGGAAGGAATGTGCTGAATATAATTTAAAAGGTGCTAATTTACTCAGGGAACACACGCTGCACTAATAACATCAAATAGGTGCTGCTTTACCAGAGGAGTGCACCTTGCACAGATAACAGTGAAAAGGCACTGATTTACTAAATGAGCGTATGTTGCACCTGTAAGTAAAACGATACAAATGTAACAATATTTTGCCCTGCGAAATCAATAAGACACCAGCCCCTTTCATAGGTCTGAACTATCAAAGCATTGAAAACTAAATTATACTCTGCAATGCACCTGCTTGGAGTAAACTTGTCCTAACCTGTGCATCCTGCCTGCATTTGAGGCTCCAATTACAGCTGCTTAGTCAAGGGTCAGAAGAGATTTCTGGCTACCAGGGGCTGAGTACAATTTTCACTAACTCCAGACCAACGGAGACACTTGGAAGACCTCCAAGAAGTTTTCTATAGCTCTTCAAGGGACCTCCAGCTCCAGGTTTGAAAAATTGGATGAACTGGGCTGAAGACTGTGAAATCCCAACAGATCTATTTACAGAATCCCCTTTAGAAAGTGGCTGCAGCCATAGTAGGTTGGTCTATCATGAACAGTAACTGGTCACTGGTGGACAGGAGGTCTATGGCTCCGTCCACATGCAGGCAGCTCGGGGTGCCACCTCCTCCTGCATATTCCCATCACCCCCCGCCAGATGCGCTGGCCAGCACTCCCTTTCTGTTTTACCCTACCAACATCGACCCTGCTTATGGACCCGTGTTCCCTTATATTCCCTTCCCTGGTCACTTCGGCGTCTATGACTGTCCCTTTGAACCCGCCTTCATCCAGAAGAGGAACGAGAGGGAGCGGCAAAGGGTGAAATGTGTGAATGAGGGCTACGCCAGACTCCGGGGCCACCTTCCAGGCGCCCTGTCAGAGAAGCGCCTCAGCAAAGTGGAAACTTTACGAGCTGCCATTAAGTACATCAAGTACCTACAGGACTCGCTGAGCCGATCCTCAGAGGGGGCAGCGGCAGAGTCCATGGGCAGCAGCCTCAAAGGGGGCGCGACCCCGAGAATTTCTTGTGGAGTGAAACTGGACTGTGGAAGTGATGGGGAGTCCAAGGTGTCTCGAGCATCTTCATCAGAACCACCTTCCTCTTCTTCACCAAGCTGTGAATCTGAGGAGTGCAGTCGCCGAGGTCTTTGACAACTCCTGTTGGACTGGTTAGCTCTTCTTTTTATTTCAGAGAATTTAACTCTTTAGAAGGAGAAGTGGCCTGCTCCTCAGGGTACGTTGCCTGAGCAATCTTTGGCAGTCACAATAATGCAGTGCTTTTCTGACTTTTATCCCATCTGATGCTATTTAAGTATTTGAAAATTCACACAGCCCCAGTCATCGACCAAGACAAACCAGCAAGCAAGCAAGAACATAGGCATTATGTTTCTAAAAGTTTCAGGATTGTGTAATAACATAAATATGTAAATCTGTGTTTTTACATTTATTATAGGATGTATTCTCATCTCATCCCCTTCCCAAGCCCCCTTTCCAGTGAGTCTCTCTCTCAAAATCCTCCTTCTAGCTAGCCAACCTCCTCTCTCAAACCTCTCCCCCCACTATAACTTCTTTCCCAAATCCCACCTCCACCTCCTGATGATCCTCTCTTTCAACCCATTCCTTCCTGACACTAAGCAGCCTGGTGACTCAGGTGGGACGTGCTCTGCAACCCCCATGGGGAACGAACCTAGTTCAATCTCTGAGTTGGGTTTTCTACTCTTCTGATTAGCTGAGGCTAGGGATGTTATAGAGGTGGTGTTTGCATCCCCCCTAGGAAGTTAGAAACATGATGACAGAATAGACCATGTGACCCAACCATCCAATTAATTTAGCATTATAATTCTCGTCACTCCCTCAGAGATCCCCCTGTATTTATCCCATGCTTCCTTGATTCAGATACTGTTTTTGTCTCCACCATTTCTACAGGGAGGCTGTTCCACACATCCACCACCCTCTCTGTAAAGAAATATTTCCTAAGATTACTCCTGAGTCTACCCTCTTTCAACCTCATCTCATGATCTCTCGTTCTAGAGCCTCCTTTCCATTGAAAGAGGCTCCCTCCTGTGCGTGGAAACCTTTGAGATATTCGAATGTCTCTATCGTATCTCCCCTATCTCGCCTTTCCTCTAGGGTGTACATGTTTAGATCTTTAAGTCTATCCCCATATGCTTTAGAACAAAGACCACTGACCATTTTAGTAGCCACCCTCTAGACCAGGTCCATCCTGTTTCCATCCTTTTGAAGGTTGGCGTCTAGAATTGTACACAGTGTTCCAAGGGTGGTTATTGCTTAAAAATGACACCTAATCACCAGATGCAGGGCTCTGGAGGGAGCCCCTGGTGCATGGCCCCTGATCCAGCACCGTCACTGCAATGACCAGACTCGCCAATGTTGGGAGGTGGGGGATGAAAAACAGAGGAAACAAGCTCCGAGTAGTTACGAATGAAGGTTCATGGCACCAGATCCAAGTGAGCCAGAAGCCAAAAGGGGCAGAAGAAAATGGCAGGGTCCAAAAAATGGATTACAGACTAGAGAAAAAGGGCAGTTCTCCTTCAGCAGGACACATGAGAGGAAGTTCTTGTTTACGGTGTCTACTCAGACGGCTGCAGCCCCCACTCAGGATGTGACATATGTAGTGATTTTATTATGGTGATTAAAAAAAAAAACCCCACTTCCGATATCCCGACGCTGCAAAAGAGGAGCCACTTGACAACACCTGTCGCTTGCCTAGACTCGTCCCCAGCAGCCTTCGGACGCCCTTTCCTTCCTGTCTGTCTGCACATCTCTCCATCCCCTTTGATATTCACCAGAAAGAGATTTTTTTTTTTTTTTTTTTTTGCTGTTTACCTTTTGTAACATTTCATTTCTCTCTTTAAAGTAGGCCGGCCCTGGCAGTAATAATGTTCTGTCACACTAGCTTGGAAAGCGTGCCTGGGATGGAGGGAGAAAACGGGAATCCTGGGAGCTAAAATTTTCAGAACGATCGGGGGTGCTAAACTCAACCCAAATCACCTTGCCCTAGCCCCACCGAAGGAGTCTGTTCAATGTTGGGAGTGCTCAGCGCCCACTGTACCCACTGAGCTGGCACCTAGGATGGGAAGCTGCCACTTACAGGCTTTCCCTCATATCATTGTCACTATCCAAGAGTTTCAAAAGCACCGGGGGGGGGGGGGGGGGGTGCTCTCTAAACCCAGAGAAGCACCTCCCTGTTCTGTTTTTAAACTCCTTCAGAGGAGCCAATGTTGTTGTTACCAAAAAAAAAAAAAGAAGCAGATAAGAAAGGATTTCTCGTCTGTCCTGCCCCTGTTCTTTTTGAGGATCTTGTTATTGTAGTTTGGTGCCTGTGCCAGCGTCAGACACAGGGAGAGGGGCTTCCTCACACCAGGCTAGGATGATGGAGGGTAGAACATGAGCACAGCTGCTAATTCCTATCAGAATAAGGCAGCAACCTGCAGTTACAGTTCTTCTTCCATTTTTGGTCCTCTGCTGACCCAGGATGTGCCACATTTATTCTGCTGCAGAGAGCAAAGTGAGAGTTTACCTGTGTTTACATGCATTCAGGGAGTCCTCTTCCACACCCTGCTGGGCTGAGAGCACCTCCCCTGCCCAGCCATGGACAAGGGCAGGACTTAAGCAGCTGCCTGGTCCAACTATTGGGAAATACACCCCAGAGGAGGAGGGGGGGGGGGGGGGAAGATAATCATGCTGGAGAAGGTGGGGGTGGGGTGGGGAAGGTGCTGAAGATCCTACACGTAGAGGTGCGTGAGAAGGAAATCCAACCCTGACCACGAAGCTCTAGTGCGGTCACTCAGCTGGACAGAACAGGACAGTGGCACAGTGGTATATAAAGGATGGTAAATACCTAGTGATGCACGTGTGGCCTTACTTTAAATATTCATGGTACCGCTGGGACAGCCACACCACCTCAGCCAGAAATAGTAAATATGACAGCAGACAACACCACGACGCAGACCCACTTCACCCATTTCTCTTCCCTTCCATGGTAACACCGCACACACTTCTTGGCTGCTGCACATCGCCAAGGATCCTATTTCCTAGTGCTTTCTTGAAATTCTGACACAGCTCCCACCATCTCCAACCTGAGGCAATTCCATGCCTCCTCTGCCTTTTCTGTGAGGTAGGCTTAAAAAAAAATATATATATATATGCAAACTATGTCCATAATCAGGGGACATGCACATGTCATTTTAATTCTTAGTTGCCCAGCTGCCTCTTACTATTAAAGACTCTGATCTGAAAACCTTGTCTGAGAATGAACCCTCATATTTTAGCCCAATCTGTTTGGCAATCTATGAATGAAATTATTCGCCTTAACATCCATAATTGAAACCTGGATTTTGAAGTAATGTATTTAAAGGATCCCAGGGTTTCTATAGTGTTCTGATATGGACCCTGAATTGGACTGGAAACCATGGATGATGCTTAGGGCTACTATCTCACTCGGGTCAACCTAAAGAGGCTGATCCAGTCCTGGTTTAGCCCTATTGCAGGGGTGGCCAACTCCAGTCCTCAAAAGCCACATGCACGCACTGGAAGCTGTGCATGCAAATCTATCTCATGCATATTCATTGTGGATATCCTGAAAACCAGGCCTGTTTGTGGCTTTTGAGGACTGGAGTTGGCAAACCTGCATGCTTTGATTTGTACTTCAGACTTCCCAAAGAGAAGTAAAACTACAACTTTGCATGCACTGGAAACGCGTTCAAGACTAGATCAGAGTCTTTGCATTGACCTGGGTCAGGTAGCAACTCTAATGAAGTTACAATATAAAGAGGCACTGTATAGTTTTGTCTGTAGGGAGAGGCTAAGCCAGCCTTGGTTTTCCATCCATTGCACTGCAATGAATGGTAGCTCCTGTGTCTTAAGTAACTGGAACTACAAATCTATGCATGCAATGAGAGTATTAAATCAGTAATGTTTAATCTAATAAAAAGGTATCACCTGCAACTTGTTTGGTGACTTTTATTTCTAGAGTTTCTCTAAGAAAAGCATGAGCTACAAGTCCATAGATGCTCTGGGGTAAAACCAGTAGTGGATCAGCTTTTCCCTTATGGCATGGAGCTATATAGTGCTACTGCATCCTTGCAGACCCCTGGGAGCCCTGCTAGGTGTAACCTGTGCCAGCACTGCTGCTGTACCTGTCAGCGTGATGCCTTTCCTCCCTTTGCCCACTAGATGTCCTCAGAGATTAGCATTAGAATGCTTCGTCTCGAAGGAAGGCTGCTGGGAGTGGTGGTGAGTGACCGCTGCGCAGCCCGTCTGCCTTCGGAGCCCATGTGATCCAGCCCT
Source organism: Rhinatrema bivittatum (assembly GCF_901001135.1). Taxonomy (NCBI): domain Eukaryota; kingdom Metazoa; phylum Chordata; class Amphibia; order Gymnophiona; family Rhinatrematidae; genus Rhinatrema; species Rhinatrema bivittatum. The sequence goes on along the minus strand of NC_042626.1, from coordinate 17,669,048 downwards.
CCGCCCAGAACATCTTTCAGACTGAGGCAGGCATCAAAGGGGCGCACCTCTATGTGCAGATATTTTCCTGCTGGTGATTCTGTTGCTGAGAGTGCACTTAGCCCTCTCTATAGGAAAGGAGAGGAAGGGGGAGGTATTCGGCCTCTCCCACCAGGGCCTGCCTCTTCTCCCTCCCTCCCACAGCCCACCATAGATTCCTTCATGTCATCAGCCCCCAGCTTACTCTTCTCCTGCCCAGAATGAAACCGTGGTGGCACGTTTCAGTCCGCAGCCAGAAGTGGACATTTTTTTACAGGTCCTTCAGATGGAGAAATAATGAACCAAAGTGTTCCTGCTTCTTCGTCTTTAGATGGAGAAGAACCTGTAATACTGACAAATATATTCAATGTGGAAAGAAAATTCCAGACTTGTCGGGGTACGTTAAGGAGCTTCAGGAGAGGAATATGGCATTAGTCAAGGACAAAGAATACTCCCATCTAGGAAACTTAACTTGAGATTTATTCATTTTCCTCGATTCCTCCTTCATTTCTCCCTTGGGGGTTACTTAGGAAATATTATTCGGAAGCGTTACAAATACCTCCTGAGGTTTTCCCTTCCTCCTTAGTCAAATTGTATTACCTTCTGTTGCATTACCCTCTTTGAGAGAGAGTATAGAGAAGGGAGGAAGAGCAATTACAAGGCTGAGATTTGTCCACCTATCTGCAAAGACAGATTCGAGAGCCACTCTTTTAATGGGTTATGGTTAAGGGTCAGATAGAGATTGGACATTAAAACAATTTTTTCCTTCACAGAATAAGATTTTTTTGGGGCCATAGAGTGGCCGTTATTTCAAGAGTAACCAACATAAAAAGAAAGCTTTTTTGACCTCCAGAGATAGGGTTATTGCTTTAGGTTATTCTTTTCTGTTGAGATTTCCTTGTCAGTGTTAGCTTAAGGCTGTAAACGATTGCTTTTTGTTCTTTGATCCTAAACAGCTTGAAACATTTTTTCAATCTAGAGATCCTTCCCCCAACTTCTGTTCAAGTTTCCAGAGAATGGGAGGTCAAGCTACTCAGCTAATGGAGCTGCTTTCCTTTGACTCTTCCCTCAGTTTTTATATTTCTTTACTTAAGTTTATATATGTAGTTGTGGATTTTTGGAACTTATTTCTTTTTTTTCTTGTATCAAATTACATTTGATGTTTATTTGAAAATCAATAAAGAGAGATACGATGCCTCTGGGGAAAAAAAAAAAGCTTCATCTTGGCTTCAGAACAAGTTATCTCTGGGCTTTCTATCCCGATCCTAGAACCCGACGCATCGTGTCTGGTTCTCTGGCTGTCTGCAGTGGTAATGGTAATTTTATTTTAATAAACTGATTTTCAGAAACATCAAATCGGGATTCACTAAAAAGATGAAATTACATACTTAATAAGCATGAAAATAATACAATAATAAATTGAAAAGCATTAAAAAAAGACAAACTAATAAAAGAAAAAGAAAAAGAAAAGGTAGATTTAAAAACACAGGATAGAAACCTTCATCTGATCAGCCAAGAAAATAACAAAGAAGGCAGGAGCTAGTCTTCAAACATTTTAGCAAATAGCCAGCTTTTGATTAACTTTCTAAATCTGCAATTTTCTCTAAGGGGCATGAATTCCAGTGAAGTGGGGCTTGATTCGGAAAGGAAAGCTCTAGGAGATACATCTGCATCTACTAGGTCTCTAATATTCACAAGCAGTCTGAGAACCGTACCTGGAAGGTAGGGCACTAGGCTGGGTTCAGGGCTTCTTCTCAGGGTCATAGTAAATGACAGCAGGGAAAGACCAAAATGGCCCATCCTTCTGCCCAGGTGTGTAGCGTTGTAACTACCACTCCATGCAGGTTACCCCCTCCCCTTCAGTGTGTGTGTGTGTGTGTGTGTGTTGGGGGGGGGGGGGGTAACTGCCTGAAACTGTCCTGGGGACCCTAGAGCCAGTTGGGTTTAAAGAGAATTTGCAATGACTCATAATGAGATAAATCTGAATATATTGGAAAGTCTTGAGTTGTGGGCATGGCACTGGGCTTTCTGTATGTCTTGTAACTCTAGTCTTCAGATCCACAGTCTTTTGCTTGGATCTTAGGGCTTTTCAACGCTCTCCTCCCTGTTAGCGGCTCCCCTAACACTAGACGTTTCTGTCTCCTTACTGCAGGATGAAGCAGGGATTAACCACTTGGTTACCAGTTCAGGGACACATCAAATGATGACCAGAGACAGGTGCTTGTATAATGCTATAAACTACCCGGAGATTTAAACATTGTAAAGGTGGTCTGGAAATACAAAACTATTTTTATTATTAATAGGGATGCACATTCGTTTTAAAATGAATGGTAATCAAAACTGAAATGAGCATTTCCATTTGGTTCTTTTTACCCCAAAACAAAAGCACAATCCCCTTGAAAATACACAAATGTTTTGGGTTTATTTGTTTTGGAAAATAGCAAAAAATGAAAAAAAAAAAAAAGATCTGAAAATGTTAAAAATGAACTGAAATGTAAAACATTTCCCTGCGCATCCCTAATTATTAATAAATATCATTCCTGGAACCCCAAGCTCTGATATTACAGGCCATTCTGAAAGCCACGCTGATGGTTCACTGCCTTAGTGACACAGATCCCAGCTGACTGGCCTCATCGTGGCCTTCAAAATCCAGAGCTGAGCTTAAAGACCATTTCAGAATATTGCCTTGAAGTTTATTCAACAATGGCTGATTACACAGAGGGTAACTGAGCATATTCTCTTTTATTCTTTTGGAGAAAGTGGCTTGTCTCACAGGGTTTTGTTCCCCACAAACCTGCGGAAGTGCAGATAGAGCAGAGGCAAATCTTCGCCGCCCGCCCAGCCCAGGAAGGGCCTTGGTGAGAGACACAGGACAGCTGCTGGATCTCAGCTCTTTTGCTGCCTCAGGAACTCTGGACGGGGCACTGGGGAGGCTCAGTTCTAATTTTAAAGTGTTGGATCAGTCTGTATGTGTTGTCGCCTTTTTTTTTTTTTCCCCTTCTCCTCCTACACTCTGGGAGAGCCAGCTCCTCCCGAATAAGGAAGAGGGGGCTTCAGTATAGACTGGTCACCGGGGAAGGAGGTCTCTGCCCCAGGGAAGAGAAGGGGGAGGGGGGGAATCGATAGGGAATTGGGGAGGGGAGGGGAAGACGCAACTGGAGGAAGTAAGGAAAGGGGTCACAGCAAGATGGACTCGAACGCTGCTCCCGATGATGGCTCCCTTCAAAGGAAGAAGAGGAGGCCACTGACACCACCTTCTCCCAGACCACCAAGGGCTCTCTTTTGTTTGGGCCTTCAGAACCCCCTGCGGAAAGCGTGCATCAGCATTGTGGAATGGAAGTATCCTTTCTTGGGGTGGAGAGCAAAAAACCTCCCACAAGCGGAAGAGGTCCCGGATTTCAGCGTTCAACAGATTAGAGCGCTTAAACCAAAAATAAGGACAAGAAACCCTTTTTCATACGTGCGCAATCCAACAGAGGTATCAGGGAAAGAGAGAGAGCGAGAAATAAACCCTAGGAAAAACTTAAGGAACAGAACGGAAATTATCCTCGGCTATAGAAGAAAGGGGTAAGGTATGGTCTCAACAAATCTACTAAGCAAAAAAAAGGTGAAAACTCTCTGTATCCTCTGTCTGTTTAAAATCTTGTGTCTGTTTAACTAGATGTGAAAGATAAAGCAAGATAGGAAAACAAGTGCTTAAACAGTAAGAAGTTGTGTGTGTGTGTGTGTATAGATAGACAGATGACTGCACCTCCTCTGACCCAGCAGGAATGCAGGTTTGGATCTGGGAGGGCTTGATTCCTCATTTTTCTGATAATCCAAGGCAACTCCCAACCAGGACCATTCTGATTTATTTCTTTGGGCTGATTTAGATTCAATCAGGCATTCCTGGCTTTGCAGCATGGGTAGACTGGTGGTGGGTACTGGTGTCTGAGCTGGATCAGAAAGATCCAAGCAGGTCCCGCCAATAGTCTGGCCATATTGGCCAATAAGGTCAGAAGTGCCGGTCGTTATTCCATCCAAAGGCATCTGCAGTCTTCCTCTATCGAGCTAAAGTGGCAATGCACGTTTGTTAATTTTGCAGGAAAGAATGCTGATGATATTATCATAATCAGTACCTGTGCACCAGTGATACCTTTAGAGGGCAATAGTGCTGTGTTAGGTCATGTGACTTGTCTGAACAAATAGGAAGTGCTGTTACAAACCAAAGGTATCATTTTGCATGTTTGCGTGTGCGTGCGTGTGTATTGTATATAGAAAAGGTTGTAGTGGGAAAATTTTATTTATTTATTTATTTATTTATTTATTAAGGCTTTTATATACCGACTTTCTTGATGCAAATCAAATCAATTCGGTTTACAATGAACTAAGTAGAATATACAATTAACCAATCAACAAGAGATACAGAGCATACAGTTACATTATAACAAGGAAGCCTTAACTTGGAGTAGGAAAAAAGAAGGGGTGAGCGGAGCAATAAATATATAAAGTGCAATAAAATAGAATAAATACTATATACAGAGGAGGGGGCAAGGAGCCAACCTCTCTTTAATGGATATTATGCATGAGAATTTGGAAAGTTTTGTTTACAGAGATGTGTGGTGTACAATTCTACGTCCCCCTTCACCTTGGGAAGGAATAGTGACTACAGAGGATTATATTTTTCAGACTGAAGGCCAAGGGATACCTTGCTTCTCGGGGTTGCGGAAAGAGGCGGAGGATATTAGAATAAAGTGAAATGGTGGCCCGAACCGCAGGCTGTGAATAAAAAAGTATTTTGAGCCCAGGAGAAAAAAGTTTGGAGTCAGCGAAATTTAAGAGGGCCACTCTAATCTATATAAAAAGCATCCGCAGAAAAAATTTCAAGTTGTTTTTAGTGATGGGAGGATTATTGTGTGGTGTGTGTGTGTATGTGTGTGTGTGTGTGTGTGTGTGTGTGGTGGGGGTAGGGGGTGGGGCTGCCACTTCACCTCAGGCTGGTTTTGTGTGTGTGTGTGTGTGTGTGTGGTGGGGGTAGGGGGTGGGGTTGCCACCTCACCTCAGGCTGGTTTTGTGTGTGTGTGTGTGTGTGAGTGTGTGTGTGTGTGTGTGGTGGGGGTAGGGGGTGGGGTTGCCACCTCACCTCAGGCTGGTTTTGTGTGTGTGTGTGTGTGTGTGTGTGTGTGTGTGTGGTGGGGGGTAGGGGGTGGGGTTGCCACCTCACCTCAGGCTGGTTTTGTGTGTGTGTGTGTGTGTGTGTGTGTGTGTGTGTGTGTGGTGGGGGTAGGGGGTGGGGTTGCCACCTCACCTCAGGCTGGTTTTGTGTGTGTGTGTGTGTGTGTGTGGTGGGGGTAGGGGGTGGGGTTGCCACCTCACCTCAGGCTGGTTTTGTGTGTGTGTGTGTGTGTGAGTGTGTGTGTGTGTGTGTGGTGGGGGTAGGGGGTGGGGTTGCCACCTCACCTCAGGCTGGTTTTGTGTGTGTGTGTGTGTGTGTGTGTGTGGTGGGGGTAGGGGGTGGGGTTGCCACCTCACCTCAGGCTGGTTTTGTGTGTGTGTGTGTGTGTGTGTGTGTGTGTGTGGTGGGGGTAGGGGGTGGGGTTGCCACCTCACCTCAGGCTGGTTTTGTGTGTGTGTGTGTGTGTGTGTGTGTGTGTGTATGTGTGTGTGTGTGTGTGTGTGTGGTGGGGGTAGGGGGTGGGGCTGCCACTTCACCTCAGGCTGGTTTTGTGTGTGTGTGTGTGTGTGTGTGTGTGTGTGGTGGGGGTAGGGGGTGGGGTTGCCACCTCACCTCAGGCTGGTTTTGTGTGTGTGTGTGTGTGTGTGTGTGTGGTGGGGGTAGGGGGTGGGGTTGCCACCTCACCTCAGGCTGGTTTTACCCCAATGCATCAATGACCTTATGATCAGGATACCAAAAAGTAAATAAAGAACAATCCAGGAATATGAGACATTTGAAGTTAAAATGATCAAACACTTTTGAACTGACACAAAAGGACTTAAATAAAGACTTGGGTGCTTTAACTCACTACCAGAAATAATTTTACTGCCTCTCTGTCACCTTCTTAGGATTCTGACACATCAACTGCAAACATATCTTCCACACCCCCCCCCCCCCCCGAACTTAGTGCCAGCAGTCCTTTGCTCTGACCTTTGAACCTGAGGAAAGAAGTCAAGTAATATATTAAGTTAGTCCAATAACAAAAGGATCTCCTTATATAATTTTTTTTTATTTGCTAACCTTTATTTCCATATATTCGAGTGGACAATACAGCAAACCGCACTACTGCATGCCTTTGCTGGAAAAATGAAATTACAAGTAAAACTAGGACCAGATCAGCCTGCTGCTAATGACCAGACCTGGAAACTCCGGATTTAGCCTGGAGACTCCAGAATTCTAAAGGGATTGCTGGGTCTCTAGGCCAGCACCAGAGAACTGGGCCCACGTGGCTCTGGAAGAAGACACCTAGGCCATGCCATATGGGCAGAAAAAAAGCAGATAGCCAGCTGCACAGCCAGAAGGAGGATGAGCGTCCAGCCGCATGATGGAAGAAGAAGATGGATTCCCATTGGCCTGCTCGGCCCTGGAAGAAGTTACATGGACCGCACGGGCAGGAAGAAGGCATAGAGTCAGCTGCGTCTAGACGCTCAACAGAAGAAGGTGGTCTCCCATTGGTCTGCACGGCCAGAAGAAGAAGGAAGCTGCTGCTGTCCTGCGACCTCAAAGGAAGAGGAGGCTGCTTCCCCTGGTGGGTTTGGGATGGCAGAGAAAATGAGTGAGCAGGTGTGCGAGTGTGTGTGTGTGTGTGTGTGTGCATGAGAGAGGGAGCAGGGGTATGAGAGGGAGAGAAGGGAATGTGAGCATGGGCATGTGTGAGAGTGAGTGATTATGTGAGTATTTGGGCAAGTGCATGAGAAACAGGGAGAGAATAGAGTTAGCAAGTGGGTGAGAGCGTGTCTATGGGGTGCGTGGGAATATGAGAGGAGTGAGAGTGAGGAAAAGCATGGACGCATACAGAGTATGAGTGTATGTGTGTAAGAGAGAGTCTGTATCCCCCTCCTTCCCCAGCTAATCCACAACAATCTCAGGGTGACTGGAAATCAACAGTTCTTCTCAGGTATGGCTGATGACAGGGAGGAGACACAGAATCCCCCAAAAAAAGACAGGCCAGGAAAAAGGAACGACTAACAGAAAAGCTGAGGGTCTGGCACATGGGCCCGAAAGGAAAGAAGGGGGCAGGTGAAATTACCTCCAGGAAAAGTGCAAATCCAGGGTAAAAGCGCATGGGTCAGAGAAGCTGCAGCCCAGGGCACTTGAGGAGGAAGGAACAGGAGACTTTAAAAAGAATTTGAAAGCCAGGTTTGCTGCAAGAGGGAACGTTTTTGCAGTGGCATAGTGAGGGGGGGGGGGGGGGGGGGGGGGTAGGGTCCAAAGCCACCGGGCTGTAGGGGGCACCCGGGGACCTCTTTTTGCATGTTTTTTTCAGCCACATGCAGTTAGACAGCGAGGAGAGGGAGTTGTTTGAAATGTCTGCTGCTCTGTGACCTTAGCATTTCTGCAAGGAGGATGATGGGGGGGGGGGGGGGGCGAGAGGCAGGCAACACAAATCTATTGGCCCCCGGGTGCCAGAGACCCTTGCTGGGTCCCTGTGGTTTTTGGAATGGCTGCCTTAGTCCGCTGGATATATCGGGCGCACACAGCTGTCGGCCTGCGTCACGCCTTAAATCTCTCTGCATGCTCTCGTGCTGGCAGCGAGACGCATATTTTTCATGCGCATGGCTGTTGGCCTACGTTAGCTGAGCTGAGGGAGAAATCCGTTCATGGGACGGCAGTGGAGCTGTTTCAAGCACATGCCTTTGGTTTCAGCCCAGGAAAAATGTCGCGCAGATTGTGTGGCCTGGTGGCTTGCATCAGATGCTCTCTGCGGGCTGGATTCTGCACACTACGGTGATGTACAAAAATTATGCCCGCAGCCTAGCAGTAAATCCCCAGAGAGCTAAGCAGGCGGGATCTCCTTTTGGCAGCAGGACTATGAGGTATTCAGCCTTTGATATGCTTCAGGAATTTTTTGCAAAATTGAGGTCTGTGTGACTTTGAACAAGTCACTGAATGTCCCTGCATTTTGGTTCTGTTCCCAGCTCTGGCACTGGGCTCTGTGTCTGAGCTGTCCAGCTACAATCCGATAATATTTATTAATAATAATAATATCAACAATATTGTTTTTTTTCTCCCCTCTTCCATTTGGAATCATGCAGGGTCACACAGGGAGTCGGAGGAGAGTAGGGTGAAGGGATTTGAATGCGCATCCAAGGATTTCTTCTGGCTCCCTGTTGAAAATGTTGAATGTTAAACCATACTTCCTGCCAGAAAGCCCCTGTTCTCCTAGCTCAGTCAGAACCAGCGCTTGGATTCTGGTGCAAGGAGCCTTCATTTATATCCAAGGATTTCCCCCCTGTTTTAATGGATCCACCAACTCACTGTTTGTAATCTTGGTCATTCATTGCAGCAATGGTCATGAAGCTGGGAGCCATGTGCTACGGCTTCCTCTGGACTACTCTATCATGGTCTCTAGATCTGGACATCAGGTGCCACCCTTAATGGTGACCCTGGCTACCTCTTCACAGGCATGGACACTGTCTCAGAAGCCTCCGCAGGCACAGCTGGGGAGGAAGGCTATTTCTAGATTTGTCAGTAATTTACAGCATGTAAATATTGAATAATGTTGCTGAGAGAGCTAAGTCTTGAGGGACCCCTGGATCACATTGGAAAGTGTCAGACATATGGTTGCCCAGTTTGACTTGGAATGTTCTGTTAGATAGAAAGGAAGTGAACCATCTGAGAACTATGCCATTGATCCCAATGTGTCTCAACTGATGGCATAACAGGTTATGGTCCAAAGGCGGCTGTTAGGTCAATTAGCACAAGTCAATAAGATTCATCTGCATCAAGCCCTCATAAAACTGAGTTCCATTAATGAGAGGAGTAATGTCTCAGTTGAGTGATTTTTCCAAAATCCAAATTAATTTGGGTAGAGAATATTTTGATCTTCCAGGTGATTTACAAGTTGGGATAACACTGCTTTCTCGAGAACGTTTGCTAGAAACGGCAAGTTGGATATTGGACGACAGTTGTCCCAATCATCAGCTCTACCAGTCTTATTTTTTAGGATGGGCGTTATCATAGCTTGTTTTAATTCATGTGGTACAATTCCTTCTGATGGTGAATGATTAATTAAGGAGTGATAACATGTTATACTTGTTTCAAAGAACTGTCTGGTATTGGGTCATGTGAGTGAGTAGCAGGTTTAATTTTAGGAATGATTTGACTGATTTCCAGTTTCGATACTCTGTCGAATGTGGACCATGTAACTATGGTATTTGATTCTTCAGGTGTTTTTGTTGGAGAACAGATCGTGAATTGTTTTTCCACTTATTGATTTTGTCAATGAGAGCGGTGGCATATTCAGTGCAAGAGGCCTTTGTGAAGTTGTAGTTTCTCGAGATGGATGATGTCAGGTCTATAATTAAATGTTTAAGATTCTCAATGAGCAGTTTGGAATTAAATATAACTCCGTGAATTTGTTTAGCATAGTAATCTTTTTTTTGCTTTATTGGTAGTGTAAAATATTTTGTAAGGAAGGATTTATACTTTTCTAGGGATTCCGCATATATACTGTATCACAAGCCTCTTTGCTCTCATCTAAGCTCTTTTTTTTTAATGTATTTTTGACTGTCTATATAAAGCTAAACCAATGCAAAACAGTGATAGACTTTGCACTAATCATTACAGCAGACCTAGCTAAGTGCTGACTAGATTTAGGTTAACAGCGATCCAAGTCTATTTTGGGCACTGGGAAAATGTGCCAGTCTGTTTTACACTCGAGCATTGCAGAGCTTAGAACAGACTCCAGTTCTCAAGTGCCACAAACTGGTCTGGTTTTCAGGATATCTATAATGAATGTGCATGATATGTGCACACATTCACTGTGGTTATCCTGAAAACAAGACTTGTTTGTATCAGCCAAGGACCAGAGTTGCCTACCCCTGGTTTAGAAGCAGCAGGGGATCTTGGTGATAGTGTGATATCACAGTTTTCGGAGAGGAGCCTGCTGAGACTTGACATGGCATTCTCTAGCCCTGCTCCATTATTATTATTAATCTTTACCGATGATCCTTATGCTCCTTACCAGCCATCAGATTCTCTTTTTCTAGAAGCCCTAAATGAAAGGGATTCAACACGGGAAAAATGGCAAGCCAGAAGAAGATATATGTCTGCTGTAATATGGAGAGTGCCCACATAGCTCAGGGGTGATTAACTCCGGTTCTCGAGAGCCACATTCAAGCCAGTGTAAAAAAGTATATAAAAGAAAATCCCAGAGCACTTTAAAGGACCGGCTCCAGAGATCTGGCCCAGTTCATCTTAAGCCCCCTAGCAGCAGGGAATTCTGGCCTGGAGCGGTTCCCTAGAGAGAGGGAATAACTAGCCAGGACCTGGAGGGGTGAGGAGGCCCCAGAGGAGTGAAGGAAGCCTAGAGAAGGCTAGCATTGCTCAGAATGAAGTGCATTGTGAACTTTGCTTTCAAACCACTAAGGTAAGCAAGACTGTTTCTTTTTTATTTTTCTGTCTGTAATCAATAAAAGTTTATGAGAAAATCGCCAGAGTCCAGTCTGTTTCTCTCCTCTGGCAGCCACAATGCCACAGCCAGGTTTTCAGGATATCCAGAATGAATATGCATAAGATTGATTTGCATGCACTGCCTCCATTGTATACAAATCTAACTCATGCATATTCATTCTGGATATCCTGAAAACCTGGCTTGTTTGTGGCTCTTGAGGACTGGAGTTGGCCATCCTTGACATAGCTCTATGTCATAAAAGGTAGACGAATCCAGTCCTAGTTTTACCTCATTGCATCATGGACTTGCAGTTCAGAATTTTTACTTTTTTTTTTAGCAGGCAGTTTTATCCTCAAGCTTTGGCAATGCTTGTTACATCATCATGTCCGCAATGAGAGTTGGTTGGCAGGCCCATGGCTCAGAAACTTCACTTGGATCTTGGTAAAAAAAAAAAAAGGCTGGTTATGTTCTTCCTGGCCACGGAACTGGAGTTCTGGTTGCCCTAAGACAGGGAAGAATAGTTTAGATCAATAAAATGATGCCTCTGGATGGAGAAATCATTTCTGATGTAGAAATATTAATCATAAATGAAAAAGACTACAACAGATCATAAAAGACTGTTCGTCATACATAAGGGACACTAGACATCTGCAGTATTTATTGCTAACATGGAGGTCCCACTATATAATCCTTAGTCTCAAAAAGATGTGTCCATCTATATTGGAAAATGTTTCAAGAAATAGTTTTGGATATAACAATTCAAAAAAACAAAAAAACAACTTATTGTGACTATTAATACACGTAGCACCCCATTGTTTCATTCTCACAATCCTTATGTGAATAAACAAAGTGAAGCCAAGAATAGAAATTCTCAAATCAATGAAATATATTAATCAAGAAAATCTGACATGGCTCGGTGTTTCCAGTGGCTCCTTGGGATCAGGGGGTGATTCCACATTCAATAGGGTCCTGGTACTGACCTAAAAAAAGGTGGGGAAAAAAATGGCGTTTTTAACATTCTGGGGGCTGTTGTTCTTAGCCAATCAATTTAAACCAAAATACTACATCCTGATTACTATAATCCTAGAACCATAAAATACTTAAAAACATACTGAAAAAGTTTTTCAAAACAATGCATTCATTTAAAGCTGCTGGATGAGCAGGATTCAGTGTGACTATCCAGTACTGCTCACGATGGTTTAATCTCCTTTCCCTATTAGCACCACAGACACTCTGTTCAATCCATTGTATCTCATGAAATGAGTGATTGGCATAAGGCAATGCTGCACGATAGGGGCTTTTACCTTTTTATTTTTGAGACAGCTACGATGCTCAGTCACTTGTATGCATATAGACCTTTTTATGCAGCCAATGTAAATCAAATGGCATGGGCACTGTAACAAATGTACCATGTAGTTGGAATGGCAATTAGTGTGATGTTTGAAATGAGTTCATAATGAGTAACAGGATGAGTCTGCGTGGTAGTTTAAAAGTTACCATCCCTGTGTTTCTGCTATTTCCTTGTCCTCTCTCGGAACCTCTTTTATGTGTTGATCATTTGGAGAGCCAGCTAACTCTTTGACAGGCTTTTTGCTTCAAATGTACTTGAAAATGTTTTTATTAGCAGTTTTTACCTCTGTTCTTTCTTGGCGTGCCTTATTATTGTTTTGCATTTATCTTGGAAGCTAGCTTTTGTAAATGTATGAGTTCACCTTATGTGAAAAGACAGAGCGAAGCTGTACAGCAGATGTGGGGACCCTCTGCTTCTCCAGGGTCATAAACCAGTAGAGATTTTCAGGATATCCCTCATAAATATGAATGAGATAGATTTGCATGTGCACTGCCTTAATTATATACAAATCTATTTCATGCATAATCATCAGGTATATCCTGAAAACCCAATCGGTTTTCAGGATATCCCTCAAGACCTCAAGGTTCTCCATCCCTGCTGTAGAGAAACGAGACTTCCGCAGGGAGATAAAATCCTTGGGTATTTGTTCATCTGAATGAGGAACACAGTGCTGGGACTTCCATGTGATCTCAAACCTGAGAACCGCAGCATAGCCAGGTTACAGCGTAAATCAGTGTGTGCCAGGCATGTGGATTCATGGCTGCCTTTCATTTTATTATTAGATTCCTAACGTTCCAGCTCATTTACTCTTGTCTCTCCAATGACAAAAGTGAGGGTGTAGCATAGGTGACATTTGAGTGCGGCCACTCTGGGACTTACTTTTGGGGATGTGCATATGAAAAGCTTTTTATTATTATGTTATTTTGTTTTGGTTTTATGATGCTTATATCATTTTGGTTTCCCTAATATATCATTCGTTTCACCTTAGTGTATGCTGTATTTTTTTTACAATATCTATTTATTGTTTTTTTTATATACCAACATTTGATCTCAATTGAGATATCACACCAGTTTACATTCAGGTACTATAGGTATTTCTCTATCCCCAGAGGGCTTACAATCTAAGTTTTTGTACCTGAGGCAATGGAGGGTAAAGTAAGATGCCCAATGTCACAAGGAGAGACAGTAAGACTCAAACCCTGGTCTCCTGGTTCACAGTCCACTGCTCTAACCACTAGGCTATTTCTCCTATTATTTCTATAATTTTACAATATTATTTAATTATGTGTATACTGTACTAAATTTTGCGAATAGAACATGCTGAAACAAATGTAAATGAAACTGCATTCGTTTTATATGTTCTTTTGGATTGGAAACAACGCAAAATGATATAACAAAGATCATTGATATTCTCATGTCAGTTGAAAACCACAGCATATTTATTTATTTAGTTATTTTATATACTGTCGTTCCAAGTGCCGATCACAATGGCATATCTCTACTTCCTATTGCTTCTCCTAGAAGATACAGCACTGAGTGTCTCAGAACCATTTGGCCTTTTTGCAGAGACTGTGGCTCCTGTGTTTGTCCACTTTTATTCTGGCACTTTGTAGTTCCCATACCTTCGCTGGGATTTTTAGAGACAAACTGGAGAGTTCACCTTTAGATTCTGACCCTGGGATTTTATGGAGCGCTGCGCTGCTCTTGGTAATTACTGTTTATTTGGTAAAATCACTTTTTCATTTTGCATATACTGCACAGAGAAAACAGATTTGGAGGTGCAGAATGTGTTTTTTTTGGAGTTGATATCATTAGATAACAGAACAGTGATTTCCTAAAAATATGACCTAGATGAGTAGCTCTCAACTTGGTCTTGCCAGGTTTTTAGGCTGCATGAGATATATGTGCTTGTGCTGCATCCATTTTATGCAGATATATCTCATGCATATTCATTATAAATATCCTGAAAACCAGATTGGCTGGGTGGGTCCTAAGGATCGCGTTCAGAGCCACTGATCTAGATGGGAAATGGTAACGGCTCCAGAAAGATACAACTTTGCATTCTGTTCTCAATGAGCAGTAACTAAATGTGCAAAAGCGAATAATCTTAACATCTCAGTGTTACAGACAGCTTTGCCCAGACTGCTCCCCATGATGTTCTTTTTCAGCATCTCTGGTTTCCCAGGGATGCTGCAGGACAGGACTGAGATGCATTGGCAGAGCTGGGTGTAGGGGTCTTGGTGATACTGGAACAGATGTGTGAAAAGCATGGCTTTAGCCTGGGCACAAATACTCTCACTCCATAACTTTACCACTCGGAATCTGTGGGAAATAAAACTTGGGAAAGGGCTGGGAATATCATATTACACCTCAGTGATTTCCTTCCTACCCAGTCCAGGAGGGCCAGCCTGGTTTTCAGGATATGTACCAATGCATGTAAATCTATCTCATGCATGCTCATCGTGGATATCCTGAAAACCTGACCCAGTTGGGTGTGCCGTGAGAACCGGTTCTGGATTCATAGAATTGAAAGAAGAGGAGTAAATCTAATTTTATCCTCTGACCAGACATAGTATTCTAGGTTCTGGGGATGACCAACTGAATCTGTTTTGGAAGCTCTCCATTTCTGCCTTAGGTTGTGGTCCTGTCCTGGTTTTCTCTCTCATCAGAGGTGTTAGAAAGGCAGGACTGGATTTATTCTGGCAAGCCCTGAGAAACAGATCCTGTTTCAGGAGGAACAGGTTCAAAGAATTCTGGAAGTTTCCCCACTATGGAAACATTGTAACGGCAGCTGAAAAACCAGAGCTGGCTCATTTGTTCTCTCTGACAGTCACCCGCTATGAACAAACCACTCGTCACAAATTGTTTTGCAGCTATATTGTAACTGCGTGCTGCAAAATAATAATACAAAATATCTCTGTCAAGTCTGCTGGCCATGTGACTAATTAGAGGTGTGCATTCGTTTTCAAATGAAGTGAAAAAATGCGAGGAAAACCTTGCATTTCATTTGCAAACAAAACCAAAAAACAATGAGGAATTTTTTTTTCTGTTGATTTTAATTTTGTAAAGTAAGCAAAAAAAAAATAAAATAAAATCTACCACCACCAGCAGTTTAATTTAAATCTTCCCTGCCTCCCCACAGGCAGTAGCTTAACCCATCCGAGGGGGTTATAGCCGTCCAAATGGAGCAGGAGCGAACCCCTCTGACTCCTCCTCTGTCGAGTCCCAGTTGCAAAGTAAGGCCAGCAGGCTCTGAGGCCGGAAGCAGCCCGGCCCCGTACAGCCATGCAGCCTAGGGTCGTAAAACAGAACAGTGCCAACCTGGGGGTTAGGAGCAAGAGGGGAGTGCTCCTGCCCCATTCAATCTGCTATGACCCCACATGGGGTAAGCAGCTGCCTGTGGGGGAGGGAGGGGGGATAAGACGTTCTGGGTTAGTTCTCTTTTAGTGTGGCAGCACGGGGGAGGGGTGATTTAGCAGGAACCATTTATTTTTTGTATTTTTTTCTATTCCTTTTTCTTTCAGTTTTATGTTTATTGCATTTCAACTAAACAAAATGAAATAAATATAAAACAAAATGAAAAAAGAAAAGAAAACCTAAATAACCAATTTTTTTTTGTGGGCACATCCCTCCTGACCACTGATTTGATGAAATCTGGTGCTTGGCTCTTGCTTGTGGTGAAGGTGGCATCAGTCAATAATGACCATGGCTGGCCAACGTCAGGGATCACAGGACCAGAGGCTTGATCCACTGCAACAGACAGTCCCAGCCATGGCATGATTCTACTGCCAAAACCAGAAAATCCTAGCCACCATGTGCAATGAGGATAACCTGGCAGACCTAACTCCATGTTCCTTGCCTTAACCTCAGACATCAGAATATTTGAGGTCATCATCCTTCTAACCATTTTCGCCAACTGCGTGGCACTGGCAGTGTACCTGCCAATGCCTGAAGATGATACCAACTCTGCCAATTCTGGCCTGGTAAGGACCTCTTTCTTTTTCCTTCTTTATGCATGCATGCTGTCTGTTGCAAAGAACAGATGTATTGCTTTCACGGTCACTGGTCAAAAGATTTACCTTTTATTAAAATCAGGTTTTAGCCAAAAAAAATCTACCCAGTTAAAAATATGATCCCTCTAACCAACTAAATGAGTGCGGTTCAAATTGTAAGTCACAAACATTCAGCCACATGAAAAATGGGATGGCTTGGTGCAAGCTTTCTAATTTAGTCAAGTAGCCTGATATTCAGCTCTAGCAGCCATGCAAATGGCAAGCCTGAATCCACCCACTCCCATCTTTGGAAATGGACCCCTTTGTAAGTGTAGATAAAGGAGAAAACTGTAGCAATGCCGTCGGGTAAAACAGCACAGACCTTTCAGCAGCTTCAGCCTTTGTATTTATCATCCTTGGTAAATGGAGGTTCACTGTGGGTTGTGTCACATCTTTTATTGGACCAGCCTAGGAATCAAACATGTTGCCGTACACAAGCTTTCAAGACTTCACAAGTCCCTTCTTCAGGTTTGAGCAATATGACTCCTGGAATTCAGCTGCTTGCAGTGATTTGAAACCTACACTCAACCCTGGCATAAACTTGCCCAGGTCACAAAACCATGGTTTTATGGATAATTTTGGTATTAAAGAAGAACAGGGCAGGCTTGAGATGGAGTGATAGAGTTGTGTTTGGAAGTCTCAGTGCCATAATGGCAGGGATTACTGCAGTGCAGGAGTGAGGTGCATTGGCAGAGCTTCGTGTGTTGAGTCTTACTGGAATGGGAGAGGGTGCTGCGAGGCAGGAGTAAGGTTCATTTGGCAGAGCTGTGTGTGATGGCAGTGCCTGTAAGACTGTGTGATGAAGCACTAATTCAAAGGTGGCCAACTCCGCTTCTCACTGCCTCTATTGGATGCAAATCTATCTTATGTGTATTCATTGAAGATATCTTGAAAACCAAGCCTGTCTGAGGTTCTTGAGACTGGAGCAGGCCACCCCTGAACTAGTTAGTGCTACATAGGTCCTCCATTGAGGATAACTGAATTTCAAACGCCAGTGTCTTTTGCAAGGAAACAAAGGGAGAGATTTGGGGGCAGATTTTCAAAGACCTACGCGCGTAAATCCAGGAGGATTTACGCACGTAGGGGGGGGGGGGGTTACGTGCACCGGGCCTATTTTCAAAAGGTCCGGCGGTGCGCGTAAAGCCCCGGGACGCGGGTAAGCCCCGGGGCTTGAAAAAAGGGGTGGGGCGTGGGTGGTCCAGGGGCGGGGCGGGGTCAGCGGCTCCTGGCACAGCGGCCATTTGCTGCTGTGTCAGAGATTGTGTGCCGGCAATCGGCTGGCGGGCACAACTTGCGCCTGCCTGGAGGCAGGCACAAAAGGTAAAATAAAGGCTAGGAGGGGGGAAGGTTAGGGGAAGGGGTGGGAAGGGGGGAGGGAACGGAGAAAGCCAGCGTGGCTCGGCGCATGCAAGGTGCACAATTGTGCACCCCGTTGCGCGCACCAACCCCGGATTTTATAACATGCGCGCGCCTGCGTGCGCATGTGTAAAATCAGGCGTATATGTGCATGCACTGGGTAGCAGGCACACATATAGGCCATGCGCGCTCCTTTTAAAATCTACCCTTTTGTCTTTCCAGTCCAGTCAATGTGGGTTGCATAGTAAAGAACTAAAAACTTATCCTACATGTGTCCTGCAGGCCAGAATCCTTTTCAGTCCTCTACCGAATGCAAAGTGGAGGTGGACATGATGGAAAGCAACAAGTGTGATGTCCAGGTCAAGCCAACCCTCCACCCACATTCCCCACATCCTCTCGCCCTCCTCCAGTGCTGTGTTCTGTGCAAAAGCCAAAGCTATTCTGGAGCGTGAGAGCAGCACATAGCCTTGCTGGGGGAGTGCTGACTCAGCCAAAGCCGACACGTGGCTACCCCCAAAACCAGCTAAAGCCAGAGATCTCACTCCTACCTCTGATATCATTTGTCCTAGGGAGGCGAAAGCCGCATTTCACCCCAAGGAATTCAAAGCATCCCTTTTGTTGACATGATTCCCCTGAGCGTATAATGGTAAAACACGTTCTCCGCAAGACAGATGGAGACTACATGATGTCAGTCATCTAAATTTGGTTTTATCTCAGGTATCCCCGTATCTAGCTCTTTTCTAACAGAATAAATTGAAATTAACCCTGAACTTGTACATCCTGCTTATCATCATGTTATTGCTTTTAAGTGGTTCTTAGACAGACACAAGCTGGGAGGCAGTGCCTTATGCACTAGATATCTGAAGCTGCTTGTTAGGGATGTGCATTCATCAAATTAGTTTCTGTGGGTACTTTCGTACCTCAACGATTTTCTAGTACACACAGGAAACGGACAGCATGGATATATTTTTAATAATGAGATACTCTGTGTTTCCCCGCAGAGTGTACTAGAAAGTTGGCGAAAGTATGCGGGTACTGCCAATTCAGAGGAAACAAATACACACGAATGCATGTCCCTAGTGTTTATGGGTTGAATGTCACTGGCTATTTGGTGAAGGGGGAAGATTCAGGCACAACATAGGGACATGTTTCTTCATAGATAGGGTTGCCATCTGACTTACGTCAACCTTGACAGACAGATCTAGTTCTGGTTTTGCCCCATTGCATCTATGGACTTGTAGTCCTGTCTTTTTTATTTTTTATTTTAAATTGAAGCTACATGTCCTTTATAGGCCTCTTTGTAGATCTCCCTTATAGTCCTCCTTGACCTCTGAGCACCTTTAACACCCATTAACCACAATATCCTAATCCTACAGTTAAAGATCCTTGGTATCAAGGGAAAATTGTTAATCTTGTTCCAGACTTAGTAACTTAGTAAGTTAGTAATGACAGCAGAAAAAGACCAAATAGTTCATCCAGTCTGCCCAGCAAGTTTCTTTTTCTTATGGTAGTAACTGCTGTTTTGTGCAGGTTACCCCAAGGGTACAGATAGTTAATGACCTTTCTGATCCTTTGGAGCTCAAGTATGGAGTATCATAGGGCTCCATCCTCTTGCCACTATGATTCAACATCTACATTCAGCTTGTAGGCCACATCATTAGACTTTGCCTACCAGTTCTATGCAGACAACATACAAATTCACTGTACTCTAAGCCTTTCCTGTACAGAACAACTGGACAAACTGATTTTATGCCTATGAGCAGTTCATTCCTGGATGACAGAGAACAAGCTATGCCTCAACCCAAGCAAAACAGAGCAGCTATGTATCACCAAACCAATCCTTAAACTCTCTCTCCTCCCTACCCTGTACCCCAAACTAATTTTCAACAGCAAGACTCTACCCAGCTGTAAAGAGGCCAAAATCCTAGGGGTGACTATAGATTCCCATGTGACTACGTACACACAAATATCAAGAGTGGTTGAAGCCTCCTTTATACAACTTCGCAACATCTAAGACACTACCTACCAAGGGAAGATCTTGCAACAGTAATATCACCCTGGTAACCACAAGATTGCACTAATAGGCTCTGCGATATTGCATCTAGAATGAGCAGACTATATGGGCCTTGTTGTCCTTAGCTGCCATTGTTTTCTGAATTTCTATATTTCTTCAGTATTCTTTCAGATTTGGTTAAATCCAAACTATATACTCATGTGTACCTGCTCTCCTCCATCTCCTCCAGATCTCTCTGTGTCAATATTGCCTCCTTTATGTTTATTCACATGGGGCTCAATTCATCCACATTTGGAACTTAGAATATTTTTAAATTGTTTGTCAACTTCTGGGAAATAAAAGAAATCACATCCTATGTTTATAGCTGCAATATTGGAAGCTCTATAAATCACAACAAAATTGAATAATCACAGTTGGCCTGACCCTCCTTATTGCTTTTTCCAATAGTTGAACCATCAACACTTGCAGTTGGGTAGAGGAAGCACATCGAGCATGCTCATGCCATGATGTCAGCAGACACCAAAGGCAATAAGCTAATAACACCTGTCCATGCATCTACTGATGGATTGCTTCATTTGAATAAGTTTCAACACTTCCACACATCAGTGCCGTAGGAAACAATGGGGAAAAAGGATAATTCAATGAAAAATTGAAAGCAATAATGTTTGTTGAGAACATTATTTTATTATCTAACTGAAGTTATAGAAGTTGTTTTGCAGAAGTTTGAGAAGGCTGACATAATTAGGCTTAGTACTGAAAAAATATAAAGACATATTATCTTTCCTATTGCACACTCTGCCCTCACTCTTATGACTAACATTGTACATCAAGGAAGAAGAAGAATTTTAGAAACAACATGGCTCTCCTTTCTGCAATGCTGAAGCCTCATTCCCCACTCAACACCTCCTAGAACAGCATGACCTGACTTCAAATCTCTAAGCAGCACAATACAGAGCATACTATACAAAGGGTACTGGTGGGGGAGGGGGAGAGGAATGGTAAATAAGATTGACATCTGGCTAGGAAGCTTGAATCATTCTCTGGAGGCCTATTTGCACTTCTTGGCTCGTATGGATATCACAGGCATACCCAATATACTAAGGGAATATAGGCTAGTGTGCCATCTATAAATGAGAGGGAACATTTTAATACAGAAAAAAACCCCAAAAATCATGCCTGTTTCCCATCACACATTGATAGGATTCACTAGGAAGACATTCTTTTACATTTTTCACTTCCAGATGTAGCATGGGACCAAAGAGTCTCACCCCTGAGGCTAAACATCTCCTACAATGATCAGGAAACAGGGTGCTCGCTCCCTGAGCCATACCCATGTACATAAAACATTGGTCCACAAGCAAAGTAGGTAAACCATTTGACACATTTTCTTTCCTTAAAGTTACATAGTTACATAGTAGAGGGCAGAAATATGCTACTTGGCCCATCCAATCTGCCCAGTTGAAGTCCCGAGATCTAATGTGTTTCCTATCCAATCTCTCTTTAAAGAGACGTCAAATATAGTCCTGAACAAGAAACCCAGCGCAGCCCAACAGGCGGGGGTCATTTGGCAGGTATGGCCATTCTGTGCTTTAGCAGAGCTGCTAGGCTTAACAGTTCATTAAAAAGTTCGCCTTTTCACATAGTAAAATTGAGGCCATGTCTTTGATTTAAGCCTCCTTATGCATTTTTCATGCCATATTCACAGTGCGAGTGAAACACATTTCCCACCTACCAGCTCTGTCTTAATAATAGACCCAAAGAAGGGGATGTCTGTGGTCCTGATAACTCTTGTAGAACATTATCATTGGATAATTCTTATTTTGGTCCAGTAAGAGGTCTCACAACCCACAGATGATCCATTTCTCTCCAGGACCGATATGGCTGCTAGATCTCTGCACCATGCATTAGAGCAGTTTGCTGCATGGTCACATAATGCTTGATATTTCTCCACTGTCTTATAAATAGCAATAATGCACCCAGGTTATAGGCTGTACTCCTCCAGGCACTCTGTTATGTGAGTGAGCCATGCAGTCTCTCTTCTTAGAACACACCTAAGATACTGTAATAGTGTGCATGCCACTGCCTGTCTTAATGGTGGTCTCAGCCTCGTGGTCGCCTTCTGGGGCAGCGGTCAGGAGAGCAGTGCATTTAACCTCGCTCATCTTTCCTTCCCATGCAGGAGAAAGTGGAATACCTCTTCTTGATCATCTTTACCATCGAAGCCTCCCTTAAGATCATAGCCTATGGGTTATTGTTCCATACGGACGCCTATCTCCGGAATGGCTGGAACGTCCTGGACTTCACCATTGTCTTGTTAGGGTGAGAACACCAATACATATCTATAGAGCGGGGGTCATCCTGGGTATACTGCATGGTTTATATGTTCCTCCAAGGGCTTTTGTGTCCTGTCTTTCCCAGTCTACTGGGGAAAACAAGTTTTTGCCAGTCTTGGATGCATCCAGTGTCAATTAGTGGAAGAAATATTAAGCAGTATTTTCTTTCAGGAGCCTTGCAAAAAGCAGTAATAAAACCTCCATGGGGAAGAACTTTATATCTTTAGGGCCTGCAAGCTCATTTTATAAGGACATTTCCCTTTGAAAATCTGGGCTGGCACTCGTGTCTTGTGGCCTTGTACACAAGGTGCCACAAGACAGAAAGCACAGAGTCTGGAGTTAACAGTGGAGCAAGGAACAGATCAGAGAAGCTTGCCCATAGGAGGAACATAAGAGGAGAAAGGAGAAGAGAGGCAGAACTACTGCTGCCAAGGACCTGTTCTGCATTGCTTGGGTCCTGATGTGGAATGGACTAGTACAGATACTCTGCTGAGGGGAGCACCCTGTATAGAAGGAATCCATGGAGCCCTATGCATATTTATCTATTTATTTATATTGTTATTTTCTGCCGAAGAACACGTGGATTCCAGGTACTCCAGTCTGACTACACAAAACAGTTGTGTCTTTTTGGTGCTTTTTTCCTAAACAGAAAATTTGTTTATGTTTTCACTTTGCCTGTCTGTGCGCACATTATCTACTGAATCATTCAACCTACAATAATCATATTTTCAGGCTATAATACCTAGAAACCATAAGATTGATTTCCTAGGATCTAGCCGAAAATTGGAGGGGGGAAAAAAAATCACTTTTTCAGCTGCAGTACTAGCACTGGCCAAAAAGTGGCAGTAGCCTACTGTAATAGATGATTCTTACACCGTGTGACCCCTATGAGTACTGCAAACCGTACAGGTAGATGGATAACACAACTTCATAAGACACCAGTATTATGTTTTAAAAAAACACCTCAGAAGAACTGTTATGCAATTCTTTCCTTACTTGTTTTTGTACTCAATAACAGGATGAAACAAATTGCTCCATTGTAACTTTGAAAACATGGAGAGTACTAGGGATGGACCGAACTGTAGATAGCAGGAGCCAGCTGCCTGCAAAGCATGAACAGGACTCGCACAGAGCTTGTCAAGAAAACAAACCCACTTCACGGACTTTGTCATCATGTGTGTGGAGGAAGTTCTCTCAGGCACTCACATTGGAATTAAGACTCCATGTCACCTATTGCAGGCAGACTCCAGTCCTGGCTTTATCTCATTGTGTGGCTGTGGAGACCTAGCTCCAATTTCCATAGAAAAGCAGGCCTGCAGCTACCAGCATGCAAGGGAGGGCAAGGACCTGAAATGGAAACCTAGGCTTGGACGTATCTGGCTGCTGCAACAGAGCAGTGAAAAGTTGTAAATGGATTTCACCCCACCCCCCCAAAATGAATTTGCCAGATCTTATTGATGATAGTCTTTCCTTTGATCTGCTGCTTTAATTCCAGTCTTCCTTTTTTTTCCTTTTGCAGACTTTTCACCGTGGCTCTGGAACAGATCAACAGCATTGGGGGCGTTTCAACGCCAGTGAGCAGCACAGGATTCAACGCGAAAGCCCTTCGAGCCTTTCGGGTGCTGCGGCCACTGCGGCTGGTATCGGGAGTGCCTAGTAAGGAAATAGGAAAGCGTGACTGGATGATTCCAGGCCACCTAGGATAGGTTTACCTAGGCCTGGCTTTGCCCTAGAAATGTCCTTCTGATTTTGCAGAGCTGCCCAGTCTTCCTGCATGCAATGGGGGTTAAAACCCTGTCCTAGCTGACATGGAATTATTTGGTAACCCTGGCAGATCTGGTTTTTCAGGCTATATTCTATTTGTTTATTTATTTATAGTACTTATAATCCACCTATAATGAATCATGCTATGCAGAGTACATACAAATTAAAATAGTACAACACAGCAAACAACATGTCAAATCAATTTAATCATTAAAACATCATTAAACTTAAAAATAAAAATAATACATGCAATTAGGTTAATCCAGTTAAAAAGGCTTCTTCAAACAAAATTGCTTTTAGTCTTTTACAAAAAACTCCAAGGTCAGAAATGACCTGAAGGTCACCCGGTAAATCAATGAGATTACACGACTGAGCACTTCTTGCAAATAGAGTTCACCCACATTTGGTACCTCAAGTAGGAATTGGGAATATGACCTTAAATGACACATGGGAGCATATTTCTTAAACAATCTTGCTAGATAATTGGGAACATTTTAATTATTCAGTTTCACAATTAACAGCAGGATCTTAAATTTTGTCTGCTGAAATACTGGTAACCAAAGCAGTCTCTGCAATGTTGGCGTAATATGTTCGTATTTTGAACTTTTAGCAATTAGCCCTGCAGCTGAATTTTGAAGACACTGTATTGCTTGTAATTGCATCTTTGGTAATCCCATGTACAATGAGTTGCAATAATCAATTGTCAATATGACAAAGGCCTGAAGAATTGTTCTAAAATCTTCTGGTTCAACAAGAAAACTCAAATGACCAGACTAGGAACAGTGGAGGGGTGGGGAAGGGTGTCCATAAAAATAGGGGGAAAATCCCCAGGTAATTGCAAATGAAGGCTAATAGGATCCCAGGATCCCAGAACTGGTTCTGAATGAATTGGAAGAAAAGGGGAAGTATTGGGCCAAAAAAAAAAGACCTCACATTTGCTGTCCCTGATTGGTCTACTTGGCAGTGATGCTACAAGTGTCATCACTCGTTGCATCCCATGCCATATGACCTAAAGTTTGGCACTGCTTTCACTGTGAATGCTCCCTGGCAGGATCGGGATGGCGTACGTGAATCTGGAAGAGGGTGGTCTGACTGTGAAATATTTCCATGTTTCCCTCAGGTCTGCAGGTAGTGCTGAATTCCATCATAAAGGCCATGGTTCCACTGCTGCACATCGCCCTGCTCGTTTTGTTCATGATCATCATCTATGCCATTGTGGGACTGGAACTATTCAAGGGCAAAATGCACAAAACCTGTTATTACACTGGGACAGGTGAGTGTGCCCTGCTATTGCACTGGGGCAAGGGAGTGTTCCTGTGCCATGAAACCTGTTATTACTCTGGGACAGGGGAGTGTGCCCTGCTATTGCACTGGGGCAAGGGAGTGTGCCTATGCCATGAAACCTGTTATTACTCTGGGACAGGGGAGTGTGCCCTGCTATTGCACTGGGGCAAGGGAGTGTGCCTGTGCCATGAAACCTGTTATTACACTGGGACAGGTGAGTGTGCCCTGTTATTACACTGGGACAAGGGAGTGTGCCTGAGCCGTGAAACCTGTTATTACTCTGGGACAGGTGAGTGTGCCCTGTTATTACACTGGGACAAGGGAGAGTGCCTGAGCTGTGAAACCTGTTATTACACTGGAACAAGGGAGTGTGCCTGTGCCATGAAACCTGTTATTACACTGGGACAGGTGAGTGTGCCCTGCTATTACACTGGGACAAGGGAGTGTGCCTATGCCGTGAAACCTGTTATTACACTGGGACAGGTGAGTGTGCCCTGTTATTACACTAGGACAAGGGAGTGTGCCTGTGCCGTGAAACCTGTTATTACACTGGGACAGGTGAGTGTGCCCTGCTATTACACTAGGCCAGGGGAGCGTGCCTGTGCCGTGAAACCTGTTATTACACTGGGACAGGTGAGTGTGCCCTGCTATTACACTGGGACAGGTGAGTGTGCCCGTGCCGTGAAACCTGTTATTACACTGGGACAGGTGAGTGTGCCCTGCTATTACACTAGGCCAGGGGAGCGTGCCCCCGTGCTATGAAACCTGCTATTACCCTTGGATATGGGGAATGTGTCCTGGGTCATCAGCCCTGTTATTACACTGGGACAGGTGAGTGTGCCCTGCGTTGTGAGACCTGTTACTACTCTTGTCCTTTCCTGTTCCTTATCGTTCAGATGTCGTGGCGACAGTGGAGTTTGAGAAGCCTGCACCCTGTACGGGTGCTGGGCATGGGCGCCATTGTGCAATGAATGGAACCGAATGCCGAGGTGGCTGGCCGGGTCCCAACAATGGCATCACCCACTTTGATAACTTTGGTTTTGCCATGCTGACGGTGTACCAGTGTATCACTATGGAGGGCTGGACCGATGTCCTTTACTGGGTAAGCTTACAGGGGACATGCTCATGCCGTCTAGGACTTTCCAAGAAACCTGCGAATAGTTGACTGATTAATGTCCCTCTGAGAAACAGTTATTAAAATAAATCAGTCCATGCCTGCCTGCTGCGGATTGCTGGGGATGCCACTTTCTGTAGCTGAAATACCTTTTGGATCGGATGGTTTTTCTTAGTTTTAGCTTGCTTTTCCAAATAATGCTGGAGGCAGCTATTAGCATTCAGATACAATGTCCCTTCCCTGAAGAGCTTACAGTGTAAGAGCCTGATATAATGAGACGTGAGTAAAAAAATGCACACATTTCCTTTACTCAGATGCTAAAAACGAGTTAACTACTGATGTGGTAAGCAAATACCAAGCTAATGTGCTGGGAGTTAAAGCACGCGAGCCTGAAAATGTGTGCACAAAAATATCCTTAGCGCACATGAAACAGGATTTGGTTTCAGGGGTTTTTTTCCCCTTTGAGTTCCAGTTCATCGAATGTTTATTTTCATTTGGCTCATTTGCCAAGCAGAAATAGACATTAAATTTAAGAAAAACTCCAAAATGAACAAAACAAGCTGACATGAGGCCTCTTCCTTAGAGCCTCCCCCAGTGGGGCAAGAGTGACTGAGGATTGCTCCTGCCCCTGTCTACACTGGATACCCCTGCCTAAGGGTATGTGGGGGCCAGTGGGGGCGGGGGAGGCTCATTTCTTTTAATTTGGGGGAGGTTTGGGCTAAGAGAACTGAAAATATTTGAAAAAATGTGCATTTGTGGAAATATTTGATTTCCAGTTCAGTTCCAGCGATGCATTTTCCCATTCCCAATGCACATCCCCGTTAGCTGTAAATGTAGCTCTGCTCAGAGGTGGAGTAAAGTCTCTGGCGGAGTTCACAGGGTGGAAGTTGCTATATTCGTTCAAAGAACATGCTTGGGGCACAAAAGAAATCTCGATAGATTTTCCATGCACATCCCTAATAACTAATGCCTTGATTAACATGGGATTTGCATGGAGGGGCACTAATTTGTGTGCACATTTTTACGCATGTTTGCACATTTGTTAAATCGAGAGTAAAGTTGTGCACACAGCCGAGTACCTGAGGCAACTGGCAATAAAATGACTTGTGCAAGGGATGCCTGTGGGACACATAGGATGTGAGCCATGCTTTATCTGGCTCTCGGCCTGCTGCGCTAAACTCTAGGCCACTCTTTTCTTATTTTTGGGGTGGGGGGGGGGAGTGGTGGTAAGCGAGTGGGGAGGGGGTCTGCATCACCTATCTCGCCCAGTGCAGCTGTTGCGTCGTTGGCGGGACCTCACGCACCTCTGCTTTTGCCTTAGGTGAACGACGCCATTGGGAATGAGTGGCCCTGGATCTACTTTGTCAGTCTTATCTTGTTGGGCTCCTTCTTTGTTCTGAACCTGGTATTGGGGGTCTTGAGTGGGTAAGTTAATATCCCTCCCCCTCCCACTCACACATTCTCTCTCTTACATATATATATATATATTTATATTTAGAGATTATACATTAGTACTGGAAGGCAGTCTGAAGTGAACTGCATCCTGCTTTCTTGACCACAGGAGGGCGCAGTTTGGGGGGGGGGGCAGGAGGCTGATGTGGGTTAAACAGAGAAAGCACTCGAGGTATTGCAAAAATGTGGTGAATCCCCAGTGAGAATGTGATGGCGATGAGAGTGGTATACTAAAGGGAGGGGAAGGGGGAGTGAGGGAGATGAAAAATGTAATAGAGTGACAATATAAGAGAGCGGAGAAAGTTTGTGTGTGCCCTCCACTAATCCATGACAATCTCAAGGTTACTGGAAATCTAAAGTTCCCAGGAATGGTGTGGGGGAAAAATGTTATCCTTATTAGTTTTAATTATTGGGTATTATTTGATATGTCTGCTGTTTAAAATACACTATTGATGTTTAGGAAATTTTTAAAAATTTGTACAGGAGCTCTAATTATTGGATGATGTTCTATTCATCAGCTGTTTTGATATGTATATTTTTTAGTATGGTTTTACCATTCTGATTGATTTATATTTCTTGATTGCTTTGTTTTGAGGAACAGCGATGTTCTGCTTTTTCCATTGTTGCACTGCATACAGAACCTGGCTTGTTGCGGTTTCTGGTTCAGTTTTTGTCTGTGTGTGTACGTGTGAGAGGCAGATAAAATGTGTGTGAGTGCCCCCAGTCTACGATAATCTCAGGGAGAAAGATTTGGAGAGTAGGCTATTTTAAAATCCCTATTAGTTTTATTATTGGGTGTTATTTAATGTGTCTGCTGTTGTGTAATATTTTATCGATGTTTAGGACATTTTACAATTTATATATGGGTTGGGTGTGCCAAAGGAAGTATCCACCCCAGGTGCCAAATACTTTAGGTACGTCACTGGGCGACGAGCAAGCGGAGAGGCCTTGCTCATTGCATCCCTGGCTGGGAAGGAGTCCAAGGGAAAGGTTGTACACAACATCTCTTCCCAAGTGTGCAGGAGGGTTGTACGCTTACAGTTTCACAGTCACACAGTTCTGTTCTTGGTTTGGTTGTTAGAAGTCCAAGGGTCTGTCAAGTCCAATCTCCTTTTGATTGTGGTAATCCAAGGGGAAGGTGTATCTGGAACCAGTTCTGCAGCACAGTGAACCCCAAATGTGCCAAACCCCAGGACTGACCCTTTTCTCTAGAAAATCCTCATACCGACCCATGGTTTCTCTGCCCCAGAACTCTCCTTTACTTTTGAAGTTATTTAGGGTTGCGGCCTGGCTGCCCCAGTTGATCAAATATTCCAGGATTTCCCACTATTGGAGTGAAACATTCCTCCCTCTGAAGGGGGGTGAGAAGGTGCGGTTCTATCATGAGGCAGGGTGAGGCAGCAGCCTCAGGTGGCAGAATTTTGAAGCGGAAAAAATGACCCTTTCAAAACCCCCCCACTGCAGTCGCCGCCTCACCCTGCCTCCAGAGCAAATCTTCAATTGCATTCTCCAAGCGATAGGCAGCCGGTGCAATGAAAATAAACTGGGCTGATGTGCTCATGTCTTGGAGTGCCAGCAGCAGAATCGCTGCTGCGTTGGACCTTCTGACCCAATGATGGCTATTGCTTCCCTTTACAGCTTTGCACCCTAGCCAGTATTAATTATGTTTTCTGGAGTGACTGAATCAATGTCACGTTAAGAGGATTATGGAGATCAGCAACCAGATTGTACAATCCTTCCGACTAATTAATGTTACTAAATTTATCCTACCTTGGCCCTCAGGTTTGAGGATTCAACAGATGGAAAGAAATTGCCTTATTGAAAGCTTGGGGAGTTCCCTGTAAAGGTTTTAAAAGAGCTTTGGGATTCATTTAGGATTTCCAGCGTAAACATGCGAGAAGGTGCAGTCTCACCTCGACCCTGTACACTGGGCCCAGGAGCTGGCAGGGACCACTCAGGAGCGACCCAGTGTGGCTGCTTTTGGTACTTGCAGGTTCCTGATCTGAGTCCTGTTACTCCTTGTTTGGTCCAGGGAGTTCACCAAGGAGAGGGAGAAGGCCAAATCTCGAGGAACCTTCCAGAAGCTGCGTGAGAAGCAACAGCTGGATGAAGACCTGAAGGGGTACATGGACTGGATTACCCATGCCGAGATCATGGACCCTGATCTGGAGCAAGGAGCAGGTAAGAGTGACCGAGATGTGACTGACCCAGTGAGAGGGGGAGGCAGCGTGAATCAAAGCGAGGAGGTACTGGTACTGGTGTGCTATGAAGGCGCCATCTAATGATGCCGGCTACAGAGCACTTCCTAACCTCTGTGTCCTGTTTCCTCCCTGCACTAAAAAAAAAAAAGGACCTTTAACTAATAAACTGAGCAGATCTGAGCAGCCACACTCAGGGGACCTGAGGAACTCATTCTATACAGAGCTGGGCAGAAAGGGTCAGGAATTTCTGACCTGCAAAGAGTTAATAACCAGAAATCATTAATCCTCAGGAGCTCCTGGCCTCTAGCCACAAATATTCTAAGACATTTATTAAGTTCAGATGAGGAAAAAATATAATTTATTTCCCTTTTACTCCCCCCTCCCCCTGTAATAAAAGTCATGGTCTTGGAAAGCAGAATCTGAGAGTGATGGATTCATTCGGCAGCTGATTTCATCCGGTAAAAAGATAAATCATGAAGAGTGCCGGGCAGGCAAGAACGCAGGCAAAGCTTCAGAAACCAGGTTTATTGCGCAGTACTCAACTAAGAAAACGCAAGAAACCAAATCATTAAACACACTGTATGTATTTATTACAGTGATTGTTGGTTGAAATCCGCATTGGTGCTTTGCGAATTATGGACTATAAATCTGTGAGAAAAATACATGAAACAAATTGACTTAAACCAGTCTACTGAGATTGGAGCTGGATGTCACACACAGGCAACCTGACGGTCTTACTCTGTCAGTGTGGCTTCATTTATCCCTAGCAAGGCCCTTTTGGATTCCCATGAAACCTAATTTATTATCATTTTCTCTGCCCCTGATCCATGCACCTCTCGGAGGAGCCGCCATGCATCGTTGCAGTAATCCGTAAGCGCACCATGCTTAGAGCCCGCTGTGGTGGCTCAGTGACCCAATGGCAGCGCTGGACACCTAGTATGATGCCCATCCCTGGCCCCGGCTAATCGAGGGCTACGGACCCCCGCAGAGGCTGCACCCTCAGCTTGGCCAAATCCAAGCTGAGGGTGCACCTGGCTCCGTGGCCTCTGATTGGAAAATTGTCGCTGCCATGACTGGTTTATAGATTTGGTGATGGGGGAGGGGGGAACGCCAGCTTTTAAACATCTGTACTGTGTGAGTCAGCATGGGTTTCGGGACAGCTGTAGGTATCTGGGGGCTGCTGCTTAGAGCTTGTGAGGTATTTTCTGCAGCCCCTCACTTGGGCGCACCTGAACACGGCTCACGGTGCTCTGCATTTTACCTCCCGCCCTGCAGGAATGTTGCCACTGGATGAAGGGGGATCGGAGACAGACAGCCTGTATGAAATTGAAGGCCTAAATAAGTTTATCCTCTTCTTGTGAGTACCTTGCTGGGTGGCCTGTGCATCTGATGAGGGCTTTCCAGCTCAGCTCATTTTTCATTTACTCTTTTTAAAGATGGGAAGGGTCATTTTTAAAAGCATTTTCGCTGGCCCAATCCACTGGTAAGCTTGTTCCCACGCGTCGCGTTTCCGTGGAGGTTTACCTGCTGAGCAGAGGTGTGCCTGGGGGGAGGGGGGAGAGGGGGATTGCACGTTCGTGCATGCGCCTGGATTTTAAAATGTGTGCGTAGGTTTTCCTGCGCACTCTTCTGCGGGCGCGATTGCGCCTGGATGGATTGGGTGGGATTATTTTCAAAGCGGATTTACGTGCAATGTTGCAAAAATACCTCCTGAGGCCACACAGCCCTCAAATAATCGATGGGTCCTGTCTGGAGGAGGTAAAAGGCAGAGGTTGAAGCTGAGAGCATTTAGTTTAAATGCTGGGGCGCCAACCTGTGTCTCTGTGCAGGGGAAGCTATCCCTATTACGAACCATAAATTACCTTTGAATGGCTAATTAAAAAAAAAAAAATCCTGAGCATTCTGGATAATTAAATTTCGGGTAGCAGCAGAGGTGGATGGGCAAGAACATGTAAATCAGAGGGGGGTTCTCGTTCTGGCAGGGAAGGCAGCGGCAGCTGCTCCTTTAGCACACTGGTTGATCCTGATGGGTTACAGGTTCGGGTCCCGAGATCCACGGTTGACCAGTAGTCCGTGGCACAGGGATTGCGGCCTCCTCGCAGTGCTGAGAAAGCATGCGATCCCTGGTTTTCCCTCCCCACCCCCCCCTCTGGTACGCTGGCCGTGTCTTGGGCGATGGCGTGCAGTCTTCCTCCACAGGCGAGCCTGGCCTCCTGCTCGCCAGCCGCTACCCCCCACTCCCGCAACCATTTCACATCCTTTTCTGTTTCCCCTGGCAGCCGACGCTGGAGGCGATGGAACCGCCTGTTTCGCAGGAAGTGCCGCGCACTGGTGAAGTCCAGCTTCTTCTATTGGCTGGTCATCCTGGTGATCTTCCTGAACACGGTCACCATAGCAACAGAGCATCACAACCAAGACGAATGGGTGACCTATGCCCAAGGTGTGAGCCACCTTGCCGAGGGCAAGGAATGCTGGGTAACTGCAGGCTCATCTGGGAATACTGGGTAACCTTCTGGACTTGGGAGGAAAAGCTGGGCTGCTGTGGAGAAACAGCTTGGCATGCTGGGTAACAGGTGGGAACGCTGGGTAATTGCGGATAGCACTGAATAATTTCATTTAATAGTATTTGTTCTGCATCATTGGCATAAAAGGGGGAGATTTGGCAAGAGTTGGATGGAATTGTCCTGTTCTGATATTGGAATTAGGAATCTTTTAGGTGGGCAAATGTGGAAAAATTAGAACACTTTCAGCCAGCTGGAAGGTCACAGGTTCCTGCTCAGAAGAGCTTACAGTAAGAGTGCATGCAGAGACAGATTCAGTGGCTTGCTGAAGGTCACACAGTGAATGGTGGAGGTGGAATTAGATCCTTGGTGCCTCGGTCTTACGCTGGGACTCAGTGGGGCAGCCTCTTGCTCTGGGTGCAGCTCTGAAGGTTTGCTCCTTGCAGCTTCTGTGTGCACTGCAGCTCGGCCCTTTTCTTCCCTGTCTGGACAGATACTGCCAACCAGGTGCTGCTGGCCCTGTTCACAGCAGAGATGGTGCTGAAGATGTACGCCCTGGGCTTCCGGGCCTACTTCCTGTCTCTCTTCAATCGGTTTGACTGCTTTGTGGTGTGCAGTGGCCTCCTGGAGATCATCCTGGTGCGGACTGGGATCATGACCCCCCTGGGCCTCTCCGTGCTGCGCTGCATTCGGCTCCTCAGGATCTTCAAGATAACCAGGTGAGGGGGGGGGGGGGGGGGTGCCATGCACTGCATTGTGAGTGTTCATTTCTGGAGTGTGCCAGGCCATGCTCCTTCATGCAGCCTGCACCACCCTGTAAGACACAGGTCCTTTCCAATAGTACCCCTCCCCCCCTTGAAATGTGCTGCTCTGAGAGTCTTATCTGGATCATCTTTGGGGGAGGTGCGAAAAGCATCACCACATCAGACCCTACCTCTTCCCCTTCCCACATTCCTTTCTGCTTTCTTTCCCTCTCCCAGTGCTCCTCTCCACCTGGGCACCTTTTGGGATGCAGCACTGTGGACAGAGTGGTGGCAGAGAGACATTACCCCCTCGGCTGCCCCCACCGGAGGGGCGGGAGGGGCAGCTGTAGGGACTGGGAATGTGCAGCTCCCTGTGTCCCCACGCTGCCGGCCTGACTGCCAGGAAGGAGGGGGAGCCGAGGAAGCTTGGGACGGGGGACGGGGTGGGGGGGGGGGGCGGCCGCCCTAAAGATGCTGTGCACTCCCCTCAGGTACTGGACCTCGCTGAATAACCTGGTGGCTTCCCTCCTGAACTCTGTGCGTTCCATTGCCTCCCTCCTGCTCCTCCTCTTCCTCTTCATCATCATCTTCTCCCTCCTGGGCATGCAGATGTTTGGCGGAAAGTATAACTTCGAGGACAGGGAACTGCAGAGGAGCACCTTCGACAACTTCCCGCAGGCCCTCATCAGCGTCTTCCAGGTAAGCAGGCATGAGAAGGAGAGAGAGCGAGAGGGGCCGCAGACTGCGTGCACTTCCTGGGTACTTTCCAGCTGCTGAGTTTGGGCTATCCCCCTCCTCAATCCTATTGAAACTCATTGTAGCGAGAGGAGATTTCCTGATTGAATTGGGGGGCGGGGGGGGGGGGGGGGAGGTGTTGATAAAAACCTGAAAGAAGGAAACATTTTTCAGAGGACAGAACGCCCTAGAGCAAGCGGTCACAGTGTCAGGCTCCCAGGGGCTAGGCACAGGAAAAGCCGGCAAATATCTCTTCATGGAAGAGGTGATGAACGCATGGAAAGGCCTCCGACATGGAGGTGGCAGAGACAAAAAAAAACTGTAACAGAACGAAACAAAGAGCCTGAGATAAGCACAGAGGATCCCCTCGTTGTGAAGAAGTGAGGGGAAAGCCAGAGATCAGCCAGGGCCTGCGGCACTGCACCAGGAATAAACCGGGCAGACTGGGTGGGGGACGGATTCAAGGAGCTTTGCGCACCGGGTCTCCCTTTCGTTCACTGCCAAAGGCACCCTCTGTCCCGTTCATTCTCTCAGTCCAGAAATGCAAAGCATGAAGTCCAAACAGTCCTCCCCTCTGACCCCTCAGAAACCTGAAAAGATAGCACTGACCTCCTGCCGACTGCAGAGGTTATCGGTCTCACCCCACCACCCGTAGATGGAGTCACTTTTATTGCCAGAGACTTAACTGACTTAACAACAAGTCTTTGCAATGTCGACACCAAGGAGACACTTTGGGGCCGATTTTCAAGGGGTTTTGCCTCCTAACTTTTGGAGTTAGGCTCCTACATTGGCCTTTTTGCAAATTTACTAGGACTGAGTTCCTAAAATTCAGCTCCTAGTTTCATTAGGCTCCTAAATTTAGGAGCCTGAAAAGTGGGTGGCTACAAGGGCAGAGTTAGGGTGGGGAAACAAAGTTAGAAGCTTAGGACTGATTTTCAGAACTTAGCTGCCTAAATCTAGGCACATGAATAGCAATCCTAAATGTATTCATTTAGGGGCTCAGCTCTTTGTGAATATTAGCCCTTTAATAGTTTCCCCAATACCTGGGAGAGACAGCTCTGGCCCACCTCTTTTTGGAGGTACGGCCTCCTGAAATGTACACAGTATCCTAGGAGAAGTCTCGCCAGTGAGCAGTAAAGAGGTTTTATACCATTTCTGCTGCTTGCTCATCCCTCTGGCTCTGGACGCTTTTGCTACCTTGAGGTCAGGCACAGTCACCCCAAGGTTTCTTTCCTGGTTGGTGTACATCAGTACCTCACCCCCAACCTTGCATTCTGCTTCCTGGGCAGGAATGAAGACTGTGAAGCTCAGGCAAATACCCTTCCTCACCCATAAAATCTGAATGTTGTGTTTGTGCCAAAAATATCCCCTCATTATTAGGGCTGGGCATTTTCTCCAAAGCCACATCATTGGAGAAAACAGAGACAGAGGGAGGAGAAGGGGCCTTGCTGCTGTCCTGCCCTACTCCTATCTCTCTGCTTCCAAATCTTTCTCCCAGTCCTGGAGCTCTCCCTTCTATTGCTTCTCCAAAGCTCTCAAGCAGGGCCTCCCAAACCTGTCCCAGTCACCCCCCAACCAGTCCGGTTTTCAGGACATCCACAATGAATATGCAGAAGAGACGTCAGCAGAACAGATATGGGAAGTCCTACTCTATAGCAGTGATTTCAAACCAGTCCTGTAAACCGGGGCATATTCCTAATCGTTGCTTATGTTCCTCAAGTGTCCTCTTGGTGGTTCCATCCCCATCGATAATGCAACATGTAGGGACATTGAACAGAGCCTTTGGAATGCTTTATCAAGACATTTATTTCTTTAAAACATTTCTATGCCGCCACATAACTACTGCTCAGAGCAGCTCACAAAATAAAACACGTGTAATGAAATTCATACATGACAACTAACTCATGCATCAACACCCCTCCCAAAGCTCAAGTGATATCCCAAGGCCAGCTGAAATAAGAAAGTCTTGAAAACTTCAAAAAGGAGTGTCTCTAGCAATGAATTCCATAGTTTAAGGGCAGCTCCTGAGAACGACCTTTCTTGCTTCTTGGAGAGGTGGGTGTGGGGCACAGATGGTACCTCTAGAAGTCCCCTTTGAGAAGACCTCAAGGCTTTTTCATGGATTATGAATGCCTAGCATAGAGTTCATCCATGGCAGGACCTCAGGACTTGTCATTTATCTGAGGATCACTTGGTTTTAGGTAGCCTCTGAAAGCTCGCCCTTTGTGGAATCTTTAAAAACTGAATCTCTGAGTCCAGTTTTATCTGTTCTGATCGATTTCCTTTTTCTAAATCATGTTATTTATGCCCTGTTATGTCATTTATGCTTTTATGTCTTGTTTTATGTCATTTCTTGGTCGTTTTGTAATGTCTTACTACGTTAATTTTAGGATTTTGTCCATTTA
Organism: Rhinatrema bivittatum; assembly: GCF_901001135.1. Taxonomy (NCBI): domain Eukaryota; kingdom Metazoa; phylum Chordata; class Amphibia; order Gymnophiona; family Rhinatrematidae; genus Rhinatrema; species Rhinatrema bivittatum. The sequence goes on along the minus strand of NC_042626.1, from coordinate 17,633,136 downwards.
TGTTTTTTATTACTGTCATTTTGTTCTATTGATGCCCTTCTGGGCAGTTTTAATTGGAAAGCGAACAACAAATAAAAATCTGATTGATTGATTGATTGATTGAAGCCTCAAGTCATACCTAGCCAGTCTGATAGTTTTCAAGAGATGCCTAATGAAATGCTTAAGACACATTAGCATACATTGGCTCTATGAACCAGGCTAATGTAAGCAAATATATCACATGCATATTCATTAGGGGGTAACTTGCAAATCAAACTGGCTGGGGCCTGTCTCTTCCCCTCGAGGACTGGTTTGACGACACTATCCTCAGACAAACCTGCTGTGCTCCAGTCCTTGAAGTCCACCACCAAGTCTGGTTTTCAGGGTAACTAAAATCTGAACTAACCCATCAGTCCAAATGTATGTAAATATATGTAGTGATTACTCATTGTGGAGAGCTTGAAAAACCAGCCTGGATGTGGATCTTGGGCAGCCGCGTGATTACCTTGGCCCTATCGTGGATGGCCCAGCTTGCCAACATTTGGGTTGAAATGTGCAACCTGTCCAGCACTTTTCTGAACTGTCCCTCACGCCTACCATATGTGTCTCAAAATGGCCCACAGAACAGCTCATGAAGGCTGGCCAACCCTAAAGACCCAGTGTGAACCAGCAGGACTTACTGGGAAGTCAGTGAAAAGAGACCACAAAAGCTGAGATCTGGGACTGGCTGGGCTTTTGTAGATGGAGGGAATGAGGAGATCCGCGAGAGGTGAAAAGCATCAAAGATTAAAGAGGAACGGATTTGATGTCTGTTGTAAAATTGATATTTGAGGGAGGAACAGGAGGAAGGAAGAGAGAGCCCTGGTACCAGTGATTCTCAAACGGTGTTTGGGACCTGAAACCAGGTCGGATAATCAGGATATCCACAAGGAATTTGCATGAGAGAGATTTACATACAATACAGGGTTTGAAAACATCCTAGAGGCATTGTCTTTTGTCACCTACATGTAAGTGTCTCACAGTCCCACAGAGGACATATTTGAGGCCTCTGTTTTTCTCCTTCCCTTCCCCACGCCCAGATCCTAACGGGAGAAGATTGGAACTCTGTGATGTACAATGGGATTCGGGCCTACGGAGGACCCTCCTTCCCCGGAGTGCTGGTCTGTTTCTACTTCATCATCCTCTTTGTCTGTGGAAATTGTATCCTTTAAAAAAAAAGACCAAACCTCTCCCCCCACCAAAAAAAACAACCCACCCAGGGCAGCTTTTCTCACTTTGTTTTGTCCTTGGGGTTATGGCACCCGACCTTGTTGAGTTGCATTAGAAACAAACTCCATGTGATCTGAATCCAGCCCTAGCTTTCCAGTTTCCCAGCAAGGTCAGTCGGTGACATATGTTCGAATGCCGAACTGGACTCTTATCTAATGATGACAAGGAGTCGACGGGCTGATTATTTGCTCTCGGCACCAGGTCCATCACTGCCTGCCATTAAATGAATAATGTTGCGGTCAGTTTTCAAAGAAGGCTGAGCTCCTGACTGAGGCATCTCAGTTCAGGCACCCAGAGTCTGGCAACTATTCACCCAAATATTCACCCAAACTTAGGAGCTGAAAATTTGCTTTATTGTTAGACTCCTGAAACTGATAGCCCTACATTTTGGCCCACTTTTAGATGTCTAAATTAAGCGCCAAGCTTACTTCAGACTTCTTCTGACTCTCTCCACTTTTTAGGAGCCTAAATTTAGGTGCTCAGCAGGGGGAAATGTTCCTTAAAGCAGAATGTAACGCCATCTTCTTTTCAATAAGAACCCTTTATTCTTATCCCATTAAAAAGCCATGCTGCCTTCCAGAGACTTACAATAATAACGAAATTGATAAATGTCTCCCCTCACCTGTGCTCAAACCTCTTCTCTCTTTCTTTCCTTTAAATTCTCGTTTCATTTTTAATGTTGCTGTGCTTTTCTTGTCCTGTTGGAGGGAGAGGTGGAGTTACAAGCCGCAGTAAACTGAGGAATGCACTGGTAGCCTTATTTAAAATGGACCCTCAATGTTGAATTTTTAAAAATGTTTCTTCTAATTATTAGTAACACGAGGGGGGGGGGGGAGGATGAAGATCATGGTGGGGGCAACTTTCAAACTGTCCACATCGGGATCCAAGTCCATTGACTTTGCATAAGTTTTCAAAGGAAAGTATGCTTTTTTTTTATGCACGTAGATAGGCTCTGGAAAATAATAATACACATAGACTTGAAAATGCATTCCATGTGCGATATATTGTGATCCCACCTGAAACACGCCGCCCAGCTGCAATGAAAAGTGTGCACGGAGTGGGACAAATTGCAAACTTTGGGCCTTACTGAGGGAGGACAATGTTCAAAGTGACGGTTTACGCGCATAAATCACTATTTACCCGTATCAGTGGCTATGAAACTTGTCTCGCCAGGGTCAGCCAACAAGCGTCATGTCCCGAGAGGCAGGCTGAGCCAGCTTTGGTTGTACCCCAGTTGCATCTTGGCACTTGCAGCTCTAGTTTCGCTAGGAAAGGCAAGGCTACAAGTCCCATGGATGCAAGAGAAGAGAAACTAGGGCTGGATGAACCTCTTCCCTTATGACATTGTAGAGAGCCTTGTGCTAACAAAATTGAAGGAGAATGTAAAGGGCCAAAAAGGTGCGGGTGCCTCCGGTGGCTGCTTGAAGCTGTAAGTTGGGGAGTGCTCGGCAGCATCTGTGATGAGATTTTCTTTAGTCTCACCTCACTCAGATATCCTACTGAATGTGTTCTTGGCCATTGCGGTGGATAACCTGGCAGAAGCAGAGAGCCTGACATCAGCACAGAAGGCCAAAGCCGAGGAACGGAAGCGGAAGAAAATGGCCAGGTCAGTAGAGGGGTGGGAGGTGGGTTAACATTTCTGAGTCCTATGGCTCGGAATTGTTTTTCTTCGTTTCTGAGCAGCAGAGCTTCCACTTGCCCAGCAGAAGGCGCTCTTACAGGCAGATCACTGTCACCAGAAGGAATCCGGCTCTAGTCCTCGCCGGGGCCCTTCCTCTCAGACACTTTTCTCCACAGCTTTTTGAGACCGTAGGTAGGACTGTGACAGGTGCTGGAATCAGGGTGGCCAGCTGGCTCCTTTTGGGTTGGACGGGCAGATCCAGCTCCGATTTTTACCCCATTGTACGCATGGGAAATTGGAGCTACAAACCCATACATGAAGTGTGTGTGTGTGGGAGGGGGTGGGGAGACTAACACCTGGATCTGACTATCCTGTCAAAATAGAGCCAGTTAGTCACTATTGCAGTAGCCTCCTCTGTCCACCTCAGCAGAGGACAGCACATTAAAGACCTCTGGGATGCTACCAAGTTCAAAGTGTTGAGAGTACACTAAAAGCAGGTGTGCACGAAGCACCCTTGCTAACCTAAATCCCATTTGCCTATCTTTAACCCAATCTCCTTGCGCTCCAGTCTATGCATTGAGATGGGAGACACAAATCCAGATTGACCCAGATGTCCTGTAGCAGTGGAATTCCTTTGATACTGCTGAATTCAGTATCTATGCACAGAGGACAATGTTTTATATTAACCACATATAGAGGACTTATTTGGAAGGCTTTTCCACCTAGAAATGAAAGATGTGGGTGAACATGACATGTTGACTTAATATGGCAGATGTTGTGGGATGATTCTAAAGATCTTTTTGACCTGACACTGTGGCTTGTGTTTCCTTCATCCCCTTAGATGCCTGCCTCCATCTATCTCCAGAAAGCATTTTTTCTTGGTGCCGTCTCGTAACCATGTTGCTTTTCGATCTCTTGTTCAGAGCGTATCCTGAGAAATCGGAGGATGAGAAGCAGCTGTTGGCCAAGAAACTGGAGCAGAAAGGCAAAGAAGGAATGCCTACGACAGAGAAGGTGTGTGTGTGTGTGTGTGTGTGTGTGAGCGCGTGTGTGTGTGAGCACGTGTGTGTGTGAGAGTGTGTGTGTGTAAGAGTGTGTGTGTGTGTCGCCTAACTCTTGTAAGGTCAGCAGGGCCCAGCGCCAGCAGCGCTGCCAACGATCTGACTTGAAAAGAAAGAGGCTGAGCTCGTGTGTCCCACAGCACTAACACTAACTCTCTAAAGGGGGCTGGCACTCTCTCTGGAGACCTTGCAGATGAAAACTGGAACACGAAATGTTCAATGTCGGCCAGAACCATTGGGTATTACTGACAGGAGAGGCCACACTGAACCTTGTCACTGAAGTAAGGATTTTAAAAAATACCATAATGAATCATGACAAATATTTTGCCCATGTTCCTTGTTCAATAGCAATAGTGTCCTTAATTGTGGGCATTATCAGAGAATTGATTTTTTTTTCCGACTGTTACAGCCTGTGACCCAGGACAATTAACTCAGCAGGCAGGGAGAGTTATCTCATGATGATACCCTCTGCTGCATGCAGTGTTACTTAAATATTTGAGTGTTTTGGGGTTCTTTCACAGGTGTTCAACACAGTTATAAATTCTGTAACCCACCAAGTACTTCCACACAGCTCAAATTTCAGATGGTTGACTTGTTCTAAGTTCTAGATCCCCCAACCAGTTCCCCCGAGGTTTAGAATTCTAGAATGCGGCTTGCTCCAGGAAGTCTAAATTCTAGAGCACAAATCTGTTCTGTGAGTTTTAGTGCTCTCAATCTACCTCCCTTCATGAGACTCTCAGGGGTGGAGGGACCAGTGCCCGGGGGCTCAGATCACTCTTAGTCCATCTCTAAGCTGTATAACTTGGCCTGTCCTGCAGGATTCTAAGATGCAGGATCCAAACCTGTTCTACAAAGCTCTCAGCTCTGTGGCTTAAACGGTTCCAGATTCTAGACCTTACCTAGTGGCTCCCAAAGGTGCTCAGTGGAGCTTCTCTTCTGGTTTATCTGGTAGAGGTGTCCTTGTTTCACCTCCTGTGATTCTCATATTGTATCTGATGGACCCTAAGACCCATCTGTAATACAGGACATACAGACATAAGCTCCTAAACAGCTTCCACATGAGAACATGTAGTGTTTAACAGGCATGGGGGTGGAACATTAGTAGAAGATGGAGGGGAGGGGGAAGGAGCTCCAAGACGTCCAAAGAAAGTTCAGTTGATGAGACATTTTGGGTAGGTGGTCATTTGAGAAAACAGGAAGTCCCGATTCTCCTTTCCCCGGAGCATGAGTTTTGCATTACATTGCACCACAGTTTCTTTGCATGATAATGCCATCTGTTGTCGCTCTCTTATTCTCAGCTCAAGGTGGATGAGTTTGAGTCCAATGTGAATGAAATCAAAGACCCCTACCCTTCCGCTGATTTCCCAGGTAAGGACCTTCCTTAGCAACTAGACTGAAGGATCAGGCAAGGTGCAAAGAGCCTGCAGGTCGGTTTGCCTGCATAGGGTAGAACTGATGCCTCTTTTGCCCAAGGATTTAATTCCATGTAACTGCTGGATGGGAGAAATTCCACAGGAAAGACTTATGTAAAATGCACCCAGAGCTCAGTTGTTCCTGAGTCTGTGTCACATTAAGGAGCACCCAGAGCTCAGCCGTTCCTGAGTCTGTGTCACATTAAGGAGCACCCAGAGCTCAGCCATTCCTGAGTCTGTGTCACATTAAGGAGCACCCAGAGCTCAGCTGTTCCTGCATTTGTATCCCATTAAGGTGCACCCAGAGCTCGGCCATTCCTGAGTCTGTGTCACATTAAGGAGCACCCAGAGCTCGGCTGTTCCTGCATTTGTATCCCATTAAGGAGCACCCAGAGCTCGGCCATTCCTGAGTCTGTGTCACAGGTGGGCATGCCAAAAGCTTGGTAAAAGCGGTCCTTTTCAGTGACTGCTCTCTGCCTCTGGGGAAGTCATCCCCGCCCAAGTAAATACAAACACATTCTGTCCAAATGTTAAGAACCAGGATTTCTTATTCTCTTCCCTTTGGTTTTCTTCTTTGTTTTCTTTCCTTCTCTCTCTCTTTCCCCATCTCTATTCTCATGTATACCCTCCTCCACCTGCTTCTCTTTGCCCTCCTCTTTTACTTCTTTCTCCTTTCTCCCTCCAGGCGATGATGAAGAAGAGGAGCCTGATATTCCGCTGAGTCCTCGCCCTCGCCCACTGGCAGAGCTGCAGCTGAAGGAGAAGGCAGTGCCCATGCCAGAAGCCAGCTCCTTCTTCATCTTCAGCCCCACCAATAAGTACGCTGCATTTCCTCCCCATCCTCTCCCTCTCTGTGTGTGTTATGCAGCATGCACCCCTTCTTGTTGCCACTTTACTGCCCACACCTTCCGACGAAGGACAGAAAGGGATAATGCAGGTAAGGAGCTACCCCTGTATCCTCCCTGTGCCTTAGTGAGTCCTGTAGGGCATGAGAGCAGACAAGGACCATGTGATCTATCCAGTCAGCCCAGCCACATCTCCCTCTCCCTCAGAGATCCTCTGTGCTTGTCCCATGCCGCCTTGACTTCCAGTACTGTCCTTGTCACCACCACCTCCACGGGGAGGCCGTTCAATGCATCCGCCACCCTCTCTGTGAAGAGATATTTCCTTAGACTACTCCTGAGTCTACCCCCTTTCCCACTCATCCCGTGACCCCTCGTTCCAGAGCCGCCTTCCATTGAAATATGCCCACCTCCTGTGCCTTGGAGGTCTTTAGCATATTTCCTCCAGGGTATACATGTTTAGATCTTTAAGTCTGTCCCCATGTGCTTTATTATTATCATTGACCATTTTAGTAGCTTCCCTCTGGATGGACTCTCTTCATCTTTTGAAGGTGGGGTCTCCATAACTGTACATAGTATTCCAAAAGAGGCTCACCAGGGATGTACACAGAGGCAATATTGCTTTCTTCTGCCTGCTGACCATTCCTCTAGGCACCCAAACATCCTATTGCCTTATCTACCTGTTTGGCACCTTAATATCATCAGGTATGATCACCCCCAGATCCCACTCTTGTTTTGTGCACAGACCTTCACCCCATACCACGCTGCTCTCTTGGGCTTTTCAAACCTAATGCATGACCCCATACTTTTTAGCTTTAAATCTCAGCTGCCAGACCTTAAACCATGCCCAAGCTTCACTAGATCCCTTGTCATGTTTTCCACACCTTGCGGGGCATCTGCCCTGTTGAGGATTTTGATATCATCTACAAAAAAGCAAATTTTACCTGATAGTCCTTCTGCAATATCGCTAATAAAAATCTTGAACAGAGCCAGACTGAGGAAGAGTCCCTGCAGCTCACTACTGAAAACATTTTTAAAGATGGCGCCGGCCGTCCATTACTCCTACCATGTGACAGGGGCCAGCCAATGGCACGGTTACCCTGTCACATGGTAAGGGCAAAGGGCCATCGGCGCCATTTTGATTAGTGGCAGCCGACGGCCCGAGAGCGGGAGATCGCTCCCAGGACCCCCACTGGACCACCAGGTAATTTTAAAAAGTTGGGGGGGGGGGGGAACCTAAGGGATCTGTTTTAAAGGGTCGGGGTGGGTTTAGGGGTTGTTTTTGTATGCTGTTTTTCCCACCCTCCCCCAAAACGATAAGAGAACCCCACGAACAATTTTGTGGGGTTTTCCTATTGGTTTCAGGGAGCCCCCGATTTCTGACGAGTTTGAAAATATCGTACGATATTTTCAATCGACAGAAAAACAATTCACATCCCTAGTGAGAAGCCCTTGGCTATCCCTGTGCAGGTGAGGAGCCCTTGATTATCCCTGTCCAGGTGAGGATCTCTTGGCTATCTCTGTCCAGGTGAGAAGCCCTTGTCTATCCCTGTCTAGGTGAGAAGCCCTTGTCTATCCCTGTCCAGGTGAGGAGTCCTTGGCTATCCCTGTCCAGGTGAGGAGCCCTTGTCTATCCCTGTCTAGGTGAGAAGCCCTTGTCTATCCCTGTCCAGGTGAGGAGTCCTTGGCTATCCCTGTCCAGGTGAGGAGTCCTTGGCTATCCCTGTCCAGGTGAGGAGTCCTTGGCTATCCCTGTCCAGGTGAGGAGCCCTTGTCTATCCCTGTCTAGGTGAGAAGCCCTTGTCTATCCCTGTCCAGGTGAGGAGTCCTTGGCTATCCCTGTCCAGGTGAGGAGCCCTTGCCTATCCCTGTGCAAGTGAGGAGTCCTTGGCTATCCCTGTACAGGTGAGGAGTCCTTGGCTATCCCTGTGCAGGTGAGGAGCCCTTGATTATCCCTGTCCAGGTGAGGATCTCTTGGCTATCTCTGTCCAGGTGAGAAGCCCTTGTCTATCCCTGTCTAGGTGAGAAGCCCTTGTCTATCCCTGTCCAGGTGAGGAGTCCTTGGCTATCCCTGTCCAGGTGAGGAGCCCTTGTCTATCCCTGTCTAGGTGAGAAGCCCTTGTCTATCCCTGTCCAGGTGAGGAGTCCTTGGCTATCCCTGTCCAGGTGAGGAGCCCTTGTCTATCCCTGTCTAGGTGAGAAGCCCTTGTCTATCCCTGTCCAGGTGAGGAGTCCTTGGCTATCCCTGTCCAGGTGAGGAGCCCTTGCCTATCCCTGTGCAAGTGAGGAGTCCTTGGCTATCCCTGTGCAAGTGAGGAGTCCTTGGCTATCCCTGTGCAGGTGAGGAGCCCTTGACTATCCCTGTCCAGGTGAGGATCTCTTGGCTATCCCTGTCCAGGTGAGAAGCCCTTGTCTATCCCTGTCCAGGTGAGGAGTCCTTGGCTATCCCTGTCCAGGTGAGGAGCCCTTGCCTATCCCTGTGCAAGTGAGGAGTCCTTTGCTATCCCTGTGCAAGTGAGGAGTCCTTGGCTATCCCTGTGCAGGTGAGGAGCCCTTGACTATCCCTGTCCAGGTGAGGATCTCTTGGCTATCCCTGTCCAGGTGAGAAGCCCTTGTCTATCCCTGTCCAGGTGAGGAGTCCTTGCCTATCCCTGTACAGGTGAGGAGCCCTTGCCTATCCCTGTGCAAGTGAGGAGTCCTTGGCTATCCCTGTACAGGTGAGGAGTCCTTGGCTATCCCTGTGCAGGTGAGGAACCCTTGCCTAAAGCTATTTCTAAACAGGTAAGAAGCTCAAATGCATCTGATTAATCAATAGATATGTGCATTTATTGAATTTTGTTTGGCAGTTTGCATGGCTACGTTTTTTAACTGGCTACATTTTTATTAAGCCGGATAAAATCAAATGTCATCATGTAAAGAATGAAACAAAATAAAACAAAATGGGAAAATGCACCAAAAAATCATTAAAAATGAAATGTTTCCTCTGCACACACCTCTTAATCAGTGAATGAGCGCTGCTGCGCCCTGTCACAGAAGCACCGAAAGCATGAGGATTCAGGCTTTCTGCATCAAGAAGAGCATCATAAGATTTACACACCCCAGCCGTCTGCCCTGACCGCGACAGCGCTGAAACCCCCTGTATTTTATACTCTTTGAATAGGTGCAAGCTGACAGGGAGGCCAGGGCGTCACACCATTTCATTGGTTTTCTTTTTTCTCCAGAATTCGTGTCCTGTGCCACCGCATTGTCAACGCCACCACCTTTACCAACTTCATCCTACTCTTCATCCTGCTCAGCAGCATCTCCCTGGCCGCCGAGGACCCCATCAGGCCTGATTCCTACCGCAACGTGGTGAGGTGTCCCTACGCCCATTCTGTATTATTGTCTTGCAGGGCACATCAGTGCCCAATGTCCTGTGCAGACATTTCCTCTCTCATTCCTCCCCAATGACTCCCTCTTTCCTCTCTAGTGACTCCTTCCCCTCCCCAGTGATTCCCTCTCCCCTCTTTTCTCCCTAATGACTCTCTTTCTTCCCTAGTGACTCCCTCTCCCTTCCACAATAACTCCTTTGCCCCTCTTTGCTCCCCAGTGACTTCCTCGCCCCTAACTGATTCCCTCTCCCCCTCCTTCCCAATTAATGTTTCATCCTTCCTCAGTGACTCACTTTCCCCTCCCCAATGATTTTCCTTTTCCCCCTCTGTAATGACTCTCTCTCCTCCCTAGGATGTTAGCCAGGAAAGTTTCAAAGCATTTATCCTGTAAAATGGCCTGAAAATTGCTCCCTCGCCCTTGACCAGCTAAAAGTCCCTGTGGGCTTGCATAGATAAAGGGCTGGATCCCTGGGGCAGGGTAGGGATACGACCTACATAGATTGGATTTCAAAGCTTTGTTGTGTCCAGTAGAAGAAACAAATGCAAAGTTCATGGATCCTTTGTACCCATGGGCAATTTTCAAAAGGAACATATCCGTATAGTTTTTCTTTGAAATTTAACTGCATAGTCCACGCATTTTGCAGCTATGGGGGCTGTCTGAAAATCATCCCTTGAAGGATTTGCCCAAGACACACAGAGACAGTGGCAGGGCTGGCATCTGTTAGAAAACAAATGAAAAAAACAAAATTCAGGGGAGGTTCACTTCTTTTTGTTTTGGAAACCAAAAAGCACCACCGACTTTTATAAATTGAAACAACCCCCCCCCCCACCCGGGGTCTTCCCCTATGCCACTCTCTCCCTCCCCCCTCCCCTTCTGTACACTTTTTATCCCATCCATGGGGTCTCCAAATTCAAAACAGGACAGGATGATCCCCATGGCTCCTGTCCCGCCGGGTCCTATTTACCCAATGATGCTGGCGCCATTTTGTTTTACGGCTCTTCAGCAGACGACTGTACAACAAAATGGCGCCCGTATGAGGACCTGGCAGGCCAGAAGCCACCAAGCTTTGCCCCTGCTCCAATTTTGACTTTTGGAGACCTCATGGAAAGGGTAAGAGGTATCGGGGGGGGGGGGGGAGCATAGGGGAAGACCTGGGGGTTGGGGCTTTCCATTTTTAAATGTCAGAGGCACTGGGGATTTTTTTTGGCAGGGGGAGGGTTCTTTGTTTCCTTTCATTAGTTTTCTTTTGGTGCTTAGTTCATTTCTAATAAATGAAACAAACAAAAATATAAACAAAATATGAAACACATTTTTTTTTCCATGCACGCTGCAAAGCAGCATCCCAGTTTTCTTTGTTTGTGGCTTCTTGCTCTAACCTCTACACCATGGCTATGGTGCCGCAAACTGTGCTGGTTTTCTGGATAGCCACACTGGATACTCCTAGCATTTATCTGCATGCATTTACTGTGGAAGCCAGATAATTTGCAGCCATTAGGTACTCTGGAAACCAGACTGGTCTGTGGCTCCTGAGGGCTGGACTTGCCTATTCCTGCCCTACAACAAACTTCCTCCTTTGTTAAGCAAATATCAGGTCATATCACTAAATCTACTCTTGCAGTCCAGTCTCAGGGTGTTATCTAACCTGGCAGTGTTTCCCCTTTCTTCTGTGCATTACAGATTCTTTCCTATTTTGACATTGCCTTCACGTCCATTTTCACCACAGAAATTGTCTTGAAGGTGAGTCCTGTACTGTCCAGATGGGACAGGCTGCCAGAGAAGTGATGGAGAGTGTGTGTGTGTGTGTGAGAGAGAGAGAGAGTGTGTGTGTGTGTGTGTGTGTGTGTGAGTGAGAGAGAGTGTGTGTGTGAGTGTGTGTGTGTGTGAGAGAGAGAGAGTGTATGTGTGTGAGAGAGTGTGTGTGTGTGTGTGTGTGTGTGTGTGAGTGTGTGTGTGCATGCACATGCATCTCCAGTTTATTTTATTTCAAAATTCTTATTAACCACTTTCCCAATCCCCAAAGGATCATCCAAGACGATGAACAGAGTAAACTAATGACAATGCATGAGGACAATACAACAAGCTCATACATAAATGTAAACTCATGTGGTAAACGGTTTTCAGAATTGGGGACACTGTGCCTTGCCATCGCTTCCCTCTTTAACTCGCTGTCCTTATCCTTTCTTGCTTCCCCTCTCATGCTCTTGATGCCTCTCTCTCTCTCTCTCTCTCTCTCTCTGTGCCATTCTCTTCCTAGCTTAATTGTGTGTCTGTCTCTCACATGATGTCTTCTCTCTCTGCTGACCATCTCTTTCCATGCTTCTATTTTTGTCATTTTCTTTCTTTCACTGTCTCTCTTGCTCCCTTCGGGTGCATGTTTCTGTCCCTCTCTCACTCCCTTTGTCTGTGTATCTCTCTTGCCTTCTTTCTTTCTTTCTTTCTTTCTGTCTCTCTCATATGCCCTCCTTCACCTTTCCCTTCCCTCCTCTCTATCAAATTCTGATTCAGGAAACTTTAATGGTCTGGCAATTTGTACATGTGCTGCCTAAGTAATACACAAAATAGTCAAAATAAATGAAAAAAGAGAGAAGCAATATGTAATAGTGATAATAACAGTCTCTATCTCCCTCTCTGTCCTTCCTAGATGACCACCTATGGCGCGTTCCTTCACAAGGGCTCCTTCTGTCGCAATTATTTCAACATCCTGGATTTGCTGGTGGTTGGCGTTTCTCTCATCTCCTTTGGGATCCAGTAAGTAGGCGCTATAGGAATGTGCCTTTTCCTTGCCTGCCTACTGTACTTAAGTGGTGTAGTAAGTCTTGCAAGATTAAGTTCCAATGTTCTGCTTCTGGCATTGCCGCTGAGCCCTCATCTCTCTGATGCCACTGAATCAATGTTTCTGTTGTAAACTGAGTGAGGGTAAAAAGGCTTGGAGCTGTGGGGAAATCAGAAAAGAGCCATGTAGTCACTATCACTCACCTCCTCCATGGCTAGCGCTCCTGAGAACAGAGCAGAGCCAGGGTGCCTGGTGCCCTCAGATCCTGAGGCCGGGCATGGCATAAGACACCCTGGAATTCATGGCACTGGAGTGGATTCTGTCAACATAGACTTAGCTGACCTAGAGCAAGAGCCTCCCCTTCTCTCTCTAGCCTTCCAAGCACAGGGAACCACCATGTTGTAGAAACCCTGACCACACAGCCACCTCTTGGGTAGAACACAAGTTATCAATGCCAAGGGCACACGGCACCAGAGTGGGTGAAGAGAAGGTTTTATCCAAGGACCACTAGCTTCTTATTGCTATTTTGGGCTTCCAGCTCATTTGCAACTGGCCCCCGCTAGGGCTGTGGTGCCACGAATGTGCCCCCCCCCTCCACCACTTCCCTCTATAACTCAACCATCAATCCTCAGGGGGTCACAGACCACAGCTCGCTGTGAGATTCAAAGGTAGAGAAAAAATGGAACTGGATTTTTCTGCCTGCCTGTCCACCTGGAATGGACTCTGGGCATCACTATTGGGAGATTTCTGGAGGTGACTTTGGACATGTCACAAACATGTGCCTGAGGCTGACTTCAGATCACAAGGTATTGTTTTACTCCTCCTTCCAGCTTCTCCCTCCCCTGAGAACTCTGAGTCTTAAAATGCCTTGAAAATGTAGTTAAAAAAAAATCAGTAGCACACAGGTGAGCTGAGGTCAGGAAAGGCAGAGTGCTTTTCTTTAACCTCTGACATCCTTTCTCATCCTCTCTCAACCCTCCCAACCTGCTTTCCTTCCTTGCCCCTTCCTTCTTTAGGTCCAGCGCCATCTCTGTGGTAAAGATTTTGAGGGTTCTGAGAGTCCTCCGGCCCCTGAGAGCCATTAACAGGGCAAAAGGGCTAAAGGTGAGCACAGCCTGTGACTTCACAGTGTCCTGATGGCTGCTGGGCCGTGTTCTTAAAGCATCCAATTTTCTTTTATATTAAAGACTGGCTTGTGGCTGTAATAAGCATTTTTTTAGTAGACACAGTGCTAAGTGATTGCTTTAACTATTAAAAAGGGAGTGCTGCCTGCAGAAATCCATGCATGTAACCCACATGTTGCAAGCCACAAAACATGCATGGTGCTTGCAGTGACCTCCAGAAGGGAGGGTCTCACAAAAGAGGGCTGAGAGCCCACAGAATTACAGCCTTGGTCTGTTTGCACCAACACCATGGCAGAATGGCTCCAGAGGATCCTGATTTTATATCTGTTTTGTCACCATAAATGCCTCACGTTGACTTTTCCAGCAATATCTGATCTTAATGGGTCTCATTTTCTGCAGCACGTGGTCCAGTGCTTGTTTGTGGCGATCAAAACTATTGGTAACATTGTGCTTGTCACCACCCTCCTGCAGTTCATGTTTGCCTGCATTGGGGTGCAGCTGTTCAAGGTGAGAGGCCTTTCCGGGGGGGGGGGGGGGTGTTAGTACTGGAATTGCACGGGGTGCTGCAGGGCGGGACTGAGGTGTATTGGTAGAGCTGTGCGTCAGGCCAGGAATAGATTCAGATTAGATAACTTTACTGGCATGACAATTCTATGTGTGTTGCCAAAGTAATAAAATATATATATTATTTTACAAAATAGTAATAACAATGGCAAAATGAAATTACAAGGTACGTGCCATTAGCAGGAGAGCTATAACTTAGACCGACTAATTACTCCTCAGATTTCATTATAGCATGGTCATAAATTCTTGTGTCACTAAAATGTGAAATTAAAAATATTGCAGTTCAGATTCTGGATATTTTCTTTCTGAATACAGGGAAAGTTCTTTAGCTGCACAGATACCACGAAGATGACGGCACAAGAATGCAGGTAGGGTCGTTCTCCCCCCCCCCCCCCCCCCAGGGAAGCTCCTGCGGCCACCCTGCTAGAGTCAGACAACCAGCCAAGGGTAGGGGGGGGGAGGGGTTTCCATACATAATCAGGATTTGGAGCTTGCAGTGACCTCCAGAAGGGAGGGTCTCACAAAAGAGTGCTGAGAGCCCGCAGAATTACAGCCTTGGTCCGTTTGCACCAACACCATGGCAGAATGGCTGCAGAGGATCCTGATTTTAAAACTCCAAGGATTGTCTTGTGTAGAACCCAAATTAACTATGGAAAGCTTTTAAAGTCCTGGTGAAAACATGGGAGCCTCTGTAGGTTGCAATACCTTGTAAGAGAGCAATTGGCTTGTCTGGCAATTGCCCCGGCTACAGGTTCGGGCAATTTCCCATAGCGTTCACAGTTTCAGCTGGATTAAAAAGAGGCCGAGGGGGGAGGGAGGGGGAAAGTTGTTTAGATCAGAGGAAACCAGCGCACTCACATGGCATTTTCAAATGCATAGGCACTGTTTGGCCTCGCACACATATAGCAGATGCACAGTATATGGGCACTTTGTATGCATGAGCTTTCTGCTTAGCTAATTTTCAAAGAGAACCTACTAACACCTTCGGTCCCTTTTCAGAGGGCAGTTCATAGTCTACAAGGATGGCGACCCCAAGCAGCTACAGGTCCAAGAACGAATGTGGTTTCACAGCGACTTCCACTTCGACAACGTTCTCTCCGCCATGCTGTCTCTCTTCACCATCTCCACCTTCGAGGGCTGGCCCCAGTAAGTTGTATAATTACTTACATTATTTACATTGCAGTGTCAAATTTACTTACAGTTTCACTGAGATGGGCACTGTCAGGAGTACCAAAGCAAGAGTTTGAGAGTCTCTTACCGATTTAAATCTCGTCATTCCAAAGCTCCTTCTTCCCTGCTATTGAGCTTTTGATTTGGCTTCGAAAGTTTTAGGCCAGTGGAGTTGCTTACCGTTGTGGTATCGCAAGGGAGATCTGAAAAAGTGCAACAACAGAAATGCATCAGCAGGACTGAGCAATCCTGTTGCTTCGATTTGCATATCTATGTTGCTTCTACACCCTCACCTATGAGAAATATTTGATTTTTAAATGCCCAATCTCGCAGCCTGGACTATTCCCTGTGGTTGAGGATTGGTCTCTTCAGAGATTAGCCTGTCCAAGCTGTAGGTGCTGCAGGTGCCTTGCCAAATTCAAATTCCTAAAAAATGTACGATAAGCAACAATATTTTCAGCGCGAGGAAGTTCTAGAGCAAGAGAAATTTGAATTTGGCAAATAGCAATATGAGGCTCAAAGAGACTAATATCGGAAAATCTTTCCCCATGGAAAGGGTGGTGGATGCATAGAACGGCTTCTCGAGGGAGATGGTGGAGACAAGAAAGGTAACAGAATTCACCAAAGCTTGAGATAAGTGCAAAGGATGCTTAGATGTGAAGACGTGAAGGGAAAGCCAGAAATCATTTGAAGTCTCTGGCATTGCACCGTGAATGAAATTGGGCCTCACGATCCCTAACCGGCACCATTTCATTGCAGTCTTCTCTACAAGGCCATTGACTCTCACACAGAGGACATGGGCCCCATCTTCAACTACCGTGTGGAGATCTCCATCTTCTTCATCATCTACATCATCCTCATCGCCTTTTTCATGATGAACATCTTTGTGGGCTTCGTCATCGTGACCTTCCAGGAGCAGGGAGAGCAGGAGTACAAGAACTGTGAGCTGAATAAGAACCAGGTACTAGGGGGATGGAGCAAGTCATGGGGACAGGAACGGGTACAGCAGGTATGTGGGGGGGGGGGGGGGGGGGGGGGGGGGGGGAGGGGTGGGATAGAGGAGGCATGCAAGAGAGGGGAAGGGTAGAGGAGAAACACAGGCAATGATGTTCTACCAATGTCCTACGAAGGACCTCTCACTAGGCTCTAAAGAGGTCTCACTGTTTATATTGACTTTCAGGGCCTGGGGATTTTATGAGATGGGGCTGTCTTCACAGTGTCCCCAAGTCTGAGGATGTCCTTTGGATTCCTTTGCCCTGTTCACATGGCTCTCACTGATAACGTAAAGGGTGCCTTAGAATTAGGAGGCCCCAGTAGTTCGGCGGAGTCCCTGGCTGCGGAGAGGGCAGCAAAAGGTTAAGCCCAGCACACCTGCGATCTCTCTCTCTCTCGCCCTCTGTGTAACTGTCTCTCTCTGTTCCCCGGCAGCGCCAATGTGTCCAGTACGCGCTGAAGGCCCGCCCACTCAGGCGCTACATCCCCAAGAACCCGTATCAGTACAAGATCTGGTATGTGGTGACCTCGTCCTATTTTGAGTATCTGATGTTCTTCCTGATCATGCTGAACACAGTCTGCCTGGGCATGCAGGTAAGGAGGCAGGAAGGTCACCCTCAGCTCATCCAGCATCTTGGCTTGGCCAGACATCCCCTACTCTGGTTTCCCCCACCCCCACCAAGACTTTTTGAGGTCCCTGAAGCCTCACCTAGAGCAGTCCAGCACTTTATGAGAGCATCAACCCCATGTCTAGACCTCTCTATCACGCCACAAGATGATAGGCCCCAATTCAGAGCTCAGGTCCCAGCCCCACCCAGACCATCCTTTGAAAGGATAGATTTATCAGAATTCTCAGTCCTGAGCTGTCCATCTCACCAGGAGGGCACACATTCTGGTAAAGATTAGTTAAGCTCATTGTAAGGTCACATGCCTCAGTGTATACAGGCATTATCTGTCCTTCTGTAAAATCAGATTATAAAATGCTGGTTCCAGCCTTCCCCTGCCCTGCCCTCTGCCTTTCAGATTGTAACAAAACCCACAGAGGAACGGTTCAGCTACCCTCCTTCTTCTCTAAGCTTCCCCCCCCCCCCCCCCCCCATTCTGTTTCTCTGTAGTTTCCAGCCTCTCACCCCTCGCTTTTTCTAAACTGCCCCTATTTGTTTCTGCTCTCCAAAGCCTCAGTGACTGACTGGACATGGTTCTGTCTCCCCAGCACTACAAGCAGTCTGCTGAAATCACCCATATCTCCGATATCCTCAACGTGACCTTCACTGTCCTCTTCACGATAGAAATGATTCTCAAGCTCATGGCCTTCAAAGCCAAAGTGAGTATGGCCCTGCTTAAAGGGAAAAATTCTTAATGCAGATTGTACTGTCTTAAGAGGAGAATGAAGCAATAGGGACTGGTCAGTCTGATGAACGGGATTACTCGTGGGGCATCAAGGAGTGCCAGTGGCAATTTGTTGCTAACCGGCTGCTGCTTTTCTTGAGTCTGATCCCTGTGTCATTCTCCAGTGACCTCCTTGTACCCAGGCAAGCAGAATGTAGATCCTCCCACAACTGCTTCTAAAGCTGTTCCACACAGTCACTAGGAAGCACTGTCTAGTATCATCATCTCCCCACAATGCTTTACAGATTCGTTGAGGGCTAGAAAGGTCAGGGCATTACTGGCCACTTACAGGGCTGTGAATGGGTTGAATGAATTTCCTACAATTAACAAGGCAATGGATTTTGCAGTGCCTTAGGCACTTGCAACATATTGCAGGGTATCATAAATGTGCAGCTTGCACTTCCAGTGGCTCTCAACCCAGTCCTCGGGACACATCTAGCCAATCAGGTTTTCAGTGGAACTGCATGCAAATCCATCTCATGCATATTCATTGTGGATGTCCTGAAAACCTGACTGGCTACGTGTGTGCCAAGGACTAGGTTGAGAACCCCTGCCCTTCCCTTAGGGATGGTGAGTGCCACCACCACAGACTTGGCCTAAGTAGCAGTGATCGGGCCCACTGCTCTCACGGTGTCACTGAGATGGCCTTGGCATTCTCTTTCCTTTGATACCTTTTTCTTTTTGCCCTGCCTGTAGGGTTATTTCGGGGATCCCTGGAACGTATTCGACTTCCTAATTGTCGTCGGCAGCATCATCGATGTGATCTTGAGCGAGATTGATGTAGGTTTTACTGTTTTGGCTTGCAAGTGCAATTGTGCTCCTGCGCTGTTTCCAGGGCATTGGCCACTCTGCCCTCCCACCGTGGTGTGCCCACGCTGGCTACTGCTATTGCCACACTGGCCTACCCGCTCTCACAAGAGGCACTGCCAGGCCGATATGCCGGTGCTAATAGCCCAGGAAACTCCACATTTGAAAATGGCACAAAGTGGACGAATACTTTTTTTCAGAAAAAGACAAGAAAACAAAACATAATTCTGGCACATCTGCCAAAGAAATCCCAGTGCCATGCTAACATCTTTTGTGCATCACAGGGAGGCGACGTGCATGGTCATGGAGTCTCCTGGCCCCCCCATAATACAACAGAACATGCAAAATCATTTGTCTGGGGGAGGAAGAGCTCTGCCAGCTCCGCCCTCCCCTCTGCCTTGCCCTGTGAAACAGCGCAGGTGCTTTTACCCGTGGGGGAGGGGGAAACTTTCAGCCCCCTATTGTACCCAGGTAACTGTTTCGTTACCCAGGTGAAATCTTGTGGAAATTGTCCTCAAAGTGGTTCAAATAATTATCTCAGTGTTTTCCTCAACCTGCCCTTCTCCATCTCCGTCTGCCTGTCTCACTCCCCCTCTGTCTGTATCTGTCTTTTTTCTCTCATACTCTGTCTCCATCTCTATCTGTCTGCCACACACACACACTATCTCTCTCACACACACACACACACTCTCTCATACAACACACACATACACTCTCTCACACACACACACACACACTCTCTCTCTCTCTGCTTTTCCAGATGTAAGGGTTCCTTTTCTGATGCCTTCCTTCTCTTGACAGACTCTTCTTGCTTCCAGCGGGGGATTGTACTGCCTGAGCGGTGGCTGCAGCCCTAGCGCTGTAATTATCAGCAGCATGAGTTTGCAGTGGGCCTTGTTAATAGTTTTAGAGAACGGTTGGTGCTGGTGGTTATTACTGCCTACCATTACGATGGTGTTCCTGCGTTCCTCTTTTGTGAATGTTCCCTGCATGGTGTGGAGTACAGAGGAGTGGGAGGGTAAGTGTCTCTCCCCCAGAGCCAGCAACGAGTTGCTCCAGTAATCTGCCGCATCACATGTGTGCCTTGTGGTCTATTTCCCCATGTTTATCTTACTTTTTAGCCTACATTATGGGGAATGATGAATAACTCGAGCTAACAAAACTTAGGACAGACAGAATAAATTAGATACCTGTAAAAGTACTCTGACTTACCTGTCTGTGAATCCTACATATCTGCTGAGAAATGAGAAAAGAGTTTTTGTGCTGGAACGTGCATGGAAAAACCTTTGCTTCATTTTGTATTTAGGGGTTTTTCATTTCATTTCATTTCCATTTCTGTCCTTTTAGCATGCACTAAATCAGCAGAAACGAAATGACATTTCGTTGAGTTTTTTTTGTGTCAATTTGGATGGGAAACAATACAAAATGACACTACAAATGTCGTCGTTATTTTCCTGTAGTTTTAAAATGACAGCATATCCTTATTGTGTGTCCCTAACAGATCCATTCCCTGAGAGATCTCATCTTCTGCTGTGCTTACCCTATGCCTAAAGAAATAAATCTGCTTTCCCCTCCTCCGCAGGACCCTGAGGACACAGCCCGGATTTCTATCACCTTCTTCCGGCTTTTCCGTGTCATGAGGCTGGTGAAGTTACTGAGTCGAGGAGAAGGTGTTCGCACCCTCTTGTGGACCTTCATCAAATCCTTCCAGGTCAGTTAGACAAGACATATTGCAGCTCAGAGCCTTGGGGTGATGTTGGAGACCAAAAGATGTTGGTTCCATGTGCGGACAGACTATATACAGGGGAGAAAGGTCCACATTCTTTCGATCATGATGGCCCTCCTGATGTATTCTGTTCCCTGTAATGCTGCATGGGCTACATCTCCACAGATAGCACCTGTAAAGCTGCATCATGGGGGTAATTTTCTTCAAAGCTCATTGAACCCCTAGAGATCAAGAAACCCTGTTGTAACCAGTCCCTGTAATACAATATCATGGAAGTGAAAGATTTCTTTTCTCCTAACATGAACACCCTGGCACCTATTGAAAAAGTGCTACCTCGTTGGTGCACTTGTTGTCTTTGGGTAACTTGCAACCACACTGTGTTTTCTTTAAAAAGTATAGACACACTCAACAAAGGTGTGGTAGCAAATACAACTGGGGCCGATGCAAAAAAAAAAAAAAATGCGCCAAAAGTGGGCGCTGAATGTTCAGCACCCGCTTTCCTAATGTGCACCCAGCCACCTCTCCTGGGGGCGCCATGCAATATATAAATTAGGGGTTGCGCTGCCAAGGAGGCGCTAGGGTCAATTGCGCACCCCTATTTCTCTTTACTTTTGTTTATTTTTCTAACATCTAGATTTGTTGTTTTTGTAATTGCTACTTTCAGTTTGGCCCACTGTTGTTCCATTTTCTCCCCGTCTTCTAGTTCTACCTCCAGGTACGACCCCATTTCAACAAAGTTCGTATTTTTGAAATGCAAAATTCAGGTCTTTGTGTGACTTCTCTGTGTCTTATTTGTGATATCAAACCATATCATTTGATGATCACTGGTGCTAAGGTGGCACCCACCCAGACATTAGAGACAATCTCCCTATTAGTGAGCACTAGGTCGAGTATCACACTCTTCCTCATGGGCTCCATTACCATTTGTTTGAACAGAGCCTCTTGCAGGGCATCCACTATCTCTCTGCTTCTGGTAGATTCCACAGAAGGGATTCTCCAGTCTATGTCTGGCATGTTAAAGTCTCCAACAATCAGCACTTCTCCTTTCTTTCCCACCTTTTGGATGTCTTTGACCAGATCTCTGTCCAGGTCTTCCGTTTGAGTCAGAGGCCTGTAAACCACACCTGTAAAAATGGATGAACCATCATCTTTTTTTAGGACGGCCCATAATGCTTCTTCTCTACCCCACTTTCCTTGCGGTTCAGTTGCTTGGATATTGTACTTGACATGGCTACTCCTCCCCCTTTTCTGTCCTCTCTGGCCTTCCTTAACAAGTTATAGCCCGGTATGGCCGTTTCCCAGTCATGAGAATCCGTGAACAACGTCTCTGTGACAGCAACAATGTCCAAGTCTGCTTCCACCATTAGGGCCTGCAGGCCTGGGATTTTATTGCTCCAAATACGAGCATTTGTAATCATCATAGCTTTCCAATTTTTTCCCCTTGATTTGTTGTACTTCGTATGCAGCTTTTCTGCTATTTTGTGTTGATTGATTTTGTTGTTTTCTCCTCCCATGTCCTGTATTGCTTGAGGGTGACATGTTCATTTCATTGGCCATCTCCTGCCACCCCCATTCTTTAGTTTAAATGTGTGATAATATATGCTCTGAATTTCTAACTTAGCATCCTTCTTCCTGCTACAGACAAATGTAGGCCATCCTTACCATGTGGCCTTTTACTGCTCCAAACACGACCCCAGCCTGCAATGTATCCAAAACCATTTTCTGTGCACCAGGCTTTGAGTCAGGAATTGAAATTATTTATATGGCACAGCTAAGGCAGTAGTCTCTGCAGTGTGTTTTATCATCTTGCTTAGATTTTGGAAATCTTTTTGGACTTCATGGATACCATTTCTGTTGAGGTCATCGGTCCCCAGATGGATGATAACACTGACCTCAAAGTTCCTACTTTCTTCTTCAATGACTTGGACTATCTGGTTTGCATTTCTACTAGTTAAGGATCCTGGAAGGCATTTAACTCTCGTGTCACCATCAAAAAGTGCTCCCAAACTGCTTCCTCTAATGATCGAGACTCCCAGCAGAAGCAGCTTTCTTTTATGGCATTTGATTCTGTTGCAGGGCTTCTGGGTGCATTGGGTGACTTCACTTTTAGAAATCACTTCCATATCTATTCTCCAGTGCAGAAAAAGCCTTATATAGGGGTAACACTGGGGAGAGTGGGTGTCTCCTCATCACCGGCCTTATTCTGCCAGAGCCCACTTTTATACAATTGTTCCTGGGTTTTTGAAACCTGGATGACTGACATCTCTGTGGGAGTGGGGGTTGATGCACAAGATACTGTAAAGTTGGGGAAGGTGGGTGTCTGTTTAGGTGAGTGTCAGGTTAGGGAAACAGACGCTGGTTAACTGAGTGCCTATTTTCCTAACCTGACCACTAGCACTCTTTTTAAAAAAAAAAAAATGTTTTAAATCTTTTAAACTTTTCATTCCTCCGACTTAATATCGCCACGATATTAAGTCGGAGGATGTACAGTAAAGCATTACTATTTTCTGTTTTTCTGTACAACTTTTTGGGGTGCTCAAAAATTAATGCCTGCTCTGGGCAGACCTTAATTTCTGAGTGTAAAAATGTGCGGATTGGATGCCCTTTTTATTTTTGCATGCGGGGTGACTAATAGCCTCATCGACACGCATTTGCATGTGATGAGCGCTATTGGTTTCACGGTGCATTGGACGCGCTAATCCCCTTATAGAATAAGGAGCTATGGACGTGCGCTCAAAACGCGCGTCCGACCACGGATTAAACAGTGCGCTTGGCTGAGTGCACTGTTTTGCATCAGCCCCAATGCTGGAGTAGAGCTGATTGCAGCCAACTGCTTCTTGATGTAAGTGCATCAAGAAATGAAACCATTCACTGAGCTAACACATGGACTTCCTGTCACATTTTAAAGGGCCACTAACCAATATTCTGTTGGATATTTTCTCTCTCTCTTAGGCTCTGCCATATGTGGCTCTGTTGATTGTGATGCTGTTCTTCATCTATGCTGTGATCGGCATGCAGGTGAGGAGAACAGGCGCATGGGGAAAGGGGGGAAAAGAAAGGGATAAAGGTCCAGACAGTCTCTGCCCCTTGCTGGGACTTCTTTTCCAATCAAACTGTAAGGCCAAGACTTCTGGAAAAGCAGAGTCACAGCACTAATGTTTGTTACCAACCATTTGTGGCTTAGAAGAGAAAGTGGTGGCTGGGCACTGCATCTGAAGGAACGCTGCCTGAAAGAATGGGCGTGCAAAGCACAGTAGGGTATAGCGGGATCTGAGCCATGCCAGCCCACAGCAAGATATCAGGGGAGGTCCAGGAGGTGTAACGCTCCTGCTGTCCTACTCCACAGGTATTTGGAAAAATTGCAATGGTAGACGGGACCCAAATCAATCGGAACAACAACTTCCAGACGTTCCCGCAAGCGGTGCTCGTACTGTTCAGGTCTGTGCTTTTACTACCTAGCAGCAACACCTCTACCCCTGCCACTACAGCAATACCCCCTGCCACAGTGTCTCAAGCCCAGCACTCTTAATACACAGCAGGGAATAAAAAACCATTCCCAAGCGTTTATATCCCTTCTATCTAACTGTATCACACAGTGCAGTGAATAAAGACCATCCCCAGGCATTAATTTTCTATCCTTTCTGTCTCACTGTATCACACACTGCTGCGAATAAAGACCATCCCCAGATGTTTCTATCCCTTATAATACACTGCAGGGAATACAAACCATCCCCAGATGTTTCTATCCCTTCTAATACACAGCAGGGAATAAAAAACATTCCCAAGCGTTTATATCCCTTCTATCTAACTGTATCACACAGTGCAGTGAATAAAGACCATCCCCAGATGTTTCTATCCCTTCTAATACACTGCAGGGAATACAAACCATTTCCAGGCATTTCTATCCTTTCTGTCTCACTGTGTCACACACTGCAGGGGATAATGAACATCTCTTTCCCTGTCTCTTGCTTCACCTTTATTAATCTGTGTGGGGGGGATGGATGCCGTTACATGGATGGGTCCCGGAGCCTCTGAGAATTCCTCTCGTGCCAGTCCCCGCCTCGGCTGCTGGGTCAGCATTCTCCTCTCCTTGCAGGTGTGCGACGGGAGAGGCCTGGCAGGAGATCCTGCTGGCGTGCAGCTACGGGAAGCTGTGTGACCCTGAATCAGACTTCGTCCCAGGGGAGGAGTATACCTGCGGAGCTGGCTTTGCTTATTTCTACTTCATCAGTTTCTACATGCTCTGTGCCTTTCTGGTCAGTCTGCTTTTCCCATCTCCCCTTTCTTTTCCTGAGGGGCAGGTAGTGTAGGTAACGGGGGGGGGGGGACCTCAACATTCGAGCCAAGGTTACTAATGTGCTCCACTGGTATAGAAAATTCAGCCATCAAAGTGGGAAAACTCCACAATGGAACCACTGCAAAATAAAATCATATCCTCCCCAGCCATCTGATTGCTGTAAATTTCAGTTCTTGCTGGAGCCTCTGATGAAATGCAGTTAATGAGAGAGGTAAATCCAAAATTGGAGAAGAAGACAGTAAGAGATGATATACAACACTCAAAAGCCTCAGTTCATAATTATACAGCCCAAATTGTAGCCCAAATCAATTTTTGCTTGCCCACAGACCTCATAGCTAGCTTTCCCTTTGCAAGGTGCACAAGTACAAAGGGATCCAGGCACCTTGCATCTGCTTTTTCTGCATGTGGTGGCAAGGGGGCAGTTTGAAAATGAAACTGCCCCATGCCTGCTATTTATTATCATTTGTAAAGTGCTACCAGACATAGGCAGATGCCCAGAGGAGACAGTCCATGTTCTGGGGAGCTTACAGTCTAGTCGAGCCTGAGACCTGTTGTTTCCCTCCCCTGACTTCTCCTTGCCCTTGGATCAGCCTTTTTCTGCTCACAGGTGGTGCGGGGAAGGGGTGGGGTGGAGATCTAGCTGGCTGACTCCTTAGTTACAACGGGCTCTCTTCTCAAAGCCATTCCCCCCCCCCCCCCCCCCGCTGTCTGCAAATTGTTCCTCCCTGGATCTGCCTGACACCGTGCTCAGACTCCCGTAGCTCCTGCACGTTTAGCTGGACTGCGAGGAGGCATCCCCCAGAGATGGGTTCAGCTCGTAAATCGGATTCTCAAATCCATGCACACTACTTTTCATTGAACTTTCATCCGCACGAAAGGCAGGTGAAAAAGGCCTTAGCTATTTTACACCCAGGAGCAATTTTCAAAAGAAAAGTGTGCAAGCTTTTCCTTTAAAAATTAGGTAATAGCTACCCACCGACTTTGAATGAGGGAGGAAGATTGGAAAGTGACCCCTTAAAAGTGCAACTAGAGCTTATATCAGAAAGCTTTAGAGGTGCAAAGTGTTAACAAACCCCTCCCCCCCAAATTCTCAAATACAAATCTCCAGGATAGTTGCCCAGAACTGCATGTGAATAATATCTCCCAAGGCTGAAAATGAACCTCACGTGATCCGATAATGTCCTGAAGCGCAGCTCACGCATACGATTTCCGCAGCACAAAACTGCTTCTCTGCTTGCATCCTGGGCCCGGCCCGGCAGGGGTTGTGTCTGGGATGCCCAGTTAAAGGAATGCAGCTCACATCTCTGCCTTTCCTCAGATTATTAACCTCTTTGTGGCGGTCATCATGGACAACTTTGACTATCTGACCCGCGACTGGTCCATTTTGGGCCCTCATCACCTGGACGAATTCAAAAGAATTTGGGCAGAATATGACCCGGAGGCCAAGTAAGTGAGAAGCTCTGTTTCACTTATATTACTGATTCCATCTGGTCCCCAGCAGATGCCTGTAATGTGCAATCGCTCTGCACCTCTGACCTGAGGCGACAGGTTCCTCCAGAGCCAGCAACCTTTTGGCCAACTGTGAGAGTGCTGCCAGGCTCTCCCTCTTCCCCCCCCACAGTGGCAGTGAGTCTTACTGTAGTTTCTTCCCTAGTAATTCCCGCAGGTGCCCGGGTCAGGAATAAAACTCTGGTTGCTAGCTTGACAATAAAATGAACTAATCCTTAGATCATCAGCCATGTCTACAAAGTGTTGTGTGGCCAACTAACTTCCTTTGATTCCTTGACTTATAGCCTGACTGAGAGTCTGCTCTCTGCCTTTTCTGACCGTTGCAGCCTTAAACTGAGGTCCCATGAACCTCCTTTGGGGGCCACTAGTGTTCTGTCCCCTTAAGCCTCCCCCCTTTACCTCCCTTGTCCGTCCTGGTGTCACAGTGGCAATTCACCAACCAAGGAGGAATAGTCTAGTGGTTAGAGCAGCGGGCTGAGATTCAGGGAAGGATTCCCCAGCCGTCCTCGTGACCTTGAGCAGGTCACTTCACCCTCCATTGCCTCAGGTACAAACTTACATTGCAAGCCCTCTGGGGATAGGAAATGCTTGAATGTAGGCTGAATAGAAATAAAATAAATAAGGAACATAGCCCACGAGAGGGAGCAGCTGACCTGGCCATTAGGTGTTGCATTGGCTCCTAGGGGCCATAAGCACTGCCCCCTCAGGAGGAGGAGTGTGGCCTGAGAACTGAATCGGAGCTTCGTCCACAGCCTCTGGGCCACGGGGCTGCTTGCACACCCTCTGAAGGTTACGGGTTTCGTTAGTATCTCATTCTAGTGGTGGCCACTAATCCTTTGCCACAAGGTAAGCCCTGAGATCTTTTCTTTTTTGGACACATCTGTAAGACATCTGTCCATTAATGCCTGCAGGGGAAGAATCAAACATTTGGATGTGGTGACCTTGCTGCGGCGCATCCAGCCACCGCTTGGGTTTGGAAAGTTTTGTCCGCACCGAGTAGCTTGTAAGGTAAAACCATGGCTTGGCTGCAGAAGTGACTGCCTCTCCCATAGCCCTTCCCTCCTCCCACATCCCTTCCTCTCCCATAGCCCTCATCTCCTGTCCCTTCTTATCCATGCCCTCTCACGCCTACCTCTCCTCTCCCACACCCCTCATCTCCTATCCCTTCTTATCCATGCCCCCTCACGCCTACCTCTCCTCTCCCACACCCCTCATCTCCATTTCCCTTCTTATCCATGCCCCCTCACGCCTACCTCTCCTCCACCACACCCCTCATCTCCTATCCCTTCTTATCCATGCCCCCTCACGCCTACCTCTCCTCGCCCACACCCCTCATCTCCATTTCCCTTCTTATCCATGCCCCCTCACGCCTACCTCTCCTCTCTCACACCCCTCATCTCCTATCCCTTCTTATCCATGCCCCCTCACGTCTACCTCTCCTCTCCCACACCCCTCATCTCCATTTCCCTTCTTATCCATGCCCCCTCACGCCTACCTCTCCTCTCTCACACCCCTCATCTCCTATCCCTTCTTATCCATGCCCCCTCACGTCTACCTCTCCTCTCCCACACCCCTCATCTCCATTTCCCTTCTTATCCATGCCCCCTCACGCCTACCTCTCCTCCACCACACCCTTCCACGAGTAGAGAGGTTTGTTAAAGATTTTGCCAGACTCCAGCCTGAAGTCTGTTTCTCTGGCTACCTTTGACTGCTCAGTACCACAGGGAGGATTATTATAGGAACCCCAGCTCTCGCTGTCCTCAAATCTGATGGCTTCTGTTGGTGTTTTGCAGCGTCTGGTTAGCATGAACATGCCCCTGAATAGCGATGGTACGGTCACCTTCAATGCAACCCTCTTTGCCCTCGTCCGAACTGCTCTCAAGATCAAGACTGAAGGTAAGACCTCCCCTGCTCCCCCGCCCTTCTCTTTTTCTTGCGAGTGCCTGTCCATGGTCCCTAACCTCCTGCCCTTTCCTCTTCCCTGTGAGTGCCTGTCCATGGTCCCTAACCTCCTGCCCTTTCCTCTTCCCTGTGAGTGCCTGTCCATGATCCCTAACCTCCTGCCCTTTCCTCTTCCTTGTGAGTGCCTGTCCATGATCCATAACCTCCTGCCCTTCCCTGTGAGTTCCTGTCCATGGTCCCTAACCTCCTCGCTCTTTTCTCCCTGCGAGTGCCTGCGTTTTGCATGGACTGTGCCTCAGGAGGGAAGGGAATCTCCGCTGAGGCAAACAGCAGAAGAGTCACCAGGTAGACAGGGCTCATTGCAGAGGTCCCTGGAAGGATCAGAGATGCAGCTATTTTGGCTGAGGCAAGCAGTACGAATCAAGTGGCTTCCAAAGGACCTAGGGACTTCCCCCACCCCCCTATCTCCTATGGTCCAAGCTGCAGCAGAGGATCAGGATCAGGGGGGGAGAGTCTGATGGCAGCGTGCAGGCTGAGGATTCCGCAGAGATGGAAAATTTCTCAGCAGATTTTTTTCTGCTCCTTCACAAGGCCTATTTGGCAAGGAAGGGGACAGGGAGGAAGCGGCCCCTGGACCAGAAGCTGCGGTGCTCCTTTAAGAGAGCGAAGATGGCTTCAGCAGCGGGGTTTGAAAGCTTGGGGTCTGGGGGCTTACTCAGATGTCTGGGTCTGGGGCATGCTGCAGTTCAGGATGAGAAAGACTCTGATAAACTGCAGGAGGATCTGGTGGATGATCCAGGGGATATTGCTCCAGTGGATGGTGGTCCACATGGGGATCCGGATGCTGATCCTGATGCCGATCTGGACACAGACAAGGATGCCCAGGATCCAAATGAAATGCTGGTGGAGGAAGGAGATGACCTGAGGGTTGTCCGATTGTTCAGGAAGGAGGAGTTGCGGCCTCTTATTCCGCAGGTCCTTGAGGAGTTAGGAATTAAGGTCGCCCAAGAGGAGTCAGATAATGAAGGGGTGCACCCAGTTCTAAATGTACAGCGTGGACCTCCTAGGGCTTTTCCAGAGCCCAAAAAGGTGAAGAAGTTAGTGGGTCTCAGGGTCGGTAGGGTGATGGCTAAATTATACCTGTTGACAGAAGAGACCATGGTACATCTTGCAATAGATGGCCCTCTCAGGTTGGCTCATCTACAAGGGTTGCTTTGGCAAGGACCCATCTTTTCGGATCAGGTGGATCACTTTTGTCTTGCAGCTTGGCTTTTAAGAGACGATGCTTGCAGCTGAAAGGACATTCTGAGCCAGTTATTACCACCTTACTGCAGACTAGGAGGCCTACTACTTTCCTAGTGTATTCCAGGATGTGGAAGGTATTTGAGTCCTGGTATTGGGAGGAAGGTCTGGATCTGTTACAGGTGGACCTCCCTCACATCTTGGCATTTTTGTAATGGGGTTTGTCAAAGGGCCTGGCCTATAATTCGCTTCGGGTTCAGATGGCAGTCTTGAGATGCCTTAAAGGCAGGTTGCGGGAGAGGTCTTTGGCCTCTCATCTGGATCTTGTTCGCTTTCTGAAGGGGGTCAATCATTTGCGACCTCCACTTTGGAAGTTGTGTCCAGAATGGAACCTTAACTTGCTTCAACAGGTGCTGTATGATTCTCCTTTTGAGCCTTTGCGAGGGGCATCAGTAAAGGGTCTCACCTTGAAGACAGTTTTTCTGGTGGCAATTTGTTCAGCCAGACAGATTTCGGAGCTTCAGGTCCTGTCATGTAGAGATCCTTTCTTAAAGATTGTGGATGATGGTGTGACGCTGCGTACGGTTCCCTCCTTTTTACCGAAGGTAGTTTCCTCTCTCCATGTGAATCTGATGGTGGAGCTTCCCACTTTTCTGAATTGGTCGCGGGAGACACCACCGGCAAGAGAACTTCATTTGTTGGATGTTCATCAGATTCTGTTGTGGTATCTTAAGATCACAAACAGTTTTTGTCGCTCGGATCATCTCTTTGTTCTGTTCAGTGGAGTGAAGAATGTATGTCAGGCCTCTAAAGCCACGATCTCTCGCTGGTTACAGGAGACATTTTTTTTCTGCCTATCTTTGAAAAGGATGTGCGGCTCCAGTAGGTTTACGAGCGCATTCTACTAGGGCACAAGCTGCCTCCTGGGTGGAGTGTCAGTTGGTGTCACCTCAGGAGATCTGTAGAGCTGCAACATGGTCTATGCTTCACACTTTCACCAGACATTACTGACTGGAT
Organism: Rhinatrema bivittatum; assembly: GCF_901001135.1. NCBI lineage: Eukaryota > Metazoa > Chordata > Amphibia > Gymnophiona > Rhinatrematidae > Rhinatrema > Rhinatrema bivittatum. The sequence goes on along the minus strand of NC_042626.1, from coordinate 17,603,067 downwards.
GTTCAGGCACAGGAGGACGCGACGTTTGGTGAGTGTCTTGAGAGTGAGTCTTTTGGGATCCCACCCAGAGTAGGGGAGTTTGGGTACATCCCAATTGTCTGGACTGATCTGGGGTATGAACAGGAAAGGAAAATTGGTTCTTACCTGCTAATTTTCATTTCTAGAATACCCCAGATCAGTCCAGAGACCTGTCCACTTAGTTCTGGAAGACTGTTGCAGCTGTGATTAGAATTGAATTCAGATCTTTTTGTATGTATATATGTTGAACCGAGTGAGCTAGTTGGTTTTCAGTTCCTTATTCGGGTGTGAAGGCTCCAATTCAAGGGACTCCAACCCTGGGTTCTCTGTTTGCCCTAGAAGGGAAAGTTTGATTGAGTTGGAGAGTTTTTTTCTCTACATTGGCTTGGGTACAGGTCAATGCTGAGGGACTACAGGTGGCACTCTCTGTTATGTAGCAGTGCCTGAAAAGTTTTTATTCTCTGCCTCCATCTGTTGGTAGGGATGCAAAACCCACTTGTCTGGACTGATCTGTGGTATTCCAGGAACAAAAACGAACAGGTAAGAACCAATTTTCCTATATCTCTCACAACATATCCTGGTTCTGAGTTTTGAATATCAGTGGCCCTTAGCTGATTATTTTACACATAGGGGACTTTACGTATGATCCTTCATTGGTTGGGATTCAAGGTACAACCACTGCTTTGCCAATGTGCCTCCCAATGGAGAGGTGGTAGGGGGAGGGAAAATCAATTATTGAATTCAAGAAGCCATGAGACAAACACAGAGAGCACAGGGCAGCAAGGTTAAAGTCGCATCTATGGTGCTGACAGTGGGGAGGGAAAATGAGCAGACTGCAGGTTTCCTGAACATTTCTAACTTTCTGATGACCTCTCAATACAGTGGTGCTCAGACTGGTCCCTGGATGCTCCCACCACAACTAGTCGGATTTTCAGGAAATCCCAAACAAATCTGCACGAGAGTCATTTACATGCACTGGTCGCAAAGCGTGCAGTTATGGTTTATTCCACATGATGAATCGCTCTGTCTTACAAGGTGTATTTCAAAGCGATGTAAATCTCAAGCATATTTATTAGAGAGAGGCTGAAAACCTGACTGGCTATGAGGGGGCCGGAGGACCTGTTTGAGCACCATTGCTTTAATAGCTGGAAAAATAGCTTATTTGTGCTTCTGAAATAACCCCCCAAAGAGACTGTCCCCGCAGCCTCACTCAGTACCACAGACATCACTTGAAACCAGTTCATAAGGCTAAAAATACAAAAAAAAAAGGTCTGTGGCCCTGCTGGGCTTCTATTCAACGCGCCCAGTGTCATGATCTGGATCGGCACAAGGATGAAGGCAGCATAGCCGGGCACACCTAACCGATTTAAGAATCCCCTAGCATGAAAGTTCCCTGCTCTGGCTAAATTTCAATAAGTGCTCAGCAGAGGTGGTTTGTGCATTTGCAGGTAATTTTGAGCAGGCCAATGAGGAGCTGAGGGCCATTATCAAGAAAATCTGGAAGCGAACCAGCATGAAGCTGCTGGACCAAGTCATTCCTCCGATTGGAGGTGAGTATTCCCCTAATGCTAGTCTTCCAATCAGGGCCGAGTATTCCCTTTACATCATTTCTCCAATCAGGGCTGAGTATTCACTTAATGTCACTGCTCCAGTCGAGAGTATTCCTATTGTCTGATGTCTTCAGATCATCAGTGAACACATCGTGATCTTTGTAATGTTTTTTTCTCTGTGCAGTAAGTGAATGTGAAACAATAAGTGTGCACTGGGATTTGTGGACTGAGAACTACATTGGGACCAAGCACTATAAAGATAATAACAGATGTCCTTAATGGGGAGGTGAAAAAAAACACACACACAGAATATGCATATTCTCTTTGCTAGCAAATCTTTCCTTAGTAAAATGATGTCCTTATTATACAGTCCCCTGATTAGATGAGCTCTCCTGATTTCTCTTTCTGACTCTCGGTCCCGAGAAGTGCCTCGCTGCCTGTTCAGATTATCTGAAATCATACTCTGGAGCCTTAGCATACTGGGGTTGGCAGTCCTGTAATGACTGCGTTCTGCTTTATTCCCCAGATGACGAAGTCACTGTGGGCAAGTTCTACGCCACCTTCCTCATCCAGGAGCATTTCAGAAAGTTCAAGAAGCGTCAGGAGGAGTACTATGGTTACCGACCCAAGAAGAATGCAGTCGAAATCCAGGCACGTGTAAAAAGAAAATCCCACCTGCACCCACCTGCTTATCCCAGGAGAGGAGTGCGATCCCTAAAGCTGAGTGGGGTGCACGTGCAGGAGGCTGGGGAGAAGGGGAAAGTTACCTTCAAGATAAGGAGAATACGGTGCAGCAATGCACTTCTCCTAGAGTGAGGTGCCCATGGAACAGATCCTCCAAGGGTCTTTACAGTGGCGCAGTGGATTTTGTAAACACCCCGTGTGGCTGGCTGCTTGCATTCAACCCCCCTGATATCTCCCGCATTCTGGGGGATAAGGGAATGTCCTCTATACCAGTGTTTCTTAACCTTTTATTCCATATCTTCCATAAAATGTGTCCAGTGCAGGTTCCATAATACATTCATAAAATTCTTAAAACATAAACTTAAAGCAAACCAATAAAACATCAGCGATTTTATTTTTTATGGTTTTGACAGTTGTTTGGTTTTTGATTGTAAATATTACTACCCTTATTAAAAGGATTGGGGGTAACTGCACAGACTACCCTTAAGAGAAACTGTGGTAGATATTACCATAGGAAGCTTGCTGGGCAGACTGGATGGGCCATTTGGTCCTTTTCTATGTTACTATATGTAAGTTCTTTCCTCATCCCTTTAATTTTCTGTATTTGACTCTCTTTTGGTCTGTTTTCATCTATAACAGTTACCAGTGCATAATCTCTTCCGATGGTCTCTAATACACAGGCTGGCCTGCGTAGCATTGAAGAAGAGGCAGCACCAGAGATCCACCGGGCAATCTCTGGAGACCTGACGGCAGAGGAGGAGCTGGAGAAAGCCATGCAGGCAGCCGCAGAGGAGGGAATCTATAGAGTGAGTACGGAGCCCTCTGTGCATCCTGAAGCTGCAGCGACAACCTAATCAGTTCGAGGAGAAAACACATCAGAAAATTCCTTCCAGACCGCCTCCTGATCCTTGCACCCAGAATGTAGTGGCTGGTTGCCATCTCTGTGCCTTTAGACAGCAAGCCGGACCACTACACTATAAAGAAAAAGATGAGTAGGTAGGATCTGAGTAAATAATCTGAAGGAGAGTGCCTCCTGCCGTGTGATGCCTCTCCTAGCACTGCCCTGCAGTGTCAGCACTGGAAGGGCAGCATCCTCAGCAGCGCAGCCCCCTCCCCTAGCACTGCTCCCCCACGTGTCAGCAGGGACTCTCAGTCCGGGGCCTCCTTCCGCGGCCTCGCCTGTGGACCGATGAAAGCGGAACCTTCAAGAAGGAGTCAAGGCCACCTCTGACATGTTTTGTCTCCGTTTCAGAGGACGGGTGGCTTGTTCGGCCACGTAGACAACTTCCAGCTAGAGCATCACACCCCCCTGCAGCCCCACATCACCAGCCAGAGACCCCTGCGTTTTTCGGAAGCCGGAAGCGAGGACCTGGACTCCCCCGTTTTCTTGCCCAATGTCGAGTTTTTTCCCCCCGAGGAAAACAGAAATGTGAATAATGCCAACAACAATGCCATATCAAGGTAGGCCCAAGTGTGTGCGTACGTGCAGGTATCCGTGGACGTGTGTAGCTGTGTGAGAGTGTGCGTAGGGGTGTAGCTGTGACTGTACGCATGCGATTGTGTGGTACACGTGTGCGGAAAAGACAGCGTAGGTGTGCAGCTCTGTACAGCTGTGATTGTGCTCGGCAGATGTGTAGCTGTGAGAGAGAGCACGCGTGTTTCTGACGGGACGGTGAGAGAAGAGGAGGAACAAAGATTTGGAGAGTGCAGTGGGAGGTTTGAATGTAAACGTTGTATTGTGAGAGCCGGCATTTCCTGATATTCCTCCGAATGCTAATCCTCTTCCTGCTTTAGTGCCTGCTCTGGGATCCCTTTTAGAGTCTTCAGGAATTTTCCCGTATCCAGATAAAACATGGTGATAGGGTTAAAAGAAGGCTTGCTGCGTGTGAGCAGTCTCTGAAATGACTAAACTTGTACATACGAATTCCACATAACGTTACGTAGATTTTTTTTGAAAGAGAGATTGTGTCAGACTTCAATGCTAGATGCAGCTTTTGCCCACAGTGGGTTTCAAACTGTAGTCATATAATGCATTGGCCTTTCCATCATTTACAATCTTTCTCTATTTTTGTAATGAAAAACTTTAAAAAAAACATTTTTTTTGTGAACCACACTTTTTAAATTTTTTTTTTTATTAAAAGAACTTAATCTTTTAAGGCGTCAAGAAGAAACCTTATGTTCTCAAGACAACCCTGACATCACTGATGTTTCAGTACAACTGTGCCTGCCTCAGGGGAACATCATAAGGACTTCAAAACTGTAAACCCTCCCCGTCATGGGCTGATACAACAACTTGAAAATGGTGCCATTGTAACAGTTTAAAGCCAATTGCGGGCAAAAGACTGCAGATTGCATCTAGAACTGAAGTCTGACACAATCCCTCTTTCAAAAAAATTAATATAATGTTCCCTGTACGTACCCGGATCAGTCCAGATTGCTGGTTTTGCCTCCCTTCCAGCAGTCTGGACTGATCCGTGGTACTACAGGAACGAAAATTAGCAGGTGAGAACCAATTTTCCTTTATGTGGAATTCTTATATACCTTTGTGGGATTTCATATCATTCACCTCTTTTGTTGTGGACATTTAGTGCGAGATGGGTGTCCTGGGCTGGAGATTGTGATGACTAAAATTGTGCCGTTTATTTGGGCTAGGGATGCCAATCAGTTACGGTGGTTGTGTCTTAAGCCACTGGAGCGTGGCCCTTCTCAGTCTTAGTATGACAGTATTATAGCTCCATGATAGCCCTGGGTAGAGGCGTGCTTGGACTGAGGAGCTGTGACTTTTCATTGCAGGATTGTCTTTGAAGAAGAGCTGAGAAGCCAGGCCACACCAGTGATGGCTACCACAGCGGGTGCCTCTCCTAGTAAGTCCCAGCATCACGCTGGAGCAGGCCACGTCCTCATGTGCAATGCATGGGTTTTATGCAGGAGACATGGGGAGAGGAAGAAGTGCAGCGGCGGATTCCCGATGACGACCGGCCCGGGTGTTCGCCGCCCAGGACACATCACGTGGTCTGCCGAGCGCGGCTCTGTCACTGCCGCTCACGGCAGACCACGTGACTGGAGCGACCGGCCCACCGGGGGATGACCGATCCCCCGATAGGCCAACCCGCCCCTGAAGAAGTGCTATGAGTTATCTCGGAAAGGGGTGGTGGGACATCTGTCTACACTAGTGTGGTCTACAGACCTCTAATTTGGTGGAAGACATCCAAAAAGTAGAAATGACGTATGGGGGGGGGGGGGGGGGAGATTTTAACCTGTTGGATGTGCATTGGAGTATTCCATCAGCAGACTCAGTGAGAAATAGAGAGAGCCTCGATTCACTGGGGGCTATCCTCAGACAAAGGATGATACCGGAGCTGGTACTTACGAATGGAAAAAGCGTCTCTAATATCCGGGTATGCTTTGATATAACAGCCAATGCGGAAAAGACATAGAGTGCAGAAATACCATTTTTGGAAAATGCGGAAATATTTTAATGAGGTGCAAGCAGGATGAGAGTTGCTGGATGAAAAACAACAGTGAGCTAAACTAAAAAAAAAACAAAACCTGCAGTAAGGGCAGCAGATCTTTATGTCAGAAAAGTAAATCAAAGTAAGAGGAAGAAGAAACCACCATGGTTTTCCAGTATGTGGCGGAGAAAGTAGGGGCAAAATGAAAACACAGGAAAGAATATCTGGGAAAGCTTAAAGAGCCAGGGAAAGCAGTCAGGATGGTAAAAATGCGAATGGAAGATAGCAAACAAGGTAAAGCGAAATGACAAGACTAGTTTCAGTGAAAGGAGAAAGGGCAGAGGTGCAATTGTTAGATTCTGAGGAAATGATAAGGAAAAAATCTGAAATGCTATGGAAATGTTGTTTATTTATTTTTTATATTACTTATTATATTACTTTATGATACTCTTAGTGAGGAACAACATTCAGGATTCACTAAAGAAAGGATTGGAGAAAGATCACTGATTTTAGCAAGGGTACATCTGAGAGTGGGATAGATACAGTGACTTGACGAAGGTCACACAAAGAGACAGAAGCAGAACTGACACTCACCTTTGCATTGTAATCACCACACCATTCCCCTCGTTATAGGCAGAAAAGCTTTATATGGCATAGTAAGTAGCGATGCAGGGACAGTACCGACCCTTCCTCTTCTTCTCCCAATGTACCTTGAACTGGTCCGTTCCTTCTTCCGCTTCTCAGGTTATGCCTGCTCATTGAGCTTGGACAAGGTAACGAGAAGAATGGGCAGAAAGAGAACCACCAGTGACAGCAGCACTCCGAGCCCAAGGCTGCAGGTAAACCTCAAGTCCATCTCAATGTTCTCCTCATCCGGTCCTTGTTCTCATAGAGCATAGAACACAGGGCGAGACATCGTTCTTTCTTCATGCAATGTGCACTGCTCTGCTACTCTCCGCCTACTTATTAAAGAGATGGTGATGAAAAGAACAGAAATGCCAGAGCAGTGTACACTACACCGATAACACTGAAAAGGAATTGATTTACACAAAAGCACACTGCACTAATAACACTGATAACGGTGTATACTGCACTAATAACACTAACAAGGCACTGATTTACCAAAAGAGCACACACTGCACTAATAACATGGAAAAGCAGCTGATTTACCAAAGGAGTGCAAGCTGCACCAAGAACCCTGATAAAGGAGCAAACATTATACCAATATCACTAAAAAGGGGATAATTTAGCAACGAAACGCACACTGCAGCGATATCACTGAAAAGGGGATAATTTAGCAACGAAACGTGCACTGCAGCGATATCACTGAAAAGGGGATACTTTAGCAAAGAAACGCGCGCTGTAGCGATACCACTGAAAAGGGGATAATTTAGCAAAGAAACACGCGCTGCAGCGATATCACTGAAAAGGGGATAATTTAGCAACGAAACGCGCACTGCAGCGATATCACTGAAAAGGGGATACTTTAGCAAAGAAACGCGCACTGCAGCGATATCACTGAAAAGGGGATACTTTAGCAAAGAAACGCGCACTGCAGCGATATCACTGAAAAGGGGATACTTTAGCAAGGAAACGCGCACTGCAGCGATATCACTGAAAAGGGGGTAATTTAGCAACGAAACGCACACTGCAGCGATATCACTGAAAAGGGGATAATTTAGCAACGAAACGTGCACTGCAGCGATATCACTGAAAAGGGGATACTTTAGCAAAGAAACGCGCGCTGTAGCGATACCACTGAAAAGGGGATAATTTAGCAAAGAAATGCGCGCTGCAGCGATATCACTGAAAAGGGGATAATTTAGCAACGAAACGCGCACTGCAGCGATATCACTGAAAAGGGGATACTTTAGCAAAGAAACGCGCACTGCAGCGATATCACTGAAAAGGGGATACTTTAGCAAAGAAATGCACACTACAGCGATATCACTGAAAAGGGAATAATTTAGCAAAGAAACGCGCACTGCAGCGATATCACTGAAAAGGGGGTAATTTAGCAAAGAAACGCGCACTGCAGCGATATCACTGAAAAGGGGGTAATTTAGCAAAGAAACGCGCGTTGCAGCGATATCACTGAAAAGGGGATAATTTAGCAAAGAAACGCACGCTGCAGCGATATCACTGAAAAGGGGCTAATTTAGCAAAGAAATGCGCACTGCAGCGATATCACTGAAAAGGGAATAATTTAGCAAAGAAACGCGCACTGCAGCAATATCACTGAAAAGGGGGTAATTTAGCAAAGAAACGCACGCTGCAGCGATATCACTGAAAAGGGGATAATTTAGCAAAGAAACGCGCACTGCAGCAATATCACTGTTGTTATAACATTGAAATTCCCAGGAAAAATAAAATAAAATAACTGAAAACCAAGGTCCCTAAGTCTATGTAAATATGAAAAAGTCCCCAGAAACTTCATAGACCCCCAATATAAAGTGTCTGAGTTTGCCTCTGCCTGTTTCCCATCCAGGCTGGGTAGATATCAGAACTCTCCACTTTTATTTTCATCAGGATCCCAACGCTGAAGGCATCACCGCTGACTGTAGAAAGACTGAGAGGAGCTCTCCACCCTCCCAGTCCCAGCTGCTGAGCGCGCAGGAAGAGCCCTCAGCCACCCTCACGCCAGCCACTAATCAGCTCATCCAGGAGGTAAGATCTGCTGGGATGGAAGAGCACGGATTTGGGGCTGGGATTTAATTACTTGATTTTCAGAACCTGAGCTCAAAGCAAGGTACAGTCAGGTCCGGTAGGTATTTCCCTGCCCCAGGGGGCTTACAATCAGGGATAGATTTATTAAACCGCCATGAGGGTATAACATGCGAAAAACAACATGTAGCACGCATAAAACACTGTTTTGTGGGATATATGGGTCAAAAATCCACCCCCTATTGAAACTAGCTGCTTTTTAAGCACTTGCATACATAAAATGCAAATACATGCGAAAACAGCTAATACATAGGTAATCCTATGCTAATAAAATAATGCGGCTTGCCAAAAATAAGGGAAGCTGTGTTATTTTAAGGAAAACTGAGGAGGTGAAGATATTATCCTGCCTGAGCATCGGGACACCCGCACATGCTCCAGTGCTCCCAAGGTAATATTTAAAGGGCCACGCAGGCCAAAAATTACCCCTCCCCCTGTGAGGTCCGGGAAGAGCCCCGCCCATCATCCCGCTGCCTCCAGACATAAAATTAAAAAAACCAAAACAAATGTAAAGCCATGTGGCAACACCTGACCCCCCCCCTTCCCAAAAGCCTATCCTTTCCTTAAAAACCACTCCCCCCTGCCTCCCCCACTTCCAAAGGTGAAATCCCTGGAGTTTAGGCCCCTTTCAGCCCTCCCTTACACAGACAATTTCCCTGGTGTCTAGTGGGGCCCCATGGACCTCACCCATACTCCCTGAAGAGATTCTTGGTGTCTAGTGGGGCCCAGAGTGCCTCATAGCTCTGGGCTAATCGATGTCTTTCAAATTGGTGCCGACCAGCCTTTGCCACTAAGGCAGGCCCTCCAAAGCAGAGGCGAGTTTCCTGGACAGAACAGGACAGAGGAACTGCTGCCTCTCATGCTGTAACTATTCAGTGTAGAGATGGAGGCCTGCAGTTCAGAGGTCAGTCAGGCCTATGTCAACGGTAAGTTTATGAGAAAAACATTTATCTGAGCCAGTAATTTTCTTGTGCTCCTTTGAGCATGCAGCTCAACCTGAATCGGAGCCAGGACCCTTCATTCACAACTGCCTGGAATGTTTTCCCCATTTTATATCCCCTCCCAATGTACTTTAGTCCAGTCATGAGTCAGGGGCCATGTACCAGGGCTCCTTCTGGAACCTTGCAAGCCTGGGTCCTAAAGCTGGCCCTTAGGTGTCACCATTGCACAATGACTGTGACTCCTTCCCCTTCTCCCGCCTGCTTCCCCTCAGGGGACGTAGAATCCCCAGCCTTAGCCAAACCAGAGAGCAGAACATTAGAGCCAGGGACTGAATCCAGGTCCCTCTGCATGGCAATGCAGTATGCTGACGCTGAACCTCCAGGCCAGCCCAAAATTCAAGAAATTATGAGGAGACTGAGCTGACGTCATCTGCTTATGCTCATACTCTATGATGGATCACCTCTCTTCTTCTTCTTATCTCTTTTAGGCTCTGACCTATGGTGGCCTGGAGGCCTTGGCGCACAGCCCCTCCTTCATTACGCTGACGAAGCTGGAAATGGCGGAAGCCTTCTGCATGGAGATGGGGGACATGGAGAAGGCCACTTCCCAGCTCATGAGTGAAAGGAAATGCCTGGAAGCCTTAAACACCACCTCCCAGATGTGCAGTACCTCTGGAAGCTTGTTGTACAGCTCCCCAAAGCGTGGCGAGTCCGTAGACCATGAGGAAACTCTCTTTGTCAGCACTAGCCTGTGAAACAGCTTGATTATGTCCTTCCTGATGACATCATGTGTCTACATGTGAGAATTACTTGCCGCCATTGCTGATTTGGGCTGCTTTCTGAAGCCTTTGCCTGGTGTCTGGAGGGTAACCTTGGAAGCCATGCACCTTTCCTCGCATTTCCAAGACCCGATTGGCTGAGTCTTCACCAGTCTTCTGCCTGGTGGAAGATGCTGCGGAGAATCCTGAAGCAAGGTTTCTCTTTCTTGGAGGAGCGCTCTTAAATAGAAAAGACGCCCTCCAAGGAAACATTTTAGGAATGCCAAGATTGCATTTGTACAGCCTCAGATAGGCTGGGGGGCCCCCTCCCCCTGGTGTTCTGTAACACGTGAGGAAGATGGATCAAAATGTTTGACACCAAGCGTTTTGATGTGGTTTTCTGGTTTTCTTCTTCAACGTTTCTTCTTTGTCTCAAGTATGAGAGATTTTAGGACTTTGTAATGTTGACGGTCATTATTCACCAGAGGATGCCCATCGATGTTGAAAGGCTGGGTGGTTTCCTGGTGTGACGTATCACAGAATGAGGCACAACAGGCCGGGAGATTCAGGCTGCAGGAACAAGTGTTTTTGAAATTCTGTTTTCAGTGCATTATGGGGGGGGGGGGGGGGGGGGGTAATACGGTTTATTTGTAATAAAGATTGATTTGCACATCCATTGGTGTCAGCAAGACTTCTACTTGCAGGAACATACTGTACAACCTCCTCTATGTGCATGTGCATTCCTTTGAGATGAGAGCAGTAGGTATTTCAAGAGATCTATATTCAGCTAGAGTCTGGATAGCAGAGTTAATTGGATAAACTTATCCGGCTAACTTTGGAGAAATATTCAGTAGTACAGCTGCACAATTGACTATAGCCAGCCATCTTAAGTAGTCAGCTGGCTAACCACAGCCGGCTAACTTTAGGACAGCTCTTCGACCCAACCAGACTTAGCCGGCTAAGTTAACCGCCTAACTCTGAATATTGGAGTTAGGCGATCAACTTAGTTGGCTAACTCAACTCCTCCCAGTTATGACTCTGGAAAGCCCCGACTTATCCTGCTAAATTCTAGCCGCCTAACGTATTAGCCGGATAGAATTTAGCCAGATAAAGGCTGAAGATGGATAACTTTTCAGTTATCTGTCTAAATGGCTTTTGAATATCCACTTCTGTCATTGTATTTCTTCTAATTAAAGGTAGTTTACAGGATGAAATACCCACCCAGATGCAGAATAAATTTTAGACCCAAGCAGGCCCTGCACTGGCTCACCTTCTGCTGCTGGAAGCAGCCATTTTGTACCTACAGCAGTCAATGATGTCAAAATGTCTCCCACTTCCTCCAATGGGGAAGATGTTGTGAGACCACTACTGTGCGCTGGAAGCAGACAATGACTGTTCCCACTGACAGCATCAGGGAGCCCTCTTTATGGTAAGCTAGCTCTCCTTAAAATGTATTTTCCAGCTGTTATATATGAACAGTGATGTATGAGGACATCACTGTTCACATATGCCCCTTCCAGAGAAATATGAAGAGGATTGGTAAGAAATTCTTAAGCAACAGGCTACTTCCAGACAGGGCTGTGCTTTGACGAGTTGCACTTTTAAGTTTTCTTAAAATGCTTGCAATCCAGAAAGATCAGTTACTGTACAGCTTGCTTTCTTGAGTGTGAGAAGTCAACGTGCTGTTATGGAGAAGGCTTTGCAGTGGGTAGGGGGTATCCACTGAGAAGAGGAGCCGAATGCAGACTGGTATGTGCCAGACTCCTGAATTAGCAGGGCTGGGTGTCCTCCTGCACAAAATAATGTAAACTTCTGCACACAAAACCTTAAAATTCTGCAAAATTCTACATAGTTTGTATTAGTCAAAATAACACATTATACATGACAGTCTTTAAGTAATTAATTTAAAATGTAATACAGAAAAAAGTTATTACTTAAAGATGCAGAGTTTTAAATATTTTGAGCAGAATTTCCCTAGAAGTTCACTGTAAGAGTGTCCCTTCCACTCTCTCCCCCTGCTCCCCTGGCCAGTCTCCTTTCACTTTGCCCTCTCAGGCCCCAATTTTCTGATTTGTTAAGTCAAAATTAAAGTCCATTGTATCCATAAATATGAAGTTACAGATGAATTTGGTACAGACGTGGGGGTTCCCTCTGGGTAGGTGTCCTTTGCTTCAGCAATCTGGGCAGAGCTTCCCATGCTGATATAAATGTGCACAAAAGCTCTCCCAGCGGCCTATGGAAAGGGTTCCCCTTCTAACACAGAAGAGGAAGTCCCACCTGAGGCTCCAGCTCGTTCCCGAGCACCCAGCCCTGTGTCCTGGTCCCACCTAGGCGGCGATCCGGATGGGACTCTCCAGGTCTTACTTCATCTCCTTAGTTTTTGCTTTAAATGGTGACTCCTCCTGTTGAAAAGCCCTAGGATCGAGTACCTGCTAACCCAGCCTGCCTCCCGGTGAGAAGGGGGTGGATAGAAACCTCCTCACGGCAGAGAGAAATCCTTCCTTAATCAAAAAACTTCCACGACTTGTGTTCTGCTGTCAGAGGTGCTTTCCACATTCCGGGGGTGAACGGGGGGGGGGGGGGGCTGTCTGGTACGGGAGTCTCACAGGGGTTCAGTCAAAATGTTTCTTACTGCAGCTAAGAACAGAGAGCTCCTCTTCAGAAAGCAAAGGCCTGAAGGCCTCACCAGGAGGGAGAAACCAGATGTTTTCTTACTCCGTGTGGGACCACAACTAAACTCTAAGTACACCCCATGATGACAAAATGGCAGGGTTAAATAAGGTTGAGGCATCCAAGCACAGCCCACCAGGTGGGAGGGACTGATGGGGGATGGAAGGCTCATTGATGGTATTGAAGTATCTAGACTGGAACCTAGGGACATACAGAGGTGGACTGGCGGCTCCAGCCGAGATGGGATAGTCTTCAGCTCATGGCTCTGTCCCTGCAACTGGACATTAGCCAAGAGGCTGAGATCTCTGGAAGAGGCCTCGGTTACACCTGATGGCATGCTATTCCTGAATGTTTGCAGCGGTGCATGAAAGAGTGTCTCCCTGGATATGAGAGTCATTTTATACTCGTGATCAGTTACAACCTCTGAGAATCAAATGCTACATCTCCTCTGCCGAGCCTCTCCCATAAATCCACAGTTTTACTTAAATACTTCTGCACTGTTACCAGATATCTCTTAACCTCCTCCAGAGTAAACTTTCCTGACAGGATAATTGTTCCATCCCTGCCTCTCCCCACCCCCCACCCCCATTTGGCTTTGCTCCCCTTCTTTAAACTTTCTGATCCCGAGGTGGCCAAAGCTGCTGTTCTGTATGGCAGAGGATAAGCTTTACCAAATCTTATCCAGAGACAAAGCTGTTTTACTCATCTGCAAAGAGCCGCCATGTGTCCTCTTTGGATATTGTAGTGCAGGTGCTTCGGTCATTTTCTGATCTGATAGGCGTAACATAGTCTGGCTATGATATTTGATGGCCTGGAAGAAAACGTCGATCATTGCGAAACAATACAAGATTGTGATCACATTTTGGCCACCAAGAAGCAGTATCCCTGCTTGGTTCCCCCAGGGAGAAGTGGCTTCTGTTCTCCCTTGTTGAAAGGTGGCAGCCGGAAGTAATTAAAAAAAAAGCACCAGCGAAGCTTATCTTTAACTAATATATATTCAAATTTGCAGAATTTTGCCTCCCTGTGTGACAGTAATCAATAGATGTCTTGTGTTCAGCAGCTGGGCGTTTATGAATTTAGTTAAGAAGGGCTTCCATCTGTGTCTGCAGCTGGACTAGCCCCAGGCAACAGAAGCACTGGCTGACGGATGAGCTGGTTACAGGAAGTCAGGTTCTTATCCAGGGGAGCTCATCTTGGTGCATTCAAACCCCCCCCCCGTCAGCATGTTCTGTTCTAATGTCCTCGGCCAAGGCAAGTCAGGTATATGAACAAACCTCAGAGACTCCAGGACAGATGGGGTTCCCTTTACTATTTGAGGTTGCTGTGAGCTCTGCCATGGCTCCGCCAGGCCTTGAGGGTCTTCTCAGGCTGCACGCACCAGTTTGTGCACTAAAGGGAAAAGCCATGCGCTGAAGCATGGGGAGGCTGATATTTAATGCTACTTAGCCGGATAAATAGGGACTTGTCCAGCTAAATGCCAGTTGCTGAATATCTGTTTATGGTCAGCGGACGCTACTTAGCTGGTTAAATATTTATCTGGCTGTGGGCAATAGGTAGATCAGGGCAGGGCTACTTACCTGATTACCTTATCCAAATAAATGCCGATATTCAGACTTATCCAGTTAAGTTAACTGAATAAGTTAGAGAGGTCTAAAGTTAACTGGGTATAACTTATCCGGCTAACTAGAACTTATCCGCCTATACTATATTCAGCAGCGTAGCCCTTCTAAGTTATATCCGGCTAACTTAGAGAGCCGGATATTGTTGAATACTGGGCCCAAAACGCTGTGTGTGCGTGAGCATACATGTGCAACTTAGAGGGAACACTGCCCTGAGAGATAGTTATTATATGAGACATGGGCTTAATTTATTGTACTGGGTGAGCAATGGTAACACACGGACACTCTGCAGCCTTCTGCTAAGTGACATCATGATGTGCCTCAATGGAGCTAGCGGTGGTGAAGGAGCTGCTGCTGCCCAGAGCCACTCACTGTGCTAAATAAATAAATAAACCTCCATCAAGTCCTTTGCAGTCCTGATTTCCCTAAGAAAAGCAGGCAGGCAGATGCCTGGGTTTTGTAAAGCTTCTCAGTGTTATCCTACGTAAATGACCTCGGCTTCATCATATTCTGGTCATTTTCAAGGGCGTAAACTGTCACACCACGTTTCCCGCTGACCAGTCCAGTTTAGAGAAAGATATCCTGCCTCTGGATGGACAGATCCAATAATCACTAGAAATGGAATCTGTTGATCACTCTAATACTCTACAGGGGGTGAATCTGCCACCCCCAGCCCCCCCATTCTGTCATCACACAGTTTTCCTAACATGGTAATGGCACCATAAACCTGGTCCTGGGGAGCTTTGGCCATTTCTGGCTGATCTTCGGTTACCAGCTCTAGCGCATGGAGGGAAGGTGGCACTGTCTGTGGGTGAAGGAAGTAACCTAAGGGTAAGCCAAGCCGTTTGATTTCTCTGCTGTCATTTTTAACCATTTATAGTAAAGTTACTGAATTCATTTTAGACCAGACATGGTGTTTGGCTAATGGCCTGTGTTCCTGGGGTTGGGTGGGTTGCAGGAGTGCTCAGAGTGATGTTATCTGGGACCCCTCACTGGGAGAATGGTAGTGAGCCTGGGTGCAAAGCCTTACCTCCCCGGGCCCCCTCCCAGCTGTAATCCTAACACACTGCCCCTCCAGGTGAGTGGTATTTCTTCTCCACACTGCCCCCCTCCCCCGCCTCCAAACAAAAACAATTAAGTAAAAGAAAGCATCAGTAGCAGCTGTTTCACATCTGGATCCCATCACTGGCATTCACATTAGGATAAATCTACAGATCAGTCAGCGGGGCGCCCTCCTCCTCATATCGGGAGACTTCCCTGCTCATTATTCATTTCTCCGGTCGCTCTTTCTCGTTTGCGATTTTTCTCTTTCACCATGTCCCTTGCTCTCCACATCTCCTTATTTCTTTCCCTCATTCTTTCTTCTCTCTTTGTATTTTCCTTTTTTTTCTCCACCTTCCTTCCTTCCTTTTCACTTTCAATCCTTTCATCTCCTTTGTTTTCTTTCCTTCTCCCTACCTCCCTCCTCCTATCTCCCTAAGCACTCTGCTTATCATTTAACCTCTTTCTCTCCCCCTCATCGATCTTTTTTTTCTCCCAATCACACACTCTCTCTTCCCTTCCTGCCCTCACCTTACACACCAAACCTCTTCAGAGGGAAGGAGGTAAATCAAGGAGAGCCAGGACAAGGAAGCAGTGCACAGAGGCTGTGAATTCTTTAGCAAAGCGTCTGAGTGCAGTTGCAGTTGGCTGGACCACTCACCCAGATCAAAGCTGAACAGACTGATCCAGTCCTGGGTTTTTTTCCCCCTTGTGGTTCTGATGTCTCTAAGGAAAGTAGGAACTACACTGAGGTGGAACCAGGCATGGCTGAGCCTGTTCCTTCTGACCCAGAGTCAGGTGGCAACCCTAGCTGGCATCCACTCACAACATTCTGGCAAACTTGCCATATGAATAAGATCTCCTAAGACAGGCAAATCCAGGCCTAGTCGTGCCCTATGGCATATATGGAGATGTAGTTTGTATTTCCCTAAACAAAAATCCCTGCATGCCGTGAGCTAAAAACCAGGATTGGATCTGTGGTGTGTGTAGGAAATGTATCAGATCTCCTATTGCAAAGAACAGCTTTCACCATGCACAGGTGGGAAGTGCAAAGCTTTATACCCCAGGCATGCTCACTTAAGTTCAGTGTAAGACCTGGCATGGCTCAGACTGCTTTGCAGTAGGATCCCTAAAAATGCTTCCTAGTTGTGATCTCGTTAGTGTTCCAGGAAGTTTGCAGGAGACACTAAAAATAAAATGGCACACTCCATTTCCAGCTCTGCACTCCCCGTATCAAATATTCTCAACCAGTTCTCAGTATCCCAATATTAACTAGAAAAGGCAGCAGAACTTGTCTGTCCCTGGCACTGTGTTTAAAGGACACCCTTTATGGAGGACAGGACGGCTCACCTAGGTAATATCTTTTACTAGGATTCTTTCATATTAATGACACACAAGTTCCAAGGCATCTGTAACCAGTAAGCCAAATGATTTTTAAAATACATAAACACGTTTCTCCTTCCACTGATTAATTAAGCTCTGTGCAGGCAATGTCGGGGTCATAACCGCTTCCTCAGTTTCCTGTCCTTGTCCCTGAAGTGATTGCTTGAGGCTTCATAAATACTTGTTTAAAAGACTGCTTGAGTTCAGGCCATGCCACTTTCATCCATTATTCACTGCAGTGGCTGGAAAAACCTGCCAGGTGCTGGGGATATGAGAAAGAGGGAGGCACTACATGATGCGGGACCCCAGAGCAAGATTAGAAGATAAGGAAGCAACCATAGTTGATTACCAGAGGCACCTCAGGGTCTTCCGAGTACCAAGAGCAGGTTTTTATAATGGGAGTGACTATCCTTGTGAAGGAATGTGTATCAATGTGCACGTGAAAAATGAAAGTGCAGAGCTGCCAGCTCCTGGTGAGAGGCTCAGAAACATAGAAATGACGGCAAAAAAAGGACCAAATGGTCCATCCAGTCTGCCCAGCAAGCTTATGATAGTATCTGTCGCACCGTGCAGGTTACCCCCATACTTAGCTTACCAGACCATAAAATGCAGGGCCCTTGCTATCTGCTTGGCCAGAATGTGGCACGCTTTTGATTCATTTATTTATTTATTTGCAGGTTTTTCTATACCGACATTCGTTTAGTGACATCATATCGGTTTCCATTTAACATGAAAGATAGCAGCGGCGCTTTACATTTGAAGAAATGAGATAAGTAGAATAATAAAACAAACTGGTTAATACAAAATAAAAAAAGAAATAATTGGAATACGTAGGTAACCAAAACAATTAATAAATATTGTGAGATAAAATGCAAATTGAAATCCTGTGAAAAACAAATTGTAGAAATGAAAGGTAGTAGGGAGATCATCATAAGGGTGAAAAAAAGTGGAGAGTTCAGGAGGGCGAGCAGGAAGGTAGGCGCCTACTGTTATTATACGAGTGGGGGTGACTCAGGCGAATGCTTGTAAGAGCATTTCATGGTTAGACCTGCCGCCTGTAGACCAGAAGATCGCTTATTCTAGACTTGGCTGGGATAGCATCTCCAACTCTGATCCTGAAGGGCCACAAACTGGTCTGTTTTTTTTTCCAGGCTATCCACAACGAATGTTCACAAGATGTAACTACCGGTATGTCAGAGCTTGTTGCATGTGTGTCTGTGTGAGAGTCTGTGTGCTTGTGAGTCTGTGTGAGAGCTTGTGTGTGTGTGTGTGTCTGTGTGAGAACCTGAGTGCATGAATGAATGTGTGTCTGTGTGAGAGTCTGTGTGAGTGCCTGTGTGCCTGTGTGTCTGTGTGAGAGTCTGTGTGAGTGCCTGTGTGCATGTGTGTGTAAACCTGTGCAGCGGCGGATTCCCGCTGAAGACCGGCCCGGGGATTCGCCACCCAGGCCGGCCCAGGAGATACCATGTGGTCTGCCGAGCGAGGCTTTGTCATGGCAGCGCTCGGCAGACCACGTGACTAGCGCGACCGACCCACCGGGGGGATGCCCGATCCCCCGATAGGCCAATCCGCCCCTGAACCTGTGAGAGCTCATGTGTCTGTGAGGGAGAGTCAGGGAGTGTGTGCGTGCAAGGCTGTAAGGTTTGCTTAGGGTACCTAATACCCTTCCCTTGACCATGGGTTCCGTTTGGGGGAGAGCGTCAGATTTTAAAAATAAGATTGCTGGAGGGAGCTGGGCTTTTTTTGATGGGCCCGGGACAGAGACTGACTGAATTGGGGGGGGGGGGGGGAAACATTAATTGTTCGCACAGGACAGCAAAAAAGCTAGCACCGACCCTGTGCACACAAGCACCCTGATACAGCACAAGCACACAGGTTCTCACACACACACACATGCACACATGGCCTCTTTTCTCCTGGCCACGTTGGGATGAGCTCCACCACGGCCCCACAGGCCAGTCTTTCCTTTGGCCCCGCTGGCCTTCTTGCGATTGGAGAAAAGGGCCAGAAAGCTGTGAGAGTACACTTGCAGCTAAGAGGGAAAGCTGTGCTTCTTAGTGTTTGGGTACTTGCCAGGTTCTTGTGGCCTGGTTTGACCTCTGTTGGAAACAGGATGCTGGGCTTGATGGACCCTTGGTCTGACCCAGCATGGCAATTTCTTATGTAATTTTTGGCTGCCAGCGGCCCGCCTCGCTTCTTCCCAGCCTTTTCTCATTTTCGGCTGCCAGTGGGTTGAGCTTCGCCAGTGGCGCCGTGTCCTCTCCTGCTGCTGCTGCCACCCCCGAGGTGTGTCGCTGTGTGCACACGCGGGTGTGCCAGGCCTGACCAAAGTCTAGTTCTAAGGATATTCCGACACAAGTTGAACTGACAAATAGGGCAGAATTTAAACCAATAACAAAGGAGGATACTCCAAAAGTTATTGCTTGATTAAGCCGTGGAGATCACATTTCACCCATCCTCAGAAACCTACATTGGTTACCAGTGAATTTCAGAATCCTTTTCAAATCAATCACCCTAATACACAAATCCATCCATCATCAACTCCAACTCGACCTCGAAATCCCCCTCAAATTATATTCCTCCAACAGACCAATTAGAGATATTCACAAAGGTTCGCTGAATTTCCCCCCAACTAAAGCTACATGCCTTTCCTCGACCAAAGACCGAGCGTTTTCAATAGCAGGACCATCTATTTGGAATAATATCCCCTTCAAGCCTTAGATTGGAACCTTGCCTCCTAACTTTCAGAAAAAAACTCAAGACGTGGCTCTTTCATCAAGACTTCTCCGATCCTCCAGACAACCACTAGTCGCCTTTTACTCACTTGGACGAAGGTATTTTTTATTCTCTAGAACGATGGACCCTGGCACTTCTAGGCTAAAGCACCTTAAGCTTTAGCCCATATTCGTTAGTGTATTATATTACAATTACTTCATGCCTTTACTTTCTTCCAGCTATCTTAGCTTCCAAGTTTGTTACTCCCTGTTAAATGTAACTTTGACTTATTCACCGCTATTGTTAATTTCTCCAGTTATTGCTTCAGTTATTCCTATGTTCTATGTAAACCGATCCGATATGGTTATCACTATGAAGGTCGGTATAAAAAAGTGTTAAATAAATAAATAAATAAATAAATTCCTTGTGCTCTCCCTGTGATCCTGTTCCTTTCTGGATATTAACTGGTTTGTCTGCCCAGATGTATCCTATTATTATGCATATCATTAACAAATCCTTGGGGGAAGGAATCATTCCAAAAGAATTTAAGCAGACAATAGTGCGGCCTATTAAAAAAGGTAACACAGTCTCTGGAGAGAATCTAGCAAACTTTCATCCGATTTCCAGCCTACCCACTGTAGCCAAACTATTAGAGAAATGGGTATTGTTATAGCTTGAGCAATTTTTTTAAATTAATAAGGTGCTGGATTCACGGCAGTTGGCATTTTGACAGGATTGTGGTATGGAAAGTTTGCTGGTGTTATTACTTGATTATTTTCAAGTTGATGTTGCTGCAGCGATTGATTCAGTAGACCATTCCATTTCACTGGACCGACTGCACCCTATTGGTCTTAAATCTATCATATTGCTTCTTTATTATTGGGTTGAACTCCGCGGATAACTATGGATCATAATTCATCTTCTTGGCAGTTGGTCCTCTTTTCCATGCCCTTGATGTACCCTATTACATTTACGCAGATGAATTATATTACCTTCTGCAACTGATGGTTAAATCAACATAATTCTGCAAATAGGCCATAAGAAGACAGTCTGAGCTTATACCAATAAGAAGACAGTTGATTTCTACCAGGAACCAGATTCCATATGGCAGCTACAAGAGAATTAGGTTAAAATATTTTTGGATATTTGTTCTGTAACAATTGGATGTAATGCCTAGCTTGCAAGAATGCATAGAAATGTTTACGTGATAATTAGAATGTACACTGCAAGTCAGCAAAGGACAAAAGTGTTTGATGCTGATCTGAATAAAAATGCATCAGTTCACATGTACCTTTTTCATGCCATTCCTTAATCACTATTGATTGTATACCAGGTAAGAATCCAGGGTTACCACTAAAGGTAGAAACCCAGTAATATCTGATGAGATACAAAAATAGCGCCAGGATAATACTGCAGGGTGCAGTAAAGGACATTTTTTTTTAAAAGGAATAATAGTATACCTTCTCCAGTATGTACCAAACCCATCAAAGACCAGAGTTTAATCCAAGTTTCTACAAAATGTGGAATACAAAATTGATATTCCCCTGCATACCATTCAAGTAAAAATCTCATTTGACAAGCCACATTATAAAAATGAAACTCTGGCATATTTAATTAAACTCCCCTGAGTTTTACTACTCATCAAATTAGAATAACCAATATGCACTCATTTTGCCCACCAAATAAAATGGACTAATAGAGATTTAAGCCTTTTTAAGGTCCTTATTCAATAATCAAATTGGAAGCAATTATGCCCATTTTAAAGTCATTGTATTGGCTTCAGACTGATCTTAGTTTTTAAATCATTGCATTGTGATGACTATCCACTAGCTGACCCATATCGAGCTTTATGCTCCAGCTAGGTCTTTACAGTTTGCTTAAGGCACCTCGAGCTGGAACACAGCAAGCTGGATCAAGAACTTTTTCCCAAGTCGGTCCAGTGCTTTGCAATGATCTGCCTCCCATTCTTAGAGTATATGAGGATTATAAAACAACTTAAGGCCACCTTTTTAAAGTGAGTTTATTCATCGTGATCTGTAAGTCAGTCCTGGTGAGATATGTTTTTATCTGGTTTTTATTTTGTGATGTTATGTCTGTGTACTGATTTGATGTGCCTATGATTGTTCACCTTTGTAATCCGCACTGATCAATTGCAACTATAAGTACGTTACAATAAAAATAAAATAAATAAATCCTTGGCCAATGTGGGTACTCTGCAATCATTAGGGTCAAACTATGCACCTTTGTTTTTTTTATATGGTGATAAGTTGCGCTGTCCCTTCCCCTCCCCCCAGAGTTTCCTTCCATACACTGGCGCTGTGCTCAGGAATTCTTGAACCCATGTCAGAGCCAACTCATCAAAATGACTAGGGTGCTAAACTTAACACAGATTATCCCTCCCTGGACACAGTAAAGGAGCTTGCTCAATATTGGGGATGTTCAAGCACCTACTGCTTGCACAGAGCAGAGATCCACTTTCTGGTAATGATGTGCATGGAGCAAAAGTTGTTTTTTTTTCCATTTCAGGGGGGTTAGAAAGCGGGAGTTATTGGTTTTCCATTTGTTTTAAAGTTTATTTTGGTTTGGTTCATTTGCTGAACCAAAATAAACATGAAATAAAAAAAAAAAGCCAAAAGAAATTTTATTTATTTCAGATTTTTATATACCGGCATTCGAGACAGAAGTCACATCGTGCTGGTTCACATAAAACAGGGGTGCATAGTAAACATAACTATAACAATGGTGTTGAAAAGGCAGTTACATATAACAGGGTGATAAGAACTTGGCTGAGAAGGAAGAGAAAGGAAAGGTTATTAAATTCACACAGGTAAACGATAGAAGATAAGGATGACCATGGTGTATTTGGAGATTAGTTAACCGAGTTGGAGATTAGTTAACCATGTTGGAGATTAGTTAACCATGGTATAGTTGGAGATAAGGGGTGGCTTGGAGGTGTTCTATCAATTGGCGTCCGGGAAAGCTTGTGTGGTTCCCTGCCCTCCCTTCATGGCCAATCTTTCCCTTTCTACAAGGGTGGGGAATCTCTGATGTAGAAAAGGGCAGCTGCCATCCTCATGGCTTGAATGTTACCTATAGGTTTACTTCTGTCTTCTTTTTTTCTACTGTACATGACTGATTTTTGACTTATATAAAGTAACCAGGGCTTAATCTGTGGAGGACTGACCTGGAACACAGTTCTGGCACTTCTTTTTAGGCTTAAGAGGCATAGTAGGGATGTTCTGCTCCAGCCTCGCCCCTCCAGGCAGCCTGCAGGGAAGAGAAAAAGAGGGACTGAACCTGGAGCACACAGCGAAGAAAACAGCCCCTCCCCCGCATTGCAGGGAACAGAAGGGGAAGGGGTGATACTGAAGCAGACACTCCATAGCAAAGAACAGACTCAAAAGTGGGTTTGGATCAGCACAAGTTTGGAACTTGTGAGCAGCAGTGCCAATTGTCAAGGCTTCAACCCTGGCCTAGAGGAATAGCAAGACTGCCAACAACGTTCAAAGGTATGCTAATTCAACCCCTTTTTGTGTCCATTACCAAGAGCTTAATTTCTGGCAGAACTTCCTATAAAGGCATTCTGCCACCCAAGAAAGCAGAGCCAGCAATGCATGTCAGTTCTGGCTCCCCTGAGGAAACAGAACAGAGCCAGGAGTTGCATGGATTCTTTATGGCCCCCTAGCCCTTGGAGGAAGCAGAGAAGAGAGTGACAAGGGCAGCCACCTGGCTTTGTTTCTGTATGTGCCTGTCTGTGTGCGCGGGAGAAAGTTCATACCTGGCCCTGGTCCTGCCCCTTTGCACAGGTCACACCTAACACTGGTTTCCCGCCCCGTTCCACTTCCTTTTTGTCTACAGATTAAGCTATGATAGCAACCTTAGTGTTAATTTTTAATGAATTAATATAATGAATATGAATAAAAAGGTAACACGTTTACAAAATAGCAACACTTAATATAAAATTACAGTATGCACCAGGCGCCTGCATTGAGAAACTGGATGACTTTGCAACCTTTTCAGTCCATTTAAACCCGAAGCCCCGCCCCAACTGCATGGATGCCTATTGGCTCCTCCCAGTGGCGCGGCTTTCCAGTTAAAGTCCCGTCCGCTGATGGTAAGGAGGGCCGTTGGCTCCTCCCAGAAACGTGACCTTCCACCTGAAACCCCGCCTCTCAGCGGCAGGACTCGCGTTAGGCTCCGCGTCGGGGGCGTGGCCTCCAATCTACAGCCCCGCCCCTTCTTTTGCCTGCGCCGCAGACGGCGCGCGGCGGGCGCTCTGGCCGGGGCCGGGCTGGTGGGATGCGGGACGCTTTGCCCGCGGGAGCTCGGCGCGGGGACGGATCCCCTGTCCCCAGCGACTCCCGGGCATGACAGGACGCCGAGCAGTCTTCCGGTTGTCTGTGCACGCCGAGACCTAGGGAGGAAGAGGGGATGGCGGCTCCAGGCGATTGCTGTGTCAAGGTGGCTCTGAGGTGAGAAGGGGCTGTGCAGGTGAAGGGGAGAGGGAGCTGCATTGTGCACGAAGGTGGGCAGTAGTGCATGGCTGTCTCCCCTTTAGCAGCCATGACACGGGCTACCGTTTGATTTATTTGTATTGTTATTTTTTTATTTTGCATCGATTTGCAACGCATTTCGGGCAAATCCTGTAATCCGTGCGGAAAATAGAAAAGAAATCGATGCAGACAGGACAACCTCCCCCCCCTCCAACCCATGGCTTTTTCTTCCCCTTCCTTCCTCCCTCCCTCCCTCCCCATTTGCAGCGGGTGATTATTTTTCTGTGAGTGATTCTCTAAAATGTTGCAAAGGCGGCGAGGAAATCCGGTGGCTCACATGACAGTTGGTGCAATCCGGGGCTGTGTCTGGTTTCTTTGTTTTCCATTTTCGTTTTTATTAAACCTTTTGTCGATTGATTGTGTTTGGACAGCGGACGGATTCCACCACTTAAGGCTCTCGGGGGCCCTCACCTCACGGCGCTTCCCCTTGATATTCCAAGAAACAAAGATGCGTTTTCTGGCAGGGTGGCTTTTTCACGTTTGCTCAATAATGCCCCGAGACAGGTGCTGAAGCAAACACCTTGCTCATAGAGTCTAGGTCGGACCTGATTATGAATGCTTTTTTTTTTCCTTTTGCATTATTTATCATTTCATTGGACGAGGGCAGAACAAAATAGATGTAATTCTTTTCTTGAAATACCCACCTTTGTGCTGCGTTTAGTTGGAAGGCAATGTCATGGCCATTTTGGGTATATTACCTTTTTTTTTTTTTACCTTTCACATCAGGTTCAGGCTGGTACCAGTTATCCTTCAGTGTGTTCCCCTGATCTTCTGGGTAGCCAAGGGGCACCCCCAGCCTTTTGTTCTGGGTTGGTAGAATGATCTCTGCCTGTGCATTGCACCTTGGAGGGAGGTGGCAGAGGGTTTGTGAAGGTTCACATGGGGTTGACCTTTACCCATGCTGTTATGTGCTTGAATGTTACGGTGACCTTGGCCTTAATTTAACAAGGCTAAAACCAAAATTACAGGACTGACTGAAGGAGGAAATGTGGTGGAAGAAGCTTTGACTGTTGAATTGCTCCCAAAGCTTTATCATGGGAAGAGGCTTGTGATCAAATTATTATGAATGATTCCTACTGAGGCCCTAACCTAGGACAAGCCTGTGAATAAGGGATTATAATCTGTGTGTGAGAGAAGCTTGCATGGCTGCTGTGTACCTGTGCGGTGATGGGGCACGGTGTGTGTGTGTGTGTGTGTGTGTGTGTGTGTGTGTGAGAGAAGCTTGCACTGCTGCTGTGTACCTGTGCGGTGATGGGGCACGTTGTGTGTGTGTGTGTGTGTGTGTGTGTGTGCGCGCGCTAGGTAGGGCTTGCACTGCTGCTGCTGCCTGTGCTGTGGTTGGGGCAGCCTGTGTGCATGTGGGGAGGGGTAAAGGGGAAGTTTGCACTGCCGCTGCCCATGCTGTGGGTACACGACGAACTTCACATGCAGTCACTCCGCCTCGCTCCCGCCCATCTCGCTGGTCTCCGTCATTTACCTGGAGTGTCATTCCCATAGAGGTGACTTTGGCCGCCCCCCCCCCCAGATGTCGTTCTCACAGGCCCGCGGTGACTCATTCCTGCAGGGTGCGCTCTTGGAAGAGCAGCCCGGCTTCCTCTGACACATCCCGCTCCCATCACTTCACGCAGGCCCTTCAGTGCTGACACCGCGCTTCGGCCAGGTGCACTTACAGTAGCCGAGGCCGCTCTTCTCTGGCGCCTTGCCCGGACAGTAGTCGGACTGCCTCTGCGATGGATGTCGGCGCAAGTCGGATGCTTTCGGTGTAGGCTTCCTTGGGCGAGAGAAGGAGAGGTGCTCGCGGGATCTGATGCCCCGGGGGATGCAGGGGGATGCAAGATTTATTAATCTTGCTGTTCAGTGGGAGTCTGCCTCCAGTTTCTTAACACAAGAACCTCGTTTCTTTCTGTTTCTTAGTCGTGTGGGGGGCTTGAGAGGTTGATGCAGCTCCCGAGTCCGTCGTGCTAAAGGTCAGCGGGAGCAGAGATGGGGGTGAGGGGGCTCCGCACGCTTACGAATCCAGTGCCAAGGCTTTGTGCGGCGCTGTTAAGCCGGATCAGATGTCCCAGCTGTTCTGAGTCTCCAGATCCTTTGTTATTAAGCCATTTACAGTCGCTGCAGGTACTCAGGAAATTGGGGCCTGGTTCTGTTGTTTTTTTTCCCCTCTGTCATCCTAGTTAGCCTGCTTGGGGAAGGGAGAGGTAGGAAGGGGAAGGGTTGTGGGACTGGACCAAAATCTTATCTTTGGGGATCAATAGAAATCTGCCAAAAATGTGTTGCATGTGTGTGGCAGAGAAGGAAAATGCAGGTCTGTGCGAACCCCCGATACCTAGCAGAAAGCTGTACCTAACCCTGCGTCCACTTTCTAACGACAACGGAGACCGCGCTGGAGGTCTGGGGGGAGAGGAAAAGGACCAGAGGTCCAGGCCGTGGAATTGACTCAGGAAGCTGGAGGTGTGGTAGTTTGGGGGAGGGAGAGTTGGAAGTCTGTGAAGCGGCGGTGCGGCAGGATTGTTTGTCACCCTCCCCGGGATGTTGATGCCCTGGGCTTGATGCTGGGACCCTGCAGGGGAGGCTCAGCAGCTTTGAGAGCATCTGACCACGGCAGAGCTTGGATGATTCGTGCTCTGCCCCAACAGGAAAGCGCTTCCGTGAAACCACACACGTGGGGCCTTTGGCGACCAAAGCACGAGGCGCGGAGAAAAAGAAACCTGAGAAGGGATGTGCAGTTAGTGTAGCTGTGTTTAAAAAAAGGATTGGATAAGTTCTTGGAGGAGAAGTCCATTACCTGCTATTAAGTTCACTTAGAGAATAGCCACTGCCATTAGCAATGGTAACATGGAATAGACTTAGTTTTTGGGTACTTGCCAGGTTCTTATGGCCTGGATTGGTCACTGTTGGAAACAGGATGCTGGGCTTGATGGACCCTTGGTCTGACCCAGTATGACATGTTCTTATGTTCTTTCTTATGTTTGGTACAATCATTAATGAGCCCTGCTCCCCAAGAGTCTCGTGCGGGGTGAAGCCTGTATTCACAGAAACCTGCGCTTTATGTAAACAGAGTTTAAAATGTAAAGTTTGTCGCTGTTCAGTGTGTCTGAAAGGGAGCCGCCCGTGCACTACCAGTACGTGTATAGCCTAATGCAGTTCTAAGAATCGTGTTTTTATGCGTGTACACCCCACGGATAGGAGCCCCGCACCACGAACGCCAAATAGACTGACATTAGGCCTGGAAACTTCGCCTCTGATCGGGAGTTAAAGTTTGAGTGTCAGGGAGTAATGGCTAATGACGTGATTTAATATGGGATTGGCCTTGTAACATGGGCCAGAGTAACAGCAGGAGACCAGAGTTCAAAATTTGCCCCTGACACTTGGGGGTGACCCTGGGAAAGCCAATTTCTCCTCCTCTATCCCAAGTATCTAATAAAGCTCTAAGCTCTTCTGGGCAGGGATTCATTGTACCTCTGTGCACAACGTATATATAAAAGTGTCTGAACCCAAATGGATTGTGGAGTTGCAATTCAATAATTAACGTGCATTTTGTGCACATAACTCCTGTTTTCTGAGCAGAAGACATATTTTGTGCACACATTTTTGGGTGAGCATGCTTTTTTAAAATCCCCGATGCATTAACATACCATTAGCTTATTGCATTGGGAGTTAGCTCAATTTTTACCGCATTCGTAAAGAAAATGTGAGCTAAATTTTAGGTCATGTTTCTTGCTCACATTTTATTATGCAGGGTTTGCATGTAGAAAGTGCAAGGGGTCTGGGATTTGAGTGGGTGTTGGAGGCAGTATGGGAAAGCAGCTTGGTGGTTCTTCTTAAAAACAGTTTATTTATTTAGTCCTATTTACATGCGTTTCCCTCCTGCACTGTGCCTGTCCGGATGTAGGAAGCTCAAAATATGCTTGTAAAAAAAACCAGAGACTGCCTACCAGGGAAGTGGGTGAAGGCTGGCAGTCTTCCTAAAGCGGCATCCAGATGAAAGTCAGTCGTGTACAAAACATCAAACCAAACATGAAAACAAAATGAAAAGGCTGAGCCACGGCACTGACCCACGCTTCAACACCGCCAACCACAATCCATAACGTGAAGAATGCCAAGATGTTTAAAATATAAAATCAAAAACAGCCTTACTTGTAATTCTCCATATTTGCACTTCTGCACTGGCAGCCTCAGCACATACCATGCACATAATGGCCAAAACATGTAAAACATATGATCTAATTACCCTTTCTAGAAATATAGCCTTACGAATCGTTCCCCACGTTAGCCAGTCTGCCCTCCCTCCCAAGTCAGCTGATCAACATGCCTGGCAATCATACACAAACATAGAAATGACGGCAGAAAAGGACCAGTGGTCCATCCAGTCTGCCCTGCAAGCTTCCCATGGTGGTATCTGCCGTGCAGGTTACCCCCATCGATGATCAGTCAGTTATGCTTGACCTGCTTTGCTTATGGACTTGACTGTAGAAGCAGTCCTGTGTTTTTTCCTTAATGTCTGCACATCAGTACCCCAGACTGTAAAAACGTCTTGGCTCTTGTTGGTTGTCCCTGAATCCAAATTCCTCTTTCCCTCCACCCCCTTCTTTGAAGCAGAGAGCAATGATGGAGTTGCATCAACGGTATCAAGGCTTATTGGTTAAGGGTAGTAATCTCATGCCTTCTGTTAAGGGTGGTAACTTCTGCTCTGTGCAGGTTACACCCATGCTTATCAGTTTCCTAAACTGTAAGAGTCGGGCTCCTCAGTTGCTGTCTAAATCCAATTCCCCTTGTCCCCTGCCATTGAAGCAGAGAGCAATGATGGAGTTGCATCAATGGTATCAAGGCTTATTGGTTAAGGGTAGTGACCCCGCACCAGCAAGTTACCCTCATATATGCCTTTTTTGTTTCCTTTAAGACTTGGCCATAGAAGCAGTCCTGTGCTTTTTCCCTTATGTCTGCATCTCTGTATCCCAGACCATGGAAGTCGGGGCCCTCGGTTGTCATCTGAATCCAATTCCTCTTTTCCCCTGTCATCTAAGTGGGAAGCAATGTTGCAGTTGCATTAAAAGCATCAAAGCTTATTGATTAAGGGTAGTAATGTCCATGCTTTCTGCTAAGGGTAGTAACTGCTGTACCAGCAAGTTACCCCCTGCACGCTTATCTCATTTCTGTCTTCTAGCCTTTAGAGATCCACCGTGTTTATCCCATGCCCTTTGTATTCTTTGACTGCTTTCTTCTTCACCACCTACTCCAGAAGGGCATTTCAGGCCTCCACCACCCTCTCCATGAAGAAATATTTCCTTATATTGGTTCTCAGTTGCCCCCCCTGGAGTTTCATTTTGTGCCCCTAGTTCCATTGTTTTCTATCCAACGGGAAAGGTTGGATAGAAAACAATGGAAGTCCATACATCATTGAAACCTTTTAGGTATCTGAAGCAAGCTGTTGCCGGACTGCTGAGCTTAGAGTTTGGGCCGTGACCTTGCCCAGCGAGCAGAAGCTGGGACGTAGCAGGACGGAGAGCTGCTGGCAGCCCATGCCAATGCCCTCTGCTCTCGCCTAGTGGCGAGTGCTAACATGTACATTCATTTTAAATGAATTCACAGCCTGACCACTTAATGTGGCTATTTGGTTTTCTGCATTGATTTTCAGGCTAGCATCATCGTGCTGTGTTTTGCCCCTGTGGGAGATCCTGTGGGAGTTTTGCAGTTTTTTTTTTTATTATTTTCAGAATTCAAATGAGATGGAGAAGGGAGTAAGTAATCGGGAATATATTTCCGTGGGGTAAAAAGGGGCTTCTATTAATGGGAGTCTGTGCTTGACGAGGGAAGAGGAGGGTTCTTTTCAGAAGCAGCATTAATTACCCCGCTCCCCTCTCCAGCACACACACATGCATGCAGATTCAGACCCTGCGCCCCGTCCGGTAGGGCAGCCAGGCGTCTGCTCTGTACAGGACTGCGCTGTTTGTTTGTTTATTTAGAAATTAGTCTTTGTCCTCTTAAGCATGGGCAGGACACAGAATTGTCCTGTTTTCATATCTGGCCAGGCAGAAAAACCGTCATGATAGAAGAATTTCATACGAGGGCAGGTGTAAGGTTTTAATAAAGGGGTGCAGATGGTGTGATGCATCATTATCCCTTGCCTCTCAGTTCCTTCCCTTCCCCTTCTCACTTGCTTCTTCCCTTCTGCTTTCTCCCCTCTCTGCCCCCCCCCCCCCCCCCACCTTCTATCTCCTTCCAGGCTCTTTTTCACCCTCCATTTCTTCTATTCCCAACCTTCTGGTTCCTCAAATCCCTCTTATTCCTCTCCATCTCCTCCTCCTCTGCCAGGATACTTTTCATCTCCACCTGCCCTTGGATTTGTTTCCGTTTTTCCCTCCTTTCCCCTGGGTTCTCCATCATCTCCTTCCAAATTACTCTCCCTCACCCCTCCCTCCTCTTCCTCACAGTACCATGGGCAGAGCAGTCCCTGTCCTCTACGCTTCTCTTGCTTCGTGGTGCATGCTTCCTCTGTAATCAGGACACATGGGGGCAGGGGGCAGCTGCGGAAAGCGAGCGTGCGCATTCACTGCGTCTCTGCCTTGCTGGCCTGCCGCTGATCGGTTTGCCAGAGAAGAGGGGAGGTGGAGGAAGGTCGGCCTTCTAAAGATGGCGGTTCTTGGTGTGGCTTTCTCCAGGCATGAGTGGCCTCCATCCTACCATCTGGTCTTTCCATTTCCCATCCGTCTTGCAATACTGGAGACCCTAATTGACCTCTGGCCTCCCCTGTGTGTCCTGTGCTGCTTTGAATTCCAAACCTTCATTTGCCCCTTCTCTCCCCCCCCCCCCCCCCCCCACTGCGGAAGTTCTCTTGGCTTCCTGAATTCTACCCCCTTGCAGCCTCTGTCACTGTCTCATGCAGGTTAAAAATGGAACTGCTCCTCCCTGACCCTCCAAAAATAAGCCTCATCCGGTCCCTTGTCTTTCAGCCTGCTTTTATGGTGCGTGCATCCTTCCCAGGACAAACACCCCAGAGAAGAGCTGAGAAGGCCGGGCACCTGGCACCCCAGCCGGCACTCACCCTCTCGCTGTTTGCAGAGAAATCCGAGTAGAAACTGCATTTCCCTGTGGTGGCCAGAGGCTCCCGGAAATGGCATGAGAGGAAGGAAGTTGAGTCAGGCTGAAGCTTCTATAAAAGCTTTGAACCTCAGGCCCTCATTTCCTGTATAAACACAGGCGAGGGGGACCTTCCTTAACCTGTTTATCTCACACGGCCTCTGCTTCTGATATCTCATGCTCCAGACATGGCATCGCGAGTTGTGCGGACACAGAACTGGGGCCTGACTTTTATGGGAAGCTCCTGATTTTCATTAAAAGCATTAAAAAAAAAAACAAAAAACAAAAACCCCCAAACCAAACAACTCAAAAAAGCATAAGATTGTGATTCCCCAAACTCCAGATCATCACGAGCGGTTAGTTCACTCCCTGTTTCTCTGCCTCCCGCTCTGCTGTATTCTGTGGGATAGCACAGAGGGATCAGGGATGAGGGCTGTATTGGAATGGATTTCCATCTCATGAGATGGAGTTGTGACCAAAGAGAGGGGATTTCCTGCCAGTGTCGGCAAGATAGCAGTAGCAGGGAAGGAAGAAGAGGATAGCTGACTGGGTCTTCAGTTGCTGTTCTCTGTTTCACTCTCAGCCAAGGATTGTGCACCGCTGAAATATAATGGTAGGACACGGGGTTCCAGTCTGTCCT
The DNA here is from genome assembly GCF_901001135.1 of Rhinatrema bivittatum. NCBI lineage: Eukaryota > Metazoa > Chordata > Amphibia > Gymnophiona > Rhinatrematidae > Rhinatrema > Rhinatrema bivittatum. The sequence continues at coordinate 17,571,245 of NC_042626.1, read as the reverse complement.
CCAGTACAGAGTTTGCCACCGACAACAAAGAGCACAGCTCCTTAGGGGGCGGAGATCTTGTATACGGACTCTCGACACAAGACGTGACTCCTGGATGAGTTGTGGGCCCTGACTAGGAGACACAGTCTGCATGTGACTTACAGGACCCCAACGTAAAACATGGTTCTTTGGCATCCAAGCACTTTTGTTGGTGATCTGCCAGAGATTTAATACTCCATGCATATGTATTTAATGCTGAAAAAATAATTGTTCAGCTTTATACGCATGGTTATATATATATATATATATATATATACTCTTCTCATGTACCTACACTTTACCTTGGCAAGATGCTGGCAGGAAAACCACTTTCTTTGGCAACAACTGCCTTACCAGTTCAACTCCATCTCATGAGATGGAAATTCAGGCGGGATCTGTTTTAGACGATGCCCATGGTGCCTCCAGATGGAGGTGTCATTCCTAAAATCACTCTTTTTTTCTTCTTTCCACAGGAAAATGAATAAAACCCAGCTAATACGAAACTGTGACAGGAGTAATGTTACATAAAAGCAAATCAAGAACGAGGGAGAGGGTAGTTAGGGTGCTGTATCCCTGGCAAAAGGGATTTTAGGAGTCACCCCAAGACTAGTGGTAGGGTCCTTGCACACACTAGGGTAAAAGCAGGACTGATCAGGCACCCATGTAGCCATCAATACTCCCAATAGTTAGATTCAGCATGCATGAGTTAATCTATGAGTAGGGATGCCAACTGGCTTCAGATTTTCAGGACAGACTGATCCAATTCTGGTTTTACCCCACTGCATGCAAGGGACCTGTAGTTTCGTTTTTCTTAGGGACTGTAATAGGGAAATCAGAACTACAAGTCCCTTCAAATTGGGAAAAAAATCTTTTTCACTTAACATACAATTAAGCTGTGGAATTCATTGCCTGAGGATGTGGTTAAGGCATTCAGTGTAGTTGGATTTAAAGAAGGTTTGGATAAGTTCCTTAAACTGTTATCAATTAAACTGACTTAGGGAATGGCCACTGCTTATTACCGGCTTTAGTAGCATGGGATCTATTTAATGTTTAGGTACCTGGATTGGCCACTGTTGGAAACAGGATGCTGAGCTTGATGGACCCTCGTTCTGACCCCGTATGGCAACTTCTTATGTTATTACATGTAATGGGCAAAATCGAAACTGGATGAGCCTGTCCTGAAAATCTGGAGCCAACCAACAACCCTGTCTGTGAGTCTTGCAATTGGTAGGATCACCCAAGGGACTCCATGTTATCTGGATAGGCTGGACCAGTCCTGCTTTTATCCCAGTGCATCTAGGGACTTGTAGTTTTGCTGTCTCTAAGAACACCAGGAGATGCAATGGGGGAGGGGGTGGAATAAAACCAGGACTGGCCTATCCAGATGACATGGAGTCTCTGAGCTGCCGGGGAGCTGCTGTTTGTAAAGACGAGAATTTTACTTTTTCTGTCGAGTTCTGCCCTATGATGTGATCCCCCCTCCTTCCCTCCCACCCCCCCATCAGCTGTGACCGATGTCACAGTCAGCTGCATTCACAGCACTCCACATCACAAGGGCGATTAAGAAAACTTTGTGCATGCCTCTTTACGGAGTACCGTGGCAGCCTTGATATCTGGCGATGGAGTCCGTCCTGACTGAAAGAAGCATTTGTCCAGGCGGAAAGCGCCACTCGCCCAGCTTGGAAATTTACGCAGTGTTCATCCCCTCCCTGACTCCATCCATCATGATTTCCTTTAAGCTGCTTTCTTTCTGGCTCTGTCGAGTTGCAAAGTTAGCACAGCAAAGAAGCTTAGAGAAGGCGAGGGCGAAAGTCTGAAGCCAGTCTGAGATGTGGACCGGCGGCTGGGCACAGAGGGAACGAAATGGGCTCATTCCTTCCATGGGCTGGAGACAGCGTCTGGGTTGAAGGGTCCTCTGCTCCCAGAATGGGTTTAATGGTCCTTTTCTGAGCCCTGTGTGAGAGAAGGGCGGGGAGGGAGGACAGAGGACTTAAGAAATGGCAATAGCTAGGCAGTTTAAAGATATATGCTGGCTCAAAGACCTCAATTATATTACTATAAAACAAAACCAGACCGTTGCAACTTGAGGTACTGCATCTGCTATTTTGCAGTACCTCAAGTTGCAACGGTCTGGTTTTGTTTAATAGCTAGGCAGTTACATTTCGTTATAAAGAAGGTTCTCTCAAAGCCCATGGGATGTTCAGTATCATCACTGGATAACTTGCGTAGGATCGATAAAGGTGTCGGAGCCTGCAGTGAATCTCAGTCCTAAAGATGGCTGACCATGGATGTGCTCAATAAATATCAGATTTCACCTGGCTTTCCTTTTTTTGGGCAGTGTCGTTCATCAGCTGTAGATGCTGTAGGTCTAGCGCAAAAGGCCCTGTGTAAGAGTCATAGATGTTCCCCCCCAGCACTAAATGTCCCTTACCAGGTTTTCAGGGTATCGCCAATGAATATTCATTTGACTCTTGCATTCAATGGCTAAGTTAATTTGCATGGTTTTGTAGTTACCTGAAAAACTCAGCCTGTTTGTGGCTCTCTAGGACTGGAGCCGGATACCCCATTGAACCCTGTTGTGGAAAACCAAAATGGTCTGCAGCAGGGCCTAGTGTCATGGGAGGAGAGGGGGAGGCATTCAGCAGCGTTGTCTTCTAACCCCCCTCTTCCGACCTCCGCTTCAGTCTGAGGTTAGAATGAATGGGGGGACCTTAGTCTCGTGGGACTTGTCGGCACCTCACGATCAGACTGACCCGGCCAGCTGAGGAGTCAGACCTGTCCTGAAGGTGCTTCTCTTCTCCTGCCAGGGCATTGCAAGGCAGGGATTTGAGAGAAGATTGGGTGATGCGAAAGGACATCTTCCATTAAGGGACCCTCCTGAGTGTGGAAGCGCTGCCGATTTTTGAGCCGTTTCTGAAGGAGGGCTTCTGGCTAGTCCTGGCTTTTCATAAGCATTTCCCTGTTGTATTCTGGGATTTGTAGTTCTTCTTTCTCCCATCGGCTTGTAGGACCACAGCAGCCACTGCGGTGCACCCGGGAAGGGGTGCTCGAAGGGGAGAAACGGAGCTGGTTTCTTCACCCAGGAGCTGGGCCCCTGTGGGAAGGGGTGGGCAGAGAGACCAGGTGACTCCTTGAATTCAGCAGCACTTCCTCCAGTCCTGAGCGTTTTAATTTTCCACCCAAAGCATTCTGGGGTTTGGAGGTGGTGGAGGCCAAACCCCAGCCTAGGACAGGCAGGATCCTTAGCTGCCAGGAAGGCGAGGGCAAAGCCGGAGATCAAGCCAGGGGCTGTGGTACTGCCACAGGAAGGGAAGAGGGACCCTGCTATCACTTTTTTCTATTTCTAGGTAAAAAAAATGCTGAACTACACATCCTGGAGTTGTTTACAGTCCACTTAAATCTTCTCCCTGGCTTGGGTCCTGCCCACAGAATATGCCTAAGAGTAGCCGCCAGGGTCTGCATCTTAGGTTTGTAGTAACGGATCTGCATTTTTCCGCTGTAGAAAGCTGACATCGCGGCAGGCAGCCCAACGGCATTTGGCTTTCTCCTCCCCACAGGAGCAGCTGTGCTCGACACATGACCCTCTCTCTTCTCTTCTCCCCCCCCCCCCCCCCCAAAAAAAAACACCCATCCCCCGGGGCTTTGCTCTTTTAATTTGAGAACAAGTCTGTTTTGACAGCGTGCGGTGGGGAATCTTCTCTTTGGGATGGGAGGCAGCGCTTGCGCACTTCTAACCTCGGGGTGAGGAGCTCCCCCTGCACTTAACACCAGCCTCCTTTGTAAAAATCCAGCTGCCTTGGGGTTCATTCAGATAAATGGTCTTTGTATTATTTAATAGCCATTTAAAAGGCTTCCCCCTCCTTCACTGTTTTCCTGACATCGCTCTTCTCGCTCTGACTTAGTGCACGGCTTTGTCTCTCTGGTTCTTTCTGGACAGTTTTCCTGTCTTCTCTGTTTCCCCTTTCTTCAATTTCTAATTTCACATCTCCTCCTTGGTCTTCTTTTGTAATTTCGGCCTGTCTGTTTCCTCTTGCGCCTTCAGATTTCCAGCTCAGTCTGAGCAAGGCTCTGTTGGGGCCGGGAGCCCCTCCCGACTGACATAGCCCGGTCCAGGGGCCACGCACCAGGGCGCTCTCTCTTCTGCAGTCCCGAGCCCTTCATCCGGGCAGCAGGGGTCGCCGTCGCAAGACGACTCCGACTCCCTCCTCCATCCCCTCGGGGGGTGGGGAGGGAGGCGCTCGTGCCGTCTTCCCAGAATCCTCGGCCATGCCCAACCCAGGTTGGTGGAAAACCTGACCCGGGACTGGAACCTGGGTCTCTCCACGTGGCAGTGTCGTGATTACCTGTTCCTTCCCTGCTGGCTCTGAAGAGGTCGTAGTCTCCTCGTGGACTGAATGCCCGCAGCACCCTCTTCCCACCAGCAGGGGTGCTGCACTAAGCGGCTGTTGCCTTTTCTCTCACTTGGGCTCCAGGTACACCTGTCTGTGAGACTCGATCCCCTGTTTTCTGTGCTGGGGGCTGAGCCATGGGACTGGCCCACCTCCATCCTTCTTTATGCAGATAGGTGATGTACTTCTCTAACCCCCCCACTCCTTCCGTCTTTCTGTACTGGGTGTATGTCTGCCCCCCCCCCCCCGGTTTGTTTTTCTGTTTCGCTCTCCATTCCCAAGCTAGATGCATTCGCCTCCCAGCATCTTGCTCTGCACCTTTTCCATTTCCAGTTCCCTGTCAGAAATAACATCCAGGCTCCCATTTGTACCCCTAGAACTGTTGTCATTCAGGGCTACAGGAAGGGAGAGGGTGAGTTTGGAGTGGACAGAGCAAAACAAAGAAGAGTCACTCTGCTCTCTAATCCAGCCTTTCCCCCTTCTGTCTCCCCACTTCCCATTTGTCCTGCAGGGGACAGGAGGGGAGACGGGTGAGACTGGAGTTGAGAAGGTTCAGCTTTTGTCTGCATATTTCTAGTTATAATTCATGGTTGCTTCTTCTGCATTTGGTGAGGGTTTTTCTTGTGTGTGACTAGCATGAGGGGAAGTAACGATCCCCTTGTACAGGTCCTTGGTGAGGCCTCACCTGGCGTACTGTGTTCAATTCTGGAGACCGTATCTCCGAAGGGACAGAGACAGGATGGAGGCGGTCCAGAGAAGGGCGACCAAAAAGGTGGATGGTCTTCATCGAATGCCTTATGAGGAGAGATTGAAGAATCTAACTATGTATACCCTGGAGGAAAGGAGGAGCAGGGGTGATATGATACAGACCTTCAGATACTTGAAAGGTTTTAATGATCCAAAGTCAATGACAAACCTTTTCCATTGCAAAAAAATCAGCAGAACCAGAGGTCATGATTTAAGACTCCAGGGAGAAAGTCTCAGAACCAATGTCAGGAAGTATTTCTTCACGGAGAGGGTGGTGGATGCCTGGAATGCCCTTCCGGAGGAAGTGGTGAAGACCAAAACTGTGAAGGATTTCAAAGGGGCGTGGGATAAACACTGTGGATCCATAAAGTCTTGAGGATGTGAATGAGGAGAAGAGGCATGGGGGTGGATTGCTGGAATGACTGCTACTACCTGGTGATTAATACCCTTATTCAATAAACATACACACAGTTAATGCCAGAGGATGTAGTTAGTGTAGCTGGGTTCAAAAAAGGTTTGGATAAGTTCTTGGAGGAGAAGTCCATTAACTGCTATTAATCAAGTTTACTTAGGGAATAGCCACTGCTATTAATTGCATCAGTAGCATGGGATCTTCTTAGTGGTTGGGTAATTGCCAGGTTCTTGTGGCCTGGTTTGGCCTCTGTTGGAAACAGGATGCTGGGCTTGATGGACCCTTGGTCTGACCCAGTATGGCAATTTCTTATGTCTTGATGTGACGCCAACATTTTTCTATGCTTCAACGGCAAGAGGAAATGTGGGACAAAGGATTTGCATTCACAAATAAGCATGGGAGTAGCTTGCTTGTTGTGGCGGTTACTACCCCAAACCAATTAAGCCTGATACTTCACTTTGAATACATATATAGGGCAGCTCACTGCTTCAACGGCAGGGGGGAATGAAGATAAGAGGATTTACTTTCAGACAACTACCAACAAGGACTAAATTGCACAGGCTGGGTAAACACACGTGGGATTAGCTTGCTTATTGTGGCGGTTACTACCCCTAACCAATTAGGCTTGATACTTCACTTTTATGCAGCTCCAGCACTGCTCTCTACATCAATGGCAGGGGTGGAAGGAAATTAGAACCAAAAAAGTTACCAATAAAGGGCCCTGACCTCAGCGGTCAGAGTAACAGATAAGTATGAGAAAAATAACTGTGAAAGCTTGCTGGGCAGACTGGACGGGCCGATTGGTTGTCTTCTGCCGTCATTTCTATGTTTCTATGAGTTATTCTGCTAATATATGTAGTTCCTGTGTTATGTAGCTTGTTTATTGTATTATTTATTGATCACTTTTTTAAAGAGGTTTGCAGCAAATTAAAACTGACTGTAGGTACACAGGGTGCAGCATTAGGTATAAGCAGGTACACCCCATTTACTGTCACTGACATCGGCTGAGGTCAGGTAAACTACAATAGAGGGTGAACAAATGATAAAGAAATACTCATATGTGGTACGTAAATTAAAACAAATCCACAGACGTGTGTGTGTGTGTGTATATATAGACAGTTGCCTTTTTAACCCTGGGTAGTCTGGTCAAAAAACCAACGCTAGTGAAATATGTAGATAAATATATTGGAGATGTACAAATAACCTCGATCCCTGCATGTGTAACTTTATTATAGTGGAGCAAGGATTCGGGTCTGGATTCTGGCGTTGGGTTGGGAGTGTACAGTTTGTTTCCCAGTTGCGTCCTCGCTTTGAACGCCTGGCGAAAGACACTGCTTTCACCAGCTTTCCGAAGGGGGGGGGGGTGGGGGTAGCTGTGAAGTGGGTGGAATGGACTTCCAGAGAGATGGGGGCTCTTGCTTTATTCCCAGTAGGTGTGTGGCTAATAATAAATTTGGGGTTTTTAGTCCACATTTCCAAAATAATGCTCAAGGTGGCTGACCGCATTTTTAGAATTCAGGTACAATAAGTCCCTTCCCCAAAGAGTTTACAGTCTGAGTAGGTACCCGCGGCAATGGGAGATAAAGTGACTTGCTCAAAGTGACGAGCGTCAGTGGGGGGAGGGCGGGAAGTGGTTCGTCTGAGTCTTAGCAGATTGCTCTAACAACTAGGCCACTCCATTTCTCTGCAGGGAAGAATAGTAATGCTGTTCTAGGTCCTGGTGTAATATTTGCATTGCTGCCTTTTCATAGGTAGGATTGTTGCTGTTTAAGTTCTGAGAATTAGTGCTGTTTCTGGTATGGCATGTTGGCGCGTTAGTTGCTGAGTGACTTTTTTTTTTTTTTTGCAAGCTTGCATTCAGGTGAATTTTCAAACATGTACATAAAATAGTACATACGCTAATACGTGCTATTTTCAAAACTGCAGCTTACACGCGTAGATCGGGATTCATAACCGTGCGTGTAAGAAGGGGGCTTGCTGAGGTTTTGCAGGGCGGGGCCAATAGCAACCGTACAAGGGTTGCTATTTTAAAACTTGCCAAAGTGATGCTGTCCTAAAGTTAGCCGGTTATGTGTAACCGTCTTAACTTTAGGACAGGCCGAGACAGTAAGAGTGCGGGAAAACCAGCGCTTAGTGATGAATGCCCCCTCTCCCAACGCGCGCCCAGCCACCTCTCCTGGGCGTGCGATCCTGTATTTAAATGAGGGGTTGCGCTAAAAAGGAGGCGTTAGGGACAATAGTGCTCCCCTAGGGCCTCCTTAGTAGCGGAAATCCAGGAGAGGTGGCTGTCAACGGGTTTAGGAAACCAACGCTCAATTTTACGAGTGCTGGTTTTCTGAATCCGCTGATAACCATGGGCTAGGAAAACGGACGCTGGTAAAATTGAGAGTTCGTTTTTTCCTAATCTGACCCACCAGCACAATGTTTTATTTATTTATTACCTTTTTGGTTCCTCCCACTTAATATCGCTGGGATATTAAGTCAGAGCGTGTACAGAAAAGCAGCATTACAGCGTGCAGCGAATTCTGCACCTCCTAGAGTCCTCCAGCTGACTCCCTGTGTTGCCATCAGAGCAGGGAGGCAGCGTTGAGGGCTTGTCGCACTGCATCCATGATCCTCCCAATTCAGGAGAAGAGCCTGAATGACCTTTGCAGTCAGAGTGAGAGCGCGGGCCCTTAACCACACCGACTTTCACTTCCTCTTACACGAGGCCTGTACGTTCGGTGCAACTGCACGTCACCTCCCCCTTCCTTCCCTCAAGACTTGCATGCACCGACATTTGTATGTGACAGGGCAGGGCTGCAGCATCTACTCTTCCTACCCCCCAGGAGATGTGGAGTAATGAGGCGGGGGAAAGGTGTCGCGCACTTGAAAGATTGGCATTCGGGAAAAGAGCGTCTTTTTTTTTTTTAAGACACCGCGTGCTCCACCTGAACATATAAAGGATAACTTTCAAACAGCTCCGCATGGCCCCAGATACGCGCATATATGGCTGTGCGGAGATCTACTACAATATTTTAAAACGTGCGTGGATCAGGTACCCACAGATAAATATGCGCGTCTGCCCCCCAGTATCCGTGCATATATTTGGTTACGCGTAACACACGAATACCTGCGATGTATTGAAAGCGTGTACTTTTCCTACCTATCTTATAAACAATACGCTTGCATATTTTATGCATGAAAAAAAGCTCTCGAGGGGGAAATCCTGATTTATATGCGGAAGTCTGTATATTTTAAAGCATGAGTGCGTAACTGAAATCACCCGTTTGTCAAATCCGCCAGCAGTTCACCCAGTCCTCCTGCAGATCATTGCAACTCTTCTAGTCCTTTACCCTGAATTCCCCCCCCAGATCTCCCACCCAACCAATAACAGGCGAGTCGGATCTCGACTGCGCAAGATAACTGGCGAGTGTAAAATAGTGCAAATAAGTTGCCAAATGTACTCGCGTGCGTCTCAGCTTATGCACTTAAGTCTTAGCCTCGACCTGGATTGCCCCTTCTTTGAGTGTGCAAATGTACCCGTGGAACAGAAAGGTCGCGCATACGTTTGATGTATCTAAAACAGCACGTACGCGAGTTCGAGATACTTGCACGCGCGAGTGCTACTTTAATGCGCGTGTAGCCCCTTTGAAAATTCACTCCAGAGAGCATAATTTAATGACAGCCCGCATAACGGCAAAGGCTGGATGTACGCATCACCTCGCAAGTTACATCTGCTCCGAGCTTACACGCATATATTTTAAAATCATAAAGCATGTATGTAAAGTCGCAGGTCTGCCCCAACTCCGTCTCACCCCCGCCCCCACCCCACCGGGAGCGCCTCTCCTCAGTGCAGGGAAAATCACGCATGAAACTGGATGGCACTCGTACTTCTAGTGGCACTGAGCCCAGGTCACTTTTAGAAATGCCATATGCCAGGATTTTGCAGTGCAAAATTACCCTCATAGAGGGCAATTACTTGAGTAAGTGAGGTGTCTAAAACTTGCCCATCCAAACCCCAGTAAAAGTGTGCAAAGGGATCAGTAACACATGTATCTTTATCAGATGGGCTCAGAGGGGTGGGGGTTAGGTAAAGGGAGGCAAAAACACATGTTTGTTTTTTTCTCCAGGTAAAATCAGGTGCAAATTTGAGTATTTCCTGTGGCGATTTTCAGAGGAAAAGTATGCACTGGCTCTTCCCTTTGAAAATTGGTGCAAAGTGCTGGAACATCGTTCCCCATGGCACCTTTCTTCCGTTGATGCCTTTGATTTTTATCCACACTCACGAAATGGGGTGAGGGTGGAAGGACCTTGAAAGGTGGCAGAACCCATAACTCTGACGCTGGATCTGCCTGGGTTTTCAGGAAAGGAGGAGAAGGCTGTGCCACACTCTAGTTTGCTAATTAAAATATGCCACCCATGAAATTTAAATACTAAAGGATCGATTTAAATATTTGCCAAGATATATATCTGTATGTAAATAATTGGTTTGTTTGGTTTTTTTTACAAACTAGAGGTGAATTTGTACATGCAACAGATGGTTATTTATTTAACACTTTTCTATACCGACCTTCATGAAAAAAATTTGCATCTGCACCAGATTTTAGCATTGCTACAAATGTCATATGCTTTCTGCAAAGAGGAAAATGCAGACAACTGATGCAAAGAATATTCATATGGAGAAGGGACCTGCTGACAGCCGCCGCTCCTGTCAAAAAAGAGGCGCTAGGAACGCGCTAGTGTCCCTAGCGCCTCTTTTTACCACCGGGCCTAATTTAAATAAATGTATTTACTGTACCGCGTGCACAGGAGAGTGTCCTGTGCGCGCACTGGGAGAGCGGGCGCTTGACCGCTCTCCCGCAATTTTCCTGTATCGGCCGTTAGTTTGTACGACTTCTTAGCTGATGCCACTTTGGGGCTGGCCATCAGTCTTCCTGCTTCCATCAGGGCCTCAGGGGAATAACGGAGGAGCAGTCAATCTCTGCTTGTTTTGTTTTGAGTTAATAGCGACGTAGAAATATTAATTTTAATTGCTACTCAACCTTTAGACTTTTGCCCTTGATGAAAAATCCTTGGTGAAATTCAGATTATTTATTTAACAGTGTGGATGTGGTAATCTGATTAGGATGTATGGAGCAACCTGTTTTGCTTGCATAAAGGATTGATTATGGTGGCAGTGGCGGGTGAGGGGGGTGCTGCTTCAGATGTCTGTGCGCTTCTCCTTTACAAGGAGCTCTTGTGAGTGGGAGGAGGTGCGAGCTGTCGGTGACAGCAGCTAGGGCGGGTTGGCACTCCCCAGACCAGGTCTTATCTCTGCATTCAGCTCACCAACAGGCCATGCCCCTGGGGAAACTGCTGGACACAGCTGAGAACCGCTCAGCTAGGCCAAGCTCTGCCGTGCTGAGTGTGCATGCTTAAATTAAAAAAAAATATCCCTGGGGTTTCCAAATAATGTTAACAGTGCACTTTGTACAGGTTTTTAGCCACAGAATGACAGCAGATAGACTGCAAGGCTTGATTTCCCTCCCTGTGGTGACCCTACCACAGACCCTGATCTCCGGCTTTACCCCTTGCTTTCCCCACTGCTAAAAAAAAAAAAAAATAATCCTCTGAATATCCCAAGCTTTCTTGAATTCTGATATCGCAGCCTCCACCACTTCCAGCGGGAGGCTCTTCTATGCCCCCACTGCCCTTTCAGACTCGTGGCATTACCCCTTGTTCTGGGGTTTGTTGTCTGCTGAAGACTTGACTTGCTCTGCCATGTACCCCATCTCCTGCCCATCGCGTTTAGGGCTGTGAAACTGACCTTAGACTTGGAACCACCTGGCAAAGGTGAACAGGCTGATGCAATACGGGTTTTTGCCCTTTGCCTGCGTGGATTTGTAGTTCTCATTTTCTTAGGGAAATCCAGAATTTCAGCTCCACGCATGGCAATAGGAGGGGGAAACCCCCTCCTCCTGGTTGCTGCTGCTGCTGCTTTTATTTTTTCCCCAGAAATATTGTGCCGTTGTAAAAGAGAGCTCTGCGCTCCTGCTGTACCTGGAATGAAACTCCCCTGGCTTAACAGTAAAGCGGCTTTGGGCGGGTCCTAGGGGGTCATAAATGGAGCATGGAGATTGCCGTGTGACTGAAATGTTGCGATGGCGCATGGTTAGGGTTTTGCCATCTCACCTGTGCCAACTTGAGCGAGCCGAGCCAGCCTTGGCTTTGCTGCCAGTGCACGCAAAGCCAGGGCTGGAGCTGAATGAGGTAAGGTGGCGACACCCCCCCCCCCCCCCTAGCCATGCTGCATGAATTACCGGATACCTCGGTTGCTTTCCCGTCGCGGAGACTCTGCTACGAGCAGCAGAGAGCAGATCCTCCCTTTTGGGTCCTGTCCAGGACAAAGCAGTTGTGTTTGCTGGAACTGCTGGCTCGGAGGGCCCCATCCCTGCCTCACACACCCCTCAGGTCCGTTTTCTAAATGTTGGCTTATTAGAGGGGGGGGGGGGGGGAAACAACCGGGCCATTGTGTGCCCCACAGCTACTGGGAACTGTGGCCGGATGATTTGCATAAGCAACTTGGCGCAGGCTCTCGCCTCTTTCTGAGGGGGTTTGGGGGAGAGGGAGCTGAGTATTGGGTTTTGTGTGCTCTTTGGGAGGACGTTTGGTTACTATGGTGAAGCTCATTGCTTTCACATCCTGCCAGCAGAGACAGAAGGGGGATTGAAGCTAACAAGCCCTCTTGTCCGTCTTGGGTCCTGGTGGGGCCTGGACCTCTCTCTTTCTCCGTCTGTGGCAAGCTTTAGCCTTCGGCAGTCAGGCTCGTGAGCTGCGTTCTGGGCCCGGTCAGACTGACCCAGCGGATCAGAGCCGAGGAGCTTTGGTTTAGGGACAGTGCACAGGTGCCAGTCTGGGCTGTATCCAAGAACATGTGAAATTCTCTTGGAGTCCGTTTTCTGGAGGGGGCAGAGCAGCTGGATTGGGCAGTGAATGGGGAGCTCTGTAATACCAGCCTTTTTTTGTACTGTAGCACGCTCTGCATTGGGTTCACTGTCTCAGCACACGCTCACTTGTCCCGCCCCCCACCCTCATCCCCTGGCATAATTGCCTTCATTTTCCTTCCATCACCCCGGTAAGGGGTGGGCATTTTTCAGGACACTAATTTACCTGCATATTGGCTTTTCAAATGGACCTGGCTATGTAATCAGGTGACGCGTGCTTCCTCCTGACTGAGCTCTGAGGCCCAAGGGAGAGATGATCCCTCCATCCGTTCCAGGAAATGTACAAGAAATGAAGTTATTACTTATTCATAATCATGAGATAGCTTTGGAAAACCAGAAAGCAATGGGACATTTTGATTGGCTAAGAGATTTCCAAGGTGTGATGACACATCAGGATGTAACCAAGGTCTCCGTGCTGCATGCCAGGATTACAGTCAGAGTAGACACCCAGGAGGTGTTGTGTTTAACACAATGATGTTATTTGTACCTCCATCCCCTGAGCCCTCCAGTCCTAGAGGTGACAGGCTCTGTATCCCTGCTCCCATTCCCCGAGCCCTCCAGTCCTAGAGGTGACAGGCTCTGTATCCCTGTGCCCATCCCCTGAGCCCTCCAGACCTAGAGGTGACAGGCTCTGTATCCCTGCGCCCATCCCCTGAGCCCTCCACTCCTAGAGGTGACAGGCTCTGTATCCCTGTCCCATCCCCTGAGCCCTCCAATCCTAGAGGTGACAGGCTCTGTATCCCTGTCCCATCCCCTGAGCCCTCCAATCCTAGAGGTGACAGGCTCTGTATCCCTGCTCCCATCCCCTGAGCCCTCCAGTCCTAGAGGTGACAGGCTCTGTATCCCTGCTCCCATTTCCCGAGCCCTCCACTCCTAGAGGTGACAGGCTCTGTATCCCTGTCCCATCCCCTGAGCCCTCCAATCCTAGAGGTGACAGGCTCTGTATCCCTGTGCCCATCCCCTGAGCCCTCCACTCCTAGAGGTAACAGGCTCTGTATCCCTGCTCCCATTCCCCGAGCCCTCCAGTCCTAGAGGTGACAGGCTCTGTATCCCTGCTCCCATTCCCCGAGCCCTCCAGTCCTAGAGGTGACAGGATCTGTATCCCTGTGATCATCCCCTGAGCCCTCCAGTCCTAGAGGCTCTGTATCCATGCGTCTGTCTCCTATCATCCAATCCTAGCAGTGTAAAGCTCTGTACCTCTCTGTTAGTCTCTTGATGTAACCTTTCTTTAGCTCTTTCTGCAGGATCCGTCCCCAGCTGTCAAAGGAGAAGATTGAAGGATGCCACATCTGTACGTCTGTGACCCCGGGGGAGCCTCAGGTGCTCCTGGGAAAGGACAAAGCCTTCACCTATGACTTTGTCTTTGACCTGGACACCTGGCAGGAGCAGATCTACACCACCTGCGTCCTGAAGCTTATTGAGGGCTGCTTTGAGGGCTACAATGCCACTGTGCTGGCATACGGCCAGGTAAGCGCAGTGTGGAACCTCACTCGGTGCCTTTACCCGTGGACAGCACCCACTCTTCTGAGCCACAGCGACCTCTCACTTTACGCATTCATGTTTCTCCATTTTATACTTTGCACACGTTTTTTTTTTGCTTTCAAGCATCTGCTCATTTTGCAGAGCATCCTATGGTAACCGTGCAGCACGCCCCTTGGGCTGCTGTCCTGCTTATGACTCGGGCCGCCGCCGTCCTCCTGGCTGGCACGACCATGCCCTGTTCCTTTCCATGATGCCCTGCCTGAAGAGGCGCTCTCCAGGCCAGTTGTATGTGGAGCTCCAATCCCCATCTCGCCCCCGCGGTTCTCCATGGCACTGCCGCTGCAGCCGTGCTGTTTCTCCCTCTTCCCTCTCAGTCTCTAAGCCTTTTGGGACAGGGAAGCTCCCTTACCTGCTGTCCCCGGTAGGACTTGCGTTAATTGCGTTGTCCGGGAATATTTGCAGCCTTCCGTTGTGTTGCAGTGTTTGTCGTATGCCAGGTTTTTGCTTTGAACTGAATTAGGCGCACCCGGCTGAAGTCCAAGCCCTCTCGCCTGTAAGGATTGGGTAACGAATCTGCAGACGCTGTGGCATGGGGGGGGGGGGGGGGTTTGAAAACCCTTCGCTTTCTTTCCCAGTACTGGCTTGACTTTGTAGACTGTATCAGGGCCGCTGAATAAAAATAAAATGTTTCTTAATAAAGAAAAGAAGCAAAACAACAGATGAGGGTCAAGGCCCTCAGAAGCTACCGAGTTTTTTAGAGGCTCATTCTGGGTAAATGTGATTTTACTTGATTGAAAATTTCCGAAGAGCTGTTCCCTTCATGACACCTGGCCCCCCCACAGCTCTGCCAGAATGAGTTAAATGATAGCGCCCAGCCCCCGCTAAGGGTCTGCACGGATCCTGATGAATCCCCCCTCCCTACCTCTGCTCTCTCAGACAGGCTCCGGGAAGACCTACACCATGGGCACCGGCTTTGACATAAACATGTCTGCGCAGGAGCAGGGCATCATCCCGCGGGCCATCGGGCACCTCTTCAGCGGCATAGAGGAGCGCAAACAGAGGGCGAGGGAGCAGGGCATGCCCGCGCCGGAGTTCAAGGTCAGCGCGCAGTTCCTGGAGGTAGGTCGGGTCGCGCTGCCAGGGGC
The DNA here is from genome assembly GCF_901001135.1 of Rhinatrema bivittatum. Lineage (NCBI taxonomy): Eukaryota > Metazoa > Chordata > Amphibia > Gymnophiona > Rhinatrematidae > Rhinatrema > Rhinatrema bivittatum. Next base: position 17,556,088 of record NC_042626.1, on the reverse strand, counting down.
GGGTGCTGGGGAGGGTCTGCGGCACGCAGAGGCTGCGCTGCGGCACAGAGCCGGGGATGGAAGGTAAAGAGGAGACTGACGAGAGAAATCCGGGGTTTCACTGCAAGAACCGGCGTTCGAGAACTCCATGAACTGCAATGCCGGCTCCGCCACGGACTGTCTTTGACCACCACGGCCGTGCCGTTTTATCTCCCTGTGCCTCAGCAATCCCCCCAGCTGTAATTGGCTAATAACAGTAAGTTTATCCTTGGGATAGGGCCTGTGTTTGTGACAGTGGGTGGCCAGCGAGAGAGAGAAGTGCTGATCAGGCCACCTCCCTCGCAGTGCACCAGGGTGCGCTGGGAGCCCAGAACGACGGAGAGACCCAGCAGGACAAACACAGACCGAATGAGAACGTCCCACGCCAACAGCAGCAAAGCTAGCAGGTCCCCCTGGGACTCTTCTGGAACTAGGTTTGGCGAGACAGAGGATCAGGTACCAAGAAATGCAGTCTGAAACCAGGAAAAGGTGGGAGAAAATGTTGTTGGGCACCGTCGACCTAATTAACGAGAAGTTCCAGGCTCACCCTTCTACGTTGCTTGTACATATTACACCCTGTGAACTGCAGAAGTACGGTGCAGTGGTTAGGAAGCCGCAGGAGCAGTCGATCTGAGAGGGTGAGCTGGTGCCCTGCAAGCCCTGGCTCGAGAGTGACGGTCATTCCTGTGGTGCTATGGCCACTGCCCCACAGGATGCTATTCTCCTCCCACCCCGGGCGGTCCCACGCTGCGAGAGTAACACCCCCCCCCCCCCCCCCCCCCCCCCCCCCCCCCCCCCCCCCCCCCCCCCCCGGCAGATCTGATCTCCTGCTCTGCTGAAAGCCAGCATTTTCTCTTTCCATAGACCTCTGCTTGTGCAGGGAGCTGGAGTCTGGAAAACAGCCCTCTGCACCTTCCCACCTCAGTTTCAGCCTGCGTGCTTCCTTATTTTAGCCTTCTCGCTCTTGTGCACTGATATACTTTAGTTTCATCCTTTTTTTTGGGATGGGGGGAGAATATGTTGTGGGTTTTTTTTTTTTTTTTTTTTTTTAATGATTTTAAATGTCCGGCCCTGCTGCTAATTCTGTGTCCATGCGAGCACCTCCGAATGGTTAAGCGCTGGGGGCTGATGACCTTCCTGGGCTAGTGTTTTTATAGAGGGGTGCTCTGACCTTCCCCCTGCCTTGCATGCACTTCTCTCCTCCTCCCTTTCTGTTATCTGTGCATCCTCCTCCTTCTGCTTTGTGTGATCCTGCTGAGCTTGCTGGATTAAGCCGTTCCTCAGAGGGGTAGGGACACTGCTCCTCCCCCCCCCAGCCCCCCTCAACCCTATTGACTGCTTCTGTCTGCTCTGCCGCCTTCCCTTCCCGCCCTGGTGATCGTCCTTCTCCTTGCACTCTCATTCCACTTAAACAGAGAAGTTTAAAATAAAACGGGATGCTTAGTCTGAGAATAAGCTGCTTGAGCAGAGCGTCGCCGATGGCGGCCTGAACAGTGAATAGTAATCGGCAGGTCAGAAGCTTAGAAAAGCCGTACTCGACGGACAGGAAAGTAGCACAGTCACCTTGGAGAAGGTGAATTCAGAGATGTTTCTAGAAGGCTGAGGAATGTGGGGCTCTGCCGGTGAGAAGGTCCTCTGTAAAACGATGCCTGGGATCCGTCCTTTTGTGAATGCATTCATTTAAAAACATCTCCTCATGTTCTGGATCCTGATTAGGGTACAGGACTGTTTTCAAAGGAGCGAAGGAAGCATTTTGTTGCTGCAGAGTTAGTCTATTAACCAGAGGCACACGGGGATATAAAGGCTCAGGGTCCATGGCAGAGCTGGGATTTGACCTCCTCTTTTCCCCCCCCCCCCCCCCCACCCCCCCAGGGGCTGTTCATGAAATCTTGTTTTCTGCATTGATCCCCCAGCATCTCCCTTCTCCTGCCCCCCCCCCCCCCCCCCCTCAGGGGACGGGTCTGGCGTTCTGGGCCATCCGTACTGACTTCAGCACAGAGAGAGGGAGCCGGCACCACTCGAAATCAGAATGGCCGTCCGATGGGACGTGCTGTCCCCCGGCGTGGAAATGTTTGGCTGGTGCTTTCAGGAGTCCTGGCCCGTAGCTGCCTCTATGACCCCTCCCTATCTGTAAGAAAGGGTTGCAGGGCAGTTGATGACCTGGACAAGTATCGGCCAGGCCGTGCCCAAGACTGCACTTACTGACTGCTCATTGTTTTTTGCTTCTGGCAGACCTACAAGGAATTAGTCACAGCTCTTCAGCTCTTGGGGTTCCAAGCCCGGACCAGATTCTATGCGATCAGAGCATCTATAAGATGCAGGGGAATCTTCTAATCTATCATATTAAGCTTTGATCTCTCCAGCTGCCAGGTGGCCTCTCATGCGCCTGTCGTACTACAGCATTCATCAGCATTATAGCTCTGCCAATGCACTTCCCGTCCCGACCTGCAGCATCCCCTGCTATTACTGTACTGAGACCCACACATACCTCAGTTCTGATCCGCAACACCCCTGCTATTCCATCAATGAGACCTCCCTGTACAGCTCCGCTAATGCACCTCATTCCTGACCTGCAGCAACCCTGCTATTACAGTACTGAGACCCACACATACCTCAGTTCTGATCCGCAACACCCCTACTATTCCATCAATGAGACCTCCCTGTACAGCTCCGCTAATGCACCTCATTCCTGACCTGCAGCATCCCCTGCTATTACAGTGCTGAGACCCACACATACCTCAGTTCTGATCCGCAACACCCCTGCTATTCCATCAATGAGACCTCCCTGTACAGCTCCGCTAATGCACCTCATTCCTGACCTGCAGCAACCCTGCTATTACAGTACTGAGACCCACACATACCTCAGTTCTGATCCGCAACACCCCTACTATTCCATCAATGAGACCTCCCTGTACAGCTCCGCTAATGCACCTCATTCCTGACCTGCAGCAACCCTGCTATTACAGTGCTGAGATCCCCCGCCCCCCCCCCCCCCCCCAGGTTGCCAATGGACCTCAATCCTGTCTTGTAACAACCCTAAAACTTTCATCCTTTCTCTGGCTCTCACCCCATCCTCTCTCTCCCTGCCCATCCTCCCCTAATCCCAGCTGTACAATGAGGAGATTCTGGACCTGTTCGACAGCACCAGGGAGCCTGATTGTCGACACCACAAGTCCAACATCAAAATCCATGAAGACACAAATGGCAGGATTTATACCAGCGGCGTCACATCACGACTCATCGGCTCAGAGGACGAGGTGGGTTGGCGGAGCAGCCAGATCCATGCATGCTGGTACTGGCGGGGGTGGGGGGGAGGGGAAAAGCTTCTAGGGTGCATCCCGGTGCTGTTGGCGGGGGGAGAGAGAGTGCTTCTTGGTATGTGGGGGCTGTCGCAGAGACTCGTGAGGGTTCCTGGCCAGGGACTGCAGGGCATGCCTCGGGGGGGGGGGGGGCATCTCACCAAGCAGGGGCTGTGCCCAGGAGATGCAATTCATACTTCTCATCCCCCCCTCCCCAGTTTTTATGCTAAATTAATACTTGAATGCTCTGTTGCTAGATTTGCTGTTGACCCTTTCTCTAGGCAGATAACACGGCAAATGCTCTCCATCACGCGTGGCAGCTGGCACCTGCTTTTGTCTGTAGGTACTGTTTTTCAATGTAGTGAAATGCGACCTGTGCACGTCCTGGCCCTGGAACGACTTCTCTTAAGTGCTTTCAGCTGCATTGAGGGGAGGGTTGCTTTCACCAGCCAATTTGTGCAGGGGAATTATCCTCTTTACTAGTACTGTGTGTGTATGTGTGTATATATATATATATATATATATATATGTATGTATATATATCTATATATACTGAGCTAGGAGCCAATTTTTATGTTTCAGAGCTCACTGCCAGCAGATGTCTTACGAGGTGCTCTCACCAGCTTTTAGAGGAAAAAAAACCCGAAATGGACCTGCTAATGCAGCCGGGCCCTAGATAAAGGTGCTGATTGGCCTTTCTATAGGGTCAGGAAAGAAACCCCCCCCCCCCCCCAATTCCCCTCGCAGCGCAGGGACAAAGGCTTTCAGGCCGATGCAGGATGCGCACGGGAAAAACGGGCGCTCGTGATTGAGTGCCCGCTGTCCTAACCCGCGCCCACCCACCTCTCCCGGGCGCGTGATGCAGTTTGCTAACGAGCTGCTGCGTTGCTAGGGGAAACCCCGCAACCCTAGCGCCACCTCGGCATCCAGGAGACGTGGCTGCGCGTGGGTTAGGAATACGCGCGCTCGTAAACTGAGCGTGCGTTTTCCTAACCTGACCGCCTCAAGACGTTTTTATTTTAGATTTTTTTTTTTCCCCCACAGTTGCTTTCTGTGCTTCCTCCAACTTGATATCGACACAACATTAAGTCGGAGGAACCACACAAAAGCAGAATTTTCGGCTTTTTAGTTCAACTTTTGGGACTCCTCAAAACTAACGCCAGCTCCGGGGCTGGCGTTAGTTTTTGAGAGTGAAAATGAGCGCGTCGGGCGCCCGGTTATTTTTTTTACATTGGGGGAGGGTAATAGCTAATAGCCTCTTGAACATAGCGCTCATCGCATGTGAATGCCATTAGCCATGCCCTGCGTTTTGGAAGCTCCGATCCCCTTATTGCATCAGGGATTATGGACACAGGTCCAACCGCTGGTTACCTGTGCGCTAGCCTGAGCACACGGTAGGTATTGCATCGGCCTGTTTGACTCTTCTTCTGGTTTAACTCAGCAGGAGTGGTACAGGGACATTCAGGAGAGGGCTGGACCTGCTCAGCTCCTGGTCTTGTCTAAATAACTCATTCACTAAAAAAAAACGTCCCTGCAACGTGATTACAGGACCGAACAGTTCAGCTACAGTCACTGCTGTTTCTCGACAGACTCGTTATTTCAGAATTGAATAGATTTGAAAAGATCCTAAGAGTTCCATATTCAATAGCATTTAGCCAGCTAATAAGATAGCCTGCTAGGTTTGGGGCATTCCAGGGGCATAACTGGGAGGAGTTGAGTTAGCAGGCTCAGTGTAGTCAGGCCAAAGTCCTGTCCTAAACCTAGCTGGCTGTAATAGCCAGCTTAACGTCAAGATAGCCGGCTTTAGTCAGTAGTGAGGCTGCAGTATTGAATATACCTCCAAAGTTAACTGGAAAAGTTTATGTGGCTAACTTTGCTATCTGGACTGTGACTGAATATGGACCTCAGAATTTCTTAAGAACAGCACACCGGGCTCAGGAATGACAGAGGATCTAGTTTGATTGCAGTTCTAGGCCGACATCCGCCTTCAGAAGGCCTGGATGCACCTTCTCCCATGCGATTCAGCCTCTGGGCAGTTTAGGATTTTGTGTGCTGTAATAACAGGAAGGGAAGGTGAGCAGACTGGATGGGCGATTGTGATCTCTCTTTCGTTGTCATATTCTTTCTGCGATCACGCAGGATGCCTCCTCTGTCCCTCTGATGTGCTGTGGACTCTTGGCTCTAGCCTTTTCCCTGTGATTCTCTTTTGCAGCTGCTCCAGTGCCTGAAGCAGGGAGCCCTGTCCCGCACCACCGCCAGCACCCAGATGAATGTGCAGAGTTCCCGTTCGCATGCCATCTTCACCATCCACCTCTGGCAAATGAGGGTCTGCACTCAGGCGCACCCGGTGAGAAACCACACCCGCTGTCATGCCTTCTACAAGAGGCAGGCAAAAAAAACAACAAAAAATGCCATCCCGCAAACATGGGTCCAGGCCTGTAGCACATCCCCCCACAGTGGAGGGGAAGCAGAAGAGGAGGGTGGTCCTAAGAGGTCTGGTTTTCAGAGTAAGCAAAGTCTGTAAAAGGGGGTTAGCAGGTTTGATGGAGAATGATGGAGTGTGGCTTCAGGAGAGAGAAAAGATGAACATATGGAGTATGGGGAGGAGCTAAAGCTTAAAAGTGAGAGTGTGGCTGAGGAGGCAGAGCATACAGTATGTGCCAAGTTAGGAGAGTTACCTCTTTACTTATTTGATTTATATTCTGCTTTTTGGCGCTTCAAAACAGATCACATTCAGGTACTTTAGGTATTTATTTAATAACTTTTATACTATCACAATGGTTTACAGAGTTTTATAATAAATAGTAAAAATAACAGAGTGTAATAATACAATGGAGCATAAAAATACATGATTAATAGAATAAAATATAATAAGATCAAAAAAAATAAAATACTGGAGGCAGCTGTATTCAGTAAAAGCGTGAATGGATAACATAGTCATAAAGTCAGGACTGAAACAGGAAAGCTCTTAAAAGAATCATGTTGGATCCTGCTGGGCCTTTGTAAAAAGCCAGGTATTTCCCAGTCCTCAGAGGGCTTACAATCTGAGGGCCCAATTTTAAAAAGCACTTTATTCGAGTAAGTGAGCTTTTGAAAATTGCTATAATATGCCATTGGATTTTCCGTGGGATTTGCTTGCATAAGTGCACTTGGGTAAATGGCTTTTGAAAACTGCTATGATATCGTTACATTTATGTACGCAGCTCCTTTGAAAATTACCTCCGTAGTTTGTATCTGAGGCAAAGGAGGTTAAAGTGATTTGCCCAAGGTCACAAGGAAGGGGCAGTTGGATTTGAGCCCTGGTTTCCCTGGTTCATAGGCTGTTGGTCTTGCCGCTAGGCTGCTCCTCCACCGTGCACGCTCAGCAGGACAGAAACGTCCTTGTCAGCCATGGAGACCTTGATTCATTGTGCAGAGTTATAGTGTAAGCCCTACTTTTGTCAGCTACATTGGCTTCTGGTGCGGGCGAAAGACATTTAAACTGTTGGCAGTCCCTTTTTGTGTTAAGGGGTGAGGGGCCCCTGCATCTTGTCATCGGCCTAGCACGGTGGACGCCAGTATGTGAACTTGGCTCTTCCAGGGGTGCTTGCTAAGGGTTTCTTCTTTTTGAGAAGCCTTTTTGTTTCCATCATAGGGCTGGGGGCTCTGCATTGTCTAGGCTATCGCCCTCTCTGTAATTTCCAGGGTATGCACGATTATGTGGGCATTGGCGCAATAATGATCTCATTGTGGTTTCATTGATTCATTTATTTATTGATACTATGTAAGGTGATTGTATCCGTTGTTTTTGTATATAACATTTGTTTGTCCATTGCTGCTTTTATTTGGGGAGGCAATATACAGATTTTAATAAATACCTCTGAATCCTGCCTTATTTTTTGGGAGGTGGGGATGCCACAGTTTCCTCCTTCTCCTCTGGGCTTCTAGCTCAGTCAAAACCGGCCTCTGTCGAACAATGGCACCATGAGCCTTCATTTCCAACTAAATCAGGGATTCCCCCAGATAATCCAGTGATTGTGGTAAGGGGGCACAGACTGCAGCTCCCTCCATAATGCGGTATATGTGCATCCTAATTTGACTATGAAGTGTTGCCGTTGAGTAATGGCTTAGACCTCCCCCCCCCCCCCCCCCCCCATCCATGGCTCTGAATGCTGCCTCTGCAGCATCCCCAGCACTGGCTGACCCCGAAAACAGAAACTGAGCTCAGGATTTGAACCTGCAGCTTTCACATGGCAGTGCATAGCTCTGCTGCCGAGTCCCGATTTCTGAATGCATGAGCCGGTGGCCTCAGTGTCCCATAGATTTCAACTGCAGAGATGTTTAGGGCTTGAATTCTCAGTGGTGGTGTATAAATAGCCTGGCTAATGTCTTATGTTCATGTAACGTTTGGCTGTGTAAGGCCAGTCTAAGCATGTGTTCAGCATTATTGGGGATAACCCTACTCATTGTTATCTTCTAGGGCCATGGCAAAAGCATAGAGCTGGTTTGTGGCAGGGGCACATATTTCCCCCCTCTCGCTGTGGAGCCGGCCTCAAGCAGGGACATGCCTTGGCCACGTAGTGATGCATTTTGCTGTAAGCATGTCATTGCTGGTTTTATTTATTCGTTCTTTTGCTTGCAGGCCAGCAGTGAAATGAACGGTCTGCCGGAGGGGTCTCAGCCTGCGACGGAGTACGAAACTCTAACGGCCAAGTTCCATTTCGTTGACCTGGCAGGTTCCGAGAGACTGAAACGGACGGGAGCCACGGGAGAGAGGGCCAAGGAGGGCATTTCCATCAACTGTGGCCTGGTATGCAACCGGCACCTCTTGTTCGTTGCTTGTAACCTTTCCCCTGGGCAGCAGCAGCGTTAGGCTTCCTTCACAGACACACCACAAAAGTATAACACGGGCAGTGCAAGCGTTCATTGCAAAGTTTATTTTTTTATTATTATTTAAATGAGCGTCTCACCGAAAAGGTACGTACACCTTACAAAGCGATGGGAACCCATGGCTGCCCATTCCCTTATTCTTCCTGAAGGGGGTCTTTGAAAGTTGACATTACAAAGCCTGGCATAATGAGCCCAGCACTGCGGTTTTATTCTTAGGGGGGGGGGGGGTTTTGTTTGTTTTTTTTTTACGTTTTTAATATTTTTCTTTTGATATTGTTTTAAATTATGCTGTGCATTTTGCTTGCATTTTTATGTATTTTGTGTTGAATGAGTTATTCACCTTGGAAAGGCAGATGAATCTCCAATTAAATTTAAGTCTGTGAAAGTTTTTTTTAGCTCTGGGTTTGGATTTGCACGGACTAAGGACATTGTTCTTTTAAAGATTCACGGTAGGCTGCATCACCACCTCAGCCTGGCCAGCCAGCTTGGTGTTCAAATGCAGGAGATTGCAGTCATTTAGAAGTGCTGATTGGATTGTGGAGGCAGAAAGCTTCAGATAAGCACAGAATCACAGAGGATGGGTAGTTACAAAAGAAAAACCTGAGATTACCTAGGTTCTACTGTGGCATTACCCAATGAAGTAAATTGGGCAAATGAGTTGGCGTTGGGATCCTTATCTGCCATCAGATTCTCTCTTCCTATGTAAATGCTCAGAGGATAAATTTTCTGTATGGAGGCGGAGTTCAGATACGATTTAAAAAAAAAAAAAAAAAAAAAAAAGAAGCTTATTGTGGAAGCTCCATGAAGGTGATTTACCCAAAGTGGGATTATTTGAACTATTTTGGCACTAGAATACCTATAGTGGCACGTTTACCTGATTGGGGGGGAGGGGTAGGGTTACCACTCATCATAGGTCAGCTGAACAGGCTGATCCAGCCCTGGTTTTGCCCTATTGTATGCATGACCTCGTACTTCTGATTTTCCCATTGGCTATTGTAATTCTCCTCTGTCAGCGTATCCCTGCAGCTGTATGCCTCATAGAGGGGTTAATGAATGGGAGTTCTCTTTTTAATGAATGTTCAGGTGTTAACTTAACATGGAACATGCTGCAAGTATACTTATGAAATGTTCAATAAATTGTTATATGAGAAAAAAATAACGACCGATCCTCTTACCCCACTTCACTGTGGCTTACATTGGCTCCCTGTGAAGCAGAAGGATTTCGATGTTTGCAGCATTATAATCTGGCAGGATCACTTCACCAATTTATGGGCCTGATGGACACTGAGATCCGCTCCACAGACCCCGCTAAACACTGTGCTGTTTCTTGCTTTTCCCCTGTGCTCTGGAGCTCGAGCTTCCCTAGAGATTAGTATAGAGTTGAATTAGTTAACTTTTCGGAAGAAGAGTCAAGACACAGCTCTTTGAGCAGGACCTTTGCGAGTTAATTCGCCATTTTTCTGACTTAGACAAGAGTATCTATGAGGGGGAGAGGGTTCAGAGATAGTGGATGAGGAGGGCCTGGCCAGTTTTGGCAAGGGGATTGAGATACAGTTTATATTTTTTCTTTGTTGGTTTTTGGGGGCACTGCTTTGTTTGAAAACTAGTTGTGAGCATTATGTGCAGTTTGGCTGAACCCTTGACTGCTGTGTGTATGATTGATGCAATGCGTTACAGATGGGGAGGAGGAGATGGTTTTGCCACATAAGATGGGTAATCAAGTGTAAAATCAATCAATAAAATAAGAATTATTAGTCCCTGCCTGCCATGAGGCAAAATCAGGACTCGGTCGGTCTGGTTAATTTGGTTTGATACGGCAAACCTGCAGGGGGGGGGAGGGGTGGTGTTCCTGCCATGCACAAAACTGCTCTTACGTTCTCTCTGCCCTGGGCACAGTAAAGACCTCTCTCCTTGTAGCTTTTGGATATGCAAATACAGGCTGTGAACTAACCCGGCAGGGAACGTCTGTTTTGGTGGCAGCTGGCCTTGGGGAATGTCATCAGCGCCCTGGGAGACCAGAGCAGGAAAGTGATCCACGTGCCCTACAGAGACTCCAAGCTGACCCGACTGCTCCAGGATTCTCTAGGAGGGAACAGGTAAGTACCCTAGCCAGTAAGGGTTGCTGGAGCCCTCCAGTATTTGTGAGCAAGCCGTGGTGCGATCCGTGCATGTGTGCTCACCGTGGAAATGCATGGTGACTCCCAGGATAAGAGTGGCATGAAAAGGCATAAGGAGATAAGTCTTCCCCTGGTGAGATCCAGGTGGAGAAGGACAAACAGGAGCCTGGTTCACTCTGGGCTTCGCTCTTGTGCTCTGATCCCTTCCAGCCAAACCCTCATGATTGCCTGCATCAGCCCCTCCGATCGGGATTTCATGGAAACGTTGAACACCCTGAAATACGCCAACCGCGCTCGAAACATCAAGAACAAGGTGGTGGTGAACCAGGATAAGACCAGCCAGCAGATCAGTGCCTTGCGGGCGGAGATCGCGCGCCTCCAGCTGGAGCTGATGGAGTACAAAGCGGTAAATGGGCCTGGCCAGGATGGGGGAGTATCCTTACCATTTATTTATTTTTTACAGTCCATTACTCTTTCCACGTCATAGACCAGCAGGCGGCACTTCTGTGGTCTGATTTCTTCCTCATGCAGCCGTACCAGCCTGGTTCCTGTGGGATTTCATGACCACTGCCAGATCAATCTGGCTCCGTGCTTGAATAGGAAATCACCAGGGAAGGGGCACAGAGACGAACTGGTGGGGGGGTCTCGGTTCCCTCTGAGCCAGTGTTAACCTCTGCCCCGGCTCTGCATTGGGCGCGCTCTTTCCTGCTTTACCAGTACGGCGGCGTAATGGTACTGGGCCCAGTGGTGGGGAGGGAACGGTAATTCAGAGTAAAGATGAGAAATGCAGGAGAAAAACGGAGCAGAAAACAGGACTTCTTGTTTAAATAATTAATATCACCTTCGGCACTGCAACATGGAGCTGCTCGTACTCCACCTTCCGTAACCGATCGTGAGGACGCATTTCAAAGCCATTTGCATTCCTAAATCGGCCATCTGACAGTCGTCCTTCCTGGATGTGGCTACAGATGGGTTTGCCTTTAGCAGCACCGAGGCACAGCATTCCTGGGAGTGGTGGGGGGGAGGGTGGCACGTGTGTGTGTGTATCTGGGGAGGGGGGAAAATACCCGTGCAGATGACTCTTACAATCTTCCTGCGCGCCTACCCGGCAGAAATTCTACCCCCATAAAAAAAAAATCAGGTGTGGACGACCACCCGCACGGTAGCCCCCACGAAGAGTTTCAAAGCAAATATCTGCCCATGTTTCATTTTGAGAATTGGTGCAAACCCCCTTGGTGAAAAACACGTGCAGTCTCTCCCCCCCCCCCCCCCCACCAAGATAGACAATTTGAAAATTGTGTTGTGATTTTCCCACCCCCCTTCCCCCCTCCAGGGCAAGCGGGTGATAGGAGATGACGGCTCGGAGGGCTTCAGTGATTTGTTCCATGAGAACACCATGCTTCAGAAGGAAAACAGCACCTTGAGGATGAAGGTGAAGGCCATGCAGGAGGCCATCGATGCCATTAATTGCCGAGTGACCCAACTCATGAGCCAGGAGGCCAATCAGATCCTTGCCAGAGCAGGTAGGAGGTGGCTGGTTCCCTGGGAATGTGTGTTGGGTTTTTTTTGGCCATGGTGGGAGGGGGAGGGAAGGTATGAATGTGGAGTTGGTTCTGCCACCTTACTATCTGGGACCCTCGTCTAACTTTGGGGTAGGAGTAGGAACCCAGCGCAGGGTCTGAGACCGAGCATGAGCAGAGACTCTGGGATTAAGGGGCTGGTGGGGACTAGGAGTGTTCAGAGCTGCCAAGATACTCTCTTCCAGGAGGGAGACTGTGGCCAGACTTGGTCTTTAAGATCATGAGAGGTCTTGAACGAGTAGATGAGAATCGGTTATTTACACTTTCGAATAATAGAAGGACTAGGGGGCATTCCATGAAGTTAGCAAGTAGCACATTTAAGACTAATCGGAGAAAATTCTTTTTCACTCAATGCACAATAAAGCTCTGGAATTTGTTACCAGAGGATGTGGTTAGTGCAGTTAGTGTAGCTTGTTTCAAAAAAGATTTGGATAAGTTCTTGGAGGAGAAGTCCATTAACGGCTATTAATCAAGTTTACTTGGGGAACAGCCACTGCTATTAATTGCATCAGTAGCATGGGATCTTCTTAGTGTTTGGGTAATTGCCAGGTTCTTGTGGCCTGGTTTGGCCTCTGTTGGAACCAGGATGCTGGGCTTGATGGACCCTTGGTCTGACCCAGCATGGCAATTTCTTATGTTCTTATGTATCCCCTGATTCTGCTCCTTGGATTCAATGCTGCAGGTCCCATACTGCACAGGATGTGGTTGTCAGAAATCCAGACTGGCCTAAAATCTACCTCCTGGAGCCGGGTAACTTGGCAGCTGGGGGTGTGAATGGACCTGGGGTAGTTGATGAGTGATGGAAGAGCTGGGGCTAGCGAGGGAGTGAGGAATGGGAGGAAAGGGACTGGGTGAGTGGAAGATCGATAGCTGGTAGGTAGGCAAGGGATGACGAAGGTGAGATTGAAGACTAGAAGGGGGTGTGTGCATTTCTATGCAGATGGGGAGAGGCGTTTCAGGGGGTGGCGTCTGGGAGGGGGCTGGGACTTGTCCGTATAATGTTTTACCTAAAAAAAAAAAAGTGCGTGCACAAATTTACTTGGCAAAACTATACGCAGCAAGCAGCAGGCGTGGGACCTGTCTCCTCTGGTTTTATTGGACCTGGTTCACCCGGCAGCTTTGGTGTCTTTTGACCGTGTAAGCTGGGCATGAATCAAGGCTTCTGCGGAGCTGCCTGGCTCCTCCCTAAAGGTTCTCGCTTTGCATCTCTCCTTTCTCTCTGGCTCCAGGGGACGGGAACGAAGAGATCGGCATCCTCATCCAGAGCTACATCCGAGAAATTGAGGAGCTCAGGTAGGTGGATATCGAGCCCCGTGCCCTGCAGTCTGACGATCTCGCGGCAGGGGATCTTTTCTCTGCTGAGTTATGGGGTGAAATCGTCCTGGGATAGTAATGGGGGTGCAGTTTTCAAAGCCACTGGTGACCTGCCTGGTTGAAAATTCCCCCTCCCCACCAACCACCTCAGAGTGCTAAAGGGGTTTCCATAGCGGGTGTACATTTGGCTGGATTGAAGGAAGGCTTCTTCTGGGTGGGATTTCAGAGGAGCACAGGATTTTCAAACCTTCGCACTGTGTTTTTCCATAGAAAGTTTGCCTGTGCGTAAGGCGGGTGCAAAAGTCCCTGGGTGCTTTCTACCCCGCCCGGTTGTTTTGAAGGGGAAGGTAGACGCTACTTTCCTTTTGCGTGCAGGTGAGCACTTTGAAGGTTGGCCCTCCGAGGTAGATGATGGTAGAGAGAAGGCCAAACCGTCTGTCCAGTCATACCTCGCTGCAAGGGTTATGTGCCAGCTGCCCGCCCTAGAGGCTGGCGTGCCCTGAAGATCTCTCTCCTTGTTCACTTCAGTTTTTGTCGTCTTCCTTTATGCTATCTTGGGTAGATGAGTGCACAAAATCCCCCCCCTCCGTTCACCCCCCCAACCTTTCCCATGTCTAACCAGGAGGCTCTGTAATAAAACAGAGGGTCACGTTCAGCCAGTGGTCGCCAGCTTTGTCCCGGTTCAGTTTAGTTTATTATCTTAATATAGTGTTTTACTAGTAAAACAAAATCAAAGCCATTTACAGAAGAAACCACATTTATAATTAAACCAATTGTACACCACATATAAACACAGCAATACGACACGAGATCCATATTTAGAAGCCTTTAGACAGATAACTTGGAAGTCATCCAACTAAATTAATATTTGGGCACCTTGCCAGTTCTGTTTTAGCCAGCTAATAAGTTAGCTGGATAAGTTAGGGGCATTCTGGGGGCATAACTGGGAGGAATTGAATTAGCCAGCTAAGCTATGTGGCTAACTCCGATATTCAAAGGTAGCCGGCTAAGTGTGGTTGGGCTGAAGAGCTGCCCTAAAGTTATCCAGATAAAGTTAGCTGGCTGCCTTCAGTAGTGCGGTTGCACTATTAAATACACCTCCAGAGTTAGCTGGATACGTTCATCCTGTTAACTTTGCTGTCTGCACTGTGTCTGAATATGGATCTCTGCATATACAGTTGGGTACAAAAATGTAGGCACCCCTGGTCCAATTGTATGTTTCAGTGAATCTCTTAAGTGAACAGAGGCTGACGCGGCCACCGCGTGCTACAAACATGACGGCTTTCTGCAATTTTTAATGCAAGGTCACTGTTTATTTGCTGACTTTAACGGACTGAAAGTCATTTTTAAAAAGTGCATTGTCTGCAAGGTCCACGCGTTACGAGCACCCGTATACATTACGAATATCACAGGTTACTGAAATATATCCCCAAAGTGTAGTAGAACAAAAAAAATGGAAGCGACCCGGGAACCTTTCCTAAGGCAAGGCTGAAGTTAGATTTGCCGCTGGCTGGGCTCTGTGTTGGGAGAAGTATTGGTAGAAATCTGAGCATTCGCTTTTTTTTTCTTTCCTCCTGCGAAGGACGAAGCTGCTAGAAAGCGAAGCAATGAATGAGTCCCTCCGTCGCAGCCTGTCCCGCGGGGCCTCCAGGTCAGCGTATGCCGCGAGCTCCTCGCTGGGCCTGGGCTTCAGCTGCCCCTCGGCCCCCGTGGAGACGGAGGTCCATGATGTCATCAGACGGGCGAAGCAGGACGTAGAGAGCCTGAAGAGTACGGAAAGGAGGCAGAGGAGGAAGAGGTAACGGGGCCCACAGCTAGCAAATGTGTCTCTCGGGCTGGTCAGAGCTGGGGATACCGTGGAAGTAACTCCTGGGCTTGCTGCTGAGCTGTTTCCCCAATAATCCCTGCACCCGAGTTGCCTGTAGCGTGAAACTACCGAGTGGCCTAAGTTAACCTTTGGAGCCGTTTGAGAAAGAGGGGGGCTGTCTCGCTTTACCTGCCAGTGATGGGAAGGAGGTGGTCTCTCTTGGTTAGCTAGGGGAGGAGAGGGGGCTCTCTGTTAACCGTGGGGGGAAAGGGGGGGGGGGAGTGCTGCAGAGGTGGCTTGAGCGCAATCCAAGGAAGGGGAAAGAGTGCTTAACTGGTGGCCCTCCAGCTGCACCTGAAAGGTCGTCTTGTAGGTCACTTGATCTTCTCCAGAGCCAGAGAGCCTAGAGCTTTAGTGGTGGCATCTGGGAGGGGCCTGGCAGGAAGCGCCCACCTCGCTGACCTAGATCTGGAATCTGTCAGGAGATTCTCACGGAGTGAAGGACCCCCCCCCCCATGGGTGCCATCAGAGGTACAGATCTGCACTGAGTCTTTCAGCGCTCCAGCACCTTCCAAGGGGGTTTGCTCCTGTGTTAGAGACGGAAGAAGGTTGTTTTTATGTGGTTTGTTTTATTTTTAAAGAGAGTATTTCTGGGGGGGAGGGGGGAGGGCTGGATGGGGGAAGGTCAGTGGTGCTCCCCCGGCACAAAGTGTGGAGCTGTGCGGTCCTCTGGTGGAATGCGGGCTGGGACGAGGCTGGGTGCATTGGGCTAATGTCCTCCTAACCTATTTTTATCTCCTGTAGCCCAGAAAAAGAGGCATTCAAGAAGAGGTCTAAACTTCATCAAGAAAATGGAGACGAAACAGATGAAAATGAAGCGGAGGAGGTGGGAAGGAAGAGAGGATCATAGCTAAGGGGAGAAGTGCAGTGTGGTTTTTTTTTTTTTCTTTTGCAGCTTCTAGCATAGACAGAGACCAGGCTGTAGGACACAGGTGCTCTCCCAATCTCTGGGGCATTCCAGATGTGGCAGAGGAGGACCCCCTCCCCCCTACCTCCCTAGGTGGCCCTCTGGGGGTGGGCAGCTCCGGTGCAGAGCCGGTTTCTCCGAGACCTCCTAGGGCGCTTCCAAACCCCGGCAGCTAGGACGTGGCGGGAATCTCGCAGCCCGCTCGCTTATAATAAACCAAAGAGAGAGACCTCTTACTGCCCGCCCCCTCCATCCATCCGTCTGTCTGATTTCTGCTCCCGCAGGACGAGGAGCACGAGGAAAGTGACTGTGAGGAAGAGGATGGGCGACCAGATGAGGAGGAAGACTCAGGGAGTGAGGGGAGCCTGGCTGACTCCGACTCCGACACCGAGGAGAAGGGTAAGGGGGAGCCTTCGACCACCTCCACAGGGGCGAAGCAGAAAACCTTTTCCCGTGCCGGTCCCTCCGTCTTTGGTGGGTAAAGCCCCGCCGGTGTCTGCCGCGACTTTGGTTCGGAGCCTCTGCCTGGTGCAGATTCTCCACGGCAGGAGCCGAAACTGCCCGCACCGGGGCAAACCTCACAAGCACTTTTACCCGTGGATAATTTTTTTTTTTTTTAGTCGGAAACGACCGCGGGTGGGGTTGAGGAATCGAAGCTGTGCGTTCAGTTCCTCTCTCCATGGGCGGAGAGCACGCGTGGGGTTGACCGATGTGTGCATGCTTTCACCCGTGGGTGGCTCGGGCAGTAACGGGAGCCCGGGTTTCCACGGGTAAAATGCCACTTTTACCTGCAGAAAAGGTAAAAGTTTTTTTTTTTCTCTACCGCAGTGAATTTGCAGGCGGATCTGGCCGACCTGACCTGCGAGATTGAGATTAAGCAGAAGCTGATCGACGAGCTGGAGAACAGCCAGCGGCGCCTGCAGACGCTGAAGGTGCAGTACGAGGAGAAGCTCATCCTCCTTCAGAACAAGATCCGGGATACCCAGCTGGAGCGGGACCGGGTCCTCCAGAACCTCAGTAAGGATGGTGGGCCCTCGGCCTTCCCACGTCACACTCGAGGGGGGGGGGGGCGGGGACTGCGCTCTAGCGCCCCCCCTCGGGATGGGTGCCAGGCGCGTCCTGATCCTCGGTAAGAATTCCCCCACCTTACGGGGAGGCAACTGATCCGGGTGGGCTCACTGAACAGAAGCTACCCCGAGAAGAGGTCTCTGCATTCAAAGGCTTTCCCCGGCTAACGTTTGGAGTTCCCAGGCAAAAGCCGAGATGTGACGGTTTTCCCCATCTCCAGCTGAAGTTTTACATGCAGCAGCTCCATTGGCAACATCGAGCTTTGCTGCTTTTGATCCAGCTGTGATGCAGGAGTTCTGGGAATGGGCTTAAACGTTGGTCTGTGAGCGCAGATGTTCAGTGCTGCCCGGCTGAAATTAGCCAGGTAAGTCTCTTCGGAAAAACACCTGTGCTGAAGTTATCCGGCTAACTTCACCTGGGTACATTTGGTGGCAGATTTATCCGGCTAAACGCCATCGAATATCCAAATAAAATACCCTGGTAACTTGTCCTCTCGCCGGACCTCTAAATATCCAAACTTGACATGCACAAATATAATTTGATTTGACTTTATCAGCGCCAGATTAAGGATTGGGTCAAAAAAAAAAAAAAAAGCTTGCAAAAGAAAAAAAAACAACCCCAAAAAGCCCTACTTAAAAATGTATTAATGGAAGCAATGACTTTCCAGTGCCCCCGATTGTGAGGCCTGTGAGGACATCTGTTGTGTATTACAATTAGTCTCTGCTGCTTTTTATAAGTGCATGCTGCAAGGCTGAATACTGAGCCACTGTCCAAGGTGCCTGGCGGATTTCATATAATCACTTCTTACTTATTTTAGGTTTGTTTTTTTTCATTATGTTTACTTGCTACTGATGATTTTGTCTAAAGCAAGCAGGGTTCTTGGCGCTTTTTTTTTTTTTTTTTTAATATCTTGACCTTCAAAAGCTTCCTTTCTCCTGTCTCCAATATGGCAGCCAATAATTTTAATCCAGAGAAATATTTTTAATTCAGGTTTTTCTCCATAATTATACATACAAAGAGCTCACAAAAAGTGGCATAATTTTTACCTGACCCACTCAGGTGTGCACCTTCCCCTCTTCTCTGCTCCTCTGAGAGATTGCTTTCACTTTCAAGGCCCACTGACCTCCAGGGCCTCCCTGCTGACTTCGTGATGATGCACCAAACTTTTCACCAGTCTGCCTGAGTCCTGCACACCAACCTAGGTCAGGCAGGGTGAACTGGCATGCCCAGGATCCAGGCACAGGCTTAGTTTGACCCCTTGACTTCTTTGCGAGAATCACTTCCAGGTCGCAGTGGGCTTCGTTAGCAGGTTTGTGCTCGGGCTCTTTTCTGCTTCACCTCTGCCCCGTTGAGGCTTTTCCATCAGTTGACGCCATGTCGTAAGGGAAAGGCCTAGCTAATCCTGGCTTTGCCCCACTGCATGAATGGGTTTGTAGTTCTGGTTTCCATTTTTAAAGAAAGTCCATGTTGAGTGTGCAGTGGGGCGAAACCAGGACTGGCTTCGCCCGTTTCTCTTGTCCTGGAACCATTCGGCAACCTAAGAGTCGCCATTCTGCTTCTGTGGCCACAGGCACCATGGAGTGTTACACGGAGGAGAAGGCCAACAAGATCAAGGCAGAGTACGAGAAGAAGCTGAGGGAGATGAACCGTGACCTGCAGAAGCTGCAGATGGCTCAGAAGGAGCATGCCCGCCTCCTGAAGAACCAGTCGCGCTACGAGCGGGAGCTGAAGAAGCTGCAGGCCGAGGTGGCCGAGATGAAGAAAGCCAAGGTGCGTCAGAGAAGAGGCTCACGGGTGGGAGGGATGCCTGCCTGTCTGCAGGATGAGACGCTGCATTGTGACCATGATGTCTCTCTCTGGAGAGGGTGAGACCTTCATGGAAGGTGACCTTGAGGTCTCCCTTTGCCAGCAAGGGCCGAGTGATGTCTGTCCGTCCGTCCATCTCTTGGTGGAGGGGATGAGATGTTGCTGCAGTGATGTCCCTCTTGGAGGAGGGGGTTGGGGCATGGTCAGTGAGACAGTGTGACACACACTGACCAGGAAGGATCAGAAGCTGAGTGACCATGCCATGTTGAGAGGGGGGTCAGTGCATCACGGCGTCTGTGCCAAGGGCGGGATTTGGCTGTAATGTGGGACACTGCCATCCGTCCACCTCCTAGGGGGGCGGGAGAGGCATTGACAGTGTCACCTGTCCCTTTCTTTCCTTTCTGCAGGTGACGCTGATGAAGCAGATGAGAGAGGAGCAGCAGCGCAGGCGAATGGTGGAGATGAAGAGGACCCGGGAGATCGCTCAGCTGAAGAAGGAACAGCGCAGGCAGGATGTGAGTCTGGGGAGGCCGCACAAGCAGCGGCCCCGATGGCTACACCCTGCACCCTCTCTCTTACCTTAACCGATAAGAACGTCGTCTATTTCTGGAGCACGTCTGCCTCCCCCCCCCGGTGCCTTTTCTGTTTACGCCTTGCTCTGCCGTTTACGCACGGGCCTCGGGACTGATGATTTCCTCTCTCCTGCTCAGTTCCAGATCCGCGCTCTGGAGTCTCAGAAGCGGCAGCAGGAGATCGTTCTACGGAGGAAGACCCAGGAGGTGCGTAATGCGCGTGCGGATTGGGTCGACGTAGGGGACCGCCGGAGCCCAGCCGGCGCCAGGCTCGCTGAAACTCCAGGGAGGTGCAGCAGGGAACTTTCCTCCCGGTGCTCTGTAGCCACGCAATCTGGGCAGCCTGTTGGACTGGAGCATCCCCCCCCCGAGGTGGAACCACCACCCCCTCTACGATGGCCAGTAGCCACTGGAGTTCAACCACAGGGCCTCTGTGGCTCACTGAGGATGTGGCTGCTTCTGGGTGCACACCTGG
This sequence comes from Rhinatrema bivittatum, assembly GCF_901001135.1. Lineage (NCBI taxonomy): Eukaryota > Metazoa > Chordata > Amphibia > Gymnophiona > Rhinatrematidae > Rhinatrema > Rhinatrema bivittatum. Next base: position 17,536,196 of record NC_042626.1, on the reverse strand, counting down.
GGCTGGATCAGATCAGTTTTTGTGATCACTGCTGCCCACGTGGCCACAGGCCTTCGGCGACAGGGCCAGACTGCTTCGAGCTTTGTGCTGGGTTGCTCTTCAAGGGTTTATGCAATTATCCGGGGGGGCATTTCCAAAATGTTTGCACCTTCCTCGCCACAGACTTGGCACTGATTATTAAAGGAAAAGAACTCGTGGGCCGCCTTTTCCTTTTCGAGAACCGATTTAGAGGGGGCAAAAGGCTTTGAAAATTGCCATCTCGGAGCTGTGAGCCCCACCCGACACAGTCTCTGACTCCAAGGATGAGGAATTTGTGTGGAGACTCAGGGTGGGGGGAAGGGGCAAGCTGGGGTGACGGAGAGGGACAAACGGGTCTTTGCTTTGTGCCAATGCGCATCTGCTGCCCTCTCTCATCAGCTCACCTGCATCTTATTGCCGCTTTTGGCCTTCCTTCTGGGTCCTCTTTCCTTTTCGCCATAATACTTCATACCTTACATTCTTGAATATTTTGGCAATAAAATGTGCACGCCTTTTTTTGTACAGACACCCCTTAGTTTTAACAGCTCCTTCCCTGAATCCCCTGCTTCTGCTGTCCGTGCTGCATTTATGCTTAAAAAGGGTAGTATTCAAAGCCTTCATCAAGGGTAAAAAAAAGCTTTTTACCCATGGGCATCGGGGCTTTAAAAATTGCCTGTTCACAAGTACTTGCGTGGTTGAACAACACGTGGACTTTTACATGCAGACTGTCCTGGGGAATGAGCATCACGTGTGCAGCTTAAACCAGCGCTCCCCAGTCCTGTCCCACTGACCCCCACAGCCACTCGGGTTGACTACGCATGAGATAAAGGTGTAGATGTTGGAGACCCAGTATATGCAAATTTATCTCATGCATGGTGGTGGATATCCTGAAAATCTCACAGCCTTTGGGTTCACCAGGATGGGTTTGGGAAGTGTGGTAAGCCGCCCTGCATTTGCAACCATCCATATGAAGGTGAAGCATGGAGGCTGGTTGGTTAGTTTTGGGTTTTAGGGACGCTTCCTTTCATTGGGTGTCCATCTGGCTCCCATGCGTTGGCTTAAAGGAGGTGGTAATTACCCAAAATTGGGAGATGATACCAGCATGACTTGAGGTGGCTCGGTTGCTGACCCACCACTTTGTCCCTGCCCAGGTTTCGGCTCTTAGGCGCCTCACCAAGCCCATGTCTCACCGGGTGGCTGGAAGGGTGGGCCCGAAGCCGCTCCTGCTGGACTCGGGGGCAGAGCTCTCTGCCAGCACCACGTCCTCGGAGCCGGACTCCAGCGTGCGCACCGTCTCCAGCATTGTGCGCCAGTGGAACCGAAAGATGACCGGCTTCCTGGGAGAGCCTTCCACAGCAGTGAACGGGACACGGCCTGCCAGGTGAGGGGAAGTCACACAGGCCTAGCGCTGGTGCGAAACAAGAATGGGGAGACTGACCAACTAGCTTCTAGGGCTGTGCATTCGCTACATCTGTTTCAGAGTATGCGTGTATCTCGTTCTTAAAAATATACGCATACTCTGTTTCACTGCATGCACTAGAAAGTCAGTGAGGTACGCGTGTACCCCCCGAAACATGTCATGAATGCACATCCCTACTAGCTTCATGTTTCTTTACAATAGCCTAGTTCAGACTTGTAGCCCTGCTTGTCTTGGTGACATCAGTTACGCTCTCTGGATTGGGCCAAAACCAGGACTGGATCAGTATGTGACCTGAAAACATGCAAGCAAAAGGATCTCGCTCCTGCTCTGTTTTCTGATGAATGAGTGCTGTAGTTCTCAAGCCGGTCTTCGATGACCAGTCTGGCTTGCAGCATGTCCACGAGGAATATGCATGAGAGGTAGAATTGCATGCAGGTATATCTCATGCATATTCACCGTGGATATCCTGAAAGTGAGACCGGCCAGTGGGGTCTCGAGGAGACTCTGGATTACAGAGAGAGGTACTTGAACGAAACGTAATGCAATGTTGGTTAAGGCGACACATCCTCCTGTTTCCGCTGCCTTAAAGGAAGTGCTGCAGCAGCACTATGGCAAGATTAGTGATTAAAATGGGTCGTTTTGCATTTGGATGTTCTATGCAGGAGATGACGAATGTAAAGAGCTCTGCACCATGAGAGGTCCATATTCAAAACGATTTATGCTGGTAAAATTGACATCTAACCCCAAAAATCTTCCCCCTTTAAAAAAAAATATCCCCCCTTTGTCTGCACAAAATATTTGCATATGCAAAGTTACCCAGACAAAAGGGGCAGGGCTGGAGGCTTGGAGAGGGCAGGCTAACATATTTAGTTATGCGGATGACTTTATCTAGATATCTGAATGAGTTTTCTGCTGAATACGCAGGTAAAGTTAAGTTCCGCTGAATATGGGGATCACGTTCCCTGGATTAACTGACCCGCTGGGTGGGTTTCTGAATTTTTTGGATTTTTGAGCATTTCTCAGTATTTCAGAGGCATTCGCCTCGAATGTTAATCCCCCACACCCTCCCCACGGTTCCCCTTGTCGGAACGGGTCATAAACAACCTGCCACGGATTGAACGATGATTGTGCAGAACTGAACTGAGAGTCCAGCTTTAGTTCCGCCGTGGTTAAACAGGGCTCCCAGTGTCGTCCGTCCATCCCCCAAGATACCGCTGTGTCTTGAACATTTGCCGTTCGGCTCCAGGATGACTTTGGGGGGTGCCCCTGGCCCTTTCTGTACATGGGGAGGAGGAAATTCCTGGGCCAGCGAATCGCAGCCCGGAAAGTTGTGTTTTTTTCTCGTGATCCAGCCTTCAGCGGGCTCACTTCCTTCCCTCCAGGAAGAAGTTTCCGAGGAAGGGTGCGGGCGAGACGTTCAGTAAGGCGGCCCGGCTGAAGTGGCAGTCCTTGGAACGACGCGTCATGGACATCGTGATGCAGAGAATGACCGTCATGAACCTGGAGGCCGACATGGAGCGACTAATAAAGGTAAAAGTGTCCTAGCCATGTATGGAAAAAGGGAATGACACACGTGCACAAAGAGGTCCATAATCAGCTGTGTGGCAAACTGGCCATTTATCCGGCTAACGTTAGCCAGAAAATTGTCACAGGTAAGGACATAAGGGTCCATCAAGCCCAGCATCCTGGGCCAAACCAGGCTACAAGTACCTGGCAAGCTACTATTGCTTATTGATCAATAGCAGTTAATGGACTTCTCCTCCAGGAACTTATCCACATCTTTTTTTTAAACTCAGCCACACTAATTCTCTTACATAATTTTATTTATGCATGTTTATTCCTGTAAACCATTATGAACTAGTGATTCTCACAGGGAATGACGGCATATAAACATTTAAATAAATAAACTGGCAGAGCCACATTCTCTAAGCAATGAATTCCAGATATTAAGTGAAGTGCCGCTCCTTAGGAATATGGCCGGATAAAGTCTTAGTTAGCTTGATAAAGTTAGCCAGCTAACTTTAGGATTGTTCTCTGGCACGACCAGACTTAGCCAGATAGGTTATGCAGATAAATCTGAATATCAGAGATAATCAGACCACTTATCCGGCTATCTTAACTCTGCCCTAGAATGTCTCTGATAACCTGGAGGTGGTCAGAGCCTGGACATTTCTGAAAACCTGTAGTCTGTCTGGCTAAATCCCAAACTCAGCTAGACAAGTCATTTGAATATGACCCCCATGGTGCCCCTAAAGGGAGGGAAAATGGATACAGGTTTGTCTCATAGTTTGTGGTCTTTGTTTAAAATGTGCTGCCCGGTGGTTATGTATTTTTATTGAATTCACTGGCAGTCTCTGGCAGTGTTGGTGTTATGGGAAGGCACTCAAATGTGCTCTTTCAGTTTCCAAATTTTTCATGAACTGAATTTCAGGTAACACTGGCAGGTACATTTCATTGGATCATCGCCTTCCATTTCCTCTGGAATCCCCAAATTTCTCAGATTGATTCTTGGACTTCTGTTTGTAGGTTCCAAGTCCCTTATTTGTTCGGCAATGTCCAACATAGCTCTCTGCTTCAACGGCAGGGGAGAAGAAAAACTGATACTTCACGCATATCCAGCATAGCTCTCTGCTTCAACGGCAGGGGAGAAGAAAAACTGATACTTCACGCGTATCCAGCATAGCTCTCTGCTTCAACGGCAGGGGAGAAGAAAAACTGATACTTCACGCGTATCCAGCATAGCTCTCTGCTTCAACAGCAGGGGAGAAGAAGAAAGGATTCGCACTCACAAAGTGGGGAGTAGCTGGCTTGTTACGGCGGTTACTACCCCAAACCAAATAAGCCTGATACTTCACTTTCAATGCATATCCTGCTTCAACGGCAGGGGAGAAGAAAAACTGATACTTCACGCATATCCAGCATAGCTCTCTGCTTCAACGGCAGGGGAGAAGAAAAACTGATACTACACGCATATCCAGCATAGCTCCCTGCTTCAACGGCAGGGGAGAAGAAAAACAACCAATAAGGGCTGAATAACACAGTCTGGGTAAAACAAATAAGCATGGGTGTAGCTTGCTTATTGCGGCGGTTACTTCCCCTACTACCCATAACTAATCAAGCTTGATATTTCACTTGGTTGCAGCTCCATCACTGCTCTCTACATTAATGGTGGGGGTGGAAGGGAAATAGAACCAAAGAGCTAAGAGAAACAGATAAGTATGAGAAAAAAATGTGAAGCTTGCTGGGCAGACTGGATGGGCCGTTTGGTCTTCTTCTGCCGTCATTTCTATGTTTCTATATGTTTCTATGTTTTGACTTTGACCTGCAGCAGTGACACAGTACTTTCCCTCAGGGACGTCCTTTGCTCCACTTTATCCGCTCTTTAGAAACAGAGAACGCGTCGCCTCTCTTTCAGTATCTTTGTTTGTACCATGATTATTTGATGTTCGTTCCCTTCATGATGGCGGCTCCTTCACAGTCATGAGAACATAAGAAATGACACTCGGAGACAGACCAATGAGCCAGCATCTTGTCTCTTACAGTGATCTGGCTCGTTTGGAAATGGCTTGTCAGATCCATTCTCCGGTGCTCATTCCCAGAGGCAAGAGGTGGAGATTCCCACGTCTACCTGGCTAGTTAGTACCAATAGCCCGTCCCATTAAAGATTGTCCAAACTTCTTGTTAAACCCAGCAGCCATGCTGCTCTCCTTGACCACATCCTCCAGCAACAAATTCCAAAGCTTAACTGTGTGCTGGCCGAAATAATATTTTATTAAATTTATTAAGGGAGGTTTCAGTTTCCTCATCAGCAGTTGTATTCCGGGGTGAAGGAGAGTCACGTTTGAGCTTCTTGACTGTGTAATGCCACAGAAGCCACTCCAGTTTTACCTGACTTCTCGTTAGCTTTGCCCTCTTTCTCTTGGGTTAAGCATTTGGAAGAGTTATGGGTTTTCCTGGCAGGATTCAGTAATTTTTGGCTTGTTCCTCAGCGAGCAGGTCTCTCACATGCCTGCCCAGTAGCTGGCATCCTGCAGAATTGGAGATTGTGGCACAAGAGCCGATTAGCTGCCCTGCGTGGTGGTATCAGCTGCTGATATTCCTGCTTTGACCCTTTTTTTTTTTTTAATAGAAGCGGGAAGAGCTCTCTCTCCTGCAGGAAGCATTGCTGCTCAGGAAGGAGAAGCTGCAGATGGAGGCCCCCGAGGATGAGCGAGGCCTGCAGGAGCTCGCTGAAGAGATAGAGGCTCTCACCGCAAACGTCGACTACATCAACGACAGCCTCTCCGACTGCCAGGCCACCATCATGCAGCTCGAGGAAACCAAGGTCAGTGTCTGGCAGAGGGTGTGGGGGAAGGGGGGGGGGGGGGGGGGGTGTGACTGCCCAGGCCACCATCATGCAGATCAAGGAGACCATAATCTGTGTTTTCAGATATATCCACATCCATCCATGGCTGGTTTTGCAGTTTGGAAGTCATAAATTGATACAGTTTTGAAAGTAACTTGTTCTGTTTCCTTCACCCTGAGTATTCATTTCATGCACTACCAAATCTCGGCTGAGTGAGAAATGGCTAGGAAGCTTTCCTCAGGGCTGAACCCTGCAGTACTGCCCTATTACCAGCAGAGGTCGCTCATGCTGCATGCAGCGCCATCCCCCAGCAGTGTCAGAGTTTTCCCATATGGAACCCATTTTGGGTTAAGGCCAGCTCAAAAGAAAGCGTTTACTTTCTGCTTGACCTTACTCGTGCCTGCTTTCTACGTAGCGCTGCGGGTGGCTGCCACTTTTGTGGCTTGGCTTAATTTGGGTACGTCGTCTTCTGTTTCCAGGAGGAGTGGGACTCCACGGATACCTCGGTGGTCATCAGTTCCTGCTCTCTGGCAGAGGCTCGCCACCTGCTGGACAATTTCCTCAAGGCATCGATTGATAAGGTCAGAAGGGCTTGATGCTAAGGAGGTGCTCAGCTCTGAATGTCTCCGAAGCCAGGGAGTGATTGGGCACATTGGCAGGGCAGTCAGTGCTTTGGGGAAGGGGGGGGGGGGATGGGATTGCACTGCTGCTGCCTGGGGCTGTATCTGTTCTGTGGCGGGGCTCTTGTGTGAGGTTTGCACTGCTGCCGCCCATGCTCTAACCGCTCTGTGGTGTGAGGCACTGTGACCGTCTCTCTAGAGACGTACGTGGATCCTGTGGAAAATGCATGCCTTACGTGTGTTCTGTCCGTCCAGGGACTACAAGTGGCCCAGAAAGAAGCCCAAATCCGCCTGCTGGAAGGCCGCCTCAGGCAGACGGACATGACCGGCTCTTCCCACAACCACATAATCCTGGATGCCTTAAGGGAGAAGGCCGAATCCAACCCCGAGCTGCAGGCGCTCATTCATAACGTGCAGCAGGGTAGGGTTAGAGAGAGTGATGCTCCTGAAAGCATGAGGTCTGTTGCACTGCAGGTGCCCCTGTCGAGGGCTGGGCTCTCTCTCAGGCCCTACACAGCATTCCCCTGCTCATGCTCTTTTCCTAGCCTAGTGATTCTTTTTTTATTTTTTTTTTTCAGGTACCTCGGTTTGCCATTTATCTGTTTTTTTTTTTTTTTTCTTCTGCGTTTATAGTTGTAACACTACCTGGGGGAGTGTGGCAATTCCAGTCAGGTTTTCAGGATATCCCTAATGAATATGAATGAAAGATTTGCATACACAGTGCCTCAGTTTTATTCAAACATGTCTCATGCATATGTGGATGGACTCCTGATTGTGTCCCGTTCTCGTTTAGCAGTAGAAGATATTTTGGGTCGGTGACAGCCTGGTATTTTCATTGCTTGATTCATTATATAAAATGTTTGAAGCTGCAGTACTGCTGAATGACCGCAGGATGGTATTTGGTGTGATACTGGATCAGTGGAATGTGCTTTCTGGGATATTTTTAAGGCCCTCGAAGTTAAGGGGTTTTGATGAGGCTGTCCCCTTAAGAGTAACGGGAAGTCATGATTGGTGGGGAAGTGTCCCAAGAAGGCTAAAACTCTGGGTCGGATCGGCATGAGTTGCCCTTTATAGGTTGGAGATTGGGAAGAACCCTGGAGTAGCCAGCCCGTGGGACCCCGGGACCTCTCCATTATGGGGTGGGCCCTGCAGGGGGCTTTTCGTCTCAAAGGAAAAGGCCTGAGGCCAAGGATTGGGAAGGAGGTGATTCATCCTCCTCTTGAGGAATTGGCAGTGCAAAGGCCTGGAGAAAGAGGTGAAGGGGTGATCTACAGGGAGGGAACGCCCGAGGAGGACCAGAGTGTGGAGAAAACTGGGGAAAGTCTGCACATTGCCAGCAGGCGAGGGCCTGGACGATGGGGGAGAGAGGTACCCGAGGACAAGAGGTTGTGAGTAGCTCGTGGGGTCAGACGTGTATGGCCTCAGGAGTTGATTGGACATGTGAGCTCCAGGTCCTGCAAAAAGAATGAGAAACATTTGAAGGAGGGAGAGGGATGTTGGTAATAGGAGGATGGATTAGTAATCTTCATTCTGTTGAAGTGTGGACTAGAAGGATGGTATTTCAGACCTTGAGGTACCAGATAGCTTTTGGCAATAGTGTATGGTTTACTCTGATTGTGAAGCCCATGAGCTCTGATTATTCAGTATTGACTGTTTTACCCTTTACGAAAATGTACGTAGTTGCTGGCTGGATAATACAGAAAAATAGTTAAGCGTTTTGGTTAAGCCGGTGAGTGTGTGACTCTGTTTTGAGCTTTTTATTTAAGCCAGCACTATTGGAGAAATTGGTGGACCAGATTCATGAAGGGAGAGGATAGACAATAACCCCCTCCCTCCACGACCAGCCAGAGAAAAAAAATATATTCTTCCCCACTGCTTCAAATAGGGTCCACTTCACCATCTGCATGACTGAAAATTTCAAACCTATTAAATAAATGAGAGAGACTGACCCTCATCATATGAGGATGGGTCCTCTCAACATTTTATGTGCCTGGTAAGAAGGGTTACTGGTAGGTGACCCTTGAGGACTGGAATTGCCCACCTCTGACCTAGAGTATTTATTTTGGGTGAATGGGTGGCGATGTCAGAAGGCTGAGAGAGAGCGACTGACGTGCTGAAAAAAATTCCATGGCTTCCTAAATCATCCATGCAATGCCAGGGAACAGCCCCTCCTATAGGCCAGAAATCTATCATTCTGTGTGCATCACCATTTCCCAAACACTCTCACCTACATCTTGTGGTTTTCTTTTACTCCAGAAAACGGTTACTGCAGTACAGATGAGGAGGTGTCTGAATTCAGCCTGGCTTCGGAAGGCAGGTGCGTAATTCACTGGTTTGCCGTCCTGGAAGGCCCGAGATGCCTACCCTTGAGGAGTAATCCACCACATCTGTGTTCTGACTGATTTTTAAAGCTGCAGTAAATTTGTGGTTTATCTTGAGAAAAGGGGAAAAAGGATTTTCTCCCCTACTCCAGCTTTAAAGGGAAATCATTCTTTATCTTTTTTTTTTTCCCTTTTGATGTTTAGACATTGCATGATGGCTCAGTTGTAACATCTGTGAGAACCGTTTCTTTGGTTCAAATCCTGGTACGGGCAGACCAGCTCTTCATTTTTCTGAGAGATAAATTAAGCTCTAGTTGCAATCTAATAAGAAAACGTTTGTGCTTGGATATGCGAGTGGTTTTGGGAAATTGGCATGCACTAAATTGAGATACCATGTATTTCGGGTATACCACTATTAATTGTCCTCTCAGCAAGACAAAATCTGAACTGCAGAAAATGTTTTTAGTGCGATTATGCAGTTACTGTTGCTCTAAATGACTCGCATAGCTGCAGTCTGGGTAGGCAACTGTACTTCTTGAAAGATGGTTTGGCGCAGCACAAGATCATGCCAAGGGTTAAACACTTTGAGTACAACTGTAAAGTTGTGTGCAGACTGTAAAGCAGGGCTGTTAACTGGCCTGGCAACAGTCTTGCCTGCCTCCTGGGGTTCAATGCCGCTTCCAGTGTCGATCCAACAGCTCTCGGCTCCCACAGCTGCTCTCAGCATCGGGTAACTCCCAGTCTGACTGCGTCATTGCAGTGGGAGCCCCCAGATGCTGAGTGCCCAGAACATAGTGATTTTCAAACACAAGGTACCTGTGTACGCTGACTTTCTGTAATTGGGTTGTTTAGGCAAAGTAAACCAGGGTTGGAGAGGGGGGCAGTATAAAGTGAGGCGCATACTAGCAGTATGCTGACTGTGTGCACCCATGAACTGTTCCCCGGAACCACCTCTATTTAATGTGGACATGCTGATGGGTGTTATGAAAGTACGTATAGAATTTCAGGCAGCTAAGAATCTACTTAACATCCTTCCAACCCTGGGGCTTTCCAAACTTGTCCTGGGGCCCTACAGCCAGTTGGGTTTTTAGGATATTCACAATGAACATGCATGAGATAAACCAGCTTAAAAGTGGTGAAAACACCTAAGTAAACAGGAAAAGATTAAAAAGGGAGGTGGCTAGTTGCATTTTTCCCTTGGGCAGTTGACTTTCCAAGATGGCCACCAAGTGAGACTTGGAATAATTCTAATGTAGAACTTTGGCCATTTTGATTGACGGCTCCTTTAACCAATAGGGTTTTCACATTCCTAGAGGTAGAAATGTACAGATATTTATTTGGATTTATTATCCTTTCTGAATAAGAAATGCCAATATAAACTAGGGTGAAGGTCTGAGAAGGCATCAGCTAATCGTAAAATACCTTCTGTGCCTCCCCTTTCCTACTTTCTGTTAGAATATGATATACAGTTCACTGCAATTTTCCTGCATAGGGCAGGAGATTTACAAGTTTTATTACAGCTCATAACCCGAGGTCACATCATGCTGTGACACTCCGGAGCCTGAGCTGTAATTGTTGGAGCGACCTTTTGGATTGATCTCTGTGATTGATTACAGCAACCAGTTCAGTGGTCGTGGTGGGAGAGAGTATGAAGGCAGAGCAGACAAGAATGAAAAAAATTGATAGAAGCAGAGAGAAATCTGCAGGAGGAGGGTAGGGAGCAAAGGGGCGAAATGCTTTTATTATTATTAAAATATTCTATATGCAGTAAATCTTGAATTTTTAATCTTATAAATTTAAAAAAAAAAAAGTTATTTATCATGTATGGCAACAGAAGCAAAGCCCATACGATAACATACGGTACATCTAAGTCAAAATAAAACAGTAAACTTTCCCAGCTTCTGATCTCATCTAGAAGTTCACAATTAAAGGGGAAATTCCAAGACTGAAATGAATAATTAACGTCCAGCCCAATCATTCCAGATCAATCAATAGAAAGTAATAACCTTATGAGGAAGACCATGCATCGCCCATCCCATTGGTCTGCCAATGGATCTCGGAAAGAGATGCAAGCTATTCCAGACTTAAAGTATGTTAATGTTAAGTTTTCACTTAGAGGGGTAATTCAGTAGGAAAGTAGCCCCCAGAGCAGTAACTTGAACAATTAAGGACAAAATCTTTTGTCTAGGAACTTGGGTCTTCTTTGCCCTTCAGTTACATCTAGAAATACTGTAATTGCATGGCCTAGAAACGTTCTGTCGAGCAGAGTTAAAAACAATTTGAAAATCTCTTCGAGATCAGAACCTCTGAGCAAAGTCGCCAACAGTGCAGCGTTAGCCAAAGATTCTGGGGGAAAACTCCGAAATGAATAAATCTTTTTACCATTTATCAGTCTTCAGACAGTTTTCCTGTTTACTGAACCTTGTCCCTTTCTTCTTTGGTAAATAAAAAAAACAAACAAACCTCGAACCAAGAGTGGCAGAGCAGCTTCAGGAATTTCCAGGGTCTGGCATTGGTAATTTGTAATTATGTCGGCTCTCAGACGTTTCCCACACTTCGCTGTTAGTCGGCTAAATGCCCTCCCCTTGAATTTGAAAATATAAGCTTGATGGACAGGAAGAGGAGTCGTCTTTCCATGACCCATCCTTCTCCCCCTTTGTCCATTTTCCTTTCCCTTCAGATCCTGTCTTTTTCCATTAGAGAAGGACCAATTTTTTTTTTCTCCCCATTTTCTAGGATCAACATATTAAAGTCCCCCCTGGTTTTATCTGCTCAAGAGGTGTGATTTATTTGGCCTGTGATCTGTCTGCTTGAGACAGGCTTTTTGTTTCTCAGATCAGACAAATTCAAACCCAAATGATAAGCTTGACGGGATCTCAGTCCACACGTGGGGGGGAGGGGGAGGGGGGGGGGAATGAGGTGCCGATACCTCCCCTCCCCTCCTCTCCTGGGCTCCCATTCCCTGCCAAGAGATGGCAGCTTTGCCATTTGCAAGGCCCGCAGCGTTTGTTCTGACGGCCGGCGGTGATCCAGGAGAGCCTTCTCCTGGTGGGAACGTGAAGGTGGAGGAGCGAGGGGAGGCAGAGAGGCACAGGGGAGAAGCCACTGGAAAAGAGGAAGAATCATTTACTGGTCCTAGGGCTGTCCCCATGGCAACAGAAATGTCCCATCTCCTTATAGCAGGGGCCCCAGGGCATCTCGTGGTACAACCTGAGCACTTTATTCTGTGTAAACCCTGGGAAGTCACAGATTTATTTTTTTTTTTTTTGGTCCTCAGGAATGACTTTGTGCTGCCCCTCTCAGCTATTTCCTGTCGCAGATCCCTGAGAGGCCTGGAATAATTCCTGATTAAATGCTCAGAAGAAACCTTTTTACTGCATCCCCCCCTGCATCTCTCCCAAATTTAGAGAGCATTCGCATTTTACCTCGAGCAGTGAAATATTTATGGAAATTCTTTGGAAATTTTAATAATAATGAAAAGCACGTTTTTGATTCCTATTTGTCACGTTTAGTTGTTGCTATAGTAAAACCGAGTAAGAGTCCCTTACTAATCCATTGCTCTCTGTTATAGCTTTTCGCAGTCCTGCACCATGAAGGGATCTGCCAGCCAGGATGACTTTAAGTCTAAGGTGAGTCTGCTGAGTCGGGGAACGCACGGGGCTTGTTTTTATTTTCCTAAATAGAGGACTCCTTGCTGGAGTCCTCTATTTAGGACAGAGACGGGTTTAGGAGTTTAGCCAGAGACGGGTTTAGGAGTTTGCAGCTGTTGCGCCCGCTCCCCCTCGGGTAAGGTCAGACGACAGGGAGCAGGAGGTGTAAGGCAGAGTCCCAGGGTTTGCTGCGGCAGCTCAGGCATAGATTCTGTGGCAAAAACTGGAAAAATCTGAAGCACGTTGGCAAACATTTCCATCTTTCATGTTATAAAATGAAGTAATTTTCCAACCTCGTTTGTGTCTGTATAATTTATTTTATAATTGGGTGAGGAAAGGGGACCTTAAGAGTCGGTACAGGGATGAGATCTCCGGGATGGGAAGGTGAGAAGAAAGGAGGAGGAGGATGAAAGATGGAGGGAGAAGAGGTAGAAAGTAATGGGGATGAGGAGGATGGGAGATGGGGAAGGGAAATCTGGGATGGGGAGAGGGGGAAAGAGTAGGAAATATTGGGGGGTGGGTTCCAGGATCTGGAGAGAAGGGAGAGCCAAGAAGGGAGGTTCCAGGATGTGGGAGGATAGAGTCTGAGAGAGAACCTGAATTGCAGTGGGGGGAGGGAGGGGAGAGAAGGGAGGTGTCCCTATTGTGCTCTGGTCCTGCTCCCCCTTACAACTCCACTATAACCTCTCAGTCTGGTTCCACATACACACCAGCACCAATCCCTTCTCTCTCACACACACAAACGTTGCCCACTTCCCACAGGTCTAGTGCGCTCATTGACAAATCCAGGCCTGAATATGGAGTTCAGCCCCCAAGCTGAGATGAGCCTTGTCTCCTGTTGGGTCCCGTCAGTGCTTTCATACTTCTTATTGCACTGATGGCAGAATTCTCTGCCGATAATGATGTGCATGAGCTGCTGAGATCACGTTGCTCCTTTTGACGTCCGGAGAAGAGACCTGGATGGTTTCGAAATCTCCGGTGCGTCGTCTTCTCCAGATCATTCTTTTGTTGGACCAGTAAGAGGTATCACAGCGTGCAAAGAAATCCAGGTTCTTCCAGGACCAGCGCGGCTATCGTAATTCCATGCTATGGCGTGTCTCCTTCCTATGACTGTGTCCAAGTGTGCAGGTTAGCATGGGTTGCACGGATGGCTTTTGCCCATCACTAGCCTGGCGTCCCAATAGGAGATATACCAGCTGCGTCCTGCCCACAGACAGAGGGGACCCAGTGGGAAACTATCAACAGCTTGCATAATAATGTGGGTTCATGTAGGGCTCAGGGCATGTTGCATTTCAGTATTTCACAGTGGATGCCCTTCACATGTCTGGCATGCAGACTGCATTGAGGCTTCCAAATACATGAGGGGGAGAGGAAACATTATCAGCTGAGTTAGTTGGAGGCACAGGGAGATGTAGTAACTTTGCTTAAGATCACAGAGTTATCAGGAGAGAGGGATTTGAACTTGCATCCTGATTTTCTGTGCGGTAACTACTGGAGTGCGACATGACTGTGTTATTATCAATGAAAGGCTCTGCTTCCCTTGAGGCAAAGTGAGATGGTCATCCGTCGTCCCCTCACCCCCCAGGCTTTCTTGGTGTGTCCCGGTCAGCCTTGATCTCTTTGTCTTGCTAGGGGGAGCCCCGGCTCTCTGGTCAGATGAAGGCAGTGTCCGCAGAATTCCTGGGGCCGACTCTGGGTGCCGCCTCCAAGAACATCACCAAGTCGCTGGCATCGCTCACGGAGATTAAAGAAGACGGTATCGGCTTCTCTGTCAGGGATCCATACTACAAGGAGAAGGTATCCAGGACCTTCAGCCTGCCCATCAGAGGACATACCTTGTACGTGGAAAGGAAAAAACAGCGCTTCAATATATTTTTTTTTTTTGTGTGTTTCTCTGGTGCCCTTGCTGGACCTGGTGCAGGACGGCTAATTCAGCTGACTGGAGCAAGCCATCCCCATATCCTGCAGGTTTAGCCCTTTGGGAAATGGGGAGGGTCACTTTCAATCCATCCCCTACCCCTACAGGGTCACGGGCACTTTCCCTTTGAGCATTTCTTGCCCGACGGGGACTGTGGCTTTATAATTGCAAACTCCCGCTTGTACTGTGCCGGGAGCTTGGGAGCGCAGGGTCATTTTGAAAGGGGGTTTCTCCATGGGTTAAACACCGGTCTACATGTAGAAAAGCCCTTTTGTAAACTGCCCCCTCCCCGCCCATGTGACTTGCGCAAGGTCACGCGATAAGCGTTGGGGGGTCTTGCCAATGCGCCGCACCACGGGCCCAGAGTACACCTGAGTGCGGAATTCCTGGGGGGGGGTCTTCCCTGGCGCCTTCATCGCACGCGTGACCTCTTCCCCGGATAACTGGCCTCGCGGTGCCAATGGGATGGGTGATGCCATCATCAGATTTAATTCTCCCTACAAGACGCACCCCTCAAAGTCCACCTCAGGCCATTGGGGGATCTGTTTATTAAAACATTTCTGTACTGCCGACTCCATGGGTCGCAGGTGGTTTACGGAGTTTGAGGCCGTCGAAGGGGAAATTCCTCCGAATCCTTCACTCTTGGAGGCGGCAGGCTCCCGTCTCCCTGTGCCCATCCCCTGAGCCATCCACTCATCTTATATCAAGTTTTATATATTTTAAGATTCAGAATCTTTTTTTCCCTTTATGAATGAAAAATTAAATCCGTGTGCTTCCTTTTTTTTTTTTCTTTTTCTCCCCCTGCTTTCACAGACCCAGATCGGGGCGAGGCTCGGACACCTCTCCACTCATGAGGAGAAAATCCTACGACCGGGGACAGCCATCCAGGTATGCTGGGGAAAAAGAGATGGTAGCTGCACTGTGGAGAGCAAAGTCGTTTTGGTGCCAGCGGGGGTAACTCGAGTTCCACAAACAAAAGCACATATTCCTTTCCCATCCCGCCAAGGTCATCGGAGCAAACACTCCGGAGCAGCACCTGCAAGCTGGAATTTAAAGAAGCATTTTTGCGCTCCAGTGAATTGTTCCCCTGTCTTCTTAAACTTTACATTCTGGATGCTGCTTCCTTGTAAGTTCCAGGGTAATTATAGGAAGGGGCTACTGCCGATCACCGCTGAGGAGCGCGTGCCTCGGTGCCTTGGTGCAGCCCGTTCTGCGCCCTTCTGATCCGAGTATCACTCCACCCAGGAACTCCCTGCCCCCTCCCCCCCCAATTTTAGAGTTGCCAGAATGGTCTCTGCCGGCAGTTTCTCCAGAACTTTAAGCAGGGTTAAGCTTAAAGAGCCCTTCCCCTGCCTGAGGTTCAGCTTGCTACGGGCCTACCTCTTGCTCTCCCTGTAGTGGTACAGGTGAAAAGGTCACCTGACTGCTCCTGGCTGGACTCCCACGTATGGACTCGCTACATCCGCTGTTTCTCCACAGCCGGCCCCAACCGAGGTAGCCTCATTGACAAAGCAGCAATTAGAAGTCGCTGCAGCAGCTTTATATTAACAAGTTTATTTTATATTGAGAAGCACCAAAATAGAAACGATAGAAGGAAATTAGAGATACAAAAACTGGCCATTCCTCTTCACATACGCTAAAAGTTAAGCTAAAACAAAAATATTTCCAAAGACCAAGCCAGTTCATCCCTCACTTAACCCCTCTGTTTTATAATTATTGTCTAAAATACTGAATGCTGGTAAAATATTACAAAATTTGCCCGAATTGTTTTAGATGTATTACGCATAGCTTACATTACCCTCTGACTGACTTCCCCTCCAACACCTTGCCCGATGTCTGGATTTATTTATTTATGCTTTTGATATACCGTTGTGCCAGCGAATGATCACAATGGTTTACATAAATTGCATATAAGTACAGTGTAATATCACAGATCTCGGATGTCGCATAAAGTTTACTGACCTAGTCACTATCCCTCATAGAACTTCTCCATAAATCCAGAGTCTCTTGCTATTTCTTATCCTCAAATGTGATTTCCAAATCCCTTCCTCAATTCATATTCAGCTTATCAAAGTCTGTTTCCCCTATTTCAGCTTTATTCAGATGTTGTTTAGGATGGAGTGGAATGGTTCTGGAAGACGTAAATTGGGCCTGACCCTGGCCACAGAGCGAGTTGTAGCTCTCCAGTTTTCATAACTCTGAATCCCAGCTTCCAGATCTCACTCCCCGAGATGGATTTCTGGCTGTCTCATGTTTAAGTTCACGGGTTGTCTCTCCCTCCCCATTCTCTCTAGGTCTTCAGATGCCGGTTTCACGCCCCCTTCCTCGCCTCCCACCAGACCGCGCAACGACCGGAATGTCTTCTCCCGCCTGACCAGCAACCAGAGTCAGGGCTCCGCGCTGGATAAGTAAGGAGGCTCATTTTATGTGTCTCTAGTAGGGGAAATAGGACTTCAGAGGGGATGGGTATCCTAAGCCATTGACCCCCATCTGCCCCGTTCATGAAAGGCTCTGTCCCAAGCTACCCATCTAGTCCCATTCTGCCATCGCTCTCTCTCTTCTCTGTGGCCCCCACTCAACTTCTGCAAATGAATAGTTTGATAAAGACCCAAATGTAGATACTTGATCATGAAGGCACTTGAATTTGCTGGGAACAGCAGTTGTGAGGCCTTGTGTTCGAGGTAAGGTTGCTAAAGAGAAGCCACTTGGGGATAAAATTGAATGCTGGAGTGGGCAGGCCCGTTTATCTGCCTGGACGATAAGCTTGCTTTCAGTCTGCTCTTTGCGAACGCCTCTGATTTCCCTGTGAAGGTTGGGCCTTACTTATTTAAACTTTCTCTTTAGCTCATGCTTTCTCACTGGTACTCAAGGAGAGTTACATTCAGGTACAGTAGGCATTTAATTAAAGCCAGTCTTCAGCCATTTTGAGACCAGAAAGTGTCGGCCGAAGGAGAGACCCTTGTTGACCACAAAGTGTTCGAGGGTCTCCCCACCCTTTTGGTACCTGCAATGTTTTGATCCTGTGCATTATATTGTGCATTCTCCAATGTATCTTGAGTCGTCGGCAAATCTGGCATTTCTCCAGCAAAAGAGCTGAAAATTCCCCCTCACGCAGGGGCGGGTTGGCCTATCGGGGGGATCGGGCATCCCCCCCCCCAGTGGGCCGATCACTCCAGTCACGTGGTCTGCCGTGCGCGGCCGTGACGGAGCCCCGCTCAGCAGACCACGTGACGTGTCCTGGGCGGCGAATACCCGGGCCGGTCCGACATCGTGAGTCCACCGCTGCCCTCACCCCCATGGAGGGCAGATTGGTGGGTGATTATCAAGGACGCTGCTCTTATTGCTTTTCCTCTTGAATTCTGTGACCGTCTAGGTGTTGCTGGATTTAATGAACGGCCTAACCTTCCACTAGTTACAGGCACAATATTTGTTTACAGGAAGCTATCTGCAAAAATTCAGATTCAAACCCCAGATTCGGGGGATGAAACTGGACGACACTCTGAATACAGGTGTAGAGCCTCCTCTGTTTGAGTGTCCTGTTCCAGATTCGAAAAGTGTTTTGGGATTTGTCCTCTAGCTTTGCCCAGTGAAACAGCAAAGTGCAAGGCCTCAAAATGTATTGGGCTGGCAATTTAATAATATAGCAACAAATCTGGTGTTTGTGGAGCCCGAGAGGGCCGTGGGTCCTGCACGGAGAAAGACAGAAAACCCCTGGCAAACTGGAAATCTTTCAGGGCACATCGAAAGCGAATGCCCAGAAAGGAAATATCTTTTTAGATCATTTGGTTAGCTAACATGAACATTTTGTTGATCTGTTTTATTCCTGAGGAGCTGTTAAGTTTTTAAGAGGATTTTTGTAAAGCTTGTACTTAAAGCTGCTTGGGTCATTGTGAATTAAAGTAAATTAGGGGGAGGCGCAGCTGTGCTGATCGTAATCAGTGTTCCATGTGGGCATCACAGTGAAACACAGAAAGCAGGAATAGAACCTGAAGCAGCAGCAGCAGCAGCATGGACTCAGAAAAAGATCTTTTTCTTTTTTTAAACATCTGGTGTACGGCTGTAATAAAATAGTGGTGCAGTAAGAAAGGAGACCCCAGAGTAAGACTAAAAGAGGAAGCTAACGTACCAAGAAACGGTGGAAGTTTCTGTTTTTTAAAGGATCCAGCTGGGTAGTATTTTATTTTAATTAATAAATTTTAAAAGCACTTGTATCCCACACCCTCTAAAGTTCTGGGGTGGGTTACATAAAAACAATAAAGGCAAGTAATTATCCCAATTACAAACAAGACCCATGGACTCAGTAGTTCAGATGTTAATATGTGCATCATGGGCTAATCAAAGAGCCCTCGGTGCCTGATTCTGCTTTATTAACTCTTCAAATGCCTTATTGAAGAGGAGTGTTCTTAAGAGCTTTCCGGAATGCCTTCGGGCCCTCGGTGTTGCGTAACCGTAGTGTTAGCGAGTTTCATATCGTAAGGTCTGCTCTCTGGTTGAATAGGGCAACCATTAGTAAAAAAGAAAAAAAAACAGCAAATACTGCGGCCAGTTGAAAAAAACTGAGGGAGTGGTTAAGGGAAAAGTGTCCAGTGGAAGACATGTTTATTTTATTTTATACTTTTTTTTTAATTTTACCATAAGTGCAGATTGCTTCAGCAGGTGTCTGCGTCACATCTTTTTAGGGCACAGGATGTCCCCAGTCCATTTCTCCCCTACATGTGCTTTCATTGACTGACACTCTCTGCCTGTCTCCTCTTGCTTGACTGTATTAACCTTCTTTAAAGAGATGTCTCTCTTGCCTGCTGCCGCTGCTGCTACTGCTCATCCTCTCTGGTCCGTTTTTGTCTCTGCTGTAATCTTCCTCATTTTCTGTCCCTAGGTCTGACGAGAGCGACTCCTCTTTCTCGGAGGTTCTGAGGTATAAATCCGTCTTTCTTTACTCTCTGCTCTCTTGCTTTCGCCCTGTGCGAGTCTGATTGTGGCTTTAATCCCCTCCTCCCTTCCTTCTTCCTTTTTTCTTTTGTCCTTTCCCTGTGAAATCTCTCCTCCCTGTCTTTGCCCTGATCCCCTCGGGCAATTTTAACTATTTCCGGACTGGTTGTGCCTGGATCCCCCTTGCTCCTGGACAATCTAAAAAAAAAAAAAAAAAAAAAAAAAAAAAAGAACCTTGACTCCAGGCATGAACAGGTTAAATGTAAATGTTATTTTAAATAAGAATACACACAAGTGATGCTGTTCCTATGCTTTCCACACCCCCTCAATGTTTTGCATAAAATGGGACAACTTTTCAGAATTGGAGTAGACTTTTTTTTTTTTTTTTTTTTCGTTCCCTGGTTAATTTTCAAAGGGCTTACCTGGCTACCTTCCGAAGTCAGTTTGCTAAACCTTGAAAAACCCCCCCCCCCCCCCCAGCCCCCGCTGACTGGCTGAATTCATCCCCCCCCCCAAATTCACAGGATGCACAGATGTAGCCAGTCAGATTGGGAAGTGTCCCTGGGTTTGTGTTTTCGTTTTGGCCGCATGGGTGTGGATGTTCGCCTTTAACCGGCTAAAATGAGCTGGACGACACCGGTGGCACAAATAGCCAGGCCAAATCAAGCCGGGCAAATTTTTTCCCAGCTCGGTGTGAGGGAATATTCAGCCACGAGCCTAGCCTGTTGGGTTTGGCTGAACATAACCAGGTAACTTTTTTTTGGTTATCTTTGCTGCTTGGCGGCTTATCTTCAAAAGAAAAGCTATGCCCACAGTTTTCTTTGAAAATTGCGAATCAGGTCTGCAAGATCAAAGATACCTGTGAACTTCATACCTAGATGGGCTATTGAAATGAGTCCCCTTTTTCTCTCTGTACCTGAGATCTAATCCCCTTACTGATACTCTTGTGACTGTGGACACTACCACTTTATCTTCTGTGCCTCTTGTCTAATCCTAACTCTGCCACCGACTGTGTGGCCCTGGAGCAAGTCACTTTGTCCCTGTGCTTGAGTTCTAATCCCTGCTTTGCTACTGACTCAGTCACCTTGAAGTCATTGTCTCCATACACCTCGTTTCTGACCTGCCCGTCCGAGACTCTGTGACTTTGGACAGGTCACCTTCTCTCCCCAAGGCTCCAGGGTGCAGCTCAAATTAGCCAATGAGTTTTTCCCAAACCTGCCCTGGAGGACCTCCAGCCAGTCGGGTTTTCTGGGATATCCACATTGAATATGCATGAGATAAAATTAGCATATAATGGATCCTCATGCATATTCATTGTGGCTAAACTGAAAGCGCCCGACTGGCCGGGAGTCCTCCGGGACGGGTTTGGGAAGCCATGCTTTGCATAGTTGGGTTGGTTGGAAGGAGCCCAGAGCTCTAACGAGTCCAGCCACCTTTTGATTGCCAAACAGCTCTTTCTATGTGTACTCCAGGGTGGGAGTGAATAAATCTCACCAATGCATGTGAAACCGGTTTTGTCAAGGTAAACAAAAAAAACTTCCCCTACCCCAAATACAACTACCCTGTTTTTGGGAGTCCGGAGGGAGGGGCCTTTCCTTGGACCCTCAGCTGCTTCCACCAGGGCTTTCAGGTCAAGGCGTGTCCTGCCTCTTGGTCAGGGTTAATTAATGAGGTGGAAATGGTGCTTGATGTGGAACGAGTTCGCGGGGCAGAATATTTGACCCCTTTCTAAAGTGTAGAAAAGGCACCGCGCTGAGGGGGGGGTTGGCACAGAACTGGAAATGCATTTAGCATTTTCCCAAGGCTGCAGGTTTTGACGGCCGGAGGATGATGCTCTGCCCGCCAGAGGCAAGAGGGAAACGGTCACTCGCAGCCGGAACCCCCGGCGCCCATCAAAAGAACAAAAAAAAACCCCCCTCCGCCCCCCAGGTCTGTCCAGTTTAACCTCCTCAGCTCCGTGGCTTCCGTCCCGGAGAAAGGTCTCGGTCCCCCCCGGCACCAGAATGTGAGGCCCGTCTGGTAGCCCGGGTCCTCTCCGCTTTGCTGCGGGATAGCTGTAGCCTGTGACCCGGAGTCCTGCCCTTTCACATAGCCCATAGGGGGTTTGACTTGCCTCTTTAAGATTTACAATAAATAAAAGTTGGACCTAAGAAGAAAAGCCATTGCTTTGCCCTTGCCTAGCAGGCAGGGACTCTCCTGCCTGGTGAGATCAGAAAGATGGAGGAGGAGGAGGTGAAACAGATATCAATCCTGTAGCAGCTTCTCTATGTTATCTGTATATGCAGAATTAAAATATGTTTGGTTTTCTTTACTTAAATATGAATTTAAAATTACTTTTCACATTTCTCCAGCTACACCCCTCCTCCTCTGTGATGAGAGTCCCCCAGACGCCCTCTCCAGCTCTATCCTTCTATCTTCAGCTCTAGGCAAATCCACTACAGCACCTCCCTCCATTACTACCTCTCTACCCAGTGCTGGGAGCCTCCCTCAGGCTCACCTTCCCCCTCCTACCCCTCTCTACCCAGTGCTGGGAGCCTCCCTCAGGCTCACCTTCCCCCTCCTACCCCTCTCTACCCAGTGCTGGGAGCCTCCCTCAGGCTCACCTTCCCCCCCTCTCTACCCAGTGCTGGGAGCCTCCCTCAGGCTCACCTTCCCCCTCCTACCCCTCTCTACCCAGTGCT
The DNA here is from genome assembly GCF_901001135.1 of Rhinatrema bivittatum. Taxonomy (NCBI): domain Eukaryota; kingdom Metazoa; phylum Chordata; class Amphibia; order Gymnophiona; family Rhinatrematidae; genus Rhinatrema; species Rhinatrema bivittatum. Next base: position 17,514,294 of record NC_042626.1, on the reverse strand, counting down.
GGGAGCCTCCCTCAGGCTCACCTTCCCCCCCTCTCTACCCAGTGCTGGGAGCCTCCCTCAGGCTCACCTTTCTCCCTCCTACCCCTCTCTATTCAGTGCTGGGAGCCTCCCTCAGGCTCACCTTCCCCCTCCTACCCCTCTCTACCCAGTGCTGGGAGCCTCCCTCAGGCTCACCTTTCCCCCTCCTAACCCTCTCTACCCAGTGCTGGGAGCCTCCCTCAGGCTCACCTTCCCCCTCCTACCCCTCTCTATTCAGTGCTGGGAGCCTCCCCCAGGCTCACCTTTCCCCCTCCTAACCCTCTCTACCCAGTGCTGGGAGCCTCCCTCAGGCTCACCTTCCCCCCTCCTACCCCTCTCTATTCAGTGCTGGGAGCCTCCCCCAGGCTCACCTTTCCCCCTCCTAACCCTCTCTACCCAGTGCTGGGAGCCTCCCTCAGGCTCGCCTTTCTCCCTCCTACCCCTCTCTATTCAGTGCTGGGAGCCTCCCTCAGGCTCACCTTTCCCCCTCCTAACCCTCTCTACCCAGTGCTGGGAGCCTCCCTCAGGCTCACCTTTCCCCCTCCTAACCCTCTCTACCCAGTGCTGGGAGCCTCCCTCAGGCTCACCTTCCCCCTCCTACCCCTCTCTATTCAGTGCTGGGAGCCTCCCCCAGGCTCACCTTTCCCCCTCCTACCCCTCTCTATTCAGTGGTGTGAGATGCTGTAGGCTCCGCCTCTCTAGCTCAGTCCTGTCTTCGGCTCAGGGAGGCTTCCCACAAAACCCACCTCTCTGCTTCTACTGCTGTGCCCCTCCACCTCTCCCCAGAAGAGCTCTTTACCAGCCACCCCCCCCCCCTGCTTGTTCTGTACTCTAGCATGCAATGTGGACCTATAGAGGGATCCCCCTCCCCACAGGCGTCAAAGCATCTGAGCCTCCCCTTCTCACTGTGAGGGGTCGGCCTGCTGTCACCTTCTGGCCTTCCTCTCATGGTCTCCGCCAGCTGGAGATGTCTCTGTGCATCGAGGCAGACGCCCTTTTTCGCCAGCTCTGAGGGCAGCATTCAATGCCCTTTCCGTGGCTGATAAAAGATATCGGTGGGGAGGGGCTTGGAAGACCGCCCAGCCTGCCTGCGGGTGAAAGTGCGAGCGCTGTCCGGCAGCTCTCAATCGCTTAACCCCACGCGTTCTGCAGGCTTTTCCGGGGCTCGCGTTAGGTTTAATTCTTCAAAGCTGCCCTTGTAGTTTCCAGCGGAGACGCGGTATCTGCCGGTAATTTAAAAGCGCGAATGCACGCCCGCGTTTGCTTTGAGCATTGGCGCAAGGGAGCGTGGGTGAAATGCAGCCGTAGATTTTGAGGCCCCGCGGGCGGTGGGGCAGTTGCCCCCTGAGTCGAGCACGGCTCTTGAGACGGAGGGGGCCTTGGCCCACTGTTATCAAGAACCTACCTTCCTGTCCCTCCGAAGATGTCAAATAAAAGGAAGGGGGGGGGGGGCATAGATGAAATAGTTCAGGTGGGGCAGCTTTTTAAAATCCACCCCCCCCCCATCTGTTGGATCAGCTGAGGGTTCCTCTCTTAACTGTGCCTTTCTCTCTCTCCCATGGAAGGGGGGTGATCAGCCCCGTTGGAGGGGCTAAGGGCGTCCGGACTGCTCCGCTGCAGTGCGTGTCTGTGGCAGAAGGGCACCTGAAGCCGGTGCTGTGTCTGGATGCCACCGACGAGCTGCTCTTCACGGGGTCCAAAGGTAAAGGAGCTGAGCTACCGGCGCTGCGCGGTGCAGCAGTAACCGGAGCCGCCGCTCGGGAGCAGAGAGAGGGGGGGTACCAGGGGGGGGGGCTCGGGCGCCGGATTTATACCCAGGGCCAGTAAAGGTTTTAGAAGCGTTAGAACGAGTTGTTCTTCTTCTTCTTCTTTCCGCAAGATCGGACGTGCAAGATGTGGAACCTGGTGACGGGGCAGGAAATCACCACCCTGAAGGGGCACCCGAACAACGTGGTGTCCGTCAAGTACTGCAGCCACTCCGGCCTGGTCTTCACCGTCTCCAGCTCCTACGTTAAAGTGTGGGATATCCGGGACTCCACCAAGTGTGTCCGCACGCTGACGTACGTACGGGGAGCGGAACAGAACGACAAACAGAAACCCGTTAGGCCCGTCATGCCCGCCCAGTTTCATCCCTGGTGCTCTGCCCTAGACCCCGGCTGACCTCTGGCATTGCCCTCATTTCTTTGCAAGTAGAGACACTCTGTGCCTACCCCAAGGTTTTTTTGTCGCCACCGCCTTCTCTGAGAGGCCGTTCCACACGTGCATCGCCCCTTTCTGCTAAAGCCCAGTAATTCTGCCATGTCCACCCCACGACCACCAGCAGCACAGTGCTGCGGCTGTGACTTGGGCGCACGCGTGGCTTATCTAACCTTGTGGTTCTCTCTCTGGTCAGCTCCTCAGGCCAGGTGATCTCAGGAGATGCCTGTGCAGGGTCGGTCACCCGCACCATCACCAGTGCGCAAGGCGAGCAGCAGATCAACCAGATTGCACTCAACCCAGCGGGCACCACGCTCTACACTGCCACTGGCAACTCTGTCCGCATCTGGGAGATGGGCAGGTACTGTGATTAAACGGAGACTGTGCTTCACATAGGCAGGGCACACCATACCATACCATGCCATACCATACCCTGTTTGCTTGAATTTGCACCCTGCGTGAGCCGCATCGGCAAGGTGGCAGTCACGCTGTGGGGTTGCCGTGAGGGTGGAGCTGACCTCCATTGCAGTCCTGGGTCAGCCCAGCGTCCGTCAGGTCTCCAGCCATAGCAAGCAGCAGGTGCCTGGAGGAAGTGCACAATAAACGGGGGCATGTGCAGAGTTATCCATTCCCTGTCGCACCCCCTCCCGGTTTCTAGCCATTGAGGGGACACACTGACCGCAGGGTAATATTTCTGGTAGCTGCGTTCAGTAGCCTCTGATTGATCTGTCTTTTGCTTTGTGGACAGGATACAACCTCTGGGCAAACTGACCGGTCACATCGGGCCAGTGATGTGTCTGACTGTGAGCCGGACGCCCAGTAATCATGACTTGGTCATCACTGGATCCAAAGATCATTATGTCAAGGTAATCCCCAAACTCTCCACCCTGCCGTGTCGTACATTTTAATAATGCACTAATGCTGCTTCAAACCCTTTCATGCCTTGAGTCCGGGAAATGCCTTTGAGTTATTTTATTTATTTATGTAACATTTTTTATATACCGAGGCTCTGGTAACAATGTTACTAATCACTTCGGTTTACATAGAACATTAGGATGACTTAACATATGAGTCTTACATAGAACAGGAAAATGAACTTGGAGAAAATTGAATTAAATAAGACATAAAAAGACAACAAATAAACAACAACAATCTTATAGACAGGCGATTAGAATGAATCAGTCCAGTATCTAGTATTTGAAACTTGACAAGAAGGATTTGCAATTATTTCTAGTATTATTGAATAAAGTGGTATGAAATGAAATTGTCCAGGAGGGAGGGTATTGTGAAGATCAGCTCAGGCGTAGGCTTGAGTGAAAAGGCAAGTTAAGGGTACGACCACAGAATGTGAAGGAGGGGAATGGATCACTGGCGTAGAGGAGGAGGCGTGAACTAAGGGTCTGGCAATCTGTCCCTTTGCTTTGTCTGGGCCCGTTTTTACCCTCTTGGCCCAGGCTGTGGGGTGGTGGAGGAAGAGGGTAGTGGGGCAATCATCGGTTCCGATTTTCTTAAAGAACCAAACTCCTCGCTCAGTTAATGTTCCTGGGAGGGCAGAGCCCATGATCTCCCTAACAGGATAACTCCTCCCAAAGGCCTTCTAACCCCACTGTTTGCCCAAAACAAAATAAATCCTAAGAGGGTGGCATGACAGAGGGTGGCATGTTATACCCAGGAAACACGTGGGTGATGCCACTGGCTTTTGGAGGCCTCAAGTCCGAGCACTTTGTACGGATTTCAAAAGAAAAGTCCACATGTGCTTGTTCCTTTTGGAAAATTACCCGGGGTGTAATGAGGCCTGGGGACTTCACATCTTTAATTTTTTTTTTTTTGTGCCGTCTAAATATGTCTGGGGAAATAGCGCATGAATATTTGAAAGCTCAATATCAACGTGCTATTCCCTAATCCCACCCAAAACATGCCGCCCCCCTTCCCCCAGGAGCTCCTCCCTCTCAGCCGGCTGGTCGTCTGCACGCTGTTCCCTAATCCCGCCCAAAACACGCCACCCCGCGTCCCCCAGGAGCTCCCCCCCCCCTCCTCCGTGCAGCTGGGGCAGAATCTGGGGTTCCGTCTGTGAAGTCCCTTCTTTTCCTCAAGAAGACGGGGTCTTCTTGGAGCAATTAACGTGCTCGTCATACAGTGTTAGGAACTTGTCAGTTACAACAAAATATTTTCAGAAACCAAAAGGCGAGAGAGCTGAAGTGGTGGGGGCTGGGGAGCAAGTTCCATGCTCTGTCTTTGTGCCCCACGTTGTACAGGGATAAATCGTAACTTTACGTATTTATTGTCTCCTCATTATTCCATGCATGCTAGCTACTCTCACGTCTGCTCTGATATTGATTGGAAAGTTGACGTCGTCATGCCAGGATTATTTAGTCTATGGTGCCCTCTACCGGACAGAAGCTTGCACAAGGGCTGCCGATTACGTCCTTTAGATCATCACTTTGGTTTCTCTTTATGTATCTGTGTAAAGCCTCTCTCGTTCCTCCTCATGGCTCTTGATGAGAGGCCTTCAGATGTCATCACCATGTACCAAAGCAAGTCCTCCTCTCCCACCCACGTCTCCATCCTTGCAATTTGCCTCTCCTTGTCGAAGGCCTTTAACTGTGCCGTTCCGTGCTCAGAGAGACTTGGCCCAAGAATTCACAGCTATTGCTTTGCGTTAGGGAAGATCCCAGTTTCAGAAGTTCCTGCCCGTGCCCCAGTGTTATCTGAGGTTCCATTTATTTTATTTATTTATCTGGTTTTTATATTCAAAGCGGATTACATTCAGGTACTGTAGTCCTTTCCCTGTCCCCAGAGGGTTTATAATCTAAGTTTGTACCCGAGGCAATGGAGGCTAAAGTGACTTGCCCAAGGTCACAGGGAGTGGCAGTGGGAATTGAACCCTGGTCTCCCTCCCTTTCTTGAGAGCAGCACCAGCTGGAATGAGGCCCCGGTTCTGGTCCTTAGTGATAACGTTCACTGGTTTGTCCAGTGGGAAAAACTATTTCATGAATGCCATCTCGTCTGCAAGGTGCTCTTGCTTTCATCAACATTTTCTGACCCTGCTCTCCTACAGATGTTTGAGATTGTGGATGGCGTGTTGGGGAACGTCGGCCCCACCCATAACTTTGAACCCCCGCACTATGATGGCATCGAGTGCCTTGCGATCCAGGGAGACGTCCTCTTCAGCGGCTCCCGGGACAACGGGATCAAAAAATGGGACCTGGAACAGCAAGAGCTCATCCAAGTATGGAGGAGGGCGGAGGGAAGGGGAGGAGGGAGAGCGAGACGTGGCGTGGCTGTGTCTTGTTGGGGAAGTTGAGTTGCGTATTTGTCATCCGGGCCAGCTCTGGTCTTCAGGAGCCACAGCTAGGTCTGCTCACTTTATATGCATTTGCTGTTTTAAATTATACATTCCTTTTGTTAATTATGCCCTTAACATTAACCGCCAAAGCTGGATGGTGCTCTGAGGAGACCGGCATCCTTTTTCTGGTCGCTCCAGAGTAGAAGGCGCGGGAAAGGTTAGGATTCTGGGTCCCTTTAGGGCCTTTTCCTGAGGGTCCACAGGAATCTCTCTCTTGTCCCAGTCATCCGGTGAGACCCAAACAGCACACGGCTGGAAGGCTTTTGCGTAATATTGCTTATGCACAGGACTGCAACGAGGCCCCCCTTAGAATGTAAAGTGAGTGTGTGTGTGAGAGCCTGGAACCTGAACCTAGAACCTTTAATAAAGGATATATAGTCGACCACTTCCCTCTCTCTTTCTAGCAAGTCCCGAATGCGCACAAAGACTGGGTGTGTGCCCTGGGATACGTGCCAGGTCGCCCCATGCTTCTGAGTGCCTGCCGTGGGGGCATGGTGAAAGTGTGGAAGGTGGAGAACTTCACGCCCATCGGGGAGGTCCGGGGCCACGACAGCCCCATCAACGCCATCTGCACCAACTCCCGGCACATCTTCACCGCCTCCAGGTCAGTCTGCCCGGCACTGCCAATCTTCTCTGCCATGCCGTGCTGCCAGTTCTCCAGCTTTCTAGGTGCCCTTCCTGGAGCACAGGCCTGGAACCTCTCCAGTCAGGTGTAAAAAGGGGCTGAGTATTGGTCCCTGAATTTGGCAGGGGAGGCCTAAGTTTTCAGCTGGGCCTAAAACTGGACTAAATAGTCTGGCGTGCCAGCACTTCTTTCTTTGACCAGACACAGCTTTTTGCAAGGAAGACGTACGGAGGGAATGAGCCCGCATTTCTCTTAGAATCCTGGTGCCCGCTCTTCCTTGCACGCACGGTGACGAAACGAGTCGCAGGTCGCATTTACCGAAAGCAGACAAAAGTGTTATTCCCCGTCACCGCCCCTGAGCTGAAGGGTCGCCTTGGTTCTAGCTCTGGGGGCTGAGGGATAATTTAACATTTTCACTTAGAAAGCTGCAAACCGTGCCTGAAAATGGCCCTTTCCCTGGTTTCATGGGGACGTTCCCGCAGAACGAGCGTGTGAAAGAGGGAGGGAGGAAGAGAAGTGAACTTGTTGCATCTGCACCTTTTCTCTCCCCACCCCCAGAGCAGAGGTCCCCAGCTTCACGTTGTTGAATTTGGTGATGGGGGGAGGGTCTGTTTTTGTCAGCGTTGGCTAATAATCAGCATTTATGTCGATTTTTTTTTCATGTAAGAAATGAATAAAATTGTACTCTGTTTCCCTTTTCCCTGGCTGAATCTCATCATTTGAATTTTCTTTTTCCTCCTCGCTACTCCCTGTCACTGCCCTTCCCCCCCCCCCTTCTGATTTGCTCTTTTTTTTTTTCCTTTTTCTTCTGTTCTCTCCTGATCTTTTCCCCGATACCTTTTCTTGTCATCTCTTCACGTCTCCCTCCTCTCTGGAGCTCCCGAGATCTCCTTCCCTTCACCCCTTCCCATCTCATAGCCTGCCCGTTAACCCTATTACTTACATCTATAGCACTACTAGATGTACACAGCACTGTACAGATACACAAAAGAAGACTGTCCCTGTCCCAGGGAGCTTATGTCTGTGTATCTTGACTACAAGATAAACAAAAAAAGGTTTTCCAGGATCATTCCTGCCTCCTTCGCCCCTCCAACCCAATCTTCCTGCTCTCTCCCTACCTATTTCTTTTCCTTTTATCCTTCTTTCTCCTTTTTCTGGCACCCCCTCCTGAACTGATTGCACTGCAAACAGCATAATCCTTCCACGCCCCCCACTCTCTCAAACTTGGTTTCCTAACCCCCCCCCCCCAGTTGCCCAATCCTTGCTGGCAGAGTCAAGAGGGCCACTGGGGAAGCACAGGCAAGAGAAAAGGGAGATTAAACATAGAACAGCAAACAGACATAAAAATACTACAATAATCCCAACTAAATTAGTTACAGATTAAACTAAGAACAGATCAGCAGCAGCCCCTAGGGAGTGAGATATCAGGGACAGCTATGGAGCAGAGACTCTGCCAGGCTGTGTGTCTACCAGAATTCAGTTCCTGTTTCCAGGTGTCCTTTTATGCCCCCAAACTGATAACAAATGAGTCCTAAATCCTTCTTATCCTAGGAGGATTGCCAGGACAGAGTGATCCGGTCCTGGCTTTATCACACAGCATGCGGGGGACTTGTAGTTCTGGCTTCCCTATTGTAGTCCCTCATGAAAAACAGGACTACACTTCCCTGCATGCAATGCAGTAAAAACAGGGCTGGATTCATCCATCCTGAAAATCTGGAGCTAATTGGCAACCCAAGATGCTAGCTGCCTTTCTTGAAGATGCAGTGTAAACGTCTCCTGCCCCTTGCTCGTCCAGATCCGCGACATCGCCATCCCCGTGCTAAGGCGTATTCCACTGCTGCTCCCCTCCCATACTGGACGCCAGCCCCGGCAGGGGCCTGACCTTTGATCTCTGTCATCTAACCAATTGTTGCTTTTAAAAACTGTGGTCTGATTTTTTGCCCCTCAAGCCGGTCAAGAAATGTATTGAGTTATTCCAATAAAAAGGTCTCGCCTATGGCTTCTTTGCAGACGGCTTATTTCAAGAGGAGGGAAATAATGATATCAAAGCAGCATGGGAGCATCTGTCTGCACTGGAAGGGCTCCAACTAAGGAGTCTGTGCCAGCTCTTAAATTAAACCAAAAATCACTGCAGAAAAAGTTTAACAAAAAAAAAAAAAATCTGTCAGCATCCTTTGTCTTCTTCTCTTAAAGGGAAAGTAGGTGGCGGCTATGGGGAGGAAACGCCACCCGCAGCGGCTGAGTGTACGGGGTTTGTTGTGAAGTACACAAGCCGGGCACGGCTTAGCCACACGGTGGCACCCAAGCCATTTAGACGGGGAATAGCCACAACAGGCCCTGTTTTATATTGCATTTGTATGCCCAAGGCTACAGCATGTCTAGTGCCAAAAAGCCCAGCCCATACTCGCAATCCCCCGGCACGACAGTCATTCCGTTAGCAGAAATCCTAAAATGAATTCACCTGCACTGCTCTGTTAGCCCGTGGAGGACGTGCTGGTGCTGGCTGGAAAATGTTTAGGCCAGCGGGGTGACTTCAGGGGTAAGAGCACGGGACCTGCTGCCCTGCAGGCACAAAGTGTGAGTGGTCTGGGCGATGCCCCGGTGATCTGTCTGCTCAGTTATTAGACTTCCTCTACCAGGGCTTTTACAATCCTCCAAGCTCCCACCTCGCCTTAGAGACCTTCCTGCCGATTTGCCCCCTTCTCCCCTGCATTTTGGGATTTCTAACTTGGTAAGTTCGTCCTGCTGGGGAGGGAAGGGGGGAGGGGCCTGCCGTGGACTTGGTTCTGTTTCTTACATCTCTCCCTTGTGTGCTCTCTCTCTTTCTCTCTCTCTCTCTCTCTGCTCTCCTCCCTGGGCCACAGTGACTGCCGGGTGAAGCTGTGGATGTATGTGCCCGGGCTCACTCCCTGCCTCCCGCGACGGGTCCTCACCATCAAAGGAAGAGCAACCAGCCTGCCCTGACCTTCTGTCCCTCTCCCCCCCTTCTGTCACCCCTCGCTCCACTCCCCCACCCCAGTTGCTGCTCTTCTCCCCCTTTCATACCTCTTACCTCCCTCTCCTGTTACTCCTTCCCGTTGCCCCTCTCCTTCACTCTTCCTCTCCTCTCGTTTTCACTTTCTTTTCGCTCTCCCCCCCCCTCTCACTCTGCCCCATTCTCTCTTTCAGCCTGAGCTGCTTCCTAATGGTATGAGACACCTTTTAAATCTTTCTTTTTGCTAACACTGAAGAATAACTCAGATTGCTTATTGTGTTCTGTAAGGGAGGAGCGTCGGGTCCATGAAGCCACAGCTGGGTCCCAGCCCAGGCGGTAATATCCGTCTGTCCCACAAAAGTCTTAGATGGCCTGCGATTGCCTGGGAATACCGCAGTGAGGTTATTGGCCAGGGGTCGATGTGCGGCAGAGCATCGCTCTCCTAGTGTAGCCAGTTTACGTCGCTTTACCTGTGGAAGCCGGAATTAGATTCAAGGTGCTGACTTTGGCATTCGGGACTCTTCAGGGACTGGGACCTAAGTGGTTTTTTTTGGGGTTTTTTTTTTTTTTTTATTCCCTTCTGCATAAACGCGGGCCAGGCAGAGCTTTGCATGCGCAGTCTGAAGACGTTCGCAGGCGGCGGCCGATGCGAGACTGCGCACGTCGTGAATGCGGGGGCCTTCTCCTGAGCTTTGCCGGATGCGTGGAGCAGGTGGCCGCACGAGTTACATCTCTGAGGCGAGCCGTCGTCCGCTCTCCGCCAGTTTAAAATCCTCTTCAGTGGGCCCGAGAACCCTGCCTATCGGAGGGAGCAAGGCGAGGCCGGATCAGGCTAAAGTAGTGAGGGTAGCGCTGTGGCTGATCTTGACGGGCTAGGCCTTGTGAGCTTGAGTCTAAGACGTTCCCCTTGCATCAGGTCTGCTCTCTGAATTGCAGTTCCTGCTCCTATCAGGCTGTATAGTGAATTTTAGAGTTTAATATGATCTCGTGGGAAGAGTTTCAGTTTTGGGGAGGGGAAGGAAAAGGGGAATTTTATTCAGAGGGTGGGCCGTGTCGCTGGCTGTCATTTTGTCTCCTGCTTATTGTTCCGAGTCATTACCGTACTTACCTTTGTATGTAGCGGTGTCTGTGTTTGTGGATGTACATTTTTTTTTGTACTTTATTTGTTACTCAGTTGTAACTTGTTCTGAGTTCCCACCAGAAGGACAAGTCAGAAGAATAAGCCGTGAAATAAAATATGGCCTGGGCCCATAACATGTTTGCTGTAGGGTTATACACTGGGCAGAAGCCGTACCTGAATCCTGATTTACCAGGGACTCATTTCTCCTTCCCCCCCCCCCCCCCCCCCCCCAATCCGGCTGGCCTTGCTTCAGGAAACAGCTGGGCTGTGTTACCCACAGACAAGACCCCTCTGTAAATAAATATCTGAAGCGGTGACAGAACCAGCAATAGCTTCCGTGTTTTCAAAACATTTCGGCATAGACGGGCTCCGACGTGCACAGCGTTGCTGCTGAGAACAGCAGGGCCTCAGTATGCACTCAAGATGCAGGAAAATGCAATTCATTCCTACACTGAAGCCAGGGCCAGGACTGGCTCGTAGATGCCAGGAAGAAGAGAGAGGAGTCGTGCGACTATACGTGAATACGGAGGGAGCTGGAAGGGTGAAGAGAGAGCGTATTCTCCTGGGGATGGGGGGGACAGCAATAGAGAAGCATCTACCACCAGCTGAAGCTTGGTTGGGTGCAGGAGCAGAGAGGAGAGGGGCCAGAAGAATAGTAAGGTGCCTGGGGGAGTCGTCTCAGGACTGAGGAGAGAGATGGTTATACCGCTCCTGTTGCATGCACAATGTCCCTGACGTCACAGCATCCTACTGGATGGCTCACCCTTCTATTCAATGTTTTCATCAAGATCCCAGGGAAGACTTCAGAGGGATGGGAATAACTTAGGAATTTGGTACAGGTCTACAGGGGCTTTTACATCCTGTGAGCCACTGAGAAATCAGAGCAGGTCATTAAGATTTACATGTTAACATGAGCTAGTGACCTTAGACTGAAACTCAAGTGTCCGCTTCTGCAAGCTCTGCAAAGCACCCCCTGCCGTACCTGTTTTGTGGCAGGGGAAGAGTGTGTGTGTGAATGTGTGAGAAGCTTGCACTGCTTTGTCTGTTCTCTTGTCGGGGCAGTATTTGTGTGTGAAGCTTGCACTACTGTACCTGTTCTGTGGTGGGACAGAGCTTGGTGTGTGTTGTGTAGCTTGCACTGCTGCTGTCTGTGCTGTACCTATTCTGTGGCAGGGCAGAGTTTGTTTGTGTGTGTGTGTGTGGCTTGCACTGCTCTGCCTGTGCTGTACCTATTCTGTGGCAGGGCAGAGTTTGTTTGTGTGTGTGTGTGTGTGTGTGTGTGTGGCTTGCACTGCTGCTGTCTGTGCTGTACCTATTATGTGGCAGGGCAGAGTTTGTGTGTGTATGTGTGTGTGTGTGTGTGTGTGAAGTTTGCACTGCTCTGCCTGTGCTGTATGAGTCCTATGGTGGGAATGGGGCAGAGTTTGTGTGTGAAGCTTGCACTACTGTACCTGTTCTGTGGTGGGCCAGAGCTTGTGTGTGTATGTACAGCACAGGCAGAGCAGTGCAAGCTACACCTATTCTGTGGCGAGGCAGAATTGTGTGTGTGTGTGTGAGAGAAGCTTGCACTGCTGCTACTTGTACTATACCTGTTCTGTGATGGGGCAGAATTGTGTGTGTATGTGTGAAGCTTGCACTGCTGCTACTTGTACTATACCTTTTCTGTGATGGGGCAGAAGTGTGTGTGTGTGTGTGTGAGAGAGAAGCTTGCACTGCTGCTACTTGTACTATACCTGTTCCGTGATGGGGCAGACGGGTGTGTGTGTGAGTGTGAAGCTTGCACTGCTCTGCCTGTGCTGTGCCTGTTCTGCGTCAGTTTTCTGTTGCTTTCCATCCAGCTCCTCTCCCAAGGCTGAAGTTCGCTGGCACAGCATTTTGAAGTGTTTGATGCAGTTCTCATTTTGTTCCTTAGTGACCTCACCGTGAAGCTGTGGAGAGCACGAAAGTTATTAACGGGATGACGCAGGAGCTGGAAGGCCTTTTGCTGTCGGGAGGGTCAGGCTGCTGCCCACACCCTGTCTGAGGAGACTGCACCACGCATGAAGGCATGAGCGTGGGCGCGGGATTCGTGTCCTAATTCTGGTCCTTCTGGACCTGCCGGCTTGAGCAATTTGTGAATGACTACAGAGGCAGCAGCAACTGAGGAGGATTTTTGGATTATTTTGGCGGGGGTGGGGGGGGCGGGGGGTGGTGGTGGCCGTGTCGGATGCCATATCCTTCTGGAGCTGGAATAGATTAGGGCTGACGTTAACACTGAAAGAGACATAAATCCCACAATGTGAAGATCCCGCCCAACGACAGCTGTCAGCGCGGACGTCGAGAGAGCTGACAGGCACCGAAACGTGGCGGGGCCAAGCGGCTTTAACGTAACAGTATTCGTCACTTTCTCCCCTGGAGCGGGAGGCAAGCGGCACGGAAACTTCTACTCTTCAAAGCTCATACGCGTTTTCACCAAGCGAGCCAACTTTCAGAGAGAGACCCTGGGGGGGGGGGGCCGGAGGAGTTTTTGCAAGAAACCGGCCAAACCCCTCCAACCCTCAAAACTTCACGCTTGCGCTGTGGTGAGGGGGACGGTCTACGTGCAAGGACCGGAAGAAAAACCGGCGCCGTGACGGAGCCGAGCGCATCACGGCGCCGAGGCTGCGCTGGGGGAGTTAAGATATGCGGGAGCCTGTGACTTCGTCCCCTGGGCGCTACGTAAGCGCTGGCCGCACTGAAACCCCCAGTAATAGTGGCCGGGGGGGGGGGGGGGGTAGGTAAGATCCCCTTCACCCATCTTGTCTGCCCAGCTGGCCCTAGCTGCTGTGTCCCTCTACTTGAGCGCCGGCCACCTCGAGCCCTTGTCCTTGCCACCGACCTCTGCGTCCATGCCAAGCGTTCTGGGACTGGCGTCGCGCCCCCCCCCCCCCCCCCTCAGGTCGCAAAGCTCCACCTTTCCAGGCTGGGTTTGCCTTTCTACCCATCGCTGTGTGTGTGCAGTGCCGCCCGTGAGCTCAGGGGAGCCCGCAACGCCCGTCAGTCCCAGCAAGCACTGAGAAATACTTGAAAATTTGTCCTTAAGGGGGTCTCTTTGTTTTTGGTTTTTTTTTTTTGTAATCCAGTAGTTTCCGCCTGTTTCTTTGGCCTTCCCCTCTCTCAGCTGTGATGCCCTGAACCTTCATTCATGACCATCCAAGGTTCCCGCCCCCCCCCCCCCCCCGTTTTATATCCACCCAGTCATCGCTGCAACAGTCTAACCAGGGGCCACAAGCTGCAGCTCCCTCTGGAATCCGGCTAATGCGAGCCCTAAATTCTGGCCACTAGGTGTCACCATTGCTCAGTGACTGAGATGCCCCTTCCCCTGCAGACACCTGATCCTGGGACTCAAACCCAGGTCCTTAGCCTGTCTGTGCACAATACTTTACTGCTCAGCCGCCAGGCCAAGCCCCATCCTCCAGGATTTAAGGCTTTTGCTGTGCTTTTCTCTTTAATCTGTTTTTGTTAGTAATTCTTAGACACGCCCCCCCCCCCCCCCCCCCCCCCTAAAAAACCTTGGTGACTGGAATCACAGCTGTAAGGACCCCCAACACCGATAAATGATCAGGACCCAGAGTGCGGCAGGGAGAATGTTGAATTCCTGTTACTTTTTTTTGTATTGCTTAATTTATTGGGGATTCAAGAAATCCGTTTTAACATGTTTTGCACCAAATTGTGTACTGTTAGGCTAGGATTGCTTACAATGCCAGGGGACTCTTCCCACGGTTTAAAGCTTGCTGATGGGAGCTCTGGGAGGCTGTTAGCCAGCAGGTCCGGGTGATCTTGTCCTGCTGCCACAGGATGCAGAGATCCCATCCCGCCAGAAGCAGCTCCATTACCAGGTTATAGATGGGGAAGGAGAGCATAAAATGGCAAAAATCTGTTGAGGTAGAGACCATAGAGGCAGGTGCCTTTGCCTAAAAAGTAATCAGGGCGGATGGACCTCTTGCTGTTTCGGGTCAGAAGCCTTCTGTGGTCGCCATTTGCTGCTGGATTTCTGTCACCCTAACCACTAGACCTGGAAAAGGCAAATTGTCCTGCTCCTGGACTCCCAGAGCTCCACTCGGCTCAACTTAAGATCTGTGAACTAGATGCATGGGTGAGGCCAAGCATTTCCTGCAGAAGGGAAATGACTGGGCTTCTTCCATTGCATTCACTACATGCACTGCCAACAAAGCAGGGTTAGACGTACGTACGTGTGTGTGTGTGTGTGTGGATAGTTCTAATTATATTTATCAACTGTTGCACAAAGGAGGCGTCTTTAAGAGCACAGCCATGTTTTATAGCAGTTGCTTGTATAAAGCTTTAAGACTTACTGGGTTTTTTAACGTTGGTTGGTTAATTCTTGTTTAAAGACACGGGCTGGATCTCTTTCCTAGCACACTATACAGATCTGTGTAAATAATGAACGAAGACTATTTAAACATGGATGTACATTTTTTTTTTTTTGTTTTGTTTTTAAATTGTAAGTGTTCATTCTTGCTTAGACTTAATAAACTGAGAGAGACTAAAGGACACGGTTTTGCTGGTGCTGGCCGACTCTTCTTCCACGCAGAGCGAATGAGTTAAACAGAACTGTGCCGATCTGCGGCATACAGTCTGGAAGGTCGGCCACGGTAATATGGGCCCAGGCACGCTCGGGGAGCAGGCCCGGATCCGCGGCGGCTGGTCAATGGGGGGTTAGGCTGGGGGGGGGGGGTCGGTTTTAGGGCAGGAAGGACAGTGAAGGGGAGGGGGGGGGGGTTTGGAGGCGAGGAGAGGAGTTGGCTAGGCTCTGGGCTAGACGGCCCGGGATTGGGCAGTCCTAGGGTGGTGCTGCTGTGGTGCTGGCTGGCCATGATAGGTCAGCTAGCATGAGGTCAGCAGCAGTTAGGAGGGGCTGACGCATAGTGCGACGCCGGCCCAGTTGCTCGTGGGGTCTCGGCAGCCGGCTGGTCGCTTGAGCGGTTCACATGAGGCATCGGGGTTGAGGATACAAGGATCGGGCTGGGAGGCCTGGGCTGTCGCTTGCCTGCCTGCGTTAGCTCCGGGATGTGGCACAGGAGGCTGTAAGCTGCGAGAGGCGGTCTCGCCGGGGGAGTTCTGGGCGGGAGCGGCGCGGAGGTCCGACGGTGGGATTTCGGAGCGGGTCGGGATGGTGTCAGAGGAAGAAGCGGCCTTCGTGCCAGGCGAAATGGAAGCGGTAGGAACAGCGCTGGGCCCGGAGCGGGGAGGCATGGAGACGGAGGCTGAGCGGGTGAGTGCGGCCTGTGCTGCTGTTGGTTTTGGTGTTTACAGCGGGCGGGCTGTGCCAGCCATGGTGGCGGCCACGTTGGGCGAAGGCGGGAGGGCTGAGGGGCTGGATGTGCCGGGTCCTGCCGTGCCTGCACGTGGTGCAGGGAGGGTCCCGCGGGTTTCCCGTTCTCGGTTGCATGCTCGAGGAGGTGGGGGAGGGGAGCTGTACTTCCGGTGGTTGAGCAGGGTTCCGGTGGGGGCGGGGGAGCGGGGCGTGGTGCTGCGGGGTGTGTGGTGGAGGTGGACAGATGGGTGCTGCAGTGACCCTCGGGGGGGGGGGGGGGGGGGAGGTGTCTGGCAGGGCTTCCTGGTCTCGCAGAGGCTGGCTCTGGGGTGCAATTGGTCGTTGAGGTGCCTTCCCCTGTGGACCCCATCGTGGCGGCGTGGGAGTCGGGGCATCCAGCCCGCGTGGCCTGGGGCCAATCCTCTGCGGGGTTCAGGTGAGCTGGGGATGGTGCCTTCTCCTGCGCCTGCCTTTGTTTCCCCACAGGTGGCAATGGGGACTGGGAGGAGCAGAGCTCATCGCGTCGTGAGGACTGGCGGAACGCGGCAGCCATCGGCGGGCGCCATCGGCGGGCGCAGGCGGCTCGAGTGGATGTTCCAGGCTTGGCGGCGGTAGAAAGGCCCCCGCAGGGTGAGTTTGTTTTTTTTCCTAGAGATGGTTCAAGGGAGGAGTTGGGGGCACCTGACTTGCTTCTCGACAAGGGAGGAGCTGACACGGGGAGGGGGGGGGGGGGATACCTGACCAGGTTATCGGGGAAGCAGGAGGCAAGGAGGCCTCGATGGGCAAGGCCAAGACAGCAGCGACCAAGAAGTCCAAGTCAAAGAAAAACCGTTGGAAAGTTGTGCCTTCCAGGCCAAGTTCTGCGAGTCTCGTGAATAGAATTTGATGATTTACTGTATCGAACGTGGCTGATAAATCGAGCAGTATTAAGAGATATGACTGACCTGCATCAAACCCTCTTAGTATTGTATCTGATAAGGCCAATGGTAATGAATCCGTGTTGAAGTATTTTCTAAACCCAAACTGCAAAGGGAAAAGATATCATTTGCTTCCAGGTGTTCAGTTGGTTGAAGCTGAACCACTTTTTCCAGTATTTTTTATATAAATGGAATATTCGAGATTGGTCTAAAGTTTTCAAAGACTGTGGGGTCAGCGGTTTTGTTTCTTTAGTACAGGCCTAACCACTGTTGAGAGACTGAGCTTCTTTTAAAGGGCCAATCGGTCACACTCTGTATATCCCCCTGTAAGGGGGGGCACTTTCAACTCTGAATGGGTTTGGGGGGGAGGGGCCAGTGTTACAAGGGTGTACAGACCCTTGTAACACCGCACCTCCCCAAAACCCAACCTGAGTTGCAAGTGCCCCCCTTACAGTGGGATATATAGAGTGTCAGACTGGCCCTTTAAAAGAGTCTCTCTCTTTCTCTCTCTTTCTCTCTCTTTCTCTCTCTCTCTTTCTCTCTCTCTCTCTCACTTGTGCGTACGTATGTAAAGCTCCAACACATACATGTGGTAGGGAATTTTTAAATGGTGCATGCACAATATAAAACTGAGCGTAGTTTTGCTCGTGTGCCCAATACACGCGTTTATGGGCACATGCATGCACTTCTTAAAATTTACTTGTAAGACTCCAGTCTTAAGCACAAGATGCACTGAGTGCAAGCTGGTCTTGTTAATTTAAGGGGTACTTTTATTTATTTATTTGTTTATTTTACATTTTTCCATGTCTTAGAAAATAAAAATCAATTTGAATAACACGTGAAACAGGAATGATTGTAAACGAAGAAAACAGAGGCTACCATTCAGCAGAAATGAAGATATTCTGCACCCTCATACCAGCTCCTCCTCCCCTCATCCTTCAGTTCTCTGCAGCATCCCTCTGCTTTACTGGTACATTAGCGGCTGGGTTACAGCACCCATTCCCATCGTAGCCAGCAAGCTGGAACGGAGTCAAGCATTGTGCATTTCAAACAACATTTCCTGGAAACATTTAAATGAAAAATGAACTTTTAATACTGGCAAATATCTGAATGTTCCCTACACACACACACACACACACACCTACACACACACACACCCCTCTGCATGTCACTCGTCCCACAGCGGGAACATTTGGAGAAGAAAAACCCTCACGTTTTTCTGTACAGCTATGGGTTTGACCCATAAATGGTCCACATCTGAAATGGACCAGTGCAGAATGCTTTACATTAATTTAAACTAGAATTCTTCTAGGGCTCGCTCCTGTTTTCTTGCAAACCTTACTACAGTATAACCAGGATGGAGACTCATATTTGACCTGTGCTGAGAAGTGAGATAAACATCTCAGACAGACAAGGCAGCAATGAAAAGGCTCTGGTTGTAGGGCTGCATCATTTGTATAGGAAAACGGTGCCGGTGCCATTTCTGACCCAGAGCCAGCAGGGCAGGAGCGACTGGGGATCACTCCTAACCCTTCATTAGCAATCCCTGGGGAAGCAGCGGCTTTTACCATCTTTTGGTTTTTGGTTTTTTTTAATTGACTTTCTCAAATGAAAGGTCAACAAAAAGGATTTTTTTTTCATCTTTTCATTTAAAAACAGTTGCCCAAATTTTCAAAGGCCCGCACATATAAAATACGGGGTTTACGTGCGTGGCCTGGCTTTGCACAGGCGCGCATTTTAAAACAGGCCCGACCATGTGCATAAACCCCGCTATGCGCACATGGGCCGGGCCAGGACAGCGCCACTGTTTGCTGTCCCGGGGGAAGCGGCCGCCGGCCAACTCGCTTCTGCTTTGGAGGAGCAGTAGGCAGAAAAATAAAAACAAAATGGAGGTAACTAGGGTAGGTGTTAGGAGTCGGGGTGGAGAGGGGAAGGAAGGTTTGGCAAGGGGGTTAGCGATTGCATCGCAGCGCATATTTAGGGAAAATTTGTACCGCCCCTCCCCATGCGTGCCGATTTTAAAATTGACCCCAAAATGCCCACCTCCTGCACCCAACATGAAAGTAAAAGTGACTTACATATTTTAGTCCAGGGAACATGAGCAATGGGGGCTGGGGGAGGATGGGGAATGTGGTTGGTCCAAGGCAGACCTGCTCTGTTCCTAGAAGTGGGTCGCTCGTTCGTTTCTCCGAATCAGCCTTGCAAACCTTGTGTACTGTCCATTTTCTTCTCCTTTCAGAGGAATTTGTCTGACCTTATCCTAAGCAAGTTCCGTTTTTTGCTCCCCTCTAAATACATTGTTAAACAATTACAACCCCCCCCCCCCCCCCCAAAAAAAAAAAAAGTGGCATGATTAAATGAAAAGGTTCACCCAGTCGTGCATGTAAAATATGGAATAAAAAACACATCAAATCACCTGTGAGTGGCATCTACAACGCATGGGCATCTGCGATTATCAGTGATAAACTATCAGAACTCTTCTCTTATTGCTTTCCCTTTAATAAGGACCAAGACCTGTGCACTCAATGCTTTGGAAAGCTTTGTTGGTCTCTTCTTCTGTTCTGCAAACGAGGGATGTCAGGATCATGAAGAAGTCATTAACCTGAGCCAAGCTAATGATGACTTCACAACCCAGGATCCCTTGTGTGCAGGCTTCTGCTACCTGATCTGTAAAACAAGAGGTCTAGTGCAGTTCTTTTTTTTTTCTTCAAATGGAGGGTCTCCATTGGTCCCAGACAGGGCCAGTGCGTCCTATTAGGCAAACTAGGCAGTTGTCTTGGGTGCCACCCCTTAGGGGGTGTCGAAGAGCAGCCATGTGGGGCCACGAGTGGAGCCTATCCTGCTCGCGGCAGAGGAGTAGAGATTCGGCGGGCTGCAAGCAGTGCCCATCCTGCTCGTGGTCCAGAGCAGCACACGCTCAGCGGCATGAATGCGGTAGGAGTCGGGGACAAGACTGCGGGGGGCGCAAGGCAGAAGACTCGGGTGCTTTATACCCTTGCACTGGTGAGCCTCAGATTCTCCTGGTGATAAGCCATTCCTGCAGAAATTCAGGGGCCTTTGTGGTAATGTGTTAGTAATTAAGGAGCCAAACCAGCTTGGATTAAAGTTTTTTGCACAGAAAGCATACATAGATACTGGAGCCGCAGAAAATAGGGATAAGCTATGGTTTAAAAGAGCTTTGAAAACACCAAGGACATTTGTTGTTTCATGTTGTTTTCAAAGCCCAGAAATACCCCTTTCATTTTGCATGTGTGTCAGCGCCTGCTAAAACACAGAAATGGGGAAAAAAAAACAAAAAAAAACAAAACAGTTTTTCTCATGCACACTCCTAACAAAAAAAATTGTTGCAATAGCACAAGTTGGAAGCTTGTGAGGAATAAATTCCCATCAGAACTTCAAAGGGGGTTACGCTTTATATTCAACTTTCCTTTCAAAAATACAGCAGGTCCTCCAGTTATATCTAGCTCTCTCCTAAAAACCTTCTAGGCAGAGCAAGAAACCACCAAAGCAAAAAAATGTTAAAAAGATGGTGAGTGGGGCTTTTCCACTCAAAAATCTACCTACCCACCCTTGCAAGAGCCACTTTCATGAAACCCCATAACAGTCAGATTATCACAGATAGTGACATTATTCTGGGTAATTTTCCAATTATGACTGTGTAGCGAGTAACGTGTAAATACTATTTATCTGCTAGCAGAAAATTTCAGACTCCAAAGAGTCAACTCCACTAAACAAGGGAGGATGAACAGTGCATATGCCTGGATTTGGAGTGCTTTTCAATTTTTACCCTTGTTCAATATAACTTCAGTCTTATCAGATTAAGGTCATTTTCAATGGAGTAGATGTGGATGGCCTTCCTCCTCCTCCTCTCCCAAATTTCACCCTGATCAGTTCACTGTGAGGCCACTGGATTGGCCACTGTTGGAAACAGGATGCTGGGCTTGATGGACCCTTGGTCTGACCCAGTATGGCATTTTCTTATGTTCTTAAGTTATTCTGTATCCAGACAGAAGTATTTAATTACCCCATTAGCTTTTTCCAGACTGAGTTGAAAAATGCTGAAAACGGATCTGTTCTGAAGTACATGTTAATTAGACATGCACAGTCAAAATGTGCATGTTTGTTTTGTGTGTGTGTGTTGGGGGAGGGGGGAATTTTTTCATTTTAATGTGTTTATATTTTTTCATTTATTTTTATTTAATTTGCACATGTATTTTCCAAAAATTAATGAAAATGTTTTTCTCTGTTCCCAATTCATTTTAGATGAACCAAAATCAGGCTCATTTGTCCTGCTTTATACATTCGGTTCAAAAGAATGCACATCCCTAATGTTTATTTAAATTCAGAAGCAATTAGTTTTACATGGAAGGATTATTCCATTTCCATACATCAATGATAAATCCAACATCAAGTGCTGAAAAAGGATGTACACTGTAAGAGTATGCACCATATATATATATAAAAAATATTTATTTGCAGGTTCTTTTCATTTCATGTTTATTTCTTTTATTTGAAATGAAACGAACAGAAAAAGGAATAGAAAAAACACAAAAGAAAATAAAAGCAAAAAGAAAACTAAGGGGCTTAGTTCTCCCCCAATCCATCTCCCTCTGCCAAAACAAAAAACTCGGCACCGCTGAAACTTAAAAAATTGAAAATCCCACCAAGGCCTTCTCCTGTGCCCTTCTATTCCTCTCCAGGGTCGCCGAAGTCCAAATGGGCAGGAGTGATCAGTAGTCACTTTTGCCCTAGTTGGTCCTAATTTGAAAACGACTCTGGCCGGCCTGAAGCTGAGGCCATCCAGCATAGAACTGAACAACAAAATGGTGCCGGCCTCATGGTCAGCGGTGCCCTGGCAGGGCAGGAGCAGCTGGGGATCACCCCTGCCCCATTTGGACATCAGAGACTTCACGGAAGGGGTAAGAGGTGTCTGGGGAATGGGATGGCAGGGTTTAAATTTGAAAATTTCAGAGACACTGAGTATTGTGAGGCAGCAGTGGAAGACCAGGGTGGGGGCCTACTGTTTTTAAAAGGGAAACCCCTCCAACCAATTAATTTCCTTCATATACAGTTGGTAAGCTTTTTTTTTTTTTTTTAAAGATGTAGATAGCCACTGAAACCTAGTTTAGGAGAGATTACAGGAGGATTGCCACCTACCAAATATGAAATTTAATTGTATAAGGAAAATTGATAAATCCTCCTAACCTTTATTCAGTTTTTATAAACAAAAGTTCTTGGGGTCCAATCTTTCTCTCAACAAGAACATGCTGAGCTCTTTTGCTTTCAGTACCCCAGTTGGCCACCGGAGGGCAGCCCGTCCCTAATCTCAGCTTCCATGTGCCACGCCATGATTGAAAATTAAGACTGGTGCAGAACTATTATCTGCTAGATTTGTTTCTCGAATCAAAAAAAAAACCTCTCTCCCTGCAGATCCTTATGTGGGGGAAAATCTCTCAATGATTTGCTGGCATCTCCTAATAGTCACATAGCCCGGTGGCCAAATTTCCCTTGTAATTATTTATTTAATTACAAATACTTTTTATTCTGCGCACAGGGAGTCTGAAGACTGGGACTGGAATGGATGGGAATGGTTGGAGGCTTTGTCACCGGAAGCTGGTAGGGACACAAGAAGATAAAGAAACTCGGGCTGCTGCTTGGTATTGAAAGGCTTGAGAAAGACAGATGGGGTTTATACCCTAACTATAGTTTCACAGGTGCTCCTGCTTCCAGACCTTCAGCCAGTCGTGCTGCCACTGGGGCATTGCGGGTCCTGTCGAGCAGTTAGGCTGGAGGAGAAAGGGGCGCTCGGGGCATGGGCCCTGCAGCCTGTGAAGGGCAGAGGCCAAATTAATCAGACTTTCAATGGCATCATCTCAAGGTTGGCATCAGTCGGGAGCTGTACCTGCTGAAACTATACAGAAAAGTTGTTTTTGGGTGAGGGGGTGGAAGCAAGGGGGGGGAACTAAGCTGGAATGAACCTCCTCAAGCTAAAGGATAAATCCACAGTGGTGGTTGGGTTTCATTCTGTTGGTATATGTGTTACATGCATGTCAGAGAGAGAGAGCGCTTCCCAGTCTTGGCCTGATGCCCTCAGAGCCAATCAGGTTTTCAGGATCTCCACAGTGCCTAAGCAGGTGCTAAGCTTTGCCTAGACAGGGTTTCCAATGGATGTGGGGATTCACCAGGACAGGCATGGGGAGAGCCCTGGCTTAGAGAGCCTGCAATGACTGTAGCTTGCCTGTTTAGCTGGATATTAGCAGGCCCAGTGCCACCGGGTGTGTAAACCATGCAATTGCATAGGGTGGCACATCTTAGGGGAGGGGAGGCGGCAGCAGAAGAGAGGGAGAGGCCCAGCGTGAGGGTCGCTAACAGAGCCCTAACCACAGGCGACAAAAGTGGGAAGAGGCCCACATTCTAGCTGGGGCCACCAGCCAGAACCCACCCTGCAGGCAGACAAAACGAGAACTCCCCGGAGCCAAATAGAAGAACGTTACTGGCCAGCGGAGAAGAGGGCATCCTTGGGGGATGGAGGGGAGGGGTGGCGAACTGGTGCGGTGGTACCAGGATCCACGCTTCCGTGGTCCCCACGCAGACATCTTCCTGAACTGCAGGAAGGGTTCAAGTAGCATCTGCTGCATAGCATTTATCTGGCAGTGGAACGCAGCCCTATAAATCAGTACTTACCTGGCTATCGGGTGTGATAAAGTAAGTACTTATCTGGATAAGATGGTGGCCTGGGCCATGCAGCTGCTTCCTGCTGCCAGATAGAAAGATAAATCCGTATTTATCTGGCTGAGGTGGCAGTTTAGGTGCGTTTTTTTTTTTTTTTAACTCTTGATGCATTAGCATAGCATTAGTTTACTGTGTCGGGAGTTAAAAAAAAAAACAAAACCTTATTATTATTAACCATCGTTGAAAGAGGAGTTCATCTGCGTAACATTTTTATCAAGTCTCAGCAACATCCTCCAAAGATCCCCTAACGTAACTTTGGATGCATCCAAGTCTGCAGCTTGGATGCTAACTTGAAGTGGAGATGGATTTCCACCTTCACCTTCCTGATGCAAAGAAGACAAATAGTGTAGAGCTTCCGTTCCCTCCACTTCGGGAGAGGTTTCAGCTCTACTTACGTTTGCAGTCTCATTTCCTATGGATCCTTCCATGGTTGCTCCTGGGGGTTGGGAGGGTGTGGGTCCCTGAACAAGGGAAAAAATTATTGGATATAGATGAGAGAGTAAAAAACTTGTCAATTAATGTTCAAAGTATACAGAGTGTGGAATCAGTACGAGTTTCTGATAATTTAGTATTGCATAATGATATTGAAAATCTGGAAAATTTAATGTGGATTAAAAACTTAAGGTTTGTCAATTTCCCCGTTACAAGGCTATTATCTCCGTATGAGATGTTTGTTAAATATCTTAAAGAAAATTTATCTTGTAAAAATGAGGAAATTCCTCTTATATCCAAGATTTATTATTTCCCATACAAGGTTGATAGGCCGGGGGGATTGGATGATATACAGTCCCCAGGAATATCAACTTTCTTGGAAGATTCCTTAGATATGGTAAATAAAAGGACAACCTTGTTTGTTTCTTTTGTTCAGGAAAGAGATAAGGAGTTAATATTTGAAAGATCCTTAAAAAACCGAGACATATTATTTTGTGGTCAAAAAGTATTTACTTTTCCTGATGTTTCCAAGGCTACGCAAAGCCGTAGGAAACAGTTTTTAATGTTGAAGAAAAAAGCATTAGAGTTAGGGGCAACTTTTTATTTAAAGTTCCCCTGCTGATGTTTTGTGAATTATCAAGGAAATAAGTTTATTTTCTCGTTGCCTGAACATATGGAACAATTTTTAAAGGATAAAGAGTTTGAAAAAACGAATCAAGCTTCAGCAACTTCAGTGGGTTAAATAGATAAGAAATTGTGTCCTCTTATCTCCATTGCTATATTTTCCTTAATGTTTTATTGAAATATGGCTCCCATTATATGTTAAATAGTGCAGTAATTGTATAATTATTATGGTGAAATTATATGTTGATGTTTATGTATTGCACATTTATTTACTTTGATTATGAAGGAAAATTATTAATCATGTAAGAGTGATTGAAAATTTAATAAAGATTAAATTATTAAAAAAAATAAAAATAAAATCTGGGCGTTAAAAACCAGTGCGCATTTTCTTAGCACCAGGCAGAAATGCTTCCTGTGCCCGCCTGGTCTTCAGTCTGATCTCCATGCCCTCGTACACATGCAGGATCCGAGAGAGGGGAACGCACCCTTCTATGGGCCCGAAACAGAATGAGTAGCATTTCATTAATTGTTTTTAATATCCAAGTTATTAGGCACGTTATCCAAGGGGTAATAGCAATTGTGTTGCTCATTCTATTTGAACATGAAGAAGGGAGCATTGACTCCTAGAAGCTACTCAAGAACGTATTAAGTTAGTGCAAGATAAAGAGAGCACCTCCTTTTATTTCTCTGCATTCAGATGGAGCGGCACATCCGGTGCACATCTCCTTCTGTGCAAAGTCACTTCCAGCAGTCATCCTAGCAAAGCAGAAAGAAATGCACATAAACCAATCATCGTTGGTGCCTCTGCCGGTAAGCACTGGGGCAGGGTGGGGGGGAGATCCTTCTCCAGTCAAGGGCTGGGTGGTTGCTCTCCTAGTCCAAGCCCGGGCTGGATTTAGGCATTTGGGTGCCTGTAGGCCGTACTGGAGAGTGGGAAGATGAGAGAGTGAGTGGAGTCCCTTTACCCCCATGACCTCCCAGAGTGCCACAGCAGTGCCCCTTTGGAGCAGGCTCCTCCTCGGCACAGTTGCATTCCTCTTTGGCCTGGGTAGTTGGTGCCTTCAAAGGTTGACGCCCTGGGCAATTGCCTGCGCTGCCTCAGCCTGAATACGGGCTTCGTCCAAGTCCACTCGAATGCACGGAAATTTAAAAAAAACAAAAACAAAAAAACCCAGAACAAACCACACAAAAAAGTTCAGTGAAGAGATATCACCTACCTTAATCCTGCTTTCTCCACTGTAAGGTTTCTCTTAGCTGGCTCTCACTCTTATCGGCTTCTGATGCTGAAAGTAACACAGTTACGTGTGCATTTGTTAGCGACCATTAAGACCCCTGCGTTCCTCCCCAGGGGTCTCCTTCTAAAGTACAGGCATGAAAGAAGATGAAGAGGAAACTGCAAGAGTAAAACAAAGCAGCTTTACAAGGGCGATTTAAACAAAGCAACTGTGGGCTGCGGCGATCGCAGAAGGGGCCAGCACGTTGGGGCATAGTAACAGAGATGTCAGTATTCAAAGGGCTTGCCAGGCTAACCTTGAGACTTTTATATCTATTTTTTCTTCCTGCTAAATTTTGTCTAGGCAGCAATTTGCAGAGACATAATTTACCCCCTCCCCCCACACACAGACAGACAGAAAGGCAGCGCTGGAGGTGTTCCTGGAGTGAGGTTTTACTTTGCCCGGGCAGTGCTGATGATTTTCAGTGCCTGGGCACGGCTTTGGGATGAATTTCTGCATAAAGTTACCTGGACGCGGCAGGCTGGCTAATGGATCTCGCAGTAAAGACCGACTGGCCCATGCCATCTGCCTCTCTCCTGCCCTACCACTTTTGGATACATGAGCTTATAGGTTTCCCATAATTAAACCAAACCATCAGCCCTCCCATGTCTTTTACTCAACCTCTCCCATCGCCTTCTGTTCTCTGCCCCCCTGCATGCCCACACCCCCACCCCCACCAGCCCTGAGGCCGAGTAGCGCCTCTGCATGTTGCCTTCCAGCCTTCACCCACGGCAGATGAAGGTGGCTGCAGAAACTGCTTATCCTGCTCAGCTCTTCCCGTCGCACTGCAAGGATATCTGTCATTCACAGGGGAAAATTGCTCCTAATCCAAGTTGGCGTTTGTCATCGTCCTCTGGATCTCACAGATCCCACACTTAATCCAGTAGCAGGGCTGGTGCCAAGGGTATTAGACAAGCGAGTCTTCTGCCTTGCGCCCCTCCCCCCCCCCCCAGTCTCGGTCCCAACTCCTACCGCATTTTCACCCGCCGAGTGTGTGCTGCTCTGGGCCACGAGCAGGATGGGCGCTGCTCACGACCCGCCGAAGCTCTGCTCCTCTGCCGCGAGTGGGATAGGCTCCGCTCGCCGCCCCCTAAGGGTCGACGCCCGAGGTGACTTCCTAGTTCGCCTAATAGTATGTGCCAGCCCTGCCCAGTAACCAGGGCACCATCAGTGATCTAGGTCTGCTCCAGGAATTGTGCAGTCGCTTACCACCTGTCACTTGTGTTGCCAATTTAACTCCACGCTTCCATTTGGGGGGGGGGGGGGGGGGGGGGTGCGGAGGGGGTGAGTTCTGGTTTTTATGCTTCTATCTTAGCGCAGTCTTGCCTTTCTCTGCCTGCAGACTGGGTCGAGATCGAGAGGTAGAAAACAAGGCCTGCTTTATAATATCAAAATAAGGGTGCTCAACCTCCAGGGGATAGCAGCGAACCAGTTCTCGGCCACGTTTCATTGTTACAGCCACTAACATGACCACCAGGAAATGCATGTGAGAAAAAAAGGGACAGGAGCGCGACCACCCTGTGGTATTATAACCTGGTGCGTAGACAAAAGCATAACATTAGAACCTACTGTGAGCCAGTTCTGCACAGAAACGTCTTGCTACGCCCAGCTTCCAAATGAATAGGATTTAGCACTCATCCAAAATCAGCTGCTTCCCCACTCTGGCCAGAAGTGAAGGAAACAGGAATGCAGCCCCTCCGTTCCAGTCTGTTGCTGTTCTGTGTTGTTGATGCCGAGGAGGAATTCTTGGCTTTTACTAATTGCTAATTCTTTTATAATCTTTGCACACCAATGGACTCAATTCCAAATGTGATCGGAAGCCTTCTTCCTTTCCAATTACTGTTGCAATTATTAGCAGAGACCTCTTGATTCATCGCTTGGCTGAGCTGGCTCAGGAGCTGGTTATCTCTCTTGCAGTCACAGGGTGGGAGAACCATTGCTTGCTTGAGAATACACTGTCCTGGCCTTAGTCCTGCAGCTTGTTAGCATGCTGGAGGGCGTATCTTTTTGCAGGGGCTTGTTAGCGCTCCGAGTTCCATGTCAAAGGTTCTTGAAGTAATTTCTTTCTTCTGTGGGAAAGTAACTGCTTTTATGTCATTTTCCAGAAGTGTTTCTGCATAGCGGCACAAAGCAGGGAGATAGGATGAGAATCTTTAACCTCACTGACTAGGCCTCATTGCTCATGCTAACCTGATTCTCATGTGCACCCCCAGTGCTATACTAACCCTAACACCATATCATATTTTAGTGTCATTTAACCGAAGGAGATCAGATCACGTCTTGCCCTAAGGAACAGACTGAGCCACTCCTGATTTTCTTTTTTTTTTTAATTCTTTATTTATTAGGCTCTTATCAGTTTTACAAGACAAACCTTGCATTTCAAGTAACATTGCAAAATTTTTAACATAAGAAGTCTTCACATATCTTAATAAACACAGAAATTGCTTCATAATCCACATTATTGGAGAGAAATATGTAGGAAAAAATGAATTTAAGAAAATAACTAGTAATTCCTAACTTATGGTCCATCCTTACTCCTTAAGGCTGCTAAAACATCATTGGAAGTAGCTTTATTTTGTAAGAAAATTTCTAATTGAATCAGATCAAAAAAGATGTAATTGTTACCTTGAAACTTGATTACACACTTACATGGAAATCTAAGTAAAAAGGAAGCACCAAGTGCCAATACTCTGGGCTTCTTAATAAGAAACATCTTCCTTCGATTTTGTGCCTCTCTAACCACATCTGGAAAAACATTTATCTTTGAGCCAAGAAATAAAGTATCTTTAAGGTGAAAAAGTAATGTAAGAGTCCATTGTTTGTCACATTCTCGAGTAAATGTCACCAACAAAGTTGTTCTATCTTTAACATCGACTATGGACTCTTCCAAAAAATCTGCAAGATTGAGTAATTTATCCCTTCCATCCAATTCTCTCTCTATAACCCCTTCCTGATCAGGTAATTTCTTACCTAAAATATAAACAACTTTAATAATCTCAGGAATGGATTCTTTAGAGATTTTCTAGAAATCCAAGTAGAATTATTTAATCATCTCAAGGGGAGACAGTAAAGAACAACGAGGGAAATTAAGAAACCTTAAATTACATCTCTTGGAATAATTACCCATACTTTCTACCTTCCTGCTTAGAGATTGATTGTCTCTGAACAGGGACACTGTGGTATCACGTAGTGTATTACAATCAGCAACAACATTTGCAATCTTACTTTCTATATTAACAATTTTTTGAGACTGTTCTTTAATTGAACCAGATAGGTCACCATAAGTGCCCAGAATATTATCAATACATGAGGAAAGAGCTGATTCCAAATTAGTAATAGCTAACCATAAAGAGTCTAATGTTATTTCAGCAGGTTTAGCCATCTTGCTAGATTTTATTGGCACGGAAACTCCTGAGTCCTGGGGCCTCCCCTCCGAAGGATGATTGGATACACTTGTTGCGTTTACCAAGTTCTCCCTAGGTCCCAGAGGTGATGTGTTAGGCAGCTGCGGTGGGACTGGACCAGAAAGGCTAAAAGAGAGTGAACACTCTCCAGGAGCGGAGCCAGATGGTCCAGAGAAGCTCCAAGCTCACTTAGGCCCATAATTGAACTAGTAAAATTAAAAGTTTCCAAACCTGGTTGAATAGACCGAGGGGTAGACTGAGAGGCAGGAGGGAAGCTCCTCAGTGTACCTTTTCTCTTCTTACCCATATCCTGGTAACGAAAATCAGAACAATGAGAAGACTTCCACCAAAAAAAATGGCAGGAGTGGCACGCAGCTTTGGCATGCGCCGGCGGCTGCGCACCGCAGCACGCCGACTTTTATCGGCATGACCCCGGGCTTGCAGTGACGTCAGCGGCCTTGGCTGCCGGTCCCCTGGATGATAGGGACCCAGTTGGGGAAGTCTCCAGGCACTCTTCCCCCAGCCACTCCTGATTTTACCCCTTTGCAACTGCATCTGTAGCAATTCCAATGTCTCTAACAAAAGCAGAAGTACAAGTCCCTAGGTGCACAGGGGTGAAGCTAGAACCGGGTCACCCTCTCCCTTATGAGCTGGAGCCATCTAGTCACCTTCGTTTACCCTTAGCATTTCCATATAGTACAGTATGGATTTATGGTGGTTGTACCATGCACATGCGTTGTTCTCATTAGGTTCGTTCACAGCCAATCACTCTCAGGAAGATCTGCAAGAATACAGCTTTGGCTATATTCAATCGCTGTCAGACAATTCACAAAAATAATAAGAGTGGGGATCGTCAATAGATCAAACGTCTGCTCCTTTGGTTGTTGTGACACAAAATAAAAGAGAAACGATCCCCTAGTAAATCTCTCCAGGGTACTGCAGCAAACTTCCCATAAGCTCATATCTTCCAGTCTCATGTCTATCAACCAATCAGTGAAGGGGGGGGGGGGGGGGAATGTACCTTCTGGTCTGGTCTTCCTGGTCCATCCAGCACATCCTAACATCTGGGCACGAGAGGTCTACTTCTCTGTAGGGTTCCAGTCTTCTGGAGAGCTGCTTCCCAAGTGGCTGGCCTCTGGCATTCCATTTCCCCTCCTAATATTTTTTGCTGGATTTCAATGTGCAGGGTCTTCTCACGGACTCATCTGGCTGCCTCTGCACAAGGAGTTTCTCCAGAGGATTTGCATGCTTTCATCAATCTCTTCCAGCCCCTTCTCAATATCCTCTTAGAATTTAAAGCCAACTGGAGTTCCTCTTTCCTGTATCTCCCCACATGCAGGAGACCATCCCAAACCACTCACGCCTCCTCTCCCTACTTCACCTGCTCTTGTTATGCCACATATATAAATTATACCCTTAAATCAATCCTATAGGAGTCCATCCAGGCTTGGGGCCTGGGCCATTACCCCATCCATCATTCCCCTCTCTTAATATCTGTTTGTTCCTGTCCTCCTCAGAATCACGTGCAGGTGCTAGGCCAATACCTGAAACATACATATAACAAAAGCAAAGAGCACCAGGTATTACTGACCCTTTCTTTTGGTGTTATCTGTGTTTATGGTTACTGCTAATATAGGTTCAGTGCATGCTGCACAGGAAACTAGGAGCGATGTGTGTGTACATGGCATTAACGCAAAGACTTTCACTGCACCAGGCCGTCCTTTCAAATAAGAATTTCTCTTTTTTTCCCAAACCTGTGCACTTCTCTCCAAGCTAAATGATAAGCAGAATAAAAGAATCAGAAAAATGCACCCCAGATGTCTTTTCATAAAAATGTCTAATAAAGATAATTAAATCTGTAATATCCCTGGTGTGCAGTCAAGCGCTGCAGGAAAAAAAATATCAGAATAACAGAAAAACTTAAAAACCTTTATGTCGGTGTTGAGCCTGGGAGCGAGAGCTTGCAAAGAAAACCAGGAAAACTGCAGCACTAAGCTTTTCACCTTCTAATTAGGGAGAAAAATTCTTGCAAATCTCTCATAAGAGAGACGTTAAGCTTGCAGCTCTCAACACGTCTGAACTCTTGAGCAATCCCGGGGCTCTTTCAGTTTCTCCGCTTTTTATGATAATCTAAACTGTCTTTACCATCATGGGTGCATGGCTGCCTCCGAGCACCTGAGTCGCAAACTGTTTTGGGTTTTTTTTTTGCCACACACACTTGACCCTGGATACAGGGAAGCCTGTGGATGCTCAGGCCTCAGTTAGTGCAGCAGCTGATGTGTCCAAGTCCACAATCTAGTCTCTACGCCTCAAAACTGGCCTAACGGGTGCAGCCCAGCTCCACCAAATTAGATGCTATTAAATTTGTCCTCTCCTGAGAACTTTGCCAGCTCGGTTTTATTTTTTGAGGCCCAATAAAAAGCTTCAGGATTCCTTCAAGACCACCATGGTTGACCTCTCCATTCCGACAGCCCCTCTCAGTCTCCTGCCTCTTCCCTGTCTCCAGATTTCGCCGCGGTTGGTGGAAGTATTCTTCTCTTCCACTTTTTTTTTTTTTTTGGAATGGTTTTCATTGCAGACAGATTCCCTCTTCATTTTTAAATCCCAGCTGAGAGTCATTTTGTCTCTTGTCTTTTGATCCTTCCCACTTCTCCAGCAAACCACTGTTATCCTAACCAAAAGCTTTGTGCAAGTTTGCTCTTCGATCTCTTGCTTATTTCCATGGTACCTTCTTCCATCAGGGTTGCCATCTAACCCTAGGTTATATTTTTGGGATGATTAGGTGAGGGTCTGTGTGTGGGTGGCATTGTAGGCCTATTGCTATATGTACAGAACATCTATTTAAAATTACCTTGTGATTGATTAAGTAAATAAAAACCAGACAGACTGGTTCAGTTCTGGTTCTGCCCTATAGCATGCACGGAGTTGTGGTTGTGACTTTTCCCCATTGATTTTTCCTAAGAAAGACAGAACTACAATTTCAAGCATGAGACAGAGCAAAACCAGGACCGGCTCTGCCTGTTTGGTTGACCTGGAGTGAGATGGCCACTCTAGGAGGACTGCGGGAGCCCCTCGGTGCCCTTAGAGCACATTCCTATACTTGTCCAACCTCTTGACCTTGAGTAGAAGAGATGTGAACGGTGGGTCTAAGGCAGCTCTAGGCAGGGCATGGTAGGAACCTGACCTTCCAGCTTGCTAATTTCCTAATTTCATTTTCCTGCAGGAAGAAAGTGAAATGTTACTCTTTCAGTGGACCGACATTAATATTAATATTCCTGAGAGGAAGGACAAGTCTATGTAAGGCTAACAACATAATAAACAGAGGCGAGGGGCAGCTTCCTCAAAATTAGGGTGTCACACTAAGCGGTGTTTCCCAACCCCCCTCCTGCAGGCACTGGACATTGTATGAATATGCATGGATTTGATTTGCATACATTGTAGCTCTAGAGGTAGATATTGAGTCACTGGGTGACTTAGGTAGTTAGCCGGGTAAATGTATTCAGCTAACTTAGGCTGTATATTCAGCAGTGAGGCCAGGCCACTGAATACATCCAGCTATCTTAAAATTAGTTGGATATGTTTATCCTGCTAACTGTAGGCCATATCTATGGACCAACCAGAGTTAGCTGGCTAAGTGATCCGGCTAACTCTGAATATCGAATTTAGCCGGATAACTTATCTGAGTAACTCAGCTCCTCCCCAGAACATTCCCGGCCCTCCCAGCATTTAGCCCGCTAACTATTTCAATCACTGCCACTTGGCTGATTAAGTCCTAGTTTATCCAGCTGAGTGGTGCTGGACATCACCATCCTAATGTATTGAAATCCATCTCATGTATATTCATTGTGGCAATCCTGAAAACCCGACTGGCTAGGTGTGCCTCCAGGAGAGGGTTAGGAAGCGGTGGCCTATAGTGGAGGGAGCAGATTTAGGATGGCCAGCTGGCTGCATGTTAATAAGGGACAGGGTGAGCCAGTCCCGCTAGTGCTTTTACTCCATTGCATCTCTGAACCGGTAGCTCCGATTTAAGAAAAGTGGGAGTACAAGAAATTCATAGACGTATTGGGGGTAAGCCCTGTCCCCTGTGACATGGAGCCAGTATGGTGCAGGTGAGGTAAAAGCCCAGGTATAGGCCCCCAGACCTCGAAGTCCAGCATTAACAAGCCCTTATCACATAAAATGAAGGCGAGTACCTCTACAGAAATCTAAAAAGTAATAAGCAGCCAGAGGCAAGCGCTATTAATATTTCTGGGTACGCTGTGAACAACCTCCTTTGGGCAGAAGGTTTGGGGTCTGAGTGATAATCGCTGATCGGGCATCTCGTGACATCTGGGAGCAAACATCTGAAAATCACCGTCCGTGATCACCGATGTTGTATACTTCAATCCATCCTCACAGAGGAGACCTGAGGGGGTTTTTACTGCTGACACCAGCTTCTCCCAGTAATCCCCTTCGTTTCTCCCAGTAATCTCTCAGCGCTGCTTCATGCTGACCCTCTGCAGAGTACAGCATCCACCTACAGCATGACAACTTGAGTTGATGTTCATTAACAACCCCTCAACCTTTCCTGGCATCCACAGCAAGCCCCCAAATGGTCTCAGACAGTTTTATAGGGCAGGCAAGGTTCTGTATTCAGGAATACGTAGGTCTGAGGAAATTAAGACCTCACCTTCTGGCCTTATTAACCGTTATGGACTCAGCAGCACAATATTGGTGGGGAAAAGAGAGAGATGAGGAACTCCACTTCTGAAGCCAAATGCCAAGAAATAAATGCTCCTCAGAGGAAGCTTAGACCCAAGGAGCTAACAGAACGGAGCCTTTGGTGTTCACCTCCCTTACATCTCTAACATAACAATATACATTTATTTGGCACGTGCCTTTCCACCTATGCGCACAAGGCGGCACAACGTTCCCTCTAAGCTGAGGTATATGGGAAACGACCCAAACCTTCAACCCTCTCCCCGCCAGGCGCACTCCAGCATCTCGTGATGTAAACAGCAGGAGGCTGGCAGCAACCACAGACCATGGAGCCCCCCCCCCCAGGGTATAAAGCACAGGATGACCGGAAGGTGCCAGGTAGAGCGGGGTGGAGGGGAAAGAGAACATTGATGATGGAATCTCATCTAGGCCTTTTCAAATGTATATTGCTGTCCTCTGGACGTATTTGCTGTTTCTCCCCATCCACCTTAGAGCATGGGTCCCAAAACTGGTCACAGTGCTCCCACAATGCTCTTCCCAGGGTTGAACGAAGCCTGAGAAATCCTCCGCCTCTTGCACGGGCTGTACTCCTGTTAAAACCTCTCTGTATGGCATAAAACATTTCTTGGAAGAGTCTCATAATGCTGTTTGTGGTCTGGTAGGGGCACAGTCATTTTCTGCTTAATATCTGTTCATTTGATTTTCCATTTGTGTTGCATGCAGATGTGATAGACTTGGATATATTCAGGCACTATGGAGGAAAGGCAGAAGAGGAGCAGATCCTGGTTTCTTTCTTCTCTCCTGCATGAGTTAGGACACAGACTGAACAGAGGTCCCAAACTGACTGACCCAACTGGGGCATAGGTTGGAGGAAACGAGGGAAAACGCAGAACTGGAGACGTCCTGTTTGGGTAAACGGCCGGGCTTCCTCCTTGGCTGAAGGCTGGTTTTCCTGGGCGAGGCCCGGAGAAGAGGAACTGAAAGAGGGAGCAGATGCGACTTCCTAGGTGAGAGTGTTCCGCGCTTGCCAAATTACTTTGGAAGAAGCCTTGTGGGACTTAACTGCTTGATGTATTGAAAGCCCAAGCAAGCTGCAGGCACCTCTGGTGAGTTGTTTGCGGTGACTGCAAGCCCAGTCTAGGTCATCTCAGGAACCAGGACTTTTATGTTAAACCACCCAGGTTGTCCAGCAGTGTGAAATGAGTTGATGGTGTCAGTCTAGTTCCTAATTAGGCACTGATTTGCTGCTCCCCCCGGCAGCGACAGGAGAGACCAAGGATTGTACAGGCAGAGAGATGAAATTACAGTCTGGCCTCTAGAGTTGGTTTCTTGAGGGCAGTCCTTGTAGTACATTGGCGCAGGACAGTCGGGTAATGAGGGATGCTTGCAGTGCTACTGCCCATGCTGTACTCGTTCTGGGGGGTGTGTGGTTTTAGTTTGCATTGCTGCTGTTGCCTGTGCTGTGTCTGTTCTGTGGTGGGACACCGCGCGTGCGAGAGAGGATTTTATGCCACAGACTAATGCTGTGCGCTCTCTCTCTCTCTCTCTCTCTCTCTCTGCTTTCCAATTGCAATTTTAGTATTTTGTGTGCTCTTTTGAAGTTCCTGTTTTCTTTCTGTGTTAGTAGTCACTAATTGTGGCTATTCTGACTCCCTGCCACAACCACACGCCCCTGCTACTTAAAATATAAATTGTATTCCAGCTTATGACTTTTTGCGGTCTACAGCTAATGTTATGATTTACATCGGCAAACACTCATTCTGTGCTTCATCTTCCATGTTCTCTGTGCAGTAACTCAGGTGTCTAAAAGTGGGGTTTTCTTAAGCTAATAAATAGGGCAGATATGGTGCACAAGTCAGTGAGTGTAAACAATTAGACTGATCAGAAAGGAAGCAGCATCTGAAATTTTTTTTTTTAAAGTACCTTCTACACGATGTGCATGCTTAACTCCCCTGATGTGCAGGTATTGGTGAGACCTCAGTTGCATGTACTGGGGGCCACACATCCGAAAGGATATACACAGAGTAGCGGTGACCCAGAAAGGGTCTATCAAAATGGTGCAGGGTCTGCATCAAAAGCCCTAGGAGAGAACACTTAAAGACCTAAATGTGCATAACCTTAGAGGCGCGAAGAAGACATTGACATTCTCCAAATGCACAAGGCGCAACCCTGTTCTAGATCAGAACAAGAGCTTCTGATAATATTTTTTCCACAGAGAAGGTGGAAGATGGATGGAACAGCCTTCCGAAGGAAAAGGTGGGGGTAAAAACAGCAGCAGAATTTAAGAGAGGGTGGGATGAACGCAGAAGGGCCCTAGCACCCAGGAAGTGAAGGAAAGGCCAAGATCAACTGGAGGTCAATGGGCTTTGACAGGAAGCAAGATGGGTAGACTCAAAGAGCCGGACAACTCTTGCCTGCCATCCGACTCTGTTTTTGTGCTGGGAATCTGCACCATCGAGGGAGAGCAGGGACTGCTCTTGGTACCCTGCCAAGGCTAATCTCTTACAGAAGTCAATATGAGGGAGACTGCTGTGAACATGATTAGCGCGGAAAGCCTGTCTGAACTGGTGCCGCTTGCAAACAGAGGCAAGAAGGGGAAGGGGGTCTAAGCACGGATGAAAACTGAATTAGGGAGCACTTGGGCAGGGCAGTAGCGTCCCCTCCTTTCAACCACCACCCCCCACCTGCTTTTAATTTCCGAAGGTCCATTTGCAGGCTGACTGCACTCTCAAACAAGTGCTGCTTTCTTTTACTTGTAAAACAAGCACAGAGGCTGGAGTTTGAGGCGTGCGAGGAGATCATTTTGTATCCTGCAAAAATCTGCTGTGCTGTACAGAAGGCTCCGCTGGGATTAATGACTGGAACTGCTTGCCGGTGTTGATGGTGGGCTTGGGGAGAGACAGTAGCACCTGGCAAGGGTTCACCATCTTGTGTTACCCAACACATTGTCCATTTTCCCGAGCACTTCCTGTTTGGGATGTTCAGAATGCAGCAAGGGTTTTCTGGGTGTGAGTATGAGCATTAGTTTCATTAACTATTGCCTGTTCAAACCAGGAAGATTTTGGCAGAGGGAAAAGAGGAAATACCCAGGTTCGAATCATGTAGGGGGGAAGCATTGCAGAGAGAGAGGTCAATACTCAACAAGTGCTTGCTTTGTTCTAAAGGAGGACCCAAAATACAGAATATTGGAATACATAAGAGTGAACTACCTAAGATTGCTGTCCTCAACTTTAATCAGACAGGAGGCCCATGCACAAATGTAACCCTTCCCCCTTCTCTGCCCCCACCAGTTGTTTTTGACTGGAACGCAACAGGCTTGTAGATGAGCCTCTGAGACCAGGCAGGGCCAGATTTAGGATTTGGATGCCCATGAGGAGAACTGGAGAGTGGGGGAGGGCAGGACACTATCACTACCCCTCTTCAGAGTCCCAGAGTGCCACAGCAGTGCCCCTTTGGAGCAGGCTCCTACTTGGCACAGTTGCACTCCTCTTTGGCCTGGGTAGTTGGCGCCTTCAAAAGTTGACGTGCTAGGCAATTGCCTATGTTGCCTGGGTCTAAATCCGGCCTGAAACCAGGTAGGCCCGTTCTTCAAAACGATTGGTGGTCTTGCAGCTTCACAAGCTCCTGTGCCTCGTTTTCTGTGGATATTTCTGAAGTTAGCCCCATGGGAAGGATATCGCAACCTGCCAAGAATTCATTTTTCTCCAGTACCAATCTGGCTGTCTGAGACGTCTGCACTGTCGTTTATTACATGGCAGAGATCTAATCCCCCCAAACTAAAGTAAACCTTATTAGACATCAGCATTGTGCACTCATAGATCTGACCCCCTTATCCTTCAGTGCTTCTCCTTTATCCAAAAACTAATTACCTGAAAATAAAACACAAAAACCCCCATGTGCCTATCATCCGAAACTTGGTTGGCACATCTGTTCTGTTATCGGGAAAACCTCTCATTATATGGAATAGGCCTGGTTCCAACCATTTTGGATAAAAGGTGCTCAGCTGTGTATGATTTAATGAGCAATGAGGAGTAACGCACAGCACTTTGAACTGGACGATTTCAGAGCTCCGTCTTCCTTATTTAGAGCAAGTCCTTTCTTTGCTTGCCAAGAGGGGGGCGATCCTACTAGATCTAGATTCAATTTGCAAAGAGCCGGGCCCCTTACAGAAATCCTTGTACCATACAATGAAAAACGCTTGGAAATGGCCAGGTACTGCAAGCACTGGCGCGTCCGGAATCGGCCACTGGCGGCTGTGCCCCCCCGAGCAGTTCCGGCCCTAGCTGACCTGACTCGGGAATTGAGCTGGGGACTCTCCGCATGGCGCTGAACAGCACTCACCACGGGGGATGGCCCCTTGCCATCAGATTCTGGGTTCTATTAATCCCCTCCTCCCGCTCATCCCTCGCTCGCATGCTCTTATCGCTTCCCTCTCAATCTGTCTCACACATGCTTGAGTTCTCACCAATGGTTACTACCAGTGACAGAATTTAAATACATTTACATCTCTAAGCTGTTTCTTGAAAACTTGGGCACCTATTTTCAGCCGGTTCTAGAACCCCACATTTTCAGCTGAAAATTCACATAAATGTAGCTGCCTAAGTGTAGGCCTGCTCTTCTTTTGACTAAATTTAGGCTCCTACATTGGGGACCTTTGTTCTGAAAATCAGTGCCAAGCTCCTAACTTTGTTTTCCCGCCCTAACTCTGCCCCCGTAGCCACCCATATTTAAGGACCTACATTTAGGGGATCCAGTGAAACTAGGAGCCTAAATTTTAGGGACTTAGCCCTGGTACATTTTCAAAAGGGCCAATTTAGGAGTCTAACTCCAAACGTTAGGCGTCAAGACCCTTTGAAAACCGAGCCCTTTGTTTCTGAAATATTACCCATCTCTGATGGGCTCGTTCACCCAGCCATTCTCACTTTCCTTGCTTGGCCTAAAATTGTACCTCTCTTGATAGGAGGATGTGGCTAAAACTAGTGGCAAAGCAGGGATTGGAACTTACATCCTGGGACTTCGCCGGGTTTTATGCAGCCCTTGTTTTATTCTGGCTCTCTTTTTTTCAGCATCATGAGCTTCATTTAAAGAAAAAATAAAAGGTATTTGATGGTCCCAGCTACTCTATTAGCCTCATGTAAATCCAATTTTACAGTCTAATTTGAAAAGACACCATCAATCTCATGAGTGAACAATTGCTCTAATGCATTGTGCAGTACAGGGCATGTTTGCCTTCAATTATTTCGAAATCATTACTTCCCCAGAAGGCAGAAAATGACTTTGGTTCCAGCGGGAGCTGCCGTCCGTTAGGCACGCGTGTGATGGGAGGTACCGGAGAGTGCACGCATCTTCCTGGGGAGGGGAGGGGTCTCCCCTATTTCCATGCGTCTACAAGGGGACCCGTGTGCAGTCCCGCCAGTACCGGCGCTAAGTGTGAAGAAGCGAAATTTCTGACCACAACATCATGTGTTTTGGGGGAGGTGGGGGGTGCGGGGAGGGGTGCGATAAGGATGGTGATGAGCTCTCTATCTCAACTAGGGGGGGGGGTGCAAGAAGAAAGTAAGAGGGGTGCGGGGAGGATGGACATTTTGGAAGAAATATTCTTTAACTGTGAAGTCGGTCAAGTGCCAGATCGTAGACCTCCCCCCTGGGAGGTGGTGCAAACCCCATCACTGGAAATTTCTAAGAGCCGGGGGCTGGCTGGGATGGTGGATGCAGGAGAGATGTGGCCTGGAGACCCGGCGATAGCTAAACGACCCCCTGAGATTGCTTTCCGCCCTCTGGTTCTCCGACTGTTAAACAAGCGGAGCCTCTATCTCCCCAGGAATGTAAGTAAAAGTGCGGAAGGGCCTAATGATGTCTGTTTGCAGCCATCAACTGAATTATTGAAAAGTATTTTTGCCCAAACTGCTAATTCAATGTTTCTTAATCAAAGCTTATGCAGGAAAATTAATGTGCTCATTAACTCTCTTCATGTTCCCTCTGAGGCTGAACTTCTGAGATATTTTATTAGCAGTCGTGCTTTTGGCCATTCGGTAGATTTTGTTTTCCTGCCGTTTTATGGACCTGCTGAGGCTGAAAGGGCACAGTTTATTTTCATATCTGAACACCGACCAACAAATGAAACCTTGCACTTGCAGTCTGCTTGCATGCAGGCTGCTTCTCTTAATTTAATAAGAGAATTTTTAAAAGCTTCTTATGTGAATATGAAACCATTTTATTAGAGTAAAGAGGCAGTGGCTCCAGCAAGCTTTGTATTTTGTGTGTGTGTGTGGCGGGGGGGGAGGGGCGCACAGTGACTTTCAGGGGGGGCAAGTGCCATGTGCCTTTCCCTTCCAACCAAAGTGATCCAGCCAGACTGGGTGGGGGTCGCCTAAGACCAGCTCCTACCCTCCCTTGGAGCCACCCCTCTTTTCCGGATGGCTACCAGTTGTCACTGCATGAAGTGTACCTGCTGTGACCTTCCCAGTCCTATTCTGGTGACTCCACAGCTCGTCAGGATATCCATAATGAATATGCATGACATGAATCTCCCATAGACGCAGATTTAAGGTATGCAAATATTTTATTTATTTATTGAAAGGATTTTCTACATCGACATTCGTAGGGAAACATCATATCTGCTATATGTACATATATACATATCCAAATATATCTGATGCATATTCATTGTGAATTTCCTGAAAACCCCAACTGGCCGTGAGTTCTCCAGGATGGGTTTGGCCAAACTCTGTCTTAGGAGGCGGCAGGCAAATGCAGCCCAGGACTCAGAAACTTGACCCAGGAAATCAAAGGCACGTCTCTCGTCTGGCTGCACACAGCGAATCCCGGGCCATCGGTCACACCGCCATAGTGCGTTCCCTTTCCACGGGCTGCTAGTAACAGCTGTGTGTGCCTGTGCGCCTGCCTTCCCTGCAGCAAGGACGTGGTCGGATGAAACATTAATGCAACGGTGGCAGAAAAGAACATTTTGTCAGAGAGCAGCGTAAACTGGACGGAAAGCAAGTTAGCACACTGCCCTGCTCCAAGACTTCCATTTGCTCAAAATTCAACTTTCAAGGCAAAACATGCAGAGAAAACGATTAAAAAAAAAATCCTCCTCCTGTACAGACTTTGTGCTTTCAGTTATGCTCCAAAAATGTGGAACAAGATACTACTAGCACTGTGCCTTCAGCCTTGCTACCTCACTTACAGGCAAGAGAACGTTCATGGCCACTCCTGCTCTTAGATTCCCCTCCCCTGTTCATTAACTGATTTGTAATGCGCTTTGAGGCCACTCCTGGAAAAAGGCGGAATATAAATAAATAAGAAGAAAAGAGATGCCACAGTGGGTCAGACCAAGGGTCCAGCGAGCTCAGCATCCTGTCTCGGACAATGGCCAAGCTAGATCTTCAGGAGGAAGTAGCCAGCACATCCCAAAGATCACCTCCATTTTGTGTTGCCCACTTCCAGGGATAGGCAGTGGCTTTCTCCAAATCTACTTGCTTATGGGCTTTTCTTCCATGAACTTCTCTATTCTCTTTTTAAAAAAAAACAACAACAACTTTTTGTTTAACAACAGGCAATACAAAACATTCATCAACAACATAAGAACATAAGAACTTGCCATGCTGGGTCAGACCAAGGGTCTATCAAGCCCAGCAATCCTGTTTCCCATAACTAGGCAGATACACAGCATATATGGCCATAGGTACATATGGTATAGTGCTTGAGTTGCACAACTCTACCCTTTCACGCCTCTGACGTCTACTGTGCAGAAGGCTTATCCTCCCCCCATATTCTATCATGCAGCAACGTGTTGGTGTTTTTAACTCAGCTATGCTAAATGCCTTGACCACGTCCTCTGATGATAAATTACATAGCTCAATTGTGCACTGAGTGAAAAATACTTTACATCCCTTCTGTCGTCTAAGCTGAAGAGCCCTAACCTGTTCAGCTTTTCCCCATAAGAGAAACAGAGAAATGACGGCAGAAAAGGACCAAATGGTCCACCCAGTCTGCCCAGCAAGCCAATGCCAGTATCTGCTGCTCTGTGCAGGTTACCCTCGTGCTTAGCAGTTTCCCAGGCCCTAAACGTCAGGGGCCCTCGGATGCTGTTTGAATCCAATTTCCCTTAACCCCTGCCGTGGAAGCAAAGAGCAAATATGGAGCTGCATCAAATGAACTTGATCATTTTATCATTTTTGTTGCTTTTCTCTATACATTTTTATAGGTTCAGTCATTTTGTTTTTTCAGATAGAGCAAGCAGAACTGAATGCAATACTCAAGGTATCGTCGTCCCAAAGATCTCTACCAAGGGTGGCCAATTCTAGACCTCAAGAGCCAGAAACGGATCAGGTTTTCAGGATATCCACAATGAATATGCATGCGATAGGTTTGCTTGCACTGCCTTCATTGTGTGCAAATGTATCTCATGCTCATTCATTGTGGATATCTTGAAATCAGCTCTTGAGTACCCAAGTTGACCATCTCTAATCTATATAGAGGCATCATGATATCCTTAACTCTGTCTTCTACTCCTTCCCAAACGATTCCTAACATTCTCTTTGCTTTATTGACCGCCACCGCATACTGAGATGATGATGTCCATGTATTGTCCACGGTAATTCTTGGCCTGCTTTATTGGTATTTTATATCTAACTTGCCAGGGCTTATGAGCCTTCCTATTTTCCCTGTTAGATCCTTCCTCCTTTGTGGTTTAAAACCGTCTTTACTGTAGAAAATTCCCGTCGGGATTTATTGTGGGGTGGTGCTGCCTATCCACTTTTCTGGCTGTTACAAGACCACAGAAATTTACAAATCAGTAAAGCTCTCCTTTATTTATTTGATTTATATTCTGCTTTTTGGTGCTTCAAAGCCGATTGTGTTCGGGCACTGTAGGTATTTCCCTATCCTCAGAAGGCTCGCTATCAAGGAGGATAACTTTCAAACAGCCGCGGGGGTGCACACGTACGCCGGTCGTGCCAGTGGTCGTGGCCATTTTCTGACATATACACGTATATACGCGTGTGTTATAAAATCAGCCGTATGCGTGTACATGTACGCACAGTTTTAAATGCCAGCTCTACCGTGTAAGCGGGGATTGGGGGGGGGGGGGGGATTTTAAAAACAACGCGGGCCGATGCAGGAGCCCTTCTTCCCAGTTCGCTCAGTTTACAGATTGGATTTCCTAACACCGCTGTTATTCAGCCTCCCTTTTAACCCTGACCCTTAAAACCCCGCCGCCTCGCCTAGTTTTTATATTTTAATACTCGCACGCCGTCCATAGCAGAAGTAAAGTTACGTGGTAGGTTCTGCGCCTAAAT
Source organism: Rhinatrema bivittatum (assembly GCF_901001135.1). Lineage (NCBI taxonomy): Eukaryota > Metazoa > Chordata > Amphibia > Gymnophiona > Rhinatrematidae > Rhinatrema > Rhinatrema bivittatum. The sequence goes on along the minus strand of NC_042626.1, from coordinate 17,471,339 downwards.
ACTTACACGCGCATTTCAAGGTACCTTCCTGGGGTGCCCGTGCTCCGCCCAGACCACGCCCACTCCTCGCCCCTTTTTAAAAATGCCGGGAGATACGCACGAGCTCGCACGCTTTTTAAAATCCGCGCGGAGCACACCGGCCCGAGATACGCGGATCCTCCCGCCTTTGTCGTGTGTAGCGATTTTAAAATCGACCTTCAAGTTTGTACCTGAGGCGACGGAGGGGGAAGTGACTTGCTCAAGGTCACAAGGAGCGGCAGTGGGACTTGAGCCCTGGTTTGTAGCCGCTCCTCCTCCACTCCTTGAAACCGAGTGCATGTATGGCAGCTCTCACCGCAGTGTTTCACAATAGGATTTGAATAAAGATTGTTTTAAAAGAGAAATGGAGGAGAGTGGTCTCCCTGAAGCAGCCCCTTCTCTCCCTCTGCCCCCTTCCTGGGACTCCCCTGCCCCCCCCCCCAATAAACTTCACTTGTGGAGTTTGCATTGGAAGGGGGCTCAGGGAATTAAACGATGGAGATTGCTCTGCCTCCTCTGGCATTTCGAAAACGCCCCTCAGCTTGCCTGCCCAGCATGCGTGGAAAAAAAAGGGGGGGGGGGGACGGGATGGGACAATGTTGTAGAAGCACAGGGTGGAAGAGCAACCTTCAGCCCATCCCTCAACCATTTCCTCACGCAGGCCTCCTAGAGCGCAGCTCGCCTTGTCATTATCCCCTTCCTGCATGCCACCAAAAGCTCGGACGCTTGTAGCACTCGGCTCACTGGTCATAGGGAAGTGAAAGGAAGGTGATCAGTACAGAGGGCAAAAATTTTCTTTCTAGTCTTTGTCTGTTTGTTATAAAAAAGAAAAAAGTATCCTAATGTATTTGGTGTTGGATTGACAGCACTGGACAGCGATGGCCTCTTATGCACAGAACAGGTGCAGCATAGTCAGCAGCCCAAGCTTCACTCACACTCACACACACTCTCACTCTCTCACACACACACACTCACTCTCTCACACACACACTCACACACACACACACACACTCTCTCTCTCTCACACACACTCGCTCACTCACACTCTCTCTCTCTCTCTCTCTCACACACACACACACACACTCTCTCTCTCTCACACACTCACACACACCACAGAGGTTACAGGCTCTATATCCCTATGCCTGAACCATCCAGTCCTAGAGATGATAGGATGCGGCCAGGCACTCGGACAGAGAGCATGATAGTCTCAGAAGAGTACAGAAGTTAGTACTTTCCCCCATCACTTTAAAAATAGTTCTCAGTAAATGCAAGCTGCTGTGGTGATGGATAGCTCATCACACTGCCTATACTTAGAAGTAGAAAGGGAATACCAGTTTTTAGCAATAAAATTATTTGATCAAAGCAGCAGCTTTGCCTGCAAGAGCCACCTATTCTTACTTCAGTCCTGTGTATGCAAAGGTGCAGATGTGGGTGCGCTAGAGCAAACTGTTTCCTTGGGGATCCAGCGAGCTAGACTGACAGCTCTGGACAAGGCATTTTCTCATTTATATGAAATGGCTGGCATTTACTTTCCTAGCAGGGCATTTTACAGGGGCACCGATTTCTGGAAGGGTCAGCTCATATCCCGTCGAAAGGCCGAGCTGTGAAGTCATTTTGCAGGCAAAGACTCCAGAAATCCAAAGCTCCGGGTAAAGGCTTCAGGACCGACTTCATGGGGACATCGGGGGGAGAAGCAGTGCAGATCCTCGTGAGGATGGAATATTTTCACATCCTCTGACACAGAGCATTCGATTTTTAGGGCTGTATTAGTTAACTGTTGCAGGAACATTCCTCCCTCTGCGGCTGGATTGACCTAGTGCCCCAACCTGACATTAAAGGACGGTCACACTCTGCTCTGCTTCCTTTATCTGCCCCTTGTTTTCTCCCGGCCACCAGCAACCCAGCCAGCATTGAACCAGTTGGTTTCTGGAAGTTGTAGCCTGGCTACTCCATGGCCTGTGGTGTCGTCAGGTCACACTCAGAATGAGTGATGGGCGTTCGCTGGAAACAAAACCGAACATTTTAACAAAATTACTGCAGGATGTGAACAGGAGTAAAGGGGGCCCATGGGTGGGGGGGTACTGACTGCCCAGAGCCCAATGCACCCTTGGTCCAACCCTGGCGGTGAGCTGAGCTGCGGTGCAGGAACGCTTCAAGAACAAGGCTGCATCTCCTTAAGAAAAGTTATTTATTTAAGTTTTAAGGCAATCCAATACAAAGCAGACCACGTCTGACGATCAACACAAAATATAGATCACTATACAAGTGTAAAAATTTCCAAAAATCATGCACAAGGAAATGCAAGGTGGGTGAGGCTGAGGAGAGCAGAAAGGGTCCAAGAGAGACTGAGAGAGGAAATGAATAAGAGAGAGACGGTCAAGCACAGAAAAACAGCTAAGGAAAGGCAAAGAGAGAGAGAGAGACAAGGACAAAGCGTCCCTTGAAGCATGCGGCGAGACTGCACATTAACGCACAGACAAAGAAGCAGCGAGCCCTCGGGATGCACGTGACTTGCAGGATGCAGCCTGGCATGCGTGGCTGGCGAGATTGCTGCTAAAGGGAATGGGCACTGCTGCACTGGCACTACCAGTGAATGGTCTTGTGCCAGACTCAACCAAGTGATTTTGGAAGCTTTTGCAGGTGGAAAGAGAACTGGAGAAGGCTTTCTAGAAGGGAGAGAGAATAGGAGAAGGGACCAGAGCTCGGAGTCCTGATTTATGTAAAAGAAGCCACAGTACGGCTGCTTGGTGGGGGATGACAGTAATGTTGCGTGCTGGAGGTCATTCTGACCAGAGCTGCACCAGGGAAGTAATTTGCCTCATGGCGAGAGTCACTCTCATGCTGTGTCATGGGGGGGGGGGGGGGTGGGGGGGTGTCATGGTCCTCATAGACGGTCACTGTAACAGTGCATCATGGGGGTCATTTTCCCCAGAGATGTGCTCTCGTTTATTTCTGATTCCAGGAATGCTGTTGGTCAAGGTTGGGCCAATACTTGGGGGGATGGCAGGGTGGAACAGTTTTGCATGGTGACCCTTGATCTGATTTTTATGGATCTGGCTAAATCGGGAACAACATAATTCCAAATCACACAATCCGTAATTTTTTTTTTAATGCATCTGATCTGTTTAAATCAAATCAAAGATCACAAATAAAAGAGCCTGCTCACGTGCCTCTCCCCCCCCCCCCTAAAATCTCCAGCTTGTCTCTCCTGCAGGATCTACCCATGATAGGCAAGCCTTCTCTACAGCAGGGTGCCGGCAGCTCTAGCCAGCACAGAGCTCCTGATCCAACAGGCAGCGTTCTGAAAGAACCAGGAGCTGGGATTTCACTAGCACCGTCATTAACCCGAGGTACTACCTAGCAGCCCAATGTAACGGGGTGCGCTCGGCAGGGTGCACAGTTCCAGCCTCGGTTGTGCGCACACTTTATTCAGTCAGGCCGATGCAATATCGTGTGCTGAGCCTAGCGCACAGATTAAAGAGCGCTTGGACGGGCGTTTTGGATGCAGGTCCATAACCCCTTATGCAATAAGGGGATCAGCGCTTCCAAAACGCACGTCCAAACCAGCGCGTACCTAATGGCGCTCACCACATGTAAATTAATGTTGATGAGGCTATTAGCTATTGGCCCACTTATGTAAAAAAATAAATGTGTGCCCAATGCGCATATTTCTATTCTCAAAAATGAATGCCTGCCCCGGAGCAGGCTTTAAGAGTTGAGGGGCTCCTAAATTTAACAGTAAAGCAGAAAATACTGCTTTTCTGTAGTTCCTGCGACTTAATATCCTGGCGATATTAAGTCAAAGGAACCGAAAAAAGGAGTAAGATAAAAGAAAAAAAAAAATTTCTTGACGGCAGTCAGGTTAGAAAAACGGACGCTCAATTAACGAGTGTCCATTTCCCTAAACCATGGCTGTGCACGCTCGTAAAATTGAGCGTCCGTTTTCCCAACCCGCACTGGCAGCCGCCTCTCCTGGGCGTCCGATGCCGGGTGGGCGCTAGGGGTGCACAATTTCCCCTAGCGCCTCCTTTTTAACGCAGTGGCTCGTTAGTATACTGGAGAGGTGGTTGGGAGCACAGTTTGGCCGCGGTTTTAGCGCTTCCATATTGCATCGGCCCGAGTATGTATAAAACTGAGGGCATCGGTGAGCACCCTTGCAGGAAGATTTGATGCTAATGAAGGCCTTTCTAATGCTGAAAATGTTACTCCTGCTCAGAGGTGGAGTAAAATTCTTGTGGCCAGTGTTAGTCTACAGGGCAGGGTGGGGGTCCTGCACACAGCATTGCTGCACAATTTTGTGTTTTCCAAGCATAAATCATAAATTTATGCATGCACACAATTTCTTCTTTGCATAAAACATTTTAAGTAGCCTTGAATTATGTGTGATGGGTGCAAAATATATCTCTTTTCCACATAAATCCCAAGCACAGGGCATATATAATATGATTACGGTGCAGAAAAGATGATTTGTGTTTTAAATCCAAGTTATGTGCATTTTTAACGCACATTGTTTTAGTTAGCATGCTTTTTTCAACACTTACTGCATCAGCTTACCATTAGCTTACTGCATTGGGAGTTACATTACGTTTTGGTGCATGGTTAAGAACCTGTGTGCTGAATTTCAGAGCACAGTTTTAACAGGCAGCTTATTTCATCAGGCCCTGGGAGCAGGGAGAGTTAAGGAAGTAGACAGAGGGTGGAAAGTGCTCATTAAAGGGAGCCCTGGACTATGTCAGGTTTAGCTCTAAAGAAAGACAATATGTCAGGGGCAATGGATGGCTTAGTGACATGGTACTAGGATACAGAGCCTGTCACCTCTAGGACTGGAGGTCTCAGGGGATGGCACAGGGATACAGAGCCTGTCACCTCTAGGACTGGAGGGATCAGGGGATGGGCGCAGGGATACAGAGCCTGTCACCCCTAGGACTGGAGGGCTCTGGGGATGGGCACAGGGATACAGAGCCTGACACCTCTAGGACTGGAGGTCTCAGGGGATGGGGGCAGGGATACAGAGGGGATGGGCACAGGCATACAGAGCCTGTCACCTCTAGGACTGGAGGGCTCAGGGGATGGGCACAGGGATACAGAGCCCGTCACCTCTAGGACTGGAGGGATCAGGGGATGGGCACAGAGATACAGAGCCTGTCACCTCTAGCACTGGAGGGCTCAGGGGATGGGCACAGGGATACAGAGCCTGTCACCTCTAGGAGTGGAGGGATCAGGGGAAGGGCACAGGGATACAGAGCCTGTCACCTCTAGCACTGGAGGGCTCAGGGGATGGGTGCAGGGAGCCAGAGCCTGTCACCTCTAGGACTAGAAAGCTCAGAGCTGGGTACAGGAATAAAAAGCTTTTTACAGTAGAGGATACAGCTCAACTCTTATCCAGATCAGGACTGATTGTTATGATTTTCAATCTTTGACTTTTGTAACATGACTTGGCCCTAGTCCTATCCCACCAGAGAGGTACCAGATATCTAGAGCCATCCATTAACACGAATGTCATCTAAGGAAGCAGTTTTGGCAGAGAGGGTGAAGCCTTAAAGGAAAACAAATTGCATCCTCTCTCCTTTTGAGGTCGCCCCCATACTGTGAGGTAGTCACACTTCGAAAACCTTCCCAAATCTTTTCAAGCTGGATTTTGGAGATCTGCGAGGCACAAGTGATCAGAGAAAGGTGGTTCACTGGTGCTTTGATCCACCAAGCCCAGGCCTCGCAGGATTTACCCAGGGTGATGTGGCATGGAGGAGGCCCTCTGGCTCTGATTGCTTTTTTTTTTTGGAAGGGAGAGCGCGAGGTGGACCTTTGCAGTTTGAGGTTCCACCAGCGACAGCACTCTGTTTCACAGAAAGTAGCTGCGCACTCCATGGGGAATCCCCCTGATTGAAATTTTGTAGGCCTCCAATTTGCAACCAACTCGGTTTTTGGGTTGGAAAGGTTGGCAGGGCTCAATATACACTGTCCAAGTGGACTGTGGCCCTCATCACCTGCAGATGACAAAATCGGAACCTTTTTCTATCCAATTAATGCAGGGATAATCCTGCATCTGCACACATTAGCTGACTACAGAATAAAGCTGGCACCAGGCCGGCAGGGAGGCAGCAGTAGCAGGCAGAGAGGTTCTGGTGTACATAACATCTCTCTGCTAGGGTTATGAGATACGCCTGGGGCGGGAGCAAGCAGCACATGAAATGAGCGGCAGTGAAGCCGAGAGACCAGTCGGCCGACAAAAACCACCAGAAGGAAGATGAAACTGCTTCGGAAACCACTCCGAAAGAAGAGAAAGTCCAAAGATGTGCCGACCCTAGCAAAAGAGCATTCAGTTTTTTCCCAAAACAAAGTTATGTAGGATAAAAAAAAAACAAAAAACAAATAACCAAAACTGAATATAAAAGAGTGGCTGACCCGTGCTTATAAAGACTGATCTTGGTGTTTTGAGGAAGTGTTGTCACGGTCATGCCCCTCTCCACCCGATCACTGGAAAGCTTCGGGCTGCCGCCCTCCCACGGTCCTTTTAGTATTGCTCGTGGCTTTCAAGCCGGACACCGTCCCGATGCCTCAGGCCAGCGGGAATCCGTTAACACGAGGGCCTGCTCTGGAAGTGTGCTCTGTCTCAGAATCTGCTCGCACGTCTGCTGTCAGATTTGAGTCTGGAGGGTGAGTCCCGGCGGCGTGTAGGGAGGCGGAGCCGGGTTGGGTTTGACGCTGCGCGCCTTCATGTAAGAAATGAACTGATCGGGAATCTCGGCCAGGACGTCCTTAGCGAGACGGGCCATGCTGAGGACGTGGTTTCCTGTGCGGTCAATGTAATCCCGAAACGGCACAAACTGAAAAACAAAGACAAGACAGCTCAGAGCCAGCACTCAGCAAAAGGGGATGTTAGTGCAGGACATCTACACGCCTAACATAACCCTCCAAATGATTATGGACCAATGATTATAAAGACAGGCTTAATGCTAGCCACTTGCCTCAAAGTATAAAGGCTCTTTTTAATATAATAAACTATTAATTAGATGGTTTTTGATATTGTACAATTACAGGCTGAATAATTAAAGTGGATATAGATATAGGATTACAGTACAGAGCACCTGTCAAAATGCAAAGCACAGCAGGTCAGGTACTATGCACGAGTCCAACATAGCTCTGCCAATGCACCTCAGTCCTGCTCTTCAGTGGCCCCTGCTAATCTAGTACTGAAACCCATCCACACAGCTCTGCCAATGCACCTCAGTCCTGCTCTACAGTACCCCCTGCTATTCTAGTACTGAAACCCATCCACACGACTCTGCCAATGCACCTCAGTCCTGCTCTATAGTGCCCCCTGCTAATCTAGTACTGAAACCCATCCACACAGCTCTGCCAATGCACCTTGGTCCTGCTCTAAGCACCCCCCTGCTAATCTAGTACTGAAACCCATCCACACGACTCTGCCAATGCACCTCAGTCCTGCTCTACAGTACCCCCTGCTATTCTAGTACTGAAACCCATCCACACGACTCTGCCAATGCACCTCAGTCCTGCTCTATAGTGCCCCCTGCTAATCTAGTACTGAAACCCATCCACACAGCTCTGCCAATGCACCTCAGTCCTGCTCTACAGTGGCCCTGCTATTCTAGTACTGAAACCCATCCACACAGCTCTGCCAATGCACCTCAGTCCTGCTCTAAGCACCCCCTGCTATTCTAGTACTGAAACCCATCCACACGACTCTGCCAATGCACCTCAGTTCTGTACTGCACTAACCCTTGCTATTCCATTTCTTTGCTATCTTTTAAAATCAGTTCTTTTGCTATCTTTTTACAACCTAAGCTATATATGCTATTTCCACAGTTCAGTAACAGTGTGTGAAATAAAAGCTGTTTTTAGACAGAAAACTGAGCAGATGTGACCAAAATGTCATCAAGCGGTGGAATAGCTTTCAAATGCTAGTGAGCACGGGGTTGCAGTGGATGTAATTCTCCCAGCGCTGGCTCTAATCTGTCACTTTGACAGGGGAATGCCATTTCTCCATAAGTATGAGGCCTGACAGGCTGTCTCTGAGCAATGAGGCGGCCACGGCTTCAGATCCAGGCTTGAGTTTACCTTTCCTTAATAGTCATTTATTTCAATTTGGTCTTCACCAATGGCAGAGCCCAAGATAAACATGGGTGGGCATTAAGCATAGAGGTATGCGCGTGCTAGTTACTCTGTTATCAACAAACTCTTCTCCCCCCAAGAGCAGTCTCACCCACCCCCCCTCTCCCCATGATATGAGCGGGAGAGAGAGACTGCTGGGGACAGGGTGAGGGGCAATGAGATGACTTCCAGATCCCTGTGCCTCACCCTGTCCCCAGCAGTCTCTCTTTCTCAAGTCTACACCCTCCCACCCAAGCCCACCATCCCTTCCTCAAGCCCCCTTCCCACTCCACTCCTCTCCTAACTGAGCACAGCCGCTGAGTCCTCCCGGAAGGGTTACTTGTTATTTTGCAGACTCGGGGCTTGGATCAATAGGGCCCCTGCCAAAATTTTGTTAACAAAGGGAATCAAATTCTGTTCCTCCTCCTTTCTCTCCGGTACAAACACATAACTGAGCTCAAACAAGTGACTCAGGACTTGGGGATGTTACCGCCTCCTCCCTCTCCCACATTAGAGCTGCTCTGCCGTGGTGGCCAGGAACCCCAGTCCTGCCCTGCAGCACCCCCTGCTCATCCAGCCCGGGGACCTCTGCACAGCTCTGCCACTACATCCCAATCCTACCCTGCAATCCCCCTGCCCCTCCTGTGCTGGGGGCAGCCACCTGCCTCTGTTCATAGAGGGAGTCTGTCCCACCCCTGTGAAGATCCGGGAGCTCCCTGCGATAAGGGGCAGGAGGAGCCAGCCCTGACCGTACTCCACTGCATGGATGGGCTTGCACTTCCTGGTATTCATGGAGAATTTGGGAGCCATGAATGAAAAGGCGTATACTAAATCCTAAATAAATAGAGTGGGTCCGGTGATGTAAGGTGGGGGGGGTGGATAAAAACCAGGCCTGGCTCAACCTGTGCCTCGTGCCACAGATCCACCTTGTTCACCTTAGGCACGACTCTGCTTGCATTGAGATAATACAATAAAGTCCAAATGTGCTTCTCAGGACCTGTTATTGTGCTGCCTCCTAGGGTAGACAGCACAAGGAGATGCACTGCGGTCCACGGATTCGTTTACCTGGACAATGTCGCGCTCGGCCAGCTTCCCGCGGGAAGAGATTCTGATCTCGTCACCGTCCAGCTCCACCATGGCTGCGGGGAGACAAAGCAGTCAGGTTTGGGGTTCAGGGATCTCTGTCAGGGTAACCGCGACGCACAGCACGGGAAGTAGAAAGCTCCCGCCAACAAGAAAACCGACACGTGGGCGTGGTGAATACCCCCCGCCTTTCACTGACCCACGATGAGGTGACTCGACAAACTCCCAGCAGGGTTAACTTCAACATTTTGCTTCCGATACGCTGAGCTGCCATGCCGTCCTGGTTTTAGCCCATTGCATGCAGGGAGCTGAAGTTCTGATTTTCCTGTGGAAGGGAAGGTTGCACCTCCTTGCATGGAACGGGGCAAAACCAGGACTGGATCAGCTTGGTTAGGTAGACCTGGGTAAGGGGCAGGCCTACTTTGTAGTACAGAGATGGTCAACTGCGGTCCTCAAGAGCCACAAAGAAGTCCAGTTTTTAGGATATCCTCAATGATTTCTTGAAAGCCAGGCCTATTTATGGTTCTCAAGAACTGGAGCTGGCCACCCCTGCTATAGTAGGTCCAGCTAACCTGGGCTCCAATCCATCCCCCATCTATACTTAGGGTAACCTACTGGCCCCATTCATTTTTTTCAGAATAGGTTTAACGAGTCTTGGTTTTACTTCATGGTAAAACAGAAGTACAAATTAGGATTGCCGCCTCATCCCAGGTCAACTGAACAGGCTGATCTGCTCCCGGTTTTGTCCCACTGCATGCATGGAGTCCATGTACTCAATAGGGTGAGTCTAGAATTAGATCAGAACTGTTCTTAAAAATTCAGAGTCAACTGGCAGGTCTAAATTTGCCTTATGTCTATGAGTATAGGCGACACCGAATCCTTATATGCTGGATAGATTGTTGGGGGGGGTTTATCATGCCAATAAAACCGAAATGGTACAGAGAGGGCCCAAGAAGCAACATGATCCCCCTACACATGAGCTTTAAGAATAAATTCATCTTTACTGTGCAGAGCGGTTGAACACTCTGCATACAGTACAAGGAAGCAGAGCCCATTCTCCTCCGCCTGCTCGTTTTCAGCCACATCCTTCACAGGCAGCGGCTGCATTTGAGACCCTTAGAAAGTCAGTCTCCCACTGGATTTGTTTTGTGCATGACAGGAATGATCCTTTAATCTCAATCAGTTTCTTTCATTCATGGTCAGAAGTCCTCGCGGCTTTGCTCAACAATCTTAATTTTTCAATTTAAGTTCCATGATTTGTTTCCTGCTGAGCTACATCCATGATCACCATGGCCAAGGTCTACAAGAGGTGTGTTATCTTTGAGGACCCTGCACCATCACTTTCACCAGAATTAGCTCCCGTCCAGAGACTGAACGATGGTACCATTTTATTGATATGTGCATCTCAAAATATTCAAATATTTACCAAACTAAATATTTGTGTGTGTGTGTTTCTTTTTTTTTTTTATTTGGATTGCATGTAAAGAATAATTGTATTTTGTGCAGACATCCTGGAGACCCCAGACAACATGTGATCCTTTCCCATTGCGATCATAGGCAATTCCCCAAGCGACTTAGCTGTTCATCTCCACCCATGTAGGACACTGTGGACCACCATTGTGGTAATATGCAGTGGAGGCCCATGGATGTTTAAAGCAAAAACTAGCAGCTGCTGCCAGATGATGATACAGAAGTGTAAAAAAAAAAGTAAGCATTGTGGGACAGTTTAATGTTTTAATAAATTGATTCCAAGTGAAAGCTGGGAGAGAACAGATTGATCTTACCGTCAAATTCTGCCTGTCCTACGCCAACAATTATTATGGACATTGGAAGCTTAGCAGCCTGTCGCAGAGAGTTTAGGGTGGGGGGAGAGGAGGGAAGGGAACGGGGGGATGTGGGAGAAAAGGAGTGGGGAGACAAAGGAAGGTGAACAGGAGGGAGAGATGGATATGATGAAGAGGGGAGGAGAGGGGAGTGAGAGCAAGAGGAGGGAAGAAGGATTGAGGGAGGAATGGCACAGGGAAACACAAAAGGAGCACGAGAGAGCAGAAAAGGATTTGGGGGGAGAGAGAGAATGCAAGGTGAAAGTCAATGAGAGCAGAAAGCAAAAAGGAGAGAAGCCACAGGAGCGTGAAAGAGACAGGGAGAGAGAATGAAAGGAGGGCAAGGAAAAGAAGGAACAAGAAGGAGAGGAAAAGTAAAAAGGCAAGGAGAGAGGGAGAAAGAGAAAAAAAAGAGAGATTTAGAGCATAAAATGTGAAAAGCAATCAGCCTGCGCCGCTCACTAAACAAAGCGAGGCCGATAGCCCCTACCAGCCCTCATTCCACAGTGCTGATACCCCCACAAACCCCAATTCTGTGGCGTTGATGCCCCCTGCAATCAGAAAAAAAAAGGCTGCGGAGGAGAGAAGATGGCGCAGAGCGTGGCTGCCTGCAGACCTTTCGACTTGAAATCCATTTCTGAAAGAAGAGAAGAGAAAGCACAGCCTTGAAACCATGCGCATCTGTTTCCACTAACGCTAACCAGTTAGGCTTGAAAAGTAGACTAGAGCGCTCGTTCCTGGTGGATCCCGCATGCCTCGAGATCACGCTTAAGCCTTCAACTACTAGAGAAGTGCCATCATCCTGCCAGGTCAGACTTCTTTTTTTAAATACTTTATTGCAATTATGCAACTTTATTTACAATAATATCAGTTTGACAGAGCTCAGATCAGAGCAGTACTGTAATGCTGAGATGTAGGGATGGGTCAGAACCTTGCCTATTACAGAACAGGGATCCCCACTACCATTTTATAATGTAATATGAAGGAGTAGTCTTGCCTAATTAGAAGTCAGGGATTTGCATATGGAAGTCACAGATGATGCCCGGTGAGTTCATATTTGAAAGGCATCATAGGGCTCAGTCATACTTGCTCTATTCCATTTCTTGCCTTCTGATTGGATGGAACATTTGAGCTCTGAACTGATCACTCAACTCATCTTTGGACAACAATAATGGCCGCCCTATACTGGCTTTCTCACTGGATTTCCCACCGCTGAAAATTGATACATGTTGGATTTTAACCTGAATTTTTAAACTAATATTTAATCTTCTATCTTCTGCTATAATAATAATAAGCCCCTAGCAGCTCCAGCATTTTCTGAGTGCAGAAGAAACTTATTCTGTAATTAACATTGCGTTAACTTGGCTGAGGCGGCAAAGAGGCTGACCCTGTCCTGGTTTTGCTCCTTTGCATGAATGAAGTTGCTGTCAGCTTTCCCTAAGAAAAATAGAAACTCTGAATCTACATTCAAAGAGTTTTGTCTGGTAATTTTTAATCTTCTTGAACAAACTCTGAGGTTTAACATTTCCCATCCCTCTGACTAAAACTGTACCCAGGTAAGTTGGTCATTAGCTTAGACATTTTTTAAGTATTTTGAGGGTTGGGGCTACTGGAGGTCCAGGCCTGCAAGGGAATTTTTTTTTTGTTACTCATATATATTCAGAATATAGCCAGATAGGGTTAAAGGAACCCAGATAACTTTGGCTGAGCATATTAAGAAGAGAGAATTGTCCCACTGAATATCCAAGACACATTATCTGGCTAACTTTAGTTGGAAAACTTCTCTGTTCATCACTGGCTTATTGAATATGGATCTCTCTATTTGCATGCATTTAATGGATCAGGCTTTACAGGCTGACCTGGGTGAGGTGGCCACCCTAGTTACAGACTCTGGGGTTGCAGTGTAGAACTCTGCCAAGAGTCACAGACTAACAACTGGTCCTCTTATTTTAAAACAATAGGCAGGTGATTAAAGTATTAACTGCTAATAATCAAAACACTACCAGGCATTCCTGAGGGAAGAGGAGGAGGCAGGTAATTGCAGCAGTGTGTGTTGGGGCGGAGGGTGTTCGAGAACATCTTATAAGGATCCATGGGCCAGAAGCAAAGACCAGCATGTGCCCTTTAAACTTGACCTGTCATAACACATTACAAGGGTGGGCCGATTCATTAGTGGAAAGGCAGCGCACGTAACCTGCATGCTGAAGAGCTGGTTAATATGCAAATGAGAGGTTCCTGACCCAATCAGAGCAGGGAGAAGAGGGGCAATGTTTATACAGAGCTGCAGCGAGCGTGGTACGAGTCAGAATTAATGCAGAGGGCAAGGAGCGCCAGTGAACAAGATTAATCACCCATCACACGCTAATTATTTCAGGATAAAGTAAATTAAGCATTTGAACATCGAGAGATTGTTTTGATCTAATGGCAAGTGTTTAACATTAAAACATTACAACTGGGAGAGAGCCCAGAGAAGCTTTAAAATACGTGTGACTTCAGAGCTTGTTTCCTCTTCTCCCCTCATCTCATACTTTTTATTCCCTATATATATATATCCCATATATTACCATCTGCTAAAATGCGGGGCCACCAAGCTCCTCCCCTACACTCAACAATTCACAACAACCGTGGTCCCAATGGCTTCCCATGCATGCGGCCATAGCAAAGTTCTGTGGCTAAAAATAGGGTCCAGCTGACCAGCAGGTTTAAGGTCAGTCCAGAAGTTATGGCTCCCTTTCTTTCCCCTCCCGCAAATGCCCTTTTAATCAAAGCTGGGAATTGCATCGATGATTCTGCAGAGACAACCCATCAACCCACCGGTGTCCTCCTAACTCTCATCTCCGTCCCTCCCTATTGAGCAGGTTCAATGCTTGTACGTAATTAAAACGTTTAGGTCGATACTACTAGTGTTTGGTAATTGCCTGCTGAGTGGGATGTCGTGATTCCCTCTTCAAAAGACAGCCATTGAAACTTTGGGAATGGAAAGAGATGAGATGTATGTGATCTTCAATAGACAGTACATCATCACCTCGGAATAATTCCTACTTTGGAATATTAAAAGTTGTCAAATAACCCATGAAGAATTCACTTCTCTCCAGGACCAATGAGACAACTAACTGTACCAGTGGAGGAAAGCCGAGTTCCATCTCCTCCTCTTCTGCCTTCAGTCCTTTAGCACAACCTTAGCAGCTCGAGAGGGCACCACAGCTGCTTCTTCTCTACTCTGCTCTTCCAAGGTGGATGGGGGAATCTCTTTGAGCCATAAGAGTTTGCCTCAGGACACCTGTGAGTACCATTGATAGAAGCGATAACTCCGTCATACCTCCTAGCTCTGGCTGAATTCCCATCATTACCTCTGACTGTAGCTGGCCTTCCTCAGGGCCTCCATATCTCAGTGGTCATCGGGGTCGATGCACACAACTCTCCTGCTTGCAACAAGTGGTTAAAAAAGCTGGTGATACGGAGGCGAATTTTGTGAAAATGATTGTACTTAGAAGCAAGTGAACTGTTATTTCAATCATTTTTCTGCAGAGATCTTCCTCTTCATTATGTAAAAATTAAATGATCTCGCTCAACAGCAAGATTTGTGTCCATGGAATTAATGCTGTTTTGCACTGCCTCTCCTCATCTGCTCATGGAATTATCACATATCTGGGACCCCCTGCCTTACGGCTAATAGACTGGGAGTGATTTTTTTTTCAGCTTTGTGACATCTAAATGCTATTTTTAGACATTTACATAGAAACAGCAATGTGATTTTTTAAATGTTTCTGAATTTGGATTTGGCTCAGGTCTTATCATCGGTAGCTCAAGGCTATTGATGGAAGATAAGGGCAGGAGAGCCCATCCAGTCTGCCAAATCTATTTCCTGGTGCAATGCCACAGAACCCAGTTAATTGCTGGCTTTCCCCTCACTTCTCGCAACTCAGGATCTTCTGTGCTTATCCCAGGCTTTCTTAAATTCCATCACTGCTTTGGTCTCCGCTTCCTCCCCTGGGAGGCTGTTCCATGCATTCATTACCCTTTCTGTGAAGAAACATTTTCTGATGTTGCTCCCGAGTCTACCCCTTGGAGCCTAGTACTGTGACCTCTTGTTCTAGACCATTCTTTCCTCTGCAAAAGGTTTGCTTCTTGTGCACTTATACATTTGAGGTATTTGAGAGTCCCCCATCTCGTCCAGAATGCACACATTTAGGTCCAAATCTCAATATACAAGTATTTGTGCAGACCCTGGAGCATTTTGGAAGCCTACAGTCTGCCTATATAATCATTTGGAGGTAAAGCCTCTAGAAATTGTCCCTGTATTCTAGGTGAGGTCTCACCAGCCACCAGTACAAAGGTCTTATAATCATCTCCTTTTTTGCTTTTGCTTCTCTCTCTCTCTCTGCATGCATTGTAAGCTCCCTTTGGATGTGGCCATTGCCTTACAACTGAGTAACCATTGCCATAAAAAACAAGCTTCCTGCCCTTTCTTTCTCTCTGTCCCAATTAAGAGTATGTGCTAATTTTGTTCCCAAATCAAAAGTGGATTTTACCCAATCTGAGGTCACAGATCTTCTCCAGGTTTGCCACAAAAGAAACTCTGCAATGAAAACTCCACTAGGTCCGGTGAGCTGCTGCAGAATTTGCCACCGCCTGTGGTACCTGCACGGAAGCAGTGCACAGAGTAGCAGGCTCAGCAGTGTTGTGTCTTATTTCTTTTTTCTCGGTGCAGAAGCTCTGCCAACAGTCTCTGTGATGAATAAGTCCGTGGACTTGGCTTGTGATCCCAGGTTTCTCGGTCTTGCACATCCTGGCTGCGGTCTTTACTGCGTGTGCAGATTGCCACTCGGTGTTCAGACAGCCAAAACGCTTCCTCAAAATCAAGTACCAGTTACTCTAGGCCAGGCACTTATTCCAGATTGTTGTTCCACATAGTAGTATAACCAAGCATGGGTTTATAAAGGAGAGAAGGAAATAAATAATCACCATGGAATCACGTTCAAGCTGTACCGTATGATGACATAAGAACATAAGACCTGAGAATAGTAGCTGCATGTAGGGTCCCTGTGGTGGTCTACTAAAAATGATATTGAAATTCATGCTCTAAATCAGAGATAGCGTCACCCTAGTTCCACGCACCCCTGTTCTAGTGTCCATTTGTTTTATTCCAATCAGGGGCATGAGGATGTCTAGAGAGATGTGGAATCTGCCTCTAGATTTCAGAGGAGTGAGAACTGCCTACAAAAGTGAAAACCTGAGGCAATGTATCTCTCGAGGGCTGCTTCTAGGATGGAGGATGAGGGGAAAGGGAGTGTTTCCAGGATGTTCCTTAGATGGTGAAGAGCTGCAGAAGCTTCTCTCAGAAGACAGCTTATAATCTTCCTCGGGTTCTTTTGCAGCTTAATTTGCACTCCACTGTCTGTGGTGTCTCATCTGCAACTTGGTGGAGTGAGCCCATTTGACTTTGGAAAGACCACAATGATGGGATCCTGGAGTTTCTTTTTTTTTTTCCTGAATCTGGAAATCCCGATAGTTCAACAGTGTTGCTTGTCTGGGGGATCAAGGAACTAGTCCATAAATACCCAGGAAACTTTTCCATTGACCTGACATCTTGGTTTGGGCAAAGATGGCCAAGTACTTTGTGCAAGCAGAGGACTCCTGCACGTTTACTCTGGGTCTGCCCAACCCTACAGGATGGAGTCCTGTACAAATGTTAAGTCTGCTGCTGTTGACAACTGTGAAAACCGACTTGTATTGATGGAGTGTACAAAGACTGACTTTGGTTTGACGTTCATGATCCTTTGCTTTATTTTAAAGTCCCCACAACTACTGTGAGCCCTTTGTGGATGGGGAAATACCTAACAGTTCCTGAATGTAATCCACACTGAAATGCTGAAAGGCAGAATACAAATTAACTATTCGTCTAACTAACTATCCTGGCACCTCAAGACCCGTGTGTGAACTGTTATTGTAGAAGCAATATTGTCACTTCTGTAGTCCCCATTAGTGTTTCCCCCACTGTGGACAAAAACCCTCTTGCCTGCCTTAGCTCAGTGACAGCAGAAGGGCTACATGTAGTTTGGTGAGGTTCCTTTAAATTTATCCTTTTCAGTACAGTCTCACCATCTCAACTACCGGTTAGGAGGACAAGAGTTGAGGAAGAAATTGATCCTGGCTCTGTGGCCTGAGCAGGTAGCAAAACCATATCGCCAGACAAATGAAGCCCCCAAACAGTGAAAATCCACCAGGCTACAGACTTGGTGCTGGCTGACGAAGAGCTGACCATATCACAGATGTTGGTGGATTCAGTTCAAACATTAAAAAAAAAAAATAAAAAGCTTGACTCCTTGTCTGAAAAAATGACTTTGAGCTTCAACTTGAAGTTAGTAATCATTGCACAATTTAATTCTTCCATTCAGAATAACTCGGCTTTACTGGAATTAGAAGCATCCATGATAGTCGCGAGTCAGAACACTGAAGTGTTGGAAGGGAAGGACCGTTTCATTGTATACTTGCCACAAAGAAGAGAAGATCTATAGAATCAAAGTCAAAGGAAAAATATCCAGCTTGAAGGCTTCCTGCAGTGGGAAGTTGGCTCCAGTTGGCTTCATCACCTTCAGCATGAAGATCCGTTGGCTACGGTCTAAAAACCATTGCATTAAAAACTGAAAAGGTCCAGCGAGCGCTAGACCTGGAGCTTACCCGCGTATCATTATTGTGAGATTATACAACTTTGTGGAATGATCCCGAATCACAAATGCTGCAAGCTGCATGGAGAAATTCTATTCTGTTTTATTCTTCGATTTGTAACCCACGATTCTTGCAATCCCTCTGGTACTTTAGCTGCTGACTGCATCTCCTACAGACCTATCTCCCTCATTAACGCTCATATCAAAATAGTAGCCAAAATATTTTCATTTACTTTCAACTTATACCTCATCTTTTTTTTTTAGAACAAACTCAAAATGGTTTGCAATGCTAGCAAAATACACCCAATAAAAATACAGAGGCTGATATTCACTGCTACTCCAGATAAGTATTGACTTATCTGGCTAAGTGGCAGCCACTGAATATCTGGCTATGTATACTGGCTGCCACTTAGCCAGATAAATCACTTATCTGGCTTAAGTAGTTAACTGGATATCTAGTGGGCGGGCCTTAGGCGGATTGGGGCGGCACTATTTATCCGACTAACTTAGCGCTTTGTACTTGTCCGGTTAAGTTAATCAGATAAGTTAGGCCTGTCATAGAGCAAGTATAACTTCAGCCAGATAAACGTATCCAGCCAAGTAGCGCCAAATACGTGGATATTCAGCAGCATAGACATGCTGCCGGATATCCTATGTAACTTTTCTAGACATTTTCTTCTGAATAAGAAGCCCCCAATTCCTATCATCACAAAAACATAAAATAACAATGTTCTCTATGTGTATACACTCCTCTCTGATATTCAAATATGTCTAGAAAATGTCATACCCTTATTGACAGAAGTAGGACAAACTGGATTTGTCTAGGGTAGATCCTCTGTTAATAATACTCAGAAGTTTTTTTTTTTTAAATATCATACATTTGACTAACAAAAAATATATCCCTGGTTTTATGTCATTAGATGCTGATAAGATGTTTGATTGGTTGTCTTGGTGACTCGTTTTCTCCAATCTGTATAAATTTGGCTTTCCGGTAGACTTCATTGCCTGAATCAGTGTTACACTGTAATCCTTGGGACCAGTCAGCCTCAAATGGTGCTATCAGCCCTCTCTTTCCACTTAGCAGGGGATACCAGGCTGGGTTGTCTGCTATCTCATTTTCTTTTCATTTTAGCTATGGATCCCTAAGCATAGCTGAGTAGGACCTCATCAGCAATTTCAAGTTATAACTTCCAGAGTTCATCTTCAAATCTTAAAATATCCTTTTATGCAAATGAGATTTTATGGTATATTACCAGTGCTCGAAAGCCAGCATAACAGCTTCTCAAAATCCTGGATAAATAGTAGGGATGTGCAGCCTTTTTTTTTCCCCAGTTTGGTTCATTTGTTTTCGGCCTCTTTTATGACCATATTTTATTTATTCATTGTTGTATTTTATGGGTTATTCATGTTGGGGAAAACAGTGTGTGATATTCACGAAAACTAACAATCTGAAAATTTTCAGAATGAGCCGATTTTTGATTTGTATGACACGAAACAAACTGAAAACCAGCTCATTCGGATCAATTTCACCAGTTGAATTATAGAAATACACATTCCTAATTAATATAGCCAGGTTTAAAATTATATTCTACTACATTTATGCCCTGTCTTATTCATTTCTAAAGATCACCCAAAGCAGCCTACAACAGTGGAAAAAATACATTTAATAATAACATTTTATAGAATAATATTAATTATTCAAAATGTGAGTTATTCTTTTTCAATCCAAGGGAATGAATTTCCCACTCTTTCTTCAAGTTTAACATTTCTTGTAGGGCTTTTAAATATCTAATTTAAAGGAGTCACATAAAGCAAATTTCCCATGTGATTTGCCAAAAGTCAAAGCAGATATTTATTTATTTATTTATTTAAAGAATTTATATACCGGGGTTCCTGTATAGTATACATATCACCCCGGTTTACAAGGAACCAAAACTATCTAGGGTATGACAAAGTAGATATCTCTTCCCATATCTCGGGTGGGCAGAATCAATCTTCCCGCATGTCCTACTTCAAAGAGTCCCACATACTATGCCATCTGGTGTTTTTATTCGGAGCTTTGGGGTTCCATCTTTATTTTGAACAATAGAGTCTTTGCATGAAATGTTTCATTCTGTTCTGGTGAAGAGATTACAGGAGTATGGATTTTCCCAGCCTGCAGTATTATTATTGGGAAGTTTGATTGTTCTGTTTGCATGGTTGGTTGGGTTCTGTCTCATTACAGCCTTAAAAGGGAGCAGGCAAATTGTCATAGCCTTGCAAATATTTATTTACTTCTGTTCTTTTATTTATAGTCACTCGATTTCCCTCACTTTAGAAAGAATTGTAAAGATAGCCCTACAAAAGCGCATACCCTTAAGATAAAGGTCATTGCAGTTATTCCGTAAAACTCCAGAGGTATTATTCCCAATTTCTCCACTTAGTAACAATCCACAAGTATTTCTGGTCACCTTTCCCCAGATTTGGAATAAGTTTGGGATCATGTTTTTGGGACAGTATAGAAGGGACATAGGAAAATATCCTTTAATCGTTTCAGGAACTGGTCACAGAGTTTGAACTTCCTTGTCAGACCCATGACTTGAATTTACAGTTCTGTAGGACCTTATTGTGACATATGGACAGGGCTGGAGGAACCACTAGGCGAGCTAGGCCTGTGCTTAGGGCACCGCGATTTAGGGGGCGCCGCAGCAGACGGCAGAATTTTGAAAGGGCAAAAAGTGCCCTTTCAAATTTCTGCCAGCCCCTGCCTCACCGTGGTCCAGTGGAGGGCCCGGGAGCGATCTGCCGCTCCCGGGGCCTCGGCTACCACTAAGCTAAATGGCGCCGGTGGTCTTTAGCCCCTACCATGTGACGGGGCCAACCAATGGCACCGGTAGCCCCTGTCACATGGTAGGGGCTAAAGGCCACCGGCGCCATTTTGGTTAGTGGCAGCCGAGGCCCCGGGAGCGGCAGATCGCTCCCGGGAACCCACCTGGACCACCAGGTATTTTGTAAGTTTTCTTTTGGGGGGAGGAGAAGTGGGGGCGGCAACCGGGGGTGGGGCTGGGGGCGGCACAAGGCTGAAGGTGCCTAGGGCGCCCAATCCCCTTGCACCGGCCCTGCATCTGGAGACTAACTGGCCTTCAAGAGGTCCTGATTGTACTTAATTGGTATTGAGCTGGACTTATCCCACTTCAGAAGTTATTTCTTATATATATATATATATATATATATATATATATATATATATTAGTATGTGGCTGCGAAGGGGCCTGAATTTAGAGACCTTCTCCTGATCTTATTCAAAATGGAACTCTGAACTTCAGATTGAACCTGACTCAGATGACGCCCAACAGGTGACGTCTTCATCATGCTTCGAGAATTCAGCTATTCTTTTCCAAATTCAGTAACTCTAGTCCCATGTTCTGGAGTTCTTGTGGATGGATGTGTGTGTGTGTGTGTGTGGGGGGGGGGGGGTCCCTTATTCATGTGAAGTACGGGTGCAGATCTGTCCACTAATTCTGGGGGAGGGGGGTGAAGGAGCGGGACATTTCTGCAGTCATCGGCCTTCTTTTTTTTCGTTTAGTCCTGCTTCGTATTTATTTGGATATGGGGGAAGGATTTCTCTGCTCTTAACACTACGAAGCTGGTAGTTCAGTTGATTTATAACTGACTACTGGTCACATTTGAGAAAGCTTGCCATGCCGTGAATTCTGGAAGGAAGTTGCCATGGAGGTCACCTGGCTGGAAAAGCTCACCTGTGCACTGAAGGGAGATTTGGACTCTTATGATTCGATATGGAAGCCGTATTGGATTTGGCATGGCGGCAGTGGTCTAGTTCTCTTCATACTGGTTACAAGGTCCCTTGCTTGTTCCTGCTCTGAACTATTTAATGGATGGTTTTGGATGATTGTTGCATGTCCCACTGACCAGTGTAATTTGCTTGTCATACACATCTTTAGGCAATACTATCACAGGGGTCATAATGGAATGTCCATTTCTAAAAAATGATATATCTGCATTCCTCTTGTACAAAGAAACAGGCAATTATGTTATCAGTAAGCAAACTGTTCTTTCATTTTGGGAAATTTGGGTTTGGTGATGCAGCTTTCCTCTAAATTTTGCAAAAGAAAAACTGGGGGGAGAGGAGGGGCAGCCTAGTGTCAATGTGACACAAAATACGTTGATTAAAAAGCATGAGTTTAATTCTTGGATTGGGCCTTCTGCAATGGGAGTGGGCTGCAGAGGCAGCCTTCATGGCCCCTGTGGGGAGAGTCATGGTTTTTGTTAAGGGCGGCGCCTGGTGATCGGATTTAGGCCTCATGATACAGGGAGCACCAGAAGGAGTGCTGGTGCGTGGCTCCTGAGCCTCAGGACCGTCACTGCAATGACCAGATTGGGAACGGTGGGAGGGGAAGGCTCTATTAAAACAGGGGGGAAATCCCCTGGTAGTTGTGAATGAAGGTTCACAGCACCAGGAGCCCAGCAATGGTTTGGTCTGAGTTGGAAGTCAAAAAGGAGATAGGGGGGAACTAGGAATTTTCAGTCTTGAGAGGAGAGAAATTTATTCAGAGGGAAAACCCAGATTTTCTCAACTGCTGTTCTAAGACTAGTTAGTCTCTTTCTAGGGGTTGTCTCCTGACCCAGGTCAATCCTGAGATTTATCCATGACTGTATCTACCCCATTGTATTTATGGATTTGTAGTTTCTGCCTTTCCTAGAGAAACTGGATCTACAAGACCATAGATGTAATGGGGCAAAACCAGGCCTGGATCTGCCCGTCAGAGTTGACCTTGATCAAGTGGTAACCCTATCTCTTTCCGAAACCATTATCTTCCAAAAGCTTCAATGCCATCACCCATACAATTAGGTGTATTCCTTTATAACCGTGACCTGTGGCACACCCTTCTCCATCAGTGAAACAGAAGATGGAATGGACAGTGCAAATCTGTCTTTTGCTTTATTCTCTCTCTCTCTGTCCACTCTGTAACCCGGCTGAACTTACGTTAACAATTGCCTCTTTCGTCTGGGCCATATCCGATATCACCCCGTCGGTGATAATCAGCAGCACAAAATACTGGGAGCCATCCTGGACAGCAGCAGCGTACCTAACGTAGGAAAGACAAAATGGGGGGGAGGGTCTTAAGCCATGCTCAAGGCACTCAGAAGGATCTCTTCAGCCATAAAGTCTTAGGGTCCAGTCCTGCCAGATCCCAGAAACAAAGTACGGTGAGGGGCCTGGTTGGCGCTCACATTGGAAACCTCCAAAGCACAAAAGTAACATGAGCCACGCAGTGCCACAGTGATTTCCACCCTCCCTCACTAATCAGCTGCTGTTCTGCCCCCTAATGAGCTCAGGCCCATCCTTCTCCCACCCCTTTCATCCTAAGTACCCCACTCTCTTCTGATACTGTAACACATGATCAGTCCTTTCCTGTGGCAATTGGAGTTACAGTGTGTTCAACAGTTTGCTTTCTGGTTCTGGGGTCATAAGTCTTTGACCAAGTTACAGGATGCACTTGAGTTACATTAGTATTGGATCTGAGGAAACCCAAGAGACCCCGGTGGGGGAGGGGGGATGTTAAGGATACCAGAAAAATGGAGGCAGTAACTCTTACACCCAGGATACTCTTGTATCCTACACTAAATATGAAAGACTGGAGAATCCCCCTAAAAGGTTGGAGATCGTAGCAGGCCATCCAAAGGTTGTATGTTAAAGAGATGATAGGAGTAATCTCGCTAAGTAGATAGGGATCGCCCAGTTCTGGAAGCTGCCCTTTAACATCAATGGTAGAGTCTGGGGTTTGCAGATGCTAATCCCAAGCTGAGAAGGTCCCCCTATCCTCCAATGACCACTTCCTCCATCCTTCAGCTGGCAGAGGCCACCAGACAGCTATGTTCCCTCTCTTCCCAGGCTCAACTGAATGATCTCCATGACGTG
Organism: Rhinatrema bivittatum; assembly: GCF_901001135.1. Classification (NCBI taxonomy): domain Eukaryota; kingdom Metazoa; phylum Chordata; class Amphibia; order Gymnophiona; family Rhinatrematidae; genus Rhinatrema; species Rhinatrema bivittatum. The sequence goes on along the minus strand of NC_042626.1, from coordinate 17,447,715 downwards.
TCGAAATCTGGCTGGCCTGGATGGGCAGAGGATCAGACGTCTGCTGTACTGCAGCACAGTCCACTGCAGAGGATTTTATAACCTGCTTTGGTGCTAAGGAAAAAAAATGAATTCTTTACAGACTACGATACCTTATTATCAGACCAAGATAAGAATTATCCAGAGAGAAGTTACTGTCCATAAGCTGCTTTCAGGGCTGGCCCTATAGGGGTGTGGGGCATCATCCTGGGCAGAGCTGATACTGTCCCACCTAGGTATGATCCTGTGCAATCCTCTCCCTTCCACAGGCAGGAGGAGATCAGTGCTTACCTGCATCTGCTTCCTCCTCCTCTGCCGACTCTAACTGAAGTCTGAATGGGGCGGCCCCGTAGTCTTAGAGAACCCACAAGCCCAGCATTGTTCAGACTTCAGGCTGAAGCTGGCTTAAAAAGTGGGAAGCAGGTGGAGGAGAAGGGAAAAGAAGGGGAATAACGAGGATTGAAGTTTCAAAGCAAGGGGCCCTGGTTGGTTGCACCAGTTTACCCTTATATGGTCTTGAAAACTCATGCACACCAACTTTGGATAATTTTTATGTCATTCCAAATGAAAATATCATAGATACCAAGGAATATGGGCTCCTATCCCAAGATCTGATGAATTTGGGGTGCAGCATTCTTCACTGGCAGATTAAATGGTGACTCTGACCTTCACCTTTGGGCACCATAACATTGCACAATAAGATCCCAGATGGAGACTGCCCCAGGTAGGCCTCCCTTTATCACGAGGGGCTGGGAACTATTGCAAAGCAGAATCATGGCAAAAGGGGAGAACTGTAGCAAACAGCTAAAACAAAATATTATATTCTGGTCTTAGGGCTGCAGGTGTCCTGCCTCCATAATACATTTTTATTAAAATTTTAATAACAAAGGGATTTATAAGTAAGATTCACTTATTCTGGAGGAAGGGTTTATCTTTTATTTCATGGTAATTATAGCTTTAATTGACCTAAGGAGGATGGGGAGAATGAAGGCTTTGGAGCAAGTTTTGCGCCATCCTCTGAGCATGTACTGCTAATTCAGTGGCCAACAACAGCAGGTCTCCGGGCAAGGGATATCTGTGGTGATGCAGGCACAGTTTCATTTGCTTCCGAGGGGATGGAGGGGGTGTTGCCATGGAAACGAGACCCAGAGCAAAAAAGACAAGAATAACAATTGCGAAGGCTGGTGCGGTGGCAATGCTTTAGTGGGGTACTCTATAGAAGATGCGACACTTTAGAAAGACTGAATGGCTTTGCCTAAAATTTCAGGGATACTGCCGTGTCCAAGTTGGGAGTCTTATAAGCCTCTGGAATTCGTGCCTTAAAAGAATGCTCTGCCGTCTATCTATGGGCAGAATCAGAAGGTCTGCAAAGAGAGCAGTAATACCTGATGTACATAGACAAGGAAAGGACTTCAGGGTACTTGTGTTGGATAACCTCGAGGTAACGAAATAGTTGGATAAGGCAGTGCCCTAAATTAAGGTGCATAAGAAGAGACATAACCAGCAGAAAAAGATGCTGTTAATGCCATTTATGAGTCACTGGTGAGATCTCACCTAAAATATTCTGTCCAGGTCTGGAGGCCATACTTCCAAAACAATACAGACAGGCTGGAGGCAGTCTAGAGAGAGGCTATCAAAATGGTGCACGGTCTACTCTTAACACCCTACGAGATGAGACTGAAGGTCCCAAATATGTGTTCCTTAGAGGACAGGAGGGAATGAGGTGGGAGGCGGTGGCGGTTAGAGACACACTCATATACTATCAAAGGTACACACCTGATCACCTGCAGGAGATCACGCCTTCTCCCTGGGTGAGAAGTGTAGCCTCTTTGAAATTCTGATCCCTGCAGTTCCCCAGAGCCACTGGGAGTAACTTTGCTTGGGAATAGATGGGGAAAGTGGCAGCTGGCCTAGCATTTATTTATTTATTTATTTACGTTTTTTTATATACCAACATTCAAGATGAGGTCCCATCATGCTGGTTCACAAGAAACAGGGGTGCAATTATAATAACTTAACAACTTGAACAGTAGTGCAGAAAAGCAGTTACATGTAACAAGGAAATATAGAATATAGCATGGGTGAAAGGATAGCTTAGCTACACTTTCCAGATAACAACTTAAATAATGAGTCAGGCTCGAGTGGCTGATAGGTGGGCAAAGGAGGGGCAATGAGCAGTGTTAGAATAGCATAGACTGGGACAACCTGGCAGACTGGGTAGGCCAAATGGTCCTTATCTGCTGACATTTCCTATGTTACTATGTAACAATAGCACTAAATTACCCCACATGGAATCTGATTGATTCATCCAGCGTGTGATGTCATTTTTCATATCAGACCTAATGCGGACCAATCAGGCTCGCTGAGGGTGAGATCATCTGGGACTCTCTTGCTGACAAGGCCATGCTTGGGGGTTCATAGCAACTGTGTGGGAGCTCTTCAAAAGTTTCCCTAATAGAAACTCTTTAATTGGCGCAGAGCGGGCATTACTAGCCAGCAAGAACATATCAACCAAGCAATGAGCCGCAGTACACAACAGGAGCTGAACCCCAGCGTACTTGGGCTCTCACCCTGTAAAACCTCACCTCTCAAAGGCCCCAGAAGAATAACATAAAATATGCATACGACAAAAAAAAAGTTTAAAAAATGTATTTGTAGCTGTAAATAGCAGCTAAAACCAAACGTAAGTAATATCATATCATAAAGTATTAGCCTTTAAATGAAAAGCCGTTATCTGGTCAGTGGTGTGAGGTGGTATTTAGGTTTTGGGCCTAGTTGCTGCAGGGATACTGAGCAAGCCGGGGAGTGGGAACGTTGCCCGCGTAATTTTAGCAGAACGTACCCAGGTATTTGTTCCTCTGAATATACCTGGAAAAAGTTACACAAGTAAATTCAGGGCAGGGATTTCTCCGACCAGACTCAACCAGCTAAGTTTATCCAGCTAGCGCTATTGGCACTAACTGGGTAAATTTGAGAAATATCCCTGGAACATCTCTCATCCCAGGTAAAGTTTTGCCAGTGAGAGGGGCAGGAACCTCAGATCTCGGGTTCTGTTTGGGTAACTCCAAAAGTTACTCAGACAAACCCTTTGAATACTGACCTTCATTTTTATATATATATTTTTATTTTTGCACTGGAAATTTTCTTTGGAAGTGTCGTGTCAAATGTTTGCATTTGCATTCGACACACTTCACAGTCCACTGAAGAGGTACAGCTTTCTTTTGATGTACAATGCCATGGATATAAGGAATAACCAATCTAGGTTTCAAGAGATACTGGGAACACAAAGCTCTGAACTTTAGGGGTATTGCTGCAGACTCTGGGGGCAACAAATCTACAATAATGAAACTGGAAATGATCCCAGATCGTTGGCTGGCAGCTCTCATTTCTAAAGATAAAGCTTGTTGCCTGGACCAACCTGGCTACGTGGTTAACCACCGGTGCAAAGTTGGTCGGCCCATAAAGCTGCACTGTCTTGAGGCTCTTGTGATACGCTTCCAGGATTCCTTCTATCCCATTACAATATGGGTCATCCACGTTACCATTCTAAGAGAAAAGGAAAGAAAGGGAAGTATCATCATGTTGCATTATTTCACCGGTTGCCAAAATAAAAACACAGGTAAGTTATAAGATAAAATATAAAATGTCCCAGAACAACAAATAAAAGGGAAGGGAGGTATAAAGTAGTGTAAATGATAAAAGTGGGATGAGAAGAAAGGATAAAAGGAATGAAAATGGAAGAAAATACCAGTGGAAATTCATGAGATACTCGTCCGTCTGGAGGTATTTTGGCTCCAAACCCAAGTGCTGGAAACATCTTGTCGCTGTCGTAGTCCTGAATGATCTCGCCGACTGCCTTCAGAGCCATGGCGTACGCGTTCATCTGGTAGGGATTCATGTAGTGCAGAGACGTCGACTGCGAAGGGTTCCCTGCCGGAAGAAACGCCAGGTCAAAGCGCAGAAGGGCGCCATGCAGAGCAACATGAACGCTAACGGCCCCGCGTTAAGCAAAGCATCTTGTGAGACGGGGATCACAGCAGCTCCATTGCTATGGAAGAGCTACAGGTGTTGGGGAATACCGTTAACCCACCACTGGGTGCATCCTTACGTATCCCCCTTTTTTCCCCCCGTGGTGTTCTAGAAAGGTACGTCTTTGCTCCATCAAAGTGTTAACTAATAAGCATGGTTCTTTTGGGATCCTTCATGGCACCTACCATGTTCGGAGCTCCCGATGAGGACAGCTACCAGCTGAGCGGTATCTCAGGTGTGAAGGACCAGCTGTCCTGCTTAGTGCCTTTAGACCACTTGCTGTATTGTGAGCAGTTATCCACGCTTATAACTAAGTGAGGCCTTCAGAGGAAGGCAGTCATGGGGATCAAAGGTTTTTTTTTTAGGCAAATAGCAGGACGCGCAAAACCAGTAAGAAATGCAGAGTCATCAAGAGTCCTATAAAAAGTAGCAAGTCATGTTGACCTTGGAACTAAGGACATGTCAGGTGATGGCAAGCGTGCATGTCCTAGAAAAGTGGATGGACCGGCGATCTGGTCTTTATCTGTCATGTTCTCTATCTCCAATACTGGTATAATGCATGGGTCACACTGTGGGTATCAATTAAGGGATGGAAGAATTCCTTCTTCTATCTCCCAAGTTACCAGCACAGGAACGAAGGCCCCCAAGCACACAATATGCAGCTCATGTACGAGTCTATCGCACAGTTTCCTCTGTGCTGGAAAGCTGCAATAGCCTTCCATTCTCTCTCTTTCTTTCCTCCGGGTAACTGTGACACGACATCTCTTCTTTCCAGCCTCTGGTTCTTGGCCTCACTCTTTTGACAGTGTTCCAACACCCTGAGCAAAATCTTTGCTGGAGCTGCCCCCACTGTGCCTCCAATCAGCCTGCATACCCCAACCCTTGCCTGTTGTTATTTCTCATTTATAGAAATGTCTTTCTATATCTTTTGCAACAGTAGTAAAATATTTTGGGACAGATTTGTACAACTGTGCTTCATTTATTGTTTTGTTTCTTTTGATTTAAAACAAAAAATGAAGAAAAAAACCCAAAACGAAAGATAAAACGAAATAATAATAATAAAAAAAAAAAGTCAGGCCCCCCAAACCCTGGGCCTTCCCTTCAATCCACCCCACTCCTCCAAAGCTTTTTCCCATATTTCAGTTTCTCTGGTCGCTCCTGCCCTGCTGGAGGCACATTTAGATATCGCGCCGGCAGACTGAAGCTGCTGCCATTGTTCATTTCATTCATGCAGAATGGCACAGGCTAGACCCAGATCCAGACCAGGAGGAGGGGAGGGGAGGTTTGGAGGGAGAGGAGGGTTTTTTTTGTTTTTTTTTTTGTCAGTGGCAGCATTTTAAAAGAAAATGAACAAAGTAAAAAAAAAAAATAAGTTAGCTGACTAGAATTTAGGCAGCTAAGTTAGGGGCGTTCCGGGGGTTAACCGGGAGGACTTCAGTTAACCGGCAAGGTTATCCAGCTAACTCTGCCCCCAAACTAATTTACATGCTTTCGCACGCGAAAAGGGCCTTTTTGCGTGCGATAGAGGCTTATAGCATGCGATTTGGCCGCATCGTGTGCGAGACCCCTTTAGCCGGTTAAGTCTGGTTGGGTCAAAGAGCTGTATTAAAGTTAGCCAGCATAGTTTATTGGGCTAACTTTGCTATCAGGACAGTGTCTGAATGTGGCTCTCGCTTGTTAATGAACAAAAACTAAAGGGTAAACTATTTTGTTCATTAACTATTGTTAATGAACAAAAACTAAAGGTAAAAACTATTAGGGTAAACTAAACTTTACCCTAATAGCAGTGCATGCTATTAGGGTAAAGCAATTTATCATTCACTTGTATTTTATGGCAATACTATCTTTTGCTCATTTCATTTTTGGACCCGAGGAAGGGAGTGTCAACTCCCGAAAATTATTCAAGAAATGTACGGTTAGTCCAATAAAAAGGAATGCAAGAGACTAAGATGAATAAAAAATAAAAGGAGGGTGATACAGGTGGCCTCCCACAGAAGTCACACTGCTTTATTCATGTTTTACTTGGATAAATCAGAACCACCACAAGTTCATGACTGCAACAGGAACAAAAGCAGGACTGGATCAGGCCATCCTGAAAACCCGGGGCCAGCTGCTCGCCTTACCCAGCTAATCCTGGAGAGGCTGAGCCAGCCCTGGCTTTACTCCGTTGCATCTCTAGGAAAGGCAGGAGCAAGTTCCCAGATGCAACGCAGCAGAACCAGAAACGGGTTCGTCTGAGACAGGTGGCAAAAGCTTAGTCTGGATTCTGGAGGTTTGCTGCAAGGGTCGTCACTCACCGTTGGAAGCTGTGAAGTCGATGGCCACCGTAAAGTTGATCTGGGTCCTGAAAGAAACAAACAAAAAAAAAAAAAAGCAGCAGCGGCCACGTCATTCAGGCGCCGACAGACTGGTCCCTCCGGAGAGGGTTATCGTACAGATAGCTAGCTCTGTGTCCATACTTAAATGTCCCTCTTCCATCCTCCAAGTTCCAGAAACCCTCGTTCATTGTAACCCACCTCTTCTCTTAACTCTATTAGTAGCTTCCTAGCTATGATTAAGTTAAATGTTAATTTACCCTTGTTCGATGAGAACCGATGTGATGTGACAGGCGTCATGAATGTCGGCATAGAAAATAAATAAATAAATAAATAAATAAATACATACATACGGCAAGACCGAGCCAGTCCTGGTTTTCTACGCAAGATCCGGTTCCCATTTATCATGAAACGTGGAACTGCAAGTCCAGGAACGCACTGGGAGTAAAACCAGAACTGGCTCAGCTGCTCCCTACTGACATGGAGCCATATGGTCACAGGTGGGGGGCTGGGAGCCTGCAGAACCGCTTGCAGGAGCTGAGCCTTAGTTTTTATACTGGTAGTAGCTGTCAAAACAGATTTTTATTTTGCTCCTGTCAGATATTTGGGGGTGAATTTTAAGAGCATTGCTTATGCTATAAAAGCCCATACACGCGAGTATCTGGGCCACGTACGAGCAACGCATATTTTAAAAGCTGCTGATTAGGCACATACGTGCCGTGCCCGAGGGAATAAAGAAAGGGGGTGTGGGAAAAGGGGCGGGGGATGGGCATCGCTGGGGCAGGGCCAACAGTTACGCGCGTAAAGCCGTAGTTTTAAAAAACGCAGGCCGCGGCGCCACAAACCTTTCCTTCTGCTCCTATGAGGTGCAAGTCTTGGAAAATTTCTATTCATGCCTAAACGGACTGGGTGGGAAGGACTGGGCGGACTGGGCAAACTAGGAAAGGGCTTCATGCGTGCGTGCGTTTTAAAATCTGCTTATCTGCAGCTATTCTAAGGAAGACGGGTGGACGACGTTTGCTGGATTAATCACTTAAAATTAGGAGCACACATACGCGGGCGGTAGGTCTACCTCCGTAAACGCGCAAATAGGATTTAAAGTTCCGGCGTCCACGCGCTCGCGCACCCACATGCACCAGTTTCAAAGTGGCTCTCCCTGTCTTACGCCCCTGCTGTTCGGTTGTTTCCATCCTCGGAGACGCCACGGTGGAGACCACGTTCTGCTGGTGGGGGGTTCTCTTTGGTCAAACAGGACACTGGAGCGGAGGGGGCCAGGACAGATCTGGGGACCAGATCTGATGGCTGGGCCAGGGGAGAGGAGCGATGTATGAATTCAAGGCGCTTTCTGGGCGTAGAAGTAGTTTATGCATCAGGGAGGCAGAATCTGTACATCCACGTGGCCACGGTTTAGCCTCTTCCTGGGCATAAAATGCCCAGCTGGGAAAAGGATCGAACTGGACCCGAAATAATAATAATAATAGAAAAAAAAAATTGGCTCCCAAGTTTAGAAAAACGCACGCACACGAAAAAGATGCCCAGCTCTCTGCTCTTGTCACAACCTCAAACGCAGGTGGCCTGATGGATCTCTCAAGGCCACAGCTTTAAATGAGATCCAATTAACAATTTATGGGGCTATTAAAAATATATTAGAAACTATTAACATTATTTATTAATTTTATAAGCTGGATTAATTAGAATCAATATTTAATGTGGTTTTTATGGCTTGAAATTTCGGAGAACTGATTTGTTTTTTTTAATAACTTAACTGCCCTGGTGTCACAGTCCCCTTTCGGAGAGGCATGGATGGGATCGGGCCGAGGATGAGTTTCTGTTTTTTCGTGGAGTGCCTCCACCGTCTCGGGGGAGGGGGAGAGCCGTTTCCCCATGAATGTACCCTAGAAGCGGGCGTTAAAAATTCACCAGGCTTGCGGGGGCCTTTGGCTGATCGTGGTGCTGCGGCACAGAAGGCTCGGCACGGAGTCTCCTGCCCTGCCGGGTGCCTCCAGGATGCCGTGAGCTCGAGCTCCGGTGAGGGAGGGAAGGCGCCAGTGGTACCGGCTGCCCCGACCTGAGGATGACCTCTATTTCATTACATTGCTAAGCTGTTAAATAAAAAAACAAAGCTTTGGTAAATCTTGTATGTCCTTTTGAAAGAGCCTGAGTTTGCCCTTAACCCACAAGAAACTCTGTTGCTAGACCAGGGGTTTTGCTTCACTGGAATTGACGGAGGTTGGCCTGGAGCCAGTGGTACCAGGTTCGGAGCAGCAGCAGCAGCCTCCACCTTCCACTTCCTCTCAATAGGGAAAAAGATGCAATTTCACAAAAGGTACCAGGTCAGCACCCTGGCAAATATCACCCCAGCCTGGGGCAATAGTTTGTCTTTGACTATCTGGAAATGTGTTGGTACAGCAGAGCTCCTGTTTAGTAGAAATACAGATAAGGACCACCTGCCCAGCACTACCACTTGACCCAGATCAAACCTGATGGGCTGATCCAGTCCTGGTTTTACCTGCTCCCCCCCTCATCCCTCATTGCCTCTAGTGGGGGCTTGTAGCCCCTGCCTTTCCTAATTAAACTGGAGCAAATTTAGAACTGGATCTGCCTCTCAGGGTGAACTTGCATTAGAGCTACGTGCCCATGCAGTGCAAGTGGGCGAAACCAGAAGTAGACCGGCCTGTCGGAGGAAAAATGGAGCCAGCAGTAATGCCACAGCCAAGCGTTAAGGCAGGGTGGGAAGGAGCCTTGCTGCTATCTCGCCAGGCCCCAGCAGGAAATAGTACAGCAGCCCCCTTTATCAGCCATTACTCTGAGAAGCTAGCAAGGCTTGGAGAATTCCCATTGGGATGGATGAGTCTGACCTCTTTTGCAGGGCAGAATGGAAGTTTTGTCATCTTTAGGCCAAAAATAAATAAAAGGGTTTGTCCCACATGAAACTGGACAGCTGAGTTACCCTAGAATGTGCTTCCCAGCACCTGGGCCTCTCCTGAATGTTGAGCCCACATTATCTCTGCTGGCCCTAACAGCAGGTGATCTTCAATACCGGGCTTGACTCGGCACCTATATGCATAAGTCAGTGTGCCTAAAGATACAGAAGAGCCACGCAGTTTAAAAAATACCGCGTTATCACCAGTCCGCGTATGTTTCAGCACAAGCACGTTTTATCAGTGCAGGGATCCGCATCGTTTATACACCTATTATTAAAATAGTTGTAATGTGTGCATAATAACTCTATGCGCCGGGGTGCACATTGTAAAAAGTTAGCTGATGTATGTGTACTTCTCACTGATGAAAATATTTACGTCTGCACATACTTCCAAGTACTGGTTCTCCGAAACCCTTACCCATTGATCCACACCCTCCACACCCCTTGCTCCAGACCCTCCACTCAAAAAAAAAACAAACCTGCCGATAAAAGTGAGATTTAAAGCAGGCCCGCATATTTGATGATGTATGTGGGTACTCCATGTTTGATGATGTGTACACATAATTCCGAAACCCACCAAGGAACACCCTCTAAATGCCCCTCTGTACACAAAACCGTTTCTGCACAGACTCCCATCCTGAAAATTCACTATTTATGCTCGTATATGCCAATTTTTACATGCACACAACCCCACAGACGTTTTGGAAAATTCACCCCATTGTGGACCTGTTCTAAAGTGAGAGAACAGCCTTTGAATGGGAACCAAACTGGGATAGACCTCAGGTTCATCTGGCCCAGTATCCAATCTCCAACCCCCCCCCCAGGAAGGAATAAAGTTCTATCCTATCTCTTAGAAGTCTTTTATCCAAGCTGAATAATCCTGGCTTTTGAGTTTCTAAAGTTGTTTCACAATCCTAATCCTCCTTGTTGCTCTTCTCTGCACCTGCTCTAGGTGTGAGATTATAAAACAGGGTAACCAGAACTTCACATGTTATTTAAGATGTGGGGACCCCGTGGATTTGGGCGATGGCAGGTTGGCTGCCCGAGCCCTCTCTGCCCTGTAGAATGCCATGCACAAAGCTTCAGCGTGTGCCAGCTACCAGCGATTCGCACCACGGTGCTTGCGGAGGGGACACGGCACCTGTATCACCCATGCATTAGCACTGGGCTGCAGTCTGGCCCCCAACAGCCTACAGAGAGGGTGCTGGATGCATAGCACAGCCTCCCCCCATAGAGGTGGTGCAGGCAGACAGGAAGAGTCTCTGAAGTGGAGAAAGCAGGGGATAAACACTGAGGGAGTGGTAGGGATTATGGACAGGCAGATAAGATAAACTGTCTGATCTTTTTCTGTCAGGATGTTTCTATAATTTCTTTTCTATGTTGTTTATGGACAGGCAGATAAGATAAACCGTCTGATCTTTTTCTGTCAGGATGTTTCTATAATTTCTTTTCTATGTTGTTTTCGTGATAAGTATCTGATAGCTTTGGTACACAAAGGAGTAAACTTTCCTGCAGTCAAATACTAAAGCTCCTAACTATTTCTTCCTTTTCGGTTTGAACTGTGTTTGTTATCCTGTTATGAATTCATTTCTTTTTTTTACAGATGTTGCAACCCATTGGTATTTAGTGAGGAGCCTGGAGCTTGACTTGTGATAGAAAGAATTACAAATCAAGGGCACTCCTGTTAGGTATTCCGGGGCAGCTTTTCTCTCACCCTCGGGGGTTGTTCCTAATAGGAACTGGACATTCACTTGCTCCGTCACCAGCCACGGTTGCCTCTAATGAAGCCGAGGCTTTCAGTAAATCACAGAGAGCCTCTAATGACGAGAAGGCCCCCTCCTGCCCAGCCTCATTAATGCCACATGTGCTGCATTGTAAGAACTTTGGCTCCTCGGGGCAGGACGGGGGGAGCAGGTCATCCATTATGGCAGCGACTGGGAACAAGACCGGTCATTAGTGAGACCGCTACATCCATCCTGGAACCAATATTGCTTCTGCTGAGGTTAGAAGGGAGATTTATTGACCTGAAAAGCGAGTGTTAGGCCAAGCAGGCAGCTCCTGGGGCCAATATAACAAGTGTTTAAATAAGATTCGTGTTTGCTTCCATTGGGGTAGCTCATTCATCTCAACTCCAAACTGCACAATCCCAGAATTTTGTTAGACTGAACAGGAATGGCTCAGGCTCCTACCACGTGAAATCTCTTGGGCGCGCTCTCACCGTGGCTCAGGGTTTCTCTCTCATTCTTTCCCCTTTATGGTTGCCACCTGACCCAAGTTCACCCTGAGAGGCAGATCCAGTTCTAAATGTACTCCAATTTGATTAGGAAAGGCAGGGACTACAAGTTCCCTAGAGGCTATGGGGGGAATGAGGGGGATCATTCTTCATATTTGCTGTTCTGAAAGCAAAGGGGAACCAAGTAACTATTCTGAAAAGAACTAAGGGAGCAACCTCAGTTTGGGTCTCGAATAGCCGGCATCCTGCTGGTCTGCTGAGCTGGAAGTTCAGTCCCTGATACCTTTTGATTCCAGAGGAATCTGTCAGGGGGAAGAACTGGTAAGCAATGACCACCAGCCTGCAATGACTGATAAAGCTGCAACTGTTAAGTCTCAGTGAGCTCCAGCAGCCCTCACACAGACACAAGTGAAGTGTTCCCTTAATGCATTGGGATGGGAGGAATCCTGTTTGTCAAGACCAAAAAACAAATCTTCTCTGCCACGGAGGCTTATATCAGTGGCCCAGCCGGATGAGGAAAAGCTTTCGCAAGTGACACTTTTGCAACTGTACGCTCCAATTCGCCCATCTTCAGGAAATGAGATGTCTCAGGGCCTGCATGCTTCTGAGTTACTTAAAACTAATTCAAAACAAGACAGCGGGAAGCACACAGAAAACTAAATCAATCTGACACCACTAAATGGAAAGTGAAATCAAACCCTATTCAGATTTAGTTTTAATCTGCATACTAAATGCAGAAATTAGATCTCAATCACGGCGCACAAGTGCTTAAAAAAAAATGAATTCAGCTGATTTACTGAAATGCATCAGATCTCGGGGCTCAGGACTGGAGCAGTGAGAGGTGCTGCAGGGAAGCACCAAAAGGCACTGGCAGAGAACCGTGTGCATTAGTGGAGCTGGGTCTGGGTCAGGCAAAGACTGTGGCAGGTTTGGAGAAGCGGGGAAGATGAGGAGTCCTAGAATGTGAGGGTAGGGTCACTTGTCCCATTGCTGCTCCTCTGTTGAATAACTCTGATGACATGTGTAGGAGGAAAAGGCTCGGTGTGTTCCCTGCTCTGTTTATCAAAGCTTGCAAGTATGATTTCTTTGGTTTATTGTGGGACCTTGTGGTTGGACATGGGAGGGGCTCCTAGGGATGAATTAAGAAAGGGCTCTTGCATGCTCAGCTACGCAGGGAGGTGGAGTACAATTGAAGGAAGACGAGAAGAAGTGTCTTGGATAAGGAGGGATATTTTCCAGGCACTCATGCCCTATGGCTGGCAGCTGGGATAGATTCTTGGCAGTGTGGATGGGTCAGATGAGCATTTCCTGCCAACATCTACTGCGTTGCTATGGTTTCTACCTCCCTTGCCTTCTGCACTTTGGACAGATGAGTAGCAGTAAGTAGGTTTCTGTTCTGTAATTAGTGACACTTCTCAGTGATAAGCTACTGCTATCCCCCAAACTCCCATTCTGTTTAATAGTCATTAAAATTTAGCTTTACATTATTAATGTACTAGTATAGTCCATTTTCGCAAAGGCGTTTGTACTGTGTGAGCTGGGCTAAATGTCATTAATTATATGACGACAAAGGGGTCGTTCTCTAGAGCATTCACTGGAGGAATACACACTTGCAGGTACGGGACCACAAGGTAACACAAACAGGGAACAGGCTGTAGTTAGAATACATTTGAAACTTTTGAGCAGCAGTAATGATCCCCAAGGATTCAGCCCTGCCAAGACAGGCACCACATTGCAACACTACCTCCTATAGCTTTTTTCCATTCAAAGTTTGGATTCTCAATTCATTTTATAGGCTGACATCTTCAGAGATCAGAGCCCATATTAATAGGGGCTGCTTCCGCCCCCCAGGCTCAGCGGAGGAACAGCTCTGGCCATGCTCACCTCCATGCCATGGGAAAGGCTCACAGCTGAATCACTGCCATCTCTTCAGCCCTCACCTTTAAGGCAAATACTAAATCTTATTGATCAGAATAATGCTACCTTTTCCCATTTTCTTCATCTGCACTGTATTCACTAGGGATGTACATTCGTTTCACTAGGGATATATATTCGTTTCATTAGGGATATACAGTTGTTTTCTATATTTTTCTTTCCTCATGGGCAGGAGAAGTTCCTAGTTGCTCCTGCCGTGCCAATGGTATGCTTAGAAGTGGCGCTGGCAGACCGAGATCAGCACCATTTTTTATTTTTTCCAATCAAAATGGTACCAGTCTGGATCTGGGTCTGACTGGCATGATTTTGCATGGAATAAATTAGCTCCAGCACTGACTTTGCTCTGCCAGTCAAACAAAACAAAGAGACAAAGTCAATCCTGCATGCAAAATGCAAAATATTGCAAAAGGAATCTGCCAACTCAATCTTTCAACAGCCTTCACCAATCAATCAATATTTTTTATAAGTTTTTTAATTATATATATTTTATATATTTTTTTATATTTTATGTTCAAATATACATAAAATATATATAATTAAAAAACCTATAAAAATATTGATTGATTGGTGAAGGCTGTTGAAAGATTGAGTTGGCAGATTCCTTTTGTAATATTTTGCTCTGCCAGTACCATTTCTAAGCACATCGCTGGCAGGGTAGGAGTGGCTGTGGATTGCGCCCTTCCTTAAAGAAAGAAAAATATGGGAAGAGGGTTTGAGGGGATTGGGAGGGGAGGCCTGGAAGAGTAGGACAGAGCATGACACTTTCTTTGTTTTGTTTTGTTTTTTCTTTTTCTTTTTTCATTTTAAATAAATGAAAAGTAACAACAAAACAATCCCCCACACACAAAACATAAAAACCCCCCAAAAAATGAAAAAAGTGATCTGTGCACATTCTTACTTCTCACATTCCAGTGCATACTGGTGAGAGAGCGAGGGGTCATCTCCCTTCCTGGTTGGCCCGGGGGCTTTCTAATCTTCCTGTGGACAACCTTAGTCTTCCCTTCCCTCGCATCTGTCACGTGTTCTACCCCAGCATCAGGCTGCGGCATAGTTAGATACCATCCAGGTCACGCAGCTACTTGGCGAAGGAATCGGTTACTATGGCTGGCTGCTCTTCAGCTCGTTAACCACCTTTAATCAAGCTTTGCATGCACACTAAAGTCTCGGGTTATTTCACTGTGCGCCGATTTCCTTCTGCCAACAGTAAGGTCCGCTCACTTGAGCGAAGTGAGGGACCGTGCGATCTCAATCACAGGTCCAACCCTCTGGAACAAATTGCCACAAGAGTTACGGCTACAAAATAATTTGAAGAGATTCAGGAAAGATCTAAAAACGTGGCTTTTTAAACAGGCATTTGAGACGGTCACCTGAGGTATAATCCAGATCTTTTTATTCGATCCATTCTATTCTCTTGTCTGTTTTTATCTAATTTTAATGTTAATTTTAGTCTCTATTTATTAGCCTTTTATTGAACTATTGAAATTTATTTGTTTGGAAATTTTATGATGTACTTTTTATTTCTTTCATTGTTTTTGATTTTTAAAATGTATATTGTACACCGTAGAGATAGAACTTGCTTCTGTGCAACGGTATATAAAAACTGTATAAATAAAAAAAAAAAATAAATAAATATTGAGAATAAACTGAAATAAGAGAGTATTAACAGAGCAGCCGGCGGAGTGGCCAATGCCTTGCAGCAGCCCGATGCATTCACTGTGATGGAGGCTGATACTGACCAGAAATGCCCGCACCTGGTGGCAGCCTTGACTTCAGGAACACTTTTGTTCCTGCTCAGTCTAAGAATTCTTGCTCTCAGCGGATTACAATAGAAAAGCGTATATAAAGTACATTCCTATAAGATGGAAATAAACGTTCCACTGATCCCCTGGAAACAAAGTCCTAATGCAAATGGGTCGGCAGCCGCGGCTTTCCGTTAGAGCGCATCACCGTCACAATGCGCCTCGCTGCGTCGCATGGCGCCATGTCGAGTATTCTCTGCGTTGTCAATGCAGCATGCGAGCCTTGTGTAAATCGGCCCCTGTCTGGGTGTTAGCGGTGTAGTGTATACTTTCAATACCCTTTAACATTAACCCATTTATTCTTGCTGTACTCCTAATTACACAGCCCCCCCCTCCCTTCTGCACCCCATCCAGGGAGTGAAGGCCTTCAGGTCTCCCCTGAAGCGGGACTCCCATGCCGCAGCATTGCCCACGCGCTCCCAGGCCCAGCCTCGCGCCTTCCTTTGGTAGTGTTGAAATGAAGGGTTAATGAAGGGGGCAGAACAAGGGACCCACTTGTTTCCGAGGACTGATACAAATGCATCCTAAATGGGGCTTGTGAGTGTGTGTGTTGGGGGGGGAGACTATCCCAGTGTGGGACAGACTGGGATAGCCAGAGCCCAGGAAAGGTTGCTGGTTTCTTTCTGGGGTGGGGGTAATGACGCACTCTGTTGTGCAGAGTCCCCGAGGAAACATATCTTTCCATTACTGATGTGATAAAAACGCCAATGCACACTCTTGACTTGAATACAAGAGATGTGCTTGGAATAGGTTTGCTTTTTTTTTCTCTCGGAGTCCCTTTAAGGGCTGAGGAGACAGGTCAAACAGTCAATTGCTCGCTTAATGTCTCTCCCTGTCTGTTTCTGAAGCCTTGCTCCTCTGGAGACGGTCGTGTGCTGCCTTCCATATTAAGGCCTCAAAGCACCCGGGAAATGGCATTATGGTGCAGTCGACACTCAGAGGTGCCCTATTGCTCTTCTAAATTATGGGATGGGCTGTTTAAATGTGCCAGTGACTTCCAGCCATGGCGTGCTGGCATCCTGTGGCTTTCCAGCCCACCTCAGTAGCCAGAGCAGGACACAAATGATACTCATATTAAAGCTGTTTTTCTTTTTTTTTTTGTAACATTTCCAGGCCATACCTGGATTATTTTTGGTGGAACTACTGAACATTAAAGGGTCCCCCCAAGTGGCTGTGTGAAACGGAGACATGTTCGCTCAGTTGCAAATCAGTTGTATCCGGTTACTATAGAAGGGAATGACTTACAAAGGTCAAGCTGGGTTCTCTCTGCTCACTGATTACATGCTCAGCTTTTGTACAGTGAAGATAGACTATAGGGCATGGGATGTGTGCTATATGGAGCTGTGCACCATGGAAAGATCCCAGAAGCGATGGCTAACCATTAAGTAAACGGTGCTAGAGAAGGTGGAACACTGGATCTAAGGGACTTATCGCTCAACACTGGGTTCTTTAGCGGGCTGCAATACTTGTTATTGGACCAACAGAAAATCAATCACAGATCTTCTCCATGAGCTTGTCAGGCCAGGCAGGTTCTCTTCTTCAAGCTGCCACAGCTGGTAAAGCGACCAGCCTTCTCCAGTGTCAGCAGCGTTACTGGACCTCCGCACATGAAACGGCTGCAATCTGCGTTCCTCTTCTGCTGAGCTGGCAGGTTATTCTCGTTCATAAGGTGATCACTAGCCAGCTGTAGAAAAGACTGTGGCTCTCTTCTGGCTAATTCTAATTTAGTAAATGTCGGCAGATAAAGACCCAACTGGCCAGTGTTTGGGATCGCAGCTGCAAGGAATTTGTTTCCGCACTGCCCTATATGGGGGAGACCGCGCGGGGTGCGGGGATGATGATTGGAGATTGGACATAGCCAGTGGCCACCGCCTAACCGGAACCTTTTCAGAAAGTGATGGACCCAAGTCTTGCATCTGAAACCAAGTTCCGCCAAGGCATGCTCCATGCTGGCACCCCGATCTGGAGCATACGCTCAGCTACAAACCATAAATACGATAAACAAGAAATTAAGTAAATACAGGTGACCATACAGCCTGGGGAAAAAAAATTCCATGACAACTTACTGGGTCCCCTTATAACTTCACTCCCCTGGGCAGAAATCCCTACGTGCGGATATGAAGAAGGCAGACCGAGAACCCACCATTAACACAGGCTGCCACTTCTCTGCTGCTTCGTGACCAATTTGACAGCAGGTACATTGCATTGCAGGTACATTCATTTCCTGTTTTAAAAAAGAAAAAAATGTAACAGCGTGCACTGTGCGAGTTGGATGCACGGATGTCTTCCACCATCCCCCCCCCCCCCCTCCTCCTCACTATCCCTACAGGCTTTGCTCTGAAAGATCCGCGTTTTCGGCGAGTTTCTTCGCAGTTATAAAAAAAAAAAAAAAGTATTTAATATGAAAGAATGAACAAAGCAACACGAGTGCATGCTAATGTCATGTTTTTCCCTCCGCCTCCAAGCTGCGATGTCTTCGCCCTTTTGCACGATCACAGACCTATCAGAGCCTTCTCCTCCACCTCGACTATCTCCATCCTTCTGCTCATAACAAGTCTATTTGTACACTGATGGCTTCTTTCCAAGTGCTGTCCCTTGATCTCTTCCCACTTTAGAATAAGCTTTCCATACCTCCTGCTCCTTGCTGGGTTGCCCTCCCATCTTAGGCAAACCCCATCTTCTCTGCAGAGGGCAAGGAGGTTGTGGCATGGGACAGTGTGCTAACAACCACAAATACTACATAGTACCGTGCATAAAACCATGCTAAAGGATCTTTTTACCCACAATTTGCTAGCTTTTCTTTGAACTAATATGAACAGAGAAATTCAGTCTTATCTGTTTATTTCCTTTCCTTGAATCCTGCTACACCAGTCCAGACATATGGGTTATCTCCCCCTACTAGCAGGTGGAGTCAGAGGACACACCTTTTTCTGTGACATCATCACTGGTAGTTACCATGATACAACTCCAGCAAAAAACCAGTATTCTTGTCAAAGCCATGGAATCAAAACTAACAACAGATTCAAACTCTTAAATTGCATGTGCATAATTTGAAACACTAAATAAAGGATCCTCCAAAGAATTGATCCTTCCAAAGAGGAAGAAAAAAGAAAAGAGGAAGCGAAAAGTAAATCTTTGCTGCCTCAATCTCTGTAAATCACTGCTTCAGACTGTACAGATCCAACTTCCCAGGAGGGTCCTAGATTGGTGTTGCAGGATTCAAGGAAAAGAAATTAACAGGTAAGACTAAATTCCTCCTTCTTTTCATCCTGCTACACCAGTCCAGACATGTGGGAAATATCCAAGCCCAATTAATCTTGCAAAGGGGAAGTTAGGGCTGCCCTGAGAGCATCAGATTCAAAGGGGTTGCGGCTCACACCTGAGCACGATGCTGGGGTTCGGCCTAGACCCTAGCCTGATGCCAGGGCCTTGGTCAAAACCCAAGCGGAAAAAATTATGAATGGACTTACCTGATCCAATGTCCCGGAGGCTGGATCCTGACACCTGGACCTTGGAGCTCCTCTTCACGTGTCTTCTTTCTTCTTGAACGGATGCCCTCCGCTAGGAATGCACTGGAGTTAATTAACGCCAGTGCATCCTCCCCAGTGGAAGGCGCCATTTTGATGTACGTACCTCACTGACTTTTTAGTGCCCGTGGGAAAACGTATAGTATACGTGTATCTCATTATTAAAAAATACACACATACTCTCTGATTCCTGCGTGTACTGGAAAGTCGGCGAGGTAAGCACGTACCTGCCAAAACAGATGAAATGAATGTACATCCCTAGTTTTCAGTTCATTTCTGTTTAAACTTTGTGGTCACTTTATTTTGCATTTGGTGAGGGTCTGTCTGTGTTAATCATGTGGGACTCAGGTGAGATATTCTGCCGCCGCCATGTAGTTTTTCTGCAGGGATCCAAAGCAGTTTGGCTTGTTCTGTTTTCCTAACAGGAGGTGTATTGGTGTTTAGGGCCAGGGATAATATTTACAGTGTTGCCTTTTCATAGTTAGGGATTTTACTGTTTGAGGGCTGGCATATAGAGGTGTTTTAGTATGGGAGGTTTACAAATATTGTAATTGTAATTCAGTTTACTCTGGGCTTTCAGAGGGCAGAGCCGACACCCAACATGCATCACTACAGGCCTAATACCATAGGCGTTCCAGGTGTGTTTCTTGCAGGGTTGTGATACTTTGTGACTTTTTCTTTTATCTCAGAGACTAGGCTCTCAATGTCCATTCTCATCTAAAACTGATTATTATAAATGCAGGATTTTTAATTGCATGTGTTGAGAGCAAGGGACATGGGCACAAGACTGTAAAGTTTGCCTCGGGTGTCTAATGCCCTTGCACCAACCTTGAGAGAGTGATTCAGTATTCACAAATTAACTCAGATCAGCTGGAAAAAGCAAACCCCTACCCCTGCAGTGTGCTCACACAAACCTCCTTCACCAGGGCTGACCTCAAAGGTGGGAAGGGCCCAAGGTGAATCAGCTAGGGCAAGGCTCCCCCCTTTCTAAAACTGAAGGGCAGGAGATGTTCCCCCTCCTCAAGATTGAGATTGCATTCTCTCCCCTCCCCCCCTGCCCATCAAGCACTCTCCTGTTCCCCCAAGACCTTATCAAGCAATCTCTCCCCCAACCGCCAAAGACCCCATTAAGCCCCTTCCCATCCAGATTCCATCAAGCACACTCCCCACCTTCCAGGATCCAAGACCCCCAAGGACTCTCCCTTTCCCACTGCTTATGGATAGGAAACTCTTAGGATCGGTGGGAAAACTGACAACGCAGGAAGGGAATACAACCACAGCCAACACCCGAGGAAAGGCGGGAGGGCGGTGCGCACGTGACACCGCAGGAAGGGAATACAACCACAGCCAACACCCGAGGAAGGGCGGGAGGGCGGTGCGCACGTGACACCGCAGGAAGGGAATACAACCACAGCCAACACCCGAGGAAAGGCGGGAGGACGGTGCGCACGTGACACCGCAGGAAGGGAATACAACCACAGCCAACACCCGAGGAAAGGCGGGAGGGCGGTGCGCACGTGACAACGCAGGAAGGGAATACAACCACAGCCAACACCCGAGGAAAGGCGGGAGGGCGGTGCGCACGTGACAACGCAGGAAGGGAATACAACCACAACCACAGCCAACACCCGAGGAAAGGCGGGAGGGCGGTGCGCATGTGACAACGCAGGAAGGGAATACAACCACAGCCAACACCCGAGGATAGGCGGGAGGGCGGTGCGCATGTGACACCGCAGGAAGGGAATACAACCACAGCCAACACCCGAGGAAAGGCGGGAGGGCGGTGCGCATGTGACAAAAATGTTCTTTCATTTTGAATTTACAACATTTTTATCCTGTCTATATTTTTCCGTTTAGTTTAGCCCACGCTGTACTTTTACAACACATGTGGTTTACTAGTAGCGCGTGTTAATGACACAAAACCTTGTTCATTTTTTCTGTCGTTTTGGATGGGAAATGACACAAAACAAAACCTCTACTCTTGTTGATGTTTTTCAAGTCATTTTAAAATCACAGCACATGCCCAGAGCTGACTGTCTCATGGATGGGGGAAGGGGCAGATAGGTGCCCTTGCTGGGGCTGTAGAGACAGAGAGAATGCAGTCATGGGATGGGGGGGGGGGGGGGGGGGTCGGGCGGTGGTGCAGATTTATTTCTAACTTCAGCTTCTGAACAAAGAGCAGGTTCAAGGAAAGGAAAGGGGGAGGCTTTTCTTCCCTGCTTTCTCAAGCCTGTTGGTTCGTGCTGGCATTTGCTCTGCCGCACGGACTAATTACAGAAAAGCTATTTTGGGGGACAAGCAGCGCGCGCAGCCATCCCACGTCTTCTGTCCTTTGGCACTGCCGGCTGCGTCACGTGCTTTCTGCTTATTAGAGCAGAAGCCAGGCTGCTGCCTCCAGGCCCTCCCCTCGCTGCTTATTATGTCTGGAAGATTCAGGGCTGAATGCACCGGGTGCCCGGGAGAGGAGCACAAGAGGCCCCCCGCGCTGGCCGGTACCAGGTTACCTGCTGCCCCATTCAAGGGGTCCCTGGGGACTCCGGGCAGCTGCCTCACCTGCTCCCCCCTCCCCACGACTCACAGGGCTGGATCTGATACGGCGCAGAATACAGATTCTGGGCCAGCTGACGCTTTTTTTCCTGGTCATTTGATAACAACGATGCCAGAGAAATTTCTGCATGGATTTTTCTCCTGTCTTATATGTAAGGTTTGTGATTTCTGCGTCTCCCCTGCTTTTTTTTTTCTTTTCTCGCTGTGCTGTTAGAGTGGAGCAGAGAAAGACATGAGAGCACAGGCGTGAGACGTGAGAAATCCTATCTTTTATCACATAATTATTGCACCAGATGTGCTAAAGAATTTTTCCCATTTCCCATTCTGTGTCTAACAGAGACGTGCCCTGAACGTCAAACCAGAGCAAGAATTTCAAAGCCAAGAGGTAAAATGAAATATCCACACCGACCGTGATAATATTCCGGGGCACCATAGGCATACATGGTTCTGTATGAGGCAATTCACTTGGTAGGCAGGTCACAGAAACAGCTTAGAATCTAAGCTCAAACACAAAGCAGGTTAAGCTCAAGGTTGCAGAATGACTGATGGAGAGGAGAAGAGAACAGACTTCACTGCTCCACTGCCTATCCAGATCTACCTAAGGACTCTCTACATAGACCCTGTGATGCAGCGTCATCCCCCACATGTTGATGCATGCCCAATGGTGCATCACAGAACGAGTGATGGAGAGGAGAAGAGAATCAGCTTCACCGCTCCAACTGCCTATCCAGATCTACCCAAGGACTCTCTACATAGACCCTGTGATGCAGCGTCATCCCCCACACGTTGATGCATGCTCAATGGTGCATCACAGAACAAGTGATGGAGAGGAGAAGAGAACCAGCTTCACCGCTCCAACTGCCTATCCAGATCTACCTAAGGACTCTCTACACAGACCCTGTGACAGCGTCATCCCCCACACGTTGATGCATGCCCAATGGTGCATCACAGAATGAGTGATGGAGAGGAGAAGAGAACCAGCTTCACCGCTCCAACTGCCTATCCAGATCTACCTAAGGACTCTCTACACAGACCCTGTGATAGCATCATCCCCCACACGTTGATGCATGCCCAATGGTGCGACAGGTCTCTGGCCCAGCAGCACACTGAAGCGTGCAACGCGATGCATTGCCTGTGCCACCTGGAACCACCAAGCCGATGGATGTCAGGTGAGTGATGGCATGCCATGGGCCCTCCCATAAGTCTTCTTCTGGAGCTCTGGATTCCCAATGCATTCCCTGTGATGCAGCGTCATCCCCTGTTCCCTCAAAAAGTGAAGTGTTTTGCCTATCATTGTGCTCCTCTCACTGTGCTCAAAAAGTGAAGTGTTTTGCCTATCATTGTGCTCCTCTCACTGTGCTCAAAAAGTGAAGTGTTTTGCCTATCATTGTGCTCCTCTCACTGTGCTCAAAAAGTGAAGTGTTTTGCCTATCATTGTGCTCCTCTCACTGTGCTCAAAAAGTGAAGTGTTTTGCCTATCATTGTGCTCCTCTCACTGTGCTCAAAAAGTGAAGTGTTTTGCCTATCATTGTGCTCCTCTCACTGTGCTCAAAAAGTGAAGTGTTTTGCCTATCATTGTGCTCCTCTCACTGTGCTCAAAAAGTGAAGTGTTTTGCCTATCATTGTGCTCCTCTCACTGTGCTCAAAAAGTGAAGTGTTTTGCCTATCATTGTGCTCCTCTCACTGTGCTCAAAAGTGAAGTGTTTTGCCTATCATTGTGCTCCTCTCACTGTGCTCAAAAAGTGAAGTGTTTTGCCTATCATTGTGCTCCTCTCACTGTGCTCAAAAAGTGAAGTGTTTTGCCTATCATTGTGCTCCTCTCACTGTGCTCAAAAAGTGAAGTGTTTTGCCTATCATTGTGCTCCTCTCACTGTGCTCAAAAAGTGAAGTGTTTTGCCTATCATTGTGCTCCTCTCACTGTGCTCAAAATTGAAGTTTTTACCTATTATTGTGACTCTCTCCACCACCACAACTCAGCTGTACCAATCACCCAATTATCCCTCATTATCCTTTCTTTTTCTTGTTTCCTTCTTTCCTTTCTCACACCTCCTCCCAACACCCCATCCTACAAAATGCATCAGCACCAGATCTCCATCCTCAACTATAACAAACGCAGACCCATCATCCCCCTATACCCACGACACCACTCTCATATAAAAACTATTCTCCCCTCCATGATCGCCCCCCCTCTTACCCAAATTATTGGTCTTACTGCACTATCTCTTGTCCTTCTCAATGTCCAATCTCTAAACAAAAAGATACCCCTTCTCTGCAACCTACTCTCTGACCAAGACCCAGATATTTGTGCCTTAACAGAGACCTGGCTAAAGGATACCGACTCTGTCCTCCTTAATCAGCTTCCTTCCGAAACATATGATACATTCTCCATCCCCAGGCCAAAAAAGAAAGGAGGAGGTTTACTCTTAATCATAAAGAAAAAGTTCAACATGATTCTCCACTCTACTCCGCCCCCTCCGAAAATTGAAATAGGCCTTTTCAAATCCCCCTCTTTACAATTATGTCTCATATACGCCCCCCCAGGCACCCTACATAACAACCCCTCAACCCTTATAGAATACATTGCAACGAATATCTCCATTGACATTCCAGCCATCATACTTGGAGATTTCAACTTGCATGTTGATAGCTCCCCTCGCACCCCTTCCTGTGACGCTTTTCTTGATTCACTAAATGCTTTAGGATATAAGCAATCTATCCATTTTCCTACCCACAAGGCGGGCCATACCCTCGACCTTCTATTCACCAATGCCCTCATACAAACTGATCACCCTTCCCACACACCCATCCCCTGGTCAGATCATCACCTCATTGAAACCTCTCTTTCCATTAAGACACCCACCTGCCATGACAACACTAACATAACCATTCACTACAGAAAAAATTGCACAAGAGACGACCTTACATCGGCTCTCGCCAACAAACTTGACCACCTAGAGCTCACCAATGCAGACACAGCGCTTACCTCATGGTTTGACATCACCAATAGTATAGCCAACACCACCTGTCCCCTACAATCCAAAAGTGTCTGCCCACAAAACAACAAGAGTAAGAAACCATGGTATTCCCAAGAGTTAAAAAATCTCAAACAACTCCTTCGGAAATCTGAAAAGATCTGGCGCAAGGATCCCTCACAAACGCACCTGGCACAATTTAAATCCTCCCTAAATCTCTATAGTGACAAACTTAACAAGACAAAGCGAGACTTCTATGCCAACAAAATTCATCAATTCCAATACAACCCTAAAGTATTATACGATTACGTGAATTCTCTCACTAAAACAGCTACCCCTCACATCCCTGATGTAGTAGCCAAATCCAAATGTGAAGAACTTGCCACATTCTTCCAAACCAAAGTCGACAATTTGCTATCCAAGTTCTCCTCCTCTGCCAATCCTACCAACCACTTCGAACCTAACATCAATCAAACAAAAACCAGCAATTACACCAATGCCCTCTCCTCCCTAGACTGCACTTCAACATTAGAAATAGAAACCTTTATCAAGAAAGCCAAACCTTCCACCCACCCATCTGATACCATACCCACTAAACATCTTCTTACAATACCCAACATCATTGCCAAACCTTTAACAAAAATCATCAACCTATCCATTAGCTCTGGACAGGTGCCGCTCTCCCTGAAGCAGGCAATAGTCAAACCTATTCTAAAGAAGCCCAAACTTGACCCTTCTGATCCAGCTAATTATCGCCCCCATATCCAATCTTCCATTCATCTCTAAACTACTTGAAAAAACTGTCAACAAGCAACTCACAGAATACCTAGAAGAAAATCATATCCTGGCCTCCGCACAATACGGTTTTCGAAAATCTCATAGCACTGAAACTCTTTTACTTTCCCTGACAGACCACATTATCAAAGGATTTGAGAAAGGGCAATCATACATTCTTGCCTTCCTTGACATCTCCTCCGCATTCGACACCGTTAGCCATCCCATTCTCCTACAGCGGCTAACTGAAATCGGTATTACAGGTGTTGCCCACAATTGGTTCAACTCCTACCTTAGTAATAGAGATTACAAAATCCAGCTAGGAAATCACGTATCCAAGGCCATCCCCCTCAACCGAGGTGTCCCTCAGGGATCCTCCCTATCCTCAACCCTATTCAATATTTACATTCTGCCCCTCTGTCACTTCCTCTCCAGTCTAAACCTCCCTCATTACATATATGCTGATGATGTTCAGCTGCTTATACCCATCACTGACTCCCTAGCAAAAACCATGGACTTCTGGAATGAAACCCTCCAGTCCATTAACAATCTCCTTTCCTCCATCCACCTTGCTCTTAATACCAATAAAACTGAAATTATGCTCATCTCACCCCAAAGCCAACCGATCCTCCCCCCTTTTCCTCAGTTCCAATTTACTCAACAAGTCCGTGATCTGGGTATCATTCTTGATGGTCACGTCACACTAAAGAAATTCATAAATAACATTCTAAAAGACGGCTTCTTTAAACTCCACACACTAAAAAAACTCAAACCCTTATTACATCCCCCCGATTTCCGTACAGTTCTCCAAACCACAATCTTCGAAAAAAAACCGACTACTGCAATTCCCTACTCCTCGGCCTACCTAATAATGCCATCCATCCCATTCAAATCTTACAAAACACCACAGCCCGGATCTTGACCAATTTACGTAGACATGACCATATTACACCTGTTCTAAAAGACCTACATTGGCTTCCAATTGCCTCCCGCATACAATATAAGGCTCTCTCTCTCATCCACAAAGCCCTATACAATCCCGAAATGAACTGGTTCAATGAATCCTTCCGTTTACACCAGTCTAATAAGCCCACCAGACTAGCACATCTAGCAACCATGCCTATCCCCTCTCCTAAACTCTATAAACTCACTTCCACAAGAGCCCGTGCACTATCGATAGCCGGGCCGACCCTCTGGAACAAAATGCCTGTTGAACTACGGCAAGAAGAATGCCTCAAATCTTTCAAGCGGAAGCTCAAGACCTGGCTCTTTGCAAAAGCATACACTTAATTTTTCACTATACCTCACCACTGTTCCCACTCTCCACACTCCTCCCCTGTTTCCCTTTCTTCCGCCCCACTCTCCCCTCCCTTTTCTCCCCCACCTTCTTTTCTTTCTCTCTGCCCCCCTCTTTCCTTGCTCTCCTCCCTTCTCTTCCCCATCTTATCTCCTAGCCTGATTAAAATTAACCTCATAGTTTTCTTTCTTTTGTACATATGTATATAATTGCAATTCTTGTATATAATTTTATTGCAAAACTTCCCATATTATTGTTCCCCCCTCTCGTTAATGCCTTGTTATCATGTTTTTTACTGTTCAATGTAAAGCGCCATGCCGTGCGTTTGTTTTTTGCGTTACAATGTGAACCGATATGATATCCTGGATGAATGTCGGTATATAAAAATTTTAAATAAATAAATAAATAAATAAATAAATAAATAAATTTCTTTTCACTAATAGAACGGGATTGTAACAAATTCAGGCATCCAGAGTATTTGGTATGGGTGTCTCGTGGGGTAGGTAGAAAGTCACTTTAAGGGAGGAGGTTGTAGAATCATCCTACCTTGGGGTTGTCCCGTTGCTGCAGACAGGAGGTCTAAACCAGAGCTGGGTTTTTTAGAAGGGTCTGAAACAGTTTCATCTAGAGATGTGCGGTCATTTGAAATGACTTTTTCTATGCCTTTTTTTTTTTTTTTTTTTTTTTTAAACAAAAATGACAGAATCCCCCCCACTCTTCTATTTCTTGTCAGTTTTTAATATTTTTATTTTTCAGATTTATCACTAAAAGTGTTCATGGTGCGAAACTACCGGACAATAAAGACAAGACAACACAATAAAGTCCATCAAATAGCTATCTCATTTACAACCTGAAACTAAAATGTTTTAGTGAGTGCCATTTGCAAAGAATACATACGAAAAACAAAATGAATTAAGTGAAAAATAAGAAAAACAAAATGAAAGGGAACTAAGCAGGAAACCTTTTTTTTTTTGCACGTGCACTCCTAGTGTTGCCTTCTCCACCAGACGTGGACAAGCCCTGTAAGTTCTTTCAGAGCTCTCGTCCGCCTTTAATATGGTGGACCACTCAAGTTTGGTTCAGCGCTGCTCTGCCAAGGGATTGCAGGGGAAGGTGGTAGAATGGATCTCATCTTTTCTGAATGGAAAGCCTCCAATGGTGAGAGATAAATGGTTCCAGGACTTCTCCCAGCCTTTAGGAAGCTTGATCTGCTCTCTGTGTGCTGATCCCACTGGGAAAAGACTGGAAGGGGCTTTACAGGAGCTGAACCATAGAGATCACTCCAGCTTGACTTACTCAGAGTAAATTAGTGCTAAACCATTCTGAGATTCTCCAATTGGGAGTCCGAAATCCCAGGGAGCCACCGATAGTTATTAAAGTCAGGATCAAGCATCAAGTTTGGAGAAGGCGAAAGGTCTGGGTGTGATTCGGGAATCCAAACACAATGGTTTTATTTATTTATTTCATTCAAATTTTTATATACCGGCATTCGAGACAGCAGTCACATCGTGCTGGTTCACATAAAACAGGGGTGCATAGTAAACATAACTATAACAATGGTGCTGAAAAGGCAGTTACATATAACAGGGTGATAAGAACTTGGCTGAGAAGGAAGGGAAAGGACAGGATTAATTCACACAGGTAAACGATAGAAGATATGGTTAATCAAGATATGGTTAATCAAGGTGTGGTTGGAGATTAGTTGACCATGTTGGTGTCCGGGAAAGCTTGTATGAATATCCAGGTCTTTAGACTTTTTTTGAAGGTTGAGATGCATGGTTCTGTTCTGAGATTTGAGGGGATGGAGTTCCATAACGGTGGAATGGCTGTAGAGAAAGCCCGATCTCTTAGTGTGCAGTGTCTGGTAGATTTGGACGGTGGTACCTGTAGTGATCCTTTGTATGCATCTCTTGTCGGTCTTGACGAATTGTGTAGTCGGAGAGGGATCTGTATGTCAATGGGAGCCAGTTGGTGGATGATTTTGTATGTGGTAAGAATGGCCTTGTATATTATTCTAAAGTGTATAGGTAGCCAATGGAGGCTCTTTAGAATGGGGGTTATGTGGTCCCTTCTCCTGGTATTTGTCAGAATTCGTGCAGCTGCATTTTGCACCATCTGAAGCGGTTTGGTGTATGAAGCGGGAAGGCCGAGTAGGATGGTGTTACAATAGTCTAATTTTGAAAAGATGATTGCTTGTAGAATAGTTCTGAAATCTTGGGCATGGAAAAGAGGTCTAATTCTTTTCAGCACTTGTAGTTGGTAGAAACAGTCTTTGGTGGTTTTGTTAATGGTGGCTTTGAAATTCAGGCGATTATCAATTAGGACTCCTAGGTCTCTCACTTGTGTGATTGTTGGCGTGGCTTGTTGTGCAGAGGTGATGGTGCTATTTTCTGAGGCGATGAGCAGGAGTTCAGTTTTGCCGGAATTTAATATCAGGTTTAGGTTGGTGAGGAGGAGTTTAATTTTTTGAAGGCATGTGTCCCAGTAAGCCAGAGTTTTTGCGAAGGAATCCTTAATGGGTATCAGGACCTGTATATCGTCCGCGTAAAGGAAGTGTTTGAGGTTGAGGTCGGTGAGAAGTTGGCATAACGGTATAAGGTAAATGTTAAATAAAGTAGGAGACAGGGAGGACCCCTGTGGGACTCCTACTGACGACGGGTGTTGAGAGGATTCTTTGTTCTGTATCTTGACCTTGTATCCTCTATTGCTGAGAAATGATATGAACCAAGATAGTGCTGTGCCTGAGATACCTATGGAGGTTAACTGGTTAATGAGTAAGGAATGATTGACGGTGTCAAAGGCTGAAGAAAGGTCCAGTAGGATCAGTAAGAAGGCTTGACCTTTATCGAGGCCCAGGATGAGGTGATCTGTTAAGGAAATGAGGAGGGACTCTGTGCTTAGTGTTTTGCGGAAACCGTATTGTGATGGGTATAGGAGGTTATTTTCTTCAATGTAGTTTGAGAGTCGGGTGTTCACCAATTTCTCCATAATCTTAGCTATGAAGGGGAGGTTGGCGATCGGTCGGTAGTTGTTTGGGTCATTAGGATCTAGATTAGGTTTCTTGAGTAATGGTTTGAGAGAGGCCAATTTTAGGTCATCTGGGTAAGATCCTTGTGTTATAGAGCAATTTATGATGTCTGACAGGGATTTGGAGATGGAGTCAGGAATTGATAGAAGTAATTTCGAGGTTGCGAGGTCAAATCAGGCGATATTTTGGAACCCGAGACTGGTAAGGAAACTTCAGCCCTTTTTTTTTTTTTGGATCCGATGGCTTTGAAGAAGATGGTTTATTCTCTCTATCAGGCCGATGCAATATCGACGTGCGTAAAACGGGCGCTCAGGCTCTCCTAACACGCGCTGATCCACCTCTCCCGGGTGCCTGATTTAATATTAAAATTAGCTGTCGTGGTAAAAAGGAGGTGCTGGGGGGGGAAATTGTGCATCCCTAGCGCTGCCTTGGCATCGGGCGCCCGGGAGAGGTGGCTGTCAGTGTGGGTTAGGAAACGCTCGCTCAATACGAGCGTCCGTTTTCTCTCGCTGCCAGCACAATATACACAGCCTGGACTTGTGGGGGTGCAGTGGGCGCCCTGAAATTTTTTTTTTTAAGCACATTTTTTTTTCACGTGATTCCGTTTTCTGTGGTTCCTCCTGCTTAGTATCACAACGATGCTAGCAGGAGAGATCATAGAAAGCAGGAATTTTGGGTGTTTTGCAATGAGCCCTTCGGCACGGCAGACCTCTCCTCCAGCCTCGGGCTGTGTAAAATTTGCCACATGGCAAGGGCGCATTGGCCGCGCGGTAAATTCTTTGCATCACAGGGATTAGCTAATAGCTATTAGCTACGCGCTTGACTGGACGCACGTTTTGGAGGCGCTAATCCCTGTTTTGCATGGGGGGGTTATGGACGTGCGCCCAAAACACGCGTTCAATTGAAAGTCTGACCAATGATTACTTAGAAGGCTATGAAGGCATCTTTATGCTCGTAGACTCTATTATGAGGTCTTTTTAAACTTTAATTTCTGAGGTAATGCTCATGGGTTAACAAATTGCATTATTACTATATAACCAGAGGTCCACAATTTGGTTGAGTATTGTAACGGTGACAACAAACCAGCAAAACTGAGTATTCAGCTGAAAGCCTTGGAAGGATGAACTTGTTCTGGTCCAAAACTTAAAGTCAATTTATTACAAAAGACAGGGCAACCCCCCAAAGACAGCCCACTATGTTTTCTCCATGCAAAGCCTAAATTAATCACAGATATTCTTGACATATAAAAGGTGGGAACATCTGAGGTAGCTGTGTCAGCGTAGCTCGATAACTGACATCAGATGAATTACTGTATTCCTCCGCTCTCGGGAAGTGGTTGTGCAGACCTCAGCACAGATGAGAAGAATGAAGCTTCACACGCTGCTTAGTGAAGCCAACCAAAGTTTTAGATCAAGATCTTATGAGTTGGATAGATAGTGACCAGTTATCCAGAAGATTTCTCTCTCACACTCTCTCACACACACGTACTCCAATTTTCTCCTTCTGAGCAGAGGAGTTATGACAAAGGGATTCAACCAATCAATTCGTAAAGAGTTAGATGTCAACCATTGTCTAGGAGTTGCATCACACCCATTAAGCAAGCAACAATTCTGGAAGCAGTATGGAAAGCTTCCTGATAAGAGCTGGATGACAATGAGGAAGGAGAGGGGCTGGGTATGATGGCCTCCTGATGAAAGACAGCCCTGTGGAACGGAATCCATACAGGGTGGCTCTATGATGCCGAGTAGTAAGAGGACGGTCTGGGCACGATGGCCTCCTGATGAGAACCCGAAGGGGGATCAGTGGCAGAGAGATAAGACCGAGCCTTCTGGCTCTCATGCTGATGGCACATTATGTGGAGGGGACTAGCAACAAAAACGAATGCAGGATGAGACCATAATGAATGAAACAAAGGATTCAGAGCGCTGTTTACGGAATACATTTCCCTTTTGAACAAAGTATTGTGCTTGCCATGCTGTCCACTTCAGTATGCAGAAATAAGGGTCAACAAAGAGGATGTAGGTGGGACTTACTCAATACATCCGTGATGAGCTTTCTTTCCAGAACAATGCTCCCTTTGCCTGATGAAAGGCGCATGGCTGGCAGGAGCTCCTCGCGACGTATTGAATTAATCCAATGAAAAGGTCTCACCTACAACCTTATTTCTGCTTTTTAAACAATAAATTGTGAGGTTTTTGGTTTTTTTTACCTACCCTCCCTTGATATAATCCAGGAACGTGTACTCCGACTCCACGGTGAAAGAGAGCAGCGTTACCTGGGGAGCAGGAGAGAGGGAGTTACCACCCTACATTTTGTCCAGCCACAGGTGATGACATGAAAACAGTGGCCAAAAGAGGAGGAGACCTGGCCATATGTACCCTGCAGCGATCGTACCTTCCTTTGATCTAACTTTGCAAAATTCTCCTCTGTTCACCAGAAACTGAAACAGCACAGCTGGGGGGGCACAAGCGTTCCACTATTACCACTGGCCGAGCAGCACGATTAACCGCCCTGAGCCCACAATATTTTCATTCTAGATTGCAAGTCGCATAGATCAAATTCTAAGGCTGCCTGCTAGCAGCAGTTTAGTCACTTGTTATATAATAAACGTGAGAAATACTATAAGCCAGATAGGGTTGGATGGCTCGGTGAACTGTTGCAGGGGAAAAAAACAAACCTATTCTTATCTCCAAAATCACCATCACAGCCGGCGCCCTGGTGGACATTAGCAAAATCATTCTGCATTTTCATAGTGCTGCAACAACCAGGTCATACTGTGCCAAACACATGGTTAAAAGAAAATGCTTGCACACAAAAAGACATCAAAGGTCGGTAATTGTCCAGAGTATAAAATTAACAATTACAGTTATTCAATTTTAGTGAAGTCTCCAAAAAAATAACTGGTCAGAGGTAAAAGACCAGAGGGCAAGGCCCCCATTGCCTGAGAAAAATTCCAGGGAGATGGGATGCTGGTTTAAATTGCCCTCTTATAGGCAGGAGACACATTGGAAGGACACTGTATTGGAGAGGACGTACAAAGTGGCTTGTCTGTAGCACACACGCATTTTGTTGCGATGAGTAGAGGATTTTGGTCTTCTGTGCTGGTCACCTGATGCCTCTCGTAAGCATCAAATTCACTATACCAAAAAAAAAAAAAAAAGGTCACTTACCGTCCCCGAATGAACATATTTCTTTTTCTTCATCTTCTTTCTTGGATTTATTACCTAAAAGGAAAGAAGAAGAAATGGAGATGTTTGGAACCCAGAACCTACTGCAAGTGATGTAAACGGAGGAGGATGGGTAAGCATCAAGCTTCTCTCAGTCCTGGTGATCAACAAGTCTCCACAGTGCCTTTCATGCAAGTCACATCCCGGTATGCTTGTTGGCCCACAAGGAGCAGCAGCAGTCAAGGCTGAAGCTCATGCAAAGGAAAGACAAATTAAAGGAATCGGGGAGGCAGCGTGAACTTCCTGAAGATCCATCAGTTAGTAAAACTGTTAGGGTTGAATTGTTACACGTTTTGTAGACTTGCCTGTATCCCTCAGGTTCAGCCATCTGGTGGTTTATTAAAACCAGAGTGACTGCTTGATATATTACATCACTCTGCAGCCGGTTCATTATTATATAATTTTTCAGATAAGGATCCAGACCACTCCGAAATGTAAACGAAAGTTGCTAGCAAATTAACAGTTGAGTAAACAGACTTTGAAAAAAAGTCCATAACTTGTGATGACAAGGCCTCACTCCTATAATTCTGGCTACATCCATGAGCCCTCTTTTTGGTCAAACCACAATATGACCACATCCCCTCCTCTCTCTGCATCTTGACCTGGATTATAGTTTCCATTTGTAAATATGAATGCCATCAGTTCTCTTTATGCAAGAAGAGATCAGCCCTTCATCCCACAGAACCAAATGGCACTCTCATGTCTTTGGATGGGGCCACTGTAATTAGAACTAAGTCTCTCCTTCGTTAGTAATCATCAAAGTATGGTTTTGATAAGGTCGTGATGACGCCCATCAACAGGGCCATTCCTAATTGATTCAATTGTGTTTAGGAAGATTTGCTGCCTCTGGGCAAAGGAAGCCGATTACCCACAAAATGTGTCACACTATGGTCAAGAGACATCCAAATACTGCGTGAAATAGAATACTGGGAGAGAAACTTTTACAAAATTACTTTACAAATCCCTTGGTTTAATGAGGTGCTATAGGCTGGAATCCCTGCACCTATGACAATATATTTATTCTGGGCTCAAAACAACCAAAATCTATTTTGGTCCCAGATGGGAAACTAGCCTGAAATATTTGGGTTTTGCCAAATAGCAGCTGTTGTAAAAGCTAATATTTATCAAAAATGTTTGGAACATTCTGAAAAAAATATAATTTGGAGCACAGAGGAGACAGAATCACCATTGGCCTTTCACTAACGCACTCCCACACTTGCTCTCAAAGACCGATACGCCCACATGTTTGCCTCTCGGAGCCTTGAGACCCACGTACACAGTATCTACCCTCCTGCTCCAGGCTGGAATAAGAGCAGGGCAGGGCACTGACTACCATGTGGCTCCTGTAACTTCCCGTAAGAGCAATTTTGATATTTTGAAATCTTTTTATGCTTTGAGGAAAAAATATCGGATAATTAATCCTCTCCTTTTATTCACTCACACACAAAAACACTTCAAATTAAAACCCTTCCCCTATGAGGGCACCAGGTCAGGTTTGGGAAGCCCTGGGCTGAGGTTTCCCCCCCTGAGGAGAAATACTTTTAAAGGGGTTAGTGATGTTTTCCCCTCAATGGATTGTGGTGCTAAGCTTTAAGAATCACTTTGGACTACCTAGCACATATATTACCCTCCACATCAGGCATAGCATTGCTCTGATCTTCGCCTATCCCTAGATATCCTCCCTCAGTCCCCGTCACCCAGCATGCAAACCATTTTACACATACAATACCTCTCAGCTGCTCAGTCCCACAGAGCCCCAGGACTGGGAGGATATTAAGGGACGCACACAGTACAGGCATAATGACCATCTGCAGGCGCTTCTATCCCTTCTATCTCACAGACAGACGCAGGACTGTCTTTTTTTTTTTAATGTATCAGGGTTGGCAGCTGTTGACAGCAAAGCAACTTTGCACCCAGGGGAAAAAAAAAAAAGCAAAAACTGTTTCTAAATCCTGGATCCAAAGGTGTTAATCTGAGCTGGAAAAAGGGAGAGGGGGTTTGATTTGAAGTGTTCTGTTTTTTAATGCCTTGGCTACGACCTTCGTGCCTGCACTTCTTAAACAAGTGGAAATGAGCAGACGTAATCCCGGAGAATGTTAAGTGCAGGATGATTGCTGGGATCAGGGCTTGGTAAGGATCATCAACATTTCCTGAGGGAGCTGCGAGCCCCCCCCCCCCCCCCCCCCCCCGGCAGTGCTCTGCACTCTTCCAACAGAAGTGAGCTGGGAAGAAGGGGCAAAACGATTACCAACCCAACTGCTCTCCCAACCTATTTGTCACATTCAGTTCTGGTGCACTTATCAGGACTTTCCCGTGCAATTAAAGCCATGCACACAAAACCCATTAAAAATCCGCTTTCAAAATGGCCAGGAGCTGCCCCGTTGCTCTATAGTGTATGACTTGGGTGAGCCTCAACTTCCCCCTATGGTGCAGTGTTTCAGACACGCTCAGGGCTTCCCAAACCTGTCCTGGGGACCCCACAGATTTATTGTTAGCATATGCAGATTTATCTCATGCATATTCATTGTGCATATCCTGAAACCCGACTGGCTGTGGGGTCCCCAGGACAGGTTTGGGAAGCCCTGGGCTTATCCTGCACCATTTTAATATATAGATGTATATTCCTTTTCCATTGTAGGCTCCATCCCAATTTCTGAACAGATTCAGTGTGCAGCTTCCCTTTTCAACATTATTTTAATTATTTTGAGGGATTAGGTGGGGTGGTGGGGGGATTTGGGGGAACACCCAGATAATTTTAGGACTGCTTTGAGGCAGTGGTTGCCATGCCAGTCCTCGAGGCCCACTCAGCCAGGCTGCAGATATAAATATATATACATTCATTGTAGATGTCCTTAAAACCAGAATGGCTAAATGGGGGTCAAGGAATATGCTGGGAGTCACTGGACTAGAAAGGTGAGGAGGAAAATCAGTGAACAAGTGGCTTTTATTATCTCGCAAAAGAGAGCTGTTCCTTCAGTTTGGAGTCTGAGGCCTGCAAATGTAATTCCTAGGATTTACAACTGAAAAAAAATAAATAAATAAGCAAGGGATGTGAAATCCTCCAATGTGGTGGTAGCAGTGAGATCGGTAAAGATGAGGAAGTTATTACCCTCTTGAGGAGAAGGGAATGTGATGGGATGGAGACGTAGGACTAATTTAGTGGTTCCCATTACCGGGCTACATGACAGAGGCAAAGTCAGGTAGCGCCATTTTGGAAAATGGCAGTGACCGTGCCCGGGTCTGGGGGACGTCCTGGGCACTTTTGCCCAGCAGCAAGCCTTAATTTGAGGTAATGGGGGAAGGAGGGGGTCTGGGGGGGGGGGGGGGGGGATTGACTATACATCAATGATTTTTTTTTTTTTGCACTTGGAGGGTTCAGGGGGATGGGGGACTACTATACACCAATGATTAATTTTTAAAATTTGGGGTTGGCGGGAAGGAAAGGGTCCGGGAGGGTCCAACCTTGTACATTTCTTATGCAAAGGGAGAGTGAGGGGGGGGGGGGGGGGAGGCACCCTGAGGCCTGTATCTATTCTGTGTGGAGGGGGCTGAGCCGTGGTCGCACGGACATGCCGGTCTAGTTTTACACTATACCGGACGGGGCTGCCTCGATTGGTGGCCCGGTGGGGGGTCATGTTGACCCTCTGACACTTTTTTTTTTTTTAACAACTGGTTCATTTAAATCTACTGTGAGAGCCTCGGGACCCGCGTCAGGGTCTCAAAGCTCCCGAGGTAGATTTATGATTTTACAAAAGGTGTAGACAAAATAACACCGCTGACAAATTATTTTATTTAGATAGGATTAGCTACGTATGAGCTGCTTTGCATGGATTTGCAAAATTCATGCATGCAAGTACCACGGGAAGGATTCTAGGCCATTTTATGTAAATCGTCATGATAGGGCTACATCGCGTGATATACGCTGTTTATCGTGCGTTATAGCTCTCACCGCAGTTTGATGAATCTCCCTATCAGACTGAAAAGCCTCCGGGGACAGGGAGATACCTGCGGACCTGCATGCAACTCGCCTTGAGCTACCAATGAAAAGGCGAGAGCTACATTTAAATAAGATACACAAGCTTGGAACCCCAAGAGGGGATGCCCTTAGCTGAATGCCACTCCTCTAAAAATTTCCCATCGGATCAGGTCCCTCTCTGGAAGAAGAGCCTGAAACCCCTCCGAACTCACCTCATACACGTTGAACTGACTCTGTCCTCTGGCGAGCTCCCGGTAACTGGTGGTAAATTCCCCAATGAAATCGTGGCTGCAAGGCAAAGGCAAGGGCCTAGGTTAGAGGTACGCTGCCGACACAGTTACTCAGAGCCTGCTTTATCCTGCCCCCTGTCCTGTCATCTCCCCCTCCCTGCTCCGAAGGTGAAGCACTTTCAAATGCTATTTTGTGGGACGTTCAGAATGCGCTGCTAAGCAGAAGGGACGTCATGAAATCCAATAAATTGAAGACACTTCTTCTCCAAAACGGAGCATTAATGTATGCAAGACAATTAGCTCTCCCAGCTTTCTCTGGTCCTGCCTGTAACCCGCAGGGTGCTGCCAGCCACCCCCAGACCCGCAGGGGCAGTGAGCCAGTCTTTCTCAGACTCCCACATAATCTGGGGCTTCCATTCCCCACTGTCGGTTACTGGCAAACTGCAGAAGAAACCCCAAAAGCTTAGAAGTAGGAGATTTAATAAAGAGAAAAAAAAAATAGCCCTAAAAGAACTGACTCAGTCTGTGCCTGATGATTTTGGCATTCATTTGTACTTCTATATTTAAATCAGATTTAATTCATTTTACTTTTCTGCCATTTCAAAAGCAGAAGTAAATGCAAAGCTATTAAGAGCAATTAATATGCAAAATGTGGAAGGTATTTCTGTGCTTGGTAAAATCCTCGTGCTCTTTCTCAAAGTAGCTGTGACTACCCAGCCCCTTTCATAATTGTCAAATTATGGTTTAATGCGGAAAGAAACAGCAATGCATCGCCAGAATCCCAGAGGAGCAAACTGACCCCCCCTGTATGGAAGGTTGATGTGACTCTCTTTAGATCCAGGCACAAATTGTCACGACGTCATCGGCTACAAAGCCATAAGCATGAAAATAAAACGAAGCCTATCGCAGCCAAAGTAGCGTCTGGACCCAGCGGGCATCAGCCGGCAGCAGAAAGGCGACCATCAGCCTCCATTTATTCAGGACAGGCTCGTTCAGTCCTGGGTTTTACCTCCCCGTTGGCATGCGGCGGACTCGTCGTTCTGATTTCCCTAGAAAAGGCGGGAACGAGTCCGGGCATACAGTGGGGGCAAAACCAAGACTGGATCTGCCTGTCCTGAGGAAAAAAAAACAAAAAGCACAGAGCCAGCCAGACTCACTGTCATTGGATCTGGCTGCTGATGTGGTGGCCTGTATAAAAAAAAAAAAAGCAAAACACAAAACAAAGATTTTTTTTTTTTTTTTTGCCATGGACATCCTAGGAAAGGGCAGGAAAAGGGAGGGGAAAGGAACGTCCAACTCTGGCATTTTGTTCTGAAATCCCTCTGCGCGCGCTACCGTGCACTGTATGTGGGTACCAAAGTGCCCATGGTCTCTGCCAGCCCTGGATTTTCAAATCGGAACTTCCATGGGGAATTGTGTGGATTTGGTTTTTTTTTTTTAATTAACTTGCAGGCCCGCAGATACTTTCCTCGGGTACATCCAAAATTGTAGCCTAAATGTGGCACCAGGTGGCCCAGAGGAGGAAGAGTTTCCCAGCCCCCTGCTCCCTGGGCTGACTGGGGTGGGAGGGACCCTGCAAAGGTGCTGCTCACAGCCCCCCCGGAAGGAAGAGAGCCCCGGCCATCGCTCAGAACACATCTGCCCAGCTGAAGGGAATAAGGGCAGAAGGGCTCCTCGTGCGCTCTGCTGGCCATGGGGGTCTGGGGCTGGGAGGAGCCCCCGGGGCGCGTGCAATGGGGCCAGTGCGTGGCCTGTGTGCTGGGGGGTTTCAGGGGCAGATTTATTTGAGGTGCTTGGTCCTATCCTCGTACCGATCTAAATCAACCCCCAGCCCTGGTTTTGAAGGAAAGCAAAATATGCAAATGAACCTGGTTTTGCAAGCCAAATGTATGCAAATAAGCAGTGTGAATACTCGTTAGGGAAAGTCTGAAAACCTAACTCGCCTGCAGCCCTCGAGGTCCCTGCATGTTAAGATTGCTAAAATGCTGAGGCCCCGATAATAAAGACCGTGGGCTAGGGGAGGATGGCCAGAGGCCTGGGGCAAGGAGATGCCATGGGAGGACGCGCCCCCCCCAGGAAACAGCACCATGAACACAATTCAGAGAGAATGTAAACTTGATGTCATTTCTACGTCCTCTGACTGTGTCCTTTTGAAATGTATGACCTTCATTTTGTCAGTTCTGCTGGGGGTCATGCCACCGGCGGAGTTGGGCCAGCCGGGCTGGGGTCTGGCTGCCCTGAGGCTCTCTCCCTCCTCTCCGCTGCTTTGTAGGCTTCCTCTTGTGGAAGCAGGGACAGGTCCAAGGCCCGACCGTGCTGCTGGTGGCAGCAGCAACAGCACCAGCGCGTCGTAAAGGCACTTGGGCCGGGGACTGAGTCAGGGGCAAGTGCGACGTTAAAGATGGGGCTAAGTTCCAGGTCCGGCCGGTGCCATTCTTAAGGAGAGGCGGCCGGGGCAGGAGCAGACGGGGATGGTTCCTGCCCCCCTTTTTTTTTGCTGGAAGACCCCCCATGGAAGGGGTAAGTGGGAGCTGAAGAGGTGCCGGCTGGGCAGGTACTCCCGGATCCCGGCTAATAGGCAGGTGCCGGAGTCAGAGGGGCCAGGGAGACCATTTAAAAAAAAAAAAAAGTTAATGTTTATTTTTACATGAACTGAAAATACCCAAATTTATTTGGCTTGTTCAGTTTCAAATGAACCAAAAAATAGACTTTTTCATTCCGCCCCAAAATTTAAATTTTCAGACAAACGCACATCCCTACGACGCGCTGCTGCCGCCACCACCGGGCCTTGGACCTTCCCTAGC
Organism: Rhinatrema bivittatum; assembly: GCF_901001135.1. Taxonomy (NCBI): domain Eukaryota; kingdom Metazoa; phylum Chordata; class Amphibia; order Gymnophiona; family Rhinatrematidae; genus Rhinatrema; species Rhinatrema bivittatum. Next base: position 17,408,081 of record NC_042626.1, on the reverse strand, counting down.
GGAGGGAAGAGGTGTGGGCGGGTGGCGGACTCTGTTGGGTGTAGAGGGGAGCGCGCGCAGGTGGCCATTTCTGTTTTGATTTCTTTTTTTCCTTCCCGGTTGGATGGTTTTTCTGTTTTTAAAGGTTGGAAAACCTAGGTGGAGCCTCTTTGCGTCTTTATTTTCCTTCAGCTCTCCCCCTTTTTAATTGCCCCGCTTGGCATGCCTTTGCGATTCTACCTCCAGTCTCCTGGAAGATTGACCCTCTGTGCCCCTCTACAGCCTGCAGGCATTGCCTTCTTCCCTCCATCCCGCGGCTCATGAGCATTGCGCCTCTATGGCGCTGCACACCTGAGCCCTGCCGGTCCCAGGTCAGACAGGTATAGCTCGGGCCCGAGCGTCCGACGTCATAGTTCTGCCCGAGCCAGGGCTCTGAGTCCAGGAAGCCCCCCCCCCCCCTGGCTAAAGTGCTCGTATATTTCATGAACAAAATTCACTTTACTCAGAAAATGGATTCTGCTGAGCGAGATCGCAGGTCTTTAACACATTAATGCCACAAAACTTAAGAGAGCAGATACGTCGTGCAACAGATAATGACACACGGGCATTTATAATTCAGATGCACACGGAATAATTACCAGACATAGGCACTTACATCCCATCTATGGCATTCGTCTTGGTGATGGACCCGTCAATTATGCACCCTTGGCATATATAATTTAGATTCTGAAACAGGCTAAAAGGTTTATTTCAAGACGGGTATCCATTAAAGTGACCTCATCCTGCCAGGGAGTCTTCACTACAGCTAGTGCTTCCCTCCAAAGCAATACAGAGAGAGAAAGGATCCAGTGGAGAACCCTGGCTGGACAGCAGGAGGGGCAACAGTGCACATTCCCAATTTCCCATAGCTTCTCCCCCAACCGAAACATAAAAGTGCAGGTTTCCCGTCAATGCATCATCATTAGGATGCTCAAAAGCTTGAAGTGTACTGAGATATTTTGGATTTTAAACCCCCATTCCAGAATGCTGCAGAATCTCTGCATTGACATGAGGATACCTGGAGGGCAGGTATTGCAGGAGCCATGGGACAGCCTTACCTGCCATCGCGGTCCCAGTCGTACACCTCCACCTTGATTGTCCTGAGGAAAACAAAAAGACACAGACTGAGGTCAGAGGTCACAGCATGAGGAGTGGGGGGTGTCATTCTGTAAAGGCTCCTTTAACCAGGGTTGCCCGGGATCAACACAGCGATGGTCAGCAGACTGCTCGCTGTTTTGTTTTTTTTTATATATGGGCAGCAGGACTGCACACTACCACCCTTTCCTCCGCCTCCTCTCCTTCACCTGTGGAGAGCGCCACATAGCCTCTGTGTCCTCTGCAGCCCCACCCCTCACCCCCCCCCCCCCCATGTGCTACCTGTGGCTACCGAGACCGGAGGGCGAGAAGGGGGGGCTGCACTCGCCACCAGTCAGCCCCAGGGCAGGCAAGCTGGAAATGATCTGGGAGGAAGGAGAGAAGCTATAAATGCTTAAAAAGAGGGTGAAGTGAGAAGTGGCTGAATGCAAGAGGAGGGGGTGATGCTGGGGGTGGGTGAGACGTGGATGAAAGCTGCCTCCTAAATTCAGCCTTGCAGACCTGGGCTGTCCTCCTGTACCATTTCAGGCCACCCAAGGTCTGTCCTACCTCGTGCTCCGCAGCACTGAAAGCATCAGGGCAAATTTTTTTTTTTGGGGGGGGACGACGACACGGGAAGGAGGGAATAGATGGAAGGGGGGTGCATGAGAACCTGGGGGAAGGGGATGCAAGACAGCAGGAGGCGGAGTTGGTACTGGTAGAGGGGTGCAAGAGAGCTGGGGAGGAGTTTGAGAGAAGAGTGCAAGCGAGTCGGTGTGGTGAGGGAGGGGGAGAGAGCCAGTGGTGTGAGTGGTGTGGGGGGAGGGGGTCCCTCTTCCAAATTGCTGGTGTAGCAGCTCGCAATTTGAACTCTCTTCTCAAGACTTGGACGGGCTCAGTTTTTGGAGGAAAGAGAAGGGGGTGGAAAAAAAAAAAAAGAGAGAGAGACTTCTACACAAGGGTCAACACATTATAAATGAAAAGCCTTGATTTGTGAGGGTCTGCAGAGGACACGGGGGATTCAGTACAGTCTGCCCGGCGGCTCGGGTCCCGCCTGCGCTCTCTGCCTGTGCCACGAGCAAACCCGCCCCTGAACTGCACAAGGCACCCAGCCAGGTATTTCTGTGCTCATCTCCAACTCCCTCTCTTTCATCGCTTTTTTTTTTTTTTTGTGCAAGGGTGGGCCTTTTCCTATCTGTAGTTATATTTTAAAGCTCCGTTGCCATAGAGACAGTACAGTACATGGCTACCCATCAGAAGCTGGAGATGACCTGCCTGGTTGGGATTGTGGCTCTCTTATCCTCCCCCTATATATATATATATATATATATATATATATATATATATATGTCTGGGTGGCGTTAGTTAGTCTGTCTCTCTGAATCATCATTTACAAAACTAAACTGCCACACACCCTTCACCTCCCAGAATCTAGGAATACATCTCAGGGGAAAATGACAAGAGAATCAAAAAATAGAGCCAAGAAAAAAACAACTGTATTTGAAGTCTACTGTGTGATATTTTAGAACTGCATAGCTAGCAATAAAACCACCTCCCTTTCAGTGTCTATTTCTGTGGTAAATCAATGGTGTGTGCTTGTGTATCTAGCATACCACTGCTGCTGCCCGTGCTGTACCCGTTCTGTGGTGGGGCAGTGTGTAGGGGAAGCTTGCACTGCTGCTGCCCGTGCTGTACCCGTACTGTGGTGGGACAGTGTGTAGGGGAAGCTTGCACTGCTGCTGCCCGTGCTGTACCCGTACTGTGGCGGGACAGTGTGTAGGGGAAGCTTGCACTGCTGCTGCCCGTGCTGTACCCGTACTGTGGCGGGACAGTGTGTAGGGGAAGCTTGCACTGCTGCTGCCCGTGCCGTACCCGTTCTGTGGTGGGGCAGTGTGTAGGGGAAGCTTGCATTGCTGCTGCCCGTGCCGTACCCGTTCTGTGGTGGGACAGTGTGTGTGAGGGAAGCTTGCACTGCTGCTGCCCGTGCTGTACCCGTTCTGTGGTGGGACAGTGTGTGTGAGGGAAGCTTGCACTGCTGCTGCCCGTGCTGTACCCGTTCTGTGGTGGGACAGTGTGTGTGAGGGAAGCTTGCACTGCTGCTGCCTGTGCTGTACCTGTTCTGTGGTGGGACAGTGTGTAGGGGAAGCTTGCACTGCTGCTGCCTGTGCTGTACCCGTTCTGTGGTGGGACAGTGTGTAGGGGAAGCTTGCACTGCTGCTGCCTGTGCTGTACCTGTTCTGTGGTGGGCCAGTGTGTAGGGGAAGCTTGTACTGCTGCTGCCCGTGCCGTACCCGTACTGTGGTGGGACAGTGTGTAGGGGAAGCTTGCACTGCTGCTGCCCATGCTGTACCCGTTCTGTGGTGGGACAGTGTGTGTGAGGGAAGCTTGCACTGCTGCTGCCCGTGCTGTACCCGTTCTGTGGTGGGACAGTGTGTAGGGGAAGCTTGCACTGCTGCTGCCTGTGCTGTACCTGTTCTGTGGTGGGACAGTGTGTAGGGGAAGCTTGCACTGCTGCTGCCCGTGCCGTACCCGTTCTGTGGCGGGACAGTGTGTAGGGGAAGCTTGCACTGCTGCTGCCCGTGCCGTACCCGTACTGTGGTGGGGCAGTGTGTAGGGGAAGCTTGCACTGCTGCTGCCCGTGCTGTACCTGTACTGTGGCGGGGCAGTGTGTGTTAAAATAAAAAAAAAAAAAGATATTCTTCTATTACAGTGACCAGCTCCTATCTTTTTAAAATCTCTTCTGCATTCTCTTTTCGGCTGTTTATGCATCAGTCTGATAGCTGCATGAGGAACTGATAAATTAGCCAGTCCGCACCCTCTCTTCCTGATTTACATAAATTCATAATGGTGGGAGTGGCCTACTGTAAGTAGCTTGCAATATCTTGCAACATGAGCTAGGTCACGAGTGGTGTGACCACCATGGGGAGGGACCTGGATTTGATTCCCAGGTCAGGTCTTCCATACCCCAGGTCAACTGGAGCTGGGGATGCTGTAGGGGTAGTGTTTACAGAGCCGGCGGGGTGGGGGATCCCACTCATTCCTTGATGGCGACATCCTGTGGGCCTCCGAGTGCAGGGTACCGGAAGGGTCCCTGGCTGTTGCTGCAATGAATGGGCTGAGTAGCCCAATAGAAGCAGATTCTGATTGAAGCAGGAGAAAAACTAATGCAACCGAAAAGAAAATCTTCAAACATTTGGGCGTACACGGGAATAAAGTATGAAAGGCAAAGACTTTTTTGAAATGGCCACTTACAGTTCTTTACATAGGTTGTTCTAGTTCTATTACTTTTAAGCCTTTGGATACAGGAGATCTGGATTTTTTTTTTCTCTGCCAGGCTCAGCCTCCAGTCCTTCTATACAAAATTAGAATGATTCCAAACCGTTCCTCGCCAGTGAATGCAAACAGGCTGGGTATTATTTTTATCTCTGTAAAAGAGAAAGTGTTTCTCTTTTACAGCTTTGCAGCAAACTCTTTTACAGCTTTGCAGCAAACTGTTGTCTTTTGTGAATTTGGTTCTTTGCTGGTGTTCAGGAGCCTGGAATTTCCGTGCATCCTTCTCCCGCTGGGTGTATGGAGGCCCGGATTTCCGTGCATCGTTCTCCCGCTGGGTGTATGGAGGCCCGGATTCCGTGCATCGTTCCTCCCCGCTGGGTGTATGGAGGCCCGGATTTCCGTGCATCGTTCTCCCGCTGGGTGTATGGAGGCCCGGATTTCCGTGCATCGTTCTCCCGCTGGGTGTATGGAGGCCCGAATTTCCGTGCATCGTTCTCCCGCTGGGTGTATGGAGGCCCGGATTTCCGTGCATCGTTCTCCCGCTGGGTGTATGGAGGCCCGAATTTCCGTGCATCGTTCTCCCGCTGGGTGTATGGAGGCCCGAATTTCCGTGCATCGTTCTCCGCTGGGTGTATGGAGGCCCGAATTTCCGTGCATCGTTCTCCCGCTGGGTTGTATGGAGGCCCGAATTTCCGTGCATCGTTCTCCCGCTGGGTGTATGGAGGCCCGAATTTCCGTGCATCGTTCTCCCGCTGGGTGTATGGAGGCCCGGATTTCCGTGCATCGTTCTCCCCGCTGGGTGTATGGAGGCCCGAATTTCCGTGCATCGTTCTCCCGCTGGGTGTATGGAGGCCCGAATTTCCGTGCATCGTCCTCCCGCTGGGTGTATGGAGGCCCGAATTTCCGTGCATCGTCCTCCCGCTGGGTGTATGGAGGCCCGAATTCCGTGCATCGTCCTCCCGCTGGGTGTATGGAGGCCCGAATTCCGTGCATCGTCCTCCGCTGGGTGTATGGAGGCCCGAATTTCCGTGCATCTTTCTCCCGCTGGGTGTATGGAGGCCCGAATTTCCGTGCATCTTTCTCCCGCTGGGTGTATGGAGGCCCGAATTTCCGTGCATCGTTCTCCCGCTGGTGTATGGAGGCCCGAATTCCGTGCATCGTTCTCCCGCTGGGTGTATGGAGGCCCGAATTTCCGTGCATCGTTCTCCCGCTGGGTGTATGGAGGCCCGAATTTCCGTGCATCGTTCTCCCGCTGGGTGTATGGAGGCCCGAATTTCCGTGCATCGTTCTCCCGCTGGGTGTATGGAGGCCCGAATTTCCGTGCATCGTTCTCCCGCTGGGTGTATGGAGGCCCGAATTTCCGTGCATCGTTCTCCCGCTGGGTGTATGGAGGCCCGAATTTCCGTGCATCGTTCTCTCGCTGGGTATAGGGAGGCTCGGATTTTCGTGCACGGTTCTTCTTTTGGGTGTATGGAGCCTTGGATTTCCATACCGAAGCTGCTGGGGCACTGGCACTTTCACAATCCAGAAGCACTGTGCACATACCATAGGACAGCTCTCTTTTTAAGCGGGGAACCACTCCTTTCCCTCCCACCCTGCCCATCCATTAGTTCTGAAGGAAACCTCCCCGCTCTGCCAGAAGCTCAGAAGGGAATCTCCCCACCCCGAGCGAGTGATGGCTGTACATTTGGTGCTGGTGGTATGCAAGGTGATTTCTTGTTCGGTGTAAGGGGCAGGGATGCCAGCCATTGACCTTCTTCCGAGAGAAGATGAGACATGGAGCTTGCAGAGAGAATGTGTGTGGATTTCAGGTATCTAAATCCTTGGGAAGAGCCTGTGTTTTCTGCACTGAAAACGTACTAGCACCCACCCTCTACTCCAACCAAAAGATAAGAAGTTGCACATAGTCCAATTGCTATTGGCATAGAGTCCTCTATGCTCTACCAATGCTTCTTAGTCACATGTAGGGCAGTGCTTCTTAACATTTTTGGGTCATGGACCCCTTCCCTTGAAAAAATGCACATAAAATATTTTTTGCATCCGGTTCACAGACCCCATGAAGCCCATCCATAGACCCACTAGGGGTGCGTTGACTCCAGGTTAAAAACCTCTTCTTAGGGGAGAAACTCAATCCTGCCCAGCAGCACTCCCTGCCGTTCCAGTACTCAGACCCACACACTAATGTCTGCCAATGCACCTCAATCCTGCCCAGCAGCACTCCCTGCCTTTCCAGTACTCAGACCCACACACTGTCTGCCAATGCACCTCAATCCTGCCCAGCAGCACTCCCTGCCATTACAGTACTCAGACCCACACACTAATGTCTGCCAATGCACCTGAATCCTGCCCAGCAGCACTCCCTGCCATTACAGTACTCAGACCCACACACTAATGTCTGCCAATGCACCTCAATCCTGCCCAGCAGCACTCCCTGCCATTACAGTACTCAGACCCACACACTAATGTCTGCCAATGCACCTCAATCCTGCCCAGCAGCACTCCCTGCCTTTCCAGTACTCAGACCCACACACTCCAGTCTGCCAATGCACCTCAATCCTGCCCAGCAGTACTCCCCCAGTACTCAGACCCACACATTCAGCTTTGCTAATGCATCCAAGTCCTGATCTACATAACCCCCTGCAATTCCAATCCTGGGTATCAAGTCACCATCTGAATCCTGGTCTAGAACTCAAGGGGTTTCCGCTCCCCTTGGGGTTTCACTTTAAAGGCACCTCAGGCTGAGGGAGGGTGGTGTTTACTTCCCTTGCTTATCACTTTGCATTAGAGGCACGCTTGGCCTAATTGGTGTTTTTGCATGTGTTATACCAGCTGGCACTGACTGCTATTATCCTGATTAATACCTCTGCCGATCAGCCATCAGCAAACCAGTCCCCTCTGCTTTATAGAAATCAACTGATATTGACTTTGCTGGCAAAAGAACACAGCATCAGCCCCAGCCCTTCAGCACACAGAATAAATTACCCGCCGCTCACGTCTTCTCTGTGCCATTCCCCCTTTGCTAACCATCAAATCACAGTGCCCCTATTCAAAGGCCACACAGAGCTTCTCCGTGTCCTTACCCCGTTATTCAAAAGAAATAGGAAACTTTCTGTAAGCTTCCGATTCTTTTATCTCGTCGTCATCCCAGATGATACGATGGAAACCTCGTTTCAAAGACCAAGAATGCAATAGTTGCCGAAGGAGAAGGAGCGCAAACGTAAGGGCTCATGCCGTGAAATTGCCAGGTCTGTGCGCGGGAAAAAAACCAAATAAACCTAAAAATACACCCCCCTCCTCTCCACACCACAAAAAAATCCAAGTTAACCCCTCCCCTCCCATCTTACCCCATTGGCGGGGGCCAAACAGATTGAAACGAGGCAGGACCGATCGCCAGCCGCTCACGCCCCCCCAGGTCCCAACCTCAGGGCCGAGGGCTGCCATTTTGAGAACAGGACCTGAGCAGTATCACCTTTGCTCCAATTCGACTGATTTGACACCCCCCCCCCCCCTGTGGATGAGGTAAGATGAAAACGGGGAGGGTGGTGGTGGGGATTCATTTTCTTATTGCAGCAGTGCTGGGGGGGAAGTTGGCATCGCTGATGGTGGCGGGGGGGGGGGGCGCTGCAATTCGAAACAAAAAGAAAAAAAAATTTTTGTTTTTGTTTTAGTTTTTATTTTTCGTATTGGAACGAAAATGGAGGAAAGGAGGCCGGGAAGGAATACCAGGAAACGCTTGCTTACCGAGAGAGCGTCGACCCGGATTTTCACTTCGGGCAGATGGGGGGGGGGGGGGTTTCTGGCGGGAGGGGAGGAGGATGCAGCCCACGTTTTGAAAGGGCTGCGGTACAAGGCAGGGATGCTGTCAGGCAGGAGACGCCACGTTTTTAAATGGCAGGTGCAGAGAGCAGGCACTCTTTACCAAAAACTAAAGAGAACCCGGAAAATGAACACCGCCCCCCCTCCCCTCCAACTCCCGGAACTGAAGATTTTTTTTTTTTTTTGCGGCACAACCCTAGGCCCCCAGGGCTGTAACTGACATAGAGCGACCCCTTGAGTTATGTTCACTGTCACCAAAGCGCTGAGCCAGTGACGGTCAGACACGAGAGCCTGACAGGCCGTGTCCGTAAGGGCTAAGGACGGGGTCTGCGGGATTTAAAATTAACTCTTACCCTAAAAATACTTATTGACCAGTCAGGCAGCAAATCCCCCAGACTGGACCTTACAATTCTTTATATGAAGTGCCATCAGTGTACACAGCACCGTGCACACTATGTGCAGGAAGTATGGCAAGGCATGATGGAGGAGCCCCCGTGCGGCGAGGCAGTACCCGCCCTGGTACAGTCAAATGGAGACCGCCTCACCGCGGCTCTGGTAGGGGCCCCGGTACAGAATGGCTCAGCGGGAAGAGTGCACCAGCGGCAAAACTCCTCAAGCAAGAAAATGAACGTCGCTGTTCAGGAGGCCGCGTGGGGAGCTGGGGGATCTGAAGCGGTGAAGGGGAAGCATGGACAGTAACAAGAAAGAAGCAACGGGAATGGCGAGAAATCGTTGCGCCAGGCAGGCTGGCGAGGCTAAGGGAAATGAAACGGGGCACTACGCTCACCACAGAATAAGGAGAAAGAGAGCAAGAGCAGAAAACTACCTGAGCGTTCAGAAATTACAGACAAGGACGGCCGAGAAAGCCAGCCAAAACCGTCGGGAGACACAAAGGGGAGGCAGACAAAAGGATTGGTGGCAAGGGGACTCCTCTCCTGTCAGACGAAATCTTGTGCTCGCGCAGCCCTTATTCTCAGCACCTCAAAGCTGCCTGCTCGCTTCCCTCTTGCTGACAGTAGTGTGGTTAAGAACTGGTCATCAGTGCGTGCAGGAAGAGAGGCTCAGTGGATTACGCACAGGGAGTCACAGCAGACTAGGCCATGCTCCTCGCTGTGCACAGGCCAGGATTACTATCATCATCTCCTCACAGGACCTTGTCCTCAGACAGAGAAACTGGCGGCAGATTAAAGACCCCCAGGGCCCCGTTCTCCCTCTCGACTGCAACACACAGACAGGCCCTGAGTATTAAACCCGCAATCCGTCTTGTGCAGAAAAGTCTCCAAACAGACCACGCTCTTATCAAAAAGGTTTCAGGAATGCCACCGATCAGCTTTGCGCTTCTCGTGTAATCACGAGATGCAAGTGCGGGCAGGCGGCATTTTCCCATTTTTTTTAGCAGGTGGCTTAATCCTTTTGCTGTGGCAGCGGCCATAACCCTCATAGTGTCCCCAGTGAGGTGGCGCAGCGTTAAATTCCCGTTGTACAGGTCAGGGCCGGATTTAAAATGCCAGCACCGTAGGCGCTGGGGAGCGCGGAGAAGGGGAGGGTCCCCCGGGGCGTTTCTGTGTAGAACCCTCTCCTCCAACCAGACCCTCTTCTCCTCGCCTCAGATGGCGCCCGCAGTCAGTGCGAGGAGAGGGGGAAGGGACCTGTGAGGCTGCCTACGCTCACAGGCCCTGTGTTGGCCCCAACCCCTCCTCTCCAACGGGCTTCCTGTTCTCATGGAAACTCAGGTGAGGGGTGAAGGCACCACAGGGCATGTGAAGCGCGCACAGGATCACAGGTCCAGTGCTTTTTTTTTTTTTTTTTTTTTTTTTTTAATTCTGTTGCTGCTGTGGGCGTGGGATGAATATCACAGACAACAATGCCAGGCCTCCATGAGGGCATGGCATGGTGGCACCTTCAGTTGCCCTAAGTCAAAATCAGGGAATGGTTCAGGTTCTCAATCTCAGCCGAAAGGCCGAGAGGAAGTCAGAATTCAAGAGAGCATGGGAGAAGCACAGAGGATCTCCGAGGGAGAGGAAGGGATGGGCAAAGCTAAGAGGGAGGTGTGAATGGGCAGACTGAGTGGTCTTTATCTGCCATCATGTTCTGTTTGTACATCGTCAGCTGATGGCCCAGACCATGCACTTGGATCTGGGTCAAAAAGCTACTTGTTAGCACAGTGCATGCACGCTTACAGAGAGTGTCTTGAATACTTAAAAATCTGCTCCACTACAGCCGCCTGCCAGCTCGGTACAGTAACAGTGAGATCTGATCTTTCCAGTTCAGCAGGCTAGAACTTCTGCCTTTCCTACCACAGCCTCCCTTGCACAAGGTCCACTAGAATTGTCAACTGGCTCTGTATTGACAGGATGGCTTCATCCAGTCCTGGTTTTACTCATTCTGATTTTCTTGATGTCCCTAAAAAAAGGAGGAGGACTACGAATTCAAGTCCACAATGTGATACAATCAGAACTGGCTCAACCTGTTGCAAAAACAATAGACCCAGCTGGCAATTCCACGGTTCAGAGACAGTTAGAGAAGACCAGCCTTACCTGCTATAGTCTGCATTGCACAGGACTTGCACGGGGCTGGAGAAGGCTGGCCTTACCTGCTATAGTCTGCATTGCACAGGACTTGCACGGGGATGAACAAGGCTGGCCTTACCTGCTATGATCTGCATTGCACAGGACTTGCACAGGGATGGAGAAGGCTGGCCTTACCTGCTATGGTCTGCATTGCACAGGATTTGCACGGGGATGGACAAGGCTGGCCTTACCTGCTATGGTCTGCATTGCACAGGATTTGCACGGGGATGGACAAGGCTGGCCTTACCTGCTATAGTCTGCATTGCACAGGACGTGCACGGGGCTGGACAAGGCTGGCCTTACCTGCTATGGTCTGCATTGCACAGGACTTGCACGGGGATGGACAAGGCTGGCCTTACCTGCTATGGTCTGGATTGCACAGGACTTGCACGGGGATGGACAAGGCTGGCCTTACCTGCTATGGTCTGGATTGCACAGGACTTGCACGGGGATGGACAAGGCTGGCCTTACCTGCTATAGTCTGCATTGCACAGGACGTGCACGGGGCTGGACAAGGCTGGCCTTACCTGCTATGGTCTGGATTGCACAGGACTTGCACGGGGATGGACAAGGCTGGCCTTACCTGCTATGGTCTGGATTGCACAGGACTTGCACGGGGATGGACAAGGCTGGCCTTACCTGCTATGGTCTGCATTGCACAGGACTTGCACGGGGATGGACAAGGCTGGCCTTACCTGCTATGGTCTGCATTGCACAGGACTTGCACGGGGATGGACAAGTCCGGCCTTACCTGTCGTAGTCTCCATTGCACAAGGCTCGAACAGGGATGGAGAAGGCTTGCCACACAGGATTTAATGTGTTTTTCACCACTTCAGTTTTGTGACAGATCGTAAACCTGACATATGGAGAAAAAAATAAAAGTGATGTGTGCTATTCACAGAAGGGAAAGAGGGAAACCGTTTCTTGCAAAGAGAAAGTCTCGTTTGATGTCGTATCTCCAGTTCTTTTCTGTTTGGCCAATGCTGTGACTGGCTGAGGGGGGAGGGGAATTTCCCCTCCGATGTGGCAGCTGGCCTGTGGCAGGCCAGGGTGTCTGCATCCTGCAGGAGAAGCCCAATTCTTGCCAGCACAGTGGCGGGTGGCAGCATGGTGCGCCGGGGCGGCCCTATGGCGAATATGGCCTTGGACATAGGTGTTATTGCGCGTGCGTGCAGCTCCAGAACACCTCTTTCCAGCGCGGGTAGAAGTATGTGCGGAAACCCTTTTCCACGCACAACACCCCAGGCAGTTTTCAAAAGCCCAATTATGTGGATAAGACCGGGTTTTACTGTGCGTATATCCTTTTGAAAAACAGACCCAAAAAGTGTACGTGTAATTCAAGTTCAAGCAAAACAAGAGGCGTTCCGGGAGGGCAGAGCTGGGGTGCAGTCCAGAGCTTGACAACTTGCCATTAGCAGGTGTCATTTTGTGCCAGAGAGGGTATGCGTCTACTGAAGGCTAATTTTACAAAAGAAAAAAAAAAGCATGCTCATAATTTCGTTTTCAAAGTTAACGAAAATCTGCAGGTAAAAAATACTACTCAGGGACTTTCCATTCGATGAAAACTATTTTCAAAAGGCTCCATGCTCCTGCATCAATGAGCCCTCTGGTCTTAGAAGTAACAGACTCTGCCCATCCCCTGAGCCCTCCAGTCCTATAGGCGATAGGCTCTGTATCCATCACCTGAAATCCAATTGACACTTACGTTCCATCCTCATTGCTTCTGTAAAAGACCATGAAGGGATCAGATTTTCCAAAGAAGTCCTTCTTGTCTAACTTGTTGGCACAGAACTGCATAGTGGCAACATCCTATAAGATCAAAAGGGAGAAAAATAATCAATACTGAAAAACTAATGACAGGTCAGAGCTCAGAAAGTGACGACAGGTGTGCTGCAAGGCAGGAGTGAGGCGCCTTTCACAGCAGTGTGCAGGGGTCTCAGCAAGGCCATTGATAAAGGCTTCCCACACGGGGTGCCAAGTCTGTGGAGGGGGAGAAGCATTGGGGGATGGAGGAAAGAGGGCCGGTTCCCTTTTTATCCTCTCTCCCACCCCCAAAACGTGTGCATGTGCTCCTCTAGCTGGCCAATAGTTGGCTCCTCTGCCCCAATATGAGGGCAGAGCACATGAGGCAGGAAGGGGAGGAGTGCTGACAGTAATGATTGCCATCCTGGATCTCAGTTTTGGAACAGTAGTGGGTGCTGCAGAGCAGGCTTGTGGTACATTAGCAGAGCTGTGCTCGGGAGGGTCTCAGGAGTGGAAAAAAAAAAAATTTCCCTCAAAGAATCACGTTTTCTCTTGATTTTAAACAGTTACTGGACTTCTGCACTCCAGAATGGAGGACATCGCCCTGTACTGCGAGTATGAGGAAGGGAACGTTTTCAACCGCAGAGGCCTTTGTGAACGACATATTACTGCAAATGCAACAAGTTATTGTGTTGTGATGAACGGTTGTAAACTTCACAAGTGTACTGGAAATACCTCGAACTCATATGCCCATATCAAATGTTCCAGATGGCGTCAGGGTGATGGACAGCTGCAACCCTGACTTGGCTACAGGAAGTAGCTGCTAGAAACATGCAAGTCACATAAGCTTTTTCTAATCAGGCTTCTTGAGTGTGGATTTGGTGCCAACCAGGGCTTGATTATGGGTTTGGCAAGCAATGTTAGCTGATTATTAAGGACAGCAGCTTTTGGGTTTAGGACAACGAATTGGACCTCCCTAAATATCTAAGCTCCATGGTGTGTGGTCTTCTGGCAGAATGTTGGGCTCCTTTAAGATCTGAAGGAGGCTGGGAGGGTGGGGGTGTCAGCTGACTGCAGGTCACATGACGCAGCTTGGGCTGTTGGAACCCCTGAGGCTTGATGGGAGGAGGATTTACAATCCGACCTCTAATTTACCCAATAAATTTCCTGTTGTGATGACACCGATCCCTTCACTTCTTTGCAACTCAGAATCTTTGGTGCTTATCTCAGGCTGTTTCTGTTTCCACCACCTTCCCTGGGAGACCATTCCAAGCATCCGCCATCTTTCTGCAAAGAAATATTTTCTAATGTTGCTCCCGAGTCTACCTCCTTGGAGCTCTGGACCTCTTGTTCTACAACTTCCTTGCCAGTACAAAATGCCACGTGTGCATTATTTATACCTTTGAGGTTTTTTGAAAAGGTTTACCTGAACACCTCCACTCCCTCTAGGATATGGATAGGGAGGATAATGTTTGAAAGTCATTTGTATGGGTAAAAGTACATGTAGGGCCTGTAGCAGGGGGAGGCGTTCCTGGGGATGGGGTTAGGGTGGGGTTTGCACCTATATGCACATATTTGAATTTCAAAAACATTCTGCTGAGGACAAGTGAAAAACAATCAAAAACACCTCGGGATGCTCTTTGCTCCCTGTGTATGATATAGTGAGGAAGAAAGGATAGAAATGCCTTTGGATGGTCTTATTCCCTACAGCATGTGCTACAGTGAGAGAGAAAAGACAGAAGTATCCAGCTAAGTCTCTTCATTCACTCCTTCAGGCTGTTTTCAAATCTGTTAAGTTGTTTCTGGTGGCCCACTGACAGTCTAATGATGGAGATTCTCCTCCCCCGAGCTTTACAGCAGCACAAAAAAAAACAAGTTGAAGGCTGCTGAAGGTGTTGGACCCCTTGCAGTGGTTCTGAGCTACAGGCAGTTTACGTTTTTTCCTTTACCAGTCCCTCTCTTGCTGGGCATAACCTCACCCTGCCAGCCTATCTGCCCCCCCCCCCCCCCCCCGTTTCCAGTAATTAATTCAGTCCATGTACTATGGTTAATAACCCATAAGACTCCAGGAGACCTCACACAGACAGTGAGATTGTCAGATACAAGCTGGGAGCCTGTTTTTGGAAGGGCCACTAGGATTGAGAACTCTAGTGGGATCTTTTGCTGGCCTAACATCTAATGGAAATCTCTGCATGCCGTGGACTATGTCACAGGTGCATGTGTCAAGAGCCACAATGTGAATGCAATAGCAGGTTTGTGGACCACAAGGCCCATCTGGACTGTTTACCCTTCTTTCCTTAATACTGCAGACACTGCTCAGTCTCCAGCCTTACCCTTGCTTCCCCTTAATTATCTGAGGTTTTTTACTCCCACACCCTCCAGTGGGAGGCTGTTCCATATATCCACCACTCTTTCCATGGAAAATGCCCTCATGTTACTCTTGAGTACCCAACTCCACTCTCATATCATCAGTCCTTGTTCTAGAACTACTTTTCTAATCAAAACAATGCTTGTGATATTTGAATGCCTCTGTCATATGCTTTCCCTGCTCTTCTCTAAGGTACTTAGGTTTTGTCTGGTATGGCTCATCTCTGTAGCCCTTCTGTGGACTGTCTACTGTTTATATTTCTCTGAAGGCCTGCACAACTGGATGCATTTACTCCAGATGAGGCCTCACCAGTGACCTGAACAGAGATATTATCCCTTTTCTTAAGCACCTCACTGCCATGTTGCAGTCTTTGGCAACCCCAAAAGTCATCGGATTTGATGATGTGTATATAATGCCACTTTTATTGTACACTGTTCTGAAAGCTCTTGACTTGATTTAATAGACTGTGCAGCCATTAAATTTTAACCTCTCTCCTGCTCATTGGTTCTCGGGATCTCAACCCCAGTCCTATATTACTCCTTTGGATATGTCATATAGAGTGTGCACAACATCCTTTGTGACATCATAGTCAAAACGGACCAATCTGATCTAGTGCATGTGTGATGTCATCTGTGACTCGCTGGCTTGCAGGGCTGCTCCCAGGTATGACTAAACAGATTTGGCACATTTTGCAGAAGCAGATGGCAGAGACCCTGGAATTGTCCTTTTTGCATTTTTTTGACTTACACAATTTGTTTTCACCTTTCCAGGCACTGGAGGAAATGAAAGCCTGGAGCAGACAGAGTGTCATTTCCAAGCCATGCAAAGCTAAACTGACTGGTGAGCTATGTGAACCTTTAACTCAGCTCTGGCCCCGAGTGTGCTGTGGTCCCTCAGGAGGATGGAAAGACAAGGAAAGAATCTTCTACGCCCGTGCTGCAAATGATTTGTTTCAACACAATCAAAGTGCAAAGACTTCAGGACCAAGGAGAGAAACTAAAAGGCATGGTAAACGGACTTGGAAGAGGAAGGGCCAGGACAAAGGCTCTGGGAAACGCATCTGACACTTCCAATGATGTGAAAAGCAGCAGCCAGGCTGAGGGGCTTATCCTGGCCAGGATGAAAGGCTCGGACCCAATTGTGCGCAGCCCGTGCAGACAATAGTTCAAAACGAACTGCCTCAAGAGAAAGGAGGAGGAGAAAGGGAGAAAGCTTCAGATCTAGAAGTTGACCTTCCGGTGCTGATTTCAAAGTCTAATGAAGGATTTGAAGTAGGGCAAGCTAGGTTTATCTCAGGCACTTTGTTTTCTTTGAGGTTTCACGGTCTGTCTTTGTCAAATTTCCAAGCTTTGGAAGCATGCAAGTGTGAAATGAAGCTCTCCTCAGAAAACACTGCTTTACATACAAAATCGCAGCCACTGCCAGCAGATATAAAGAACTCTTGATCTACCCAACCTGCTGTGTCACTACTGAGATCTCTGGTTTTTCTCCCTCGCCTGGGAGACAGAGAAGGTCTGCAAAAAAAAAAAAAAAAAAGGTCTATATACCCTCAGTTTTGCTGCTTGGCACACTCAGTGCTCTCTTTTAAAGGCAAATTTCTGTCCTACATTTGTAGGCCAGCACAGCTTATAACGGGGTGGGAGCTTCCGGTAACCCACCCATGCCATTAACAGATTCGGCAGAAGCCAAGACAGTCCAGAGTAGGCTTGCAGACTGGCTCCATGTCATAAGAAACAGACTAATCCAATCTTGGCTTCCCCTCTCCTCCTCCCTCCTACCATTAATGCATGGGACTTGAGGTTCTGGTGTCCTTATTGATTTCCCTAAGTCCCATGCATACAATCGGGTCAGACCTGGACTATCCTGTTCGTATGACCCGAAGCCCCAAGTTTACAAATGGGTTTCATACAGAAATATGACGACAGTGTGTGTGACAAGCCATCACACAGCAGCCCCGCACCATGGCATCACATTTTTCCTCCGAGACAACGTTCTTTCAGGTGGGCAAGCAGGCAATGGTCCTACAGCGTGCATTCAATTTAAATAAGATTTCCATTTGTCCCCATGTGCCCAGAGGCGCACGTCAGCAGAGCTTCAGAACAAGTCCACCCACCCTCCCTCGCCACCTCCAAATATCTCCCTCAAAATAACCTCCGAAAAGTCAGCCCCGCTGTTTCCCTCCCTAATTTTCTCCAATTAGTATTAGCACCTTGTTCCTCCTTTGCAGGCAAGGGATTTTTGCAATGCAAATAACATTTGCAAAGTTGGGAAGAGAACAATTGGGTTTAATTCTCCAGGCAGGAACGTAGGTGCACGGAAGCCCACTCTGCATGGTACATTGGGCCTCACCGCCACCAAAAGACATCATGAATATTCATAAAGTGATTTGCATATTTCAAGTCAAAATCATTTGCCTTGCTGCTACTGTAACTTTGAATGTACAAATTTACATATTAATTATTCTTCCCCCCAGCCCCGAATATATTAAGCTGCATGGCAAACGGATTGTGAGCTAACTGAGAAAATGGGTTTTTATGTTGGTCCTATGCAACGACAAACAGTAAAATATAAACCGACCAGCAGGCAATATGACCCAATGCTCACACACTAGGATCATGCGAGGGGAAAATGTTAGTTTCATTTTTTTTTCACTAATTTTTTTAGCTATTTTTTTTCCCATTTTTTGGTTTCTATGTTTTAGGGTGCAGTAAATCATTATAGCATGCTAAAACCATTTAGTGCATGCCAAATCATCTTAGTGCGAGCTACAAACAATCTAAAAATGTGTTTGTATGCTGCTCGGGACCGGAAACATGAAACACATGTCATTTCAAATGACTGCATGTCTCTAACGTGCACACAAACACATCCACCCCTCTTTGACCACAGCGGAAATACAAAAATATGAATGGGCATAGTTTGAGTCACATTGGAAGAAGACCAGAGTAGGGTTGCCACCTCATCCCCGTCAACCCAAAGAGGGGTTTCCCCCGTCACTAAAACTTCCTATGCTCCGCTTCCCTCTCACCCTTATACCGTAGCATCGCAGGAGTTCCCTTGGGGTCCATATTCAAAAGGTTTGATTAGCTAAATTCAAGACTTAGCTGGACAAATCGGGGGCTTTTAAAGTTCCCAAGCTCCGACCACCTCCAAGTTATCCAGCTAAGTAGTTAACCAGATAAAACTTATCTGGTTAACATGGAGGTGGTGGATAAAATATCTGGTTATTTCCCATATTCCGATTTAGATGAATGTTATCTTTCTATATTCAGTGGATTCCCTAATCAGCAGTGCTCCACTTAATATCCCAGATAAGTAAAATAACTTGGCTCCCTGCATCTCTGTAACTGCCTGGGCTCTGCTCTCTTTTCACCTCTGTACTGTAACACTAGTGGCATCCCTTGTATCCCTGCTCCCCCCTCACCCCTGTGCCATAACACCAGAGGAGTTACCTGTGGCGCTGTAAACCCAAGGAGCTTTGCTCCTCTCCTCCCATACTTTTATCTACACAAAAATAACTAGGGTCACACAAGTTGTAGGCCAGACCTTTTTACTGGACTAACTCAGTCCATCTGTGGCTAGTTCTGGAGAGATTAGCTCCCTTGATCAGATCAGTGAATAGACAGGGCAGTTACATCGGGGTTGCTTAGTACAAACGGGCCGATACAGTAAAGTCCTCGGGAGAGCGGATGAACGCCTGCTCTCCCGGCGCACGCACCGGCCCTTTGCCGGTGTGCGCAATTCTCTATTTAAATTAGGTGACACGGTAGATCCGGGTAAAAGGAGGCACTAGGGACACTAGCGCGTCCCTAGCGCCTCCTTTTTGACAGGAGCGGCGGCTGTCAGCGGGTTTGACAGCCGACGCTCAATTTTGCCGGCGTCGGTTCTCGAGCCTGCTGACATCCACGGGCTCGGAAACCGGACGCCGGCATAATTGAGCATCCGGTTTTCGGCCCGACAGCCGCGGGCCGAATTAAAATTTTGTTATTTATTTATTTAACTTTTTTTTTACTTTTCGGGACCTCCGACTTAATATCGCTATGATATTAAGTCGGAGGGTGCACAGAAAAGCTGTTTTTACTACTTTTCTGTGCATTTTCCCGGCGCCGGAAGAAATTAGCGCCGACCTTTGGGTTGGCGCTAATTTCTGAAAGTAAAATGTGCGGCTTGGCTGCACATTTTACTTTCTGTATCCCGCGCGCATACCTAATAGGGCCATCGACGTGCATTTGCATGTTTAGGGCGCTATTAGGTGCCGCAGGTTGGACGCGCGTTTTCCTCCCCTTACTGAATAAGGGGTAAGGGAAAACGCACGTCCAGAGCAGGCTAACAGTGCCCTCCGTCGGAGCGCACTGTACTGTATCGGCCTGAAAGTCAGCCAGACGTTATGTTAAAGGGAGTGCACAGCTTTGCAAAATTCTCGTCACAGAAGTACTGAGTTAGTCCAATAAAAATGGCTCACCTACGGCTTTGTTGGCTGACCTTTAGTCCTACATATCCAAGTGGATTAACACAGCAACCAAAATACTTTATACAATAAACAAGGAAATTCTGGAGCGTAGCCAGCGCTAGATCTGGGCCGGTTTGTACAGCAGAAGGAGCATTAGCGGCTCTGGTGGTACGGTCACTTTGTGACATTATGTGTCTTTCAGTGACATATGGTACAATTAGGTGGTGATTAGCAGTGTCTGTAGCCTATTATACGAAGAACTGCAGAGTGATGGAAGTCCCACAGTCTGGGAGTCTACTCTTCAACCAGCTCAGGTTTTTTTTTGTTTTCACTTGTATATTTTGAGAAAATTTTAATTAAGATTGCAAGAAGTATTATCCAAGACAGGAGTAACTCAAGACTGGCAATTAGGGGTATTTGGGAGAAGAGGAGGGGGGGGGGAGGGAGGTTCATTTTGTTATTGTTTTGTTTGCTGGTGGGGGGGGGGGGTGTTACATGTTTTTCATTTTGTTTTAGTGGATGCTGTTTTGTTAGGGTCCAAAGGAAGCAGGAGTGATCCCCACTTGCTCCCTTCCCACTGATGCCAAATTCCAAAATGGCGCTGACTGACCCAACTAAATTTATATCAATTGTGTCCTAAGCTGGGCCTGCACACAGACATGTGAAAAGATATTTAATGCACCCAGTGTGCCATCTCACCAGCAATAAATACAAAAGCTTCAGAAACTGAAACGGTGTCTAAACAAAGTGCTTATATCAGAGGACTGGAGGCAGACTCTGGACTCACCCTGCAATTCCCAAGCTCTTCGGCTGAGAGGATTATAGAGCCGCACTTCTTCCCTGGAATTCCCCTGACAAATAAAAAGCAGAAAGAAAGCACATTGTGAGCCTCCTTACCCAGCATCCACACTTTGCTCCCATTTCCCAGGAGACAAGCAGGGCAAGGTTGGAGCGCAAGGAGAAAAGCTACAACCGGATCCGCTGATCTTTTACTGAAATCATTTGCTGTGTTACTGCGTAAAAGGGGTTCAACATGCCAGAGGGAGCCCGCACGGAGCACGGGAAGGGTCAGAATGAGACTGCTCTTGGATTTGCATCGTACATCCCCTGTTTCCCTCGCCAGCTCTCACCCACCCCCATCTGTCATGTCATGTCCCTCCTCACTCACCATTCCCCACCCCTGCCTCAATGGGGCTCAGCTCTCATCCTTCCATCTCTCATTGTTATCCCCCATTTCCCATCCCCCTGCTCCCTTACCAGCCCCGTTCTGCAGTTTCTGACAACCCCCATCCTGATGCATTCTGCACCCTGCAGGACTGATTTCATATGGTAGAAGCAGGGACTACATGTACCACAATGCATTGGGATGCAAGTTCAAAAACCAGGACACAATATCAAAGAATAAGCTCTACGGCTCTTTAACCTCCTCCCTTACCAGCTCTTACAATATTTTTAAGTTGCTGGGTTGGGATTCAGCAACCCCTCTTCTCTTGCAGCGGTTTTCGTTTTTTAATTTTTTTTAAAAAGTTGCAAAAAGCTGGCAGATAGGGAGGGGAGCAGGGGGAGGAACATAGTCCGGAAGGATGAACATGGAACCTCTGAACTACATTTCCCATGATGCATAATAAACTGGGGCTTCTTCTCAAGAAGTCAATGGTGTCATTCGAACCCTTCCTTCTCTCCCTTCCCTTCCCCTCCCCCTGAACCCAATCACTTGCTAAATGCTCTTTTTTT
Organism: Rhinatrema bivittatum; assembly: GCF_901001135.1. Classification (NCBI taxonomy): domain Eukaryota; kingdom Metazoa; phylum Chordata; class Amphibia; order Gymnophiona; family Rhinatrematidae; genus Rhinatrema; species Rhinatrema bivittatum. The sequence continues at coordinate 17,387,035 of NC_042626.1, read as the reverse complement.
TTTTTTTACTGATTCTCTCCCATTGTTTTTTTATGATAACCACCGACAAATGTTCCCAGGGAAAAAATAAAAACTGCAAACTAAGGTCCCTAAGTATCCTTTGCCTCTCAGCTTGTCACCTCATCCCAGGTCATCGAAACAGGCTGATCCAGTCCCGGCTTTGTCACACGACACGCAGCGCTTCGTAGGTTCTGATTTTCCCCAATGGAGTTCTAGGAAAATCAAACTACAACTTCCTGCATGCAATGGGGCAAAGCGAGGCCCGAGATCAGCCTGTTGGGTTGACCCGGAGTGAGAGCAAACCCGACCTGCCTCTTTTCCTTTCCCCCCTTCCTCTCTCTGCTTTTTATTCTCACTGTTCCCCAGCTCCTTAGTGTTTTCCTTGGATGTTCTCTATCCCCTTTCCCCATGTTTCTATCTGGCGTCTCCTGTTACTATTCTCTCCCCCACACTCTCTTCTTTTTCTCCGTTCCTCCATCTCTCTCTCACTTCCCTACAGCTGCCCTTCCTCTTGAACTTCTGCTGTTACGGGAGTTTCCCCTGGGAGCTGTGGGTTCAGAATTTTTTCCTAATTGTTTCTAATGAGCCTAGGCATAGGGTAGGGGCTTTTCCTCTTCATTTGATTCATCTCCATGCATGGTACATGCTCGGCTGAGGATCCAGTTCCCAGCTCCGCTCTTCCTTGGAGACCTTCCTCCAGAAAGAATCTGCCTCTGCCTGGACTGGGGACATTGGGTCAATGGGGGAAACTGGCAGGCCGATACAATAAAAATCACGGGAGAGCGGGCGAATGCCCGCTCGCTCTCCTGTGCACGCGATTATTCAAATGAGGGCCCGCGGCAAAAAGAGGCGCTAGGGATACTAGTGCATCCCTAGCACCTCTTTTTGGACAGGAGTGGCAGCTGTCAGCCGCCACTCCTGTCCAAAAAGAGCTCAATTTTGCCGGCGTTGGTTCTCAAACCCGCTGACAGCCACGGGTTCGGAAACCGGACGCCGGCAAAATTGAGCATCCGATTTTCAACCCGCGAGCCGCGGGCTGATTTAAAAAAAAATTTTTTTTAAACTTTTTTGTTTTTTTTAACTTTCAGGACCTTCGACTTAATATCGCCTTGATATTAAGTCGGAGGGTGCACAGAAAAGCAGTAAAAACTGCTTTTCTGTGCACTTTCCTGGTGCCCGAAGAAATTAATGCCTACCTTTGGGTACACACTAAGTTCTGAAAGTAAAATGTGCGGCTTGGCTGCACATTTTGCTTTCTGAATCGCGCGGGAATACCTAATAGGGCCATCAACATGCATTTGCATGTTGTAGGCGCTATTAGTTTCGGGGGGGTTGGACACGCATTTTCGACGCACTATTACCCCTTACTGAATAAGGGGTAAAGCTAGCGCGTCGAAAACGCGCGTCCAATCACGGGTTAACAGTGCGCTCCGCTGGAGTGCACTGTACTGTATCGGCCTGTGGGTCAGTACCGGCTCACTGGTGAAAGTGCCCCTCAGACCATGCTGGAACGTTAGATCTGTACTGGTTCAGAGGAAGACTGCTCTTTAACACCATAAGGGGACACTCATTTGGTATCGACTCAGGTGCTGATCTTTACTTTGCAAGGAGTATTCTGGCAAGCAACAGCAAGCACAGAATACGCAGGAACAGGCAGCAGCGCTGAAGCCTCCAGGTCTGAAAACCAGTGGGAAAATCCCAGGCAAGGCACCAAAAAGCAAAACCAGTGCACACCATTAAAAGTGAACGAGCAGCAAGTGTTTCGGTCAGCAGGGACACAGACTGGCTGGGCCTCCCCGACTGGGAACACAGAGAGCAGCCATAACTCTGCTGGTGTGCTGCATCTGCTCAGCATGACTCCATTCATCTCCATTCTCCTCCTTCACACAGGCTAATGCTGCTAGCAGATGAAAACAGGGCAACCTGATGGCCAACAAGCCAACCTCATCTTTTATATATCCCGGGTTCCCTCCTCTCACATTATGTGGTTCTGTAGATTCATGTTCCTGTCCATTACCTGCATTAATGCCCGTTCCACATCTTCTGTTCCTGGATTAATGTAGATCTAATACTCCCATCTCTGTATTGCCAGCATTTAAAGGGCCATTTTCCATACCTTTTATCCTTGGCTCTAGATTAATTCTACTCTATAGATTGATACACTTGTTTGTGTATTATTTTGCACACCTTCCTTGTTCTAGATTAACATTGGGCTTCATAGATTGATACTCTGCTGCAAACAAAGAAGTGTGAACGCTAGCCACACTAGCCAAGAAGATGAGTGTTGCAAACATCAACCTTGTACAGCTTGCAAAATTCCATTTCTTTGATACTTTTTCCTTCCTTTCTTCCATCACAATCTGCAGATGCAAAAGATACAAATGCACTACCACGAACAATTCACTAGGGCACCATTCGTGCAAGATAAAGCACCTGATCCCCATAAGGCCTCATGAGCAGAAATCTTTCCCCCTCCCCTGGCTTTGAGGAAAAGTGTTTCTAAAGTTAGCCTTGAATTATGGTACGGTGCTTATCATGAGCCAGGTTAATGCCAAGGCATGCGTCACCCTCCACTTATCAACTCTGCTTAGCATCTTACCCATTGGAGACGGAGGGCATGGGCTTTCCTGTTCGAGAATGTAGTGTGTATGCGCCCATCCTGGGGAGAGGAAAGATAAATTATGTGATTTTTCTGAGTACTTGCAGGAAGAAATACAAATTATATGCGAGAAAAAATCTCAAGAGCCTTGAATCTGGTTTAATATATATTTCCTAATGCATATGGAAAAATGCTTTGCAACAGACATGTTGGTTGCTTTATCTGGGCTCTCTGTCTTCCTCGAGGCCTTCTGTAAACTCTTCAGCTCTCCCATCACTTCAAAACCATAAGAGAACAGTGTAGCTCAGGACAAAGATAACTCACAAACTTGCCAGTGATCAAAGTCAAGCTATCGGTGTTATTAGATGGGCCTTAAGCTCCTTATCTGTCTTTATATTCCATGTTTCATCTGCCAGACACATTCTCTCTGTCTCAACCAAACACCCATCCAAAGTTTCTCTTTCAGAAACAGACAGACACCCACACAGTCAAAAACTTGAAAACACACAACCATGGTCTCTCGTGCTCTCTCACATACCCACACACAGTCCTCTCTCATCCAGCATGCAAATAGCCAGTAGTCAGGGCACCGAAACAAGGACAATGCACAAACCCAAATTCTATTGCTGCTCCTTGTGACCCTGGGCAAGACACTCCCCGCTCTGTTGCCTCGGGTAAAAGCTTACAGGCTGATACAGTAATGTGCATCCAGCCTAACGCACTGGTTTACTCACAGTTGAGCGTGTGTTTCATGCATGCAATAGTAGTGTCCAATGCAGCAAGGAGATCAGCATGTCAAATTATTTCTTTTGTTAGTTACAAGCGGAAACAATATCTAGCTAAACAATGTGACTTAACTCAGTTAATTAATAAATTAGAATGTCAACATAAATTAGAGTGTTCCCCTAAGACCTACCAGGCTTTGCAGCTTGCTAAAGATGAGTTCCTCAAAATTCAATCTTCTTTAATAGAAAGAAGTTTTAGGTTCACTAAGCACAGATACTATGAATGGGGTAACAAGCTGAGCTCTTTATTGGCGAAGTTAATTAACCCTAAGCCCTCTCCCTCTGTTATCAGTGCCCTACAAGGAGCCTCAGGTAATCTTCTTCACTCTAACATGCAAACAGTAAGGGAATTTAATTTATTTTTTTTTTATTGGCATTTGTACGGAACTTCTGAAGTATCCTCAATGGATGATATCATAAGCTTTTTAAACTCTATGCAAATGTCTTGGATTCCTGATGAGGCCAAAGCTCAGTTGGAGAGGTCAATTATGGTCTTTGAGATTGAACAGGCCTTACAGTCTTTAGCAATGGGGGAACAGCCCAGGTCCAGATGGTTTCACTTAGGAATATTATAGAAGTTTTTGAAGGGAGCTGGTCCCTCTTTTACAAGAACATTTTAATTTGATGAGGACCCCTGCTTTTTCTCCTGGCAACTTTTTGGATGCTCATATCACTTTGATTCCTAAGCCGAGTAAGGATCCCTTGCTTTGTGGGTCATATAGGCCAATATCCTTGATAAATTCAGATATGAAAATATTGGTTAAGGTACTGCAGTTCCATATAGAACATTGATTGACAGCATTGATACATCCTGATCAGACCGGTTTTGTAAAAGGTAGAACCTCCATAGCTAACACTAGAAGATAGTTTAACATAATTAATTTAGCGGGTAAGTTACAAATCTCTGGAGTAGTTCTTTCCTTGGACACTGATAAAGTGTTTGATTGGATCTCCTGGCAGTATTTGTTCACAGTCCCGTGATATTATGGTTTTCCTGAGCAATTTGTTAATTGGATATTGGCACTATATAAACATCCTAAGGCCCAAATCCTAGCCAATGGATTTCTTTTATATCAATTTTCCATCTCTAGGGGGACCAGGCAGGGTGCCATCTTTCCCCATCTTTGTATAATCTAGCTCTTGAGCCATTAGCACAGAAAATTAGGGAGTCCCGGGATATTGAGGGATTCCGTTTAGGAATTACATGTCATAAAATATCATTATACGCAGATGATATGTAACTTTATGTTACAAGTCCCGAAAGATCATTCCCGGCCATTGTAAATCTTTTGAAGGATTATCGGGAGCTGACTGATTACACTATTAATTATACTAAATCCCTTTTCTGTCATTCCCTGCAAGGTAATTTCTTGATAGCATAGTATTAATTATCTGGGGACTGTGGTCCCAAAGAGTCTGGGTGAGTTGTATAAACTGAATTATCCCAAGGTGTTTGCAAAATTTCAGGCAGACCTTTGTCAGTGGACTGATTTCCCTTTGTCACTTTTTGGCAGACCTTATTTGCTTAAAATGGTTGTCCTTCCCTGTCTCTTGTATCTTTTCCAGCATCTCCCTTGCAATGTCCCTTGGAAGGCATTCAGAGACCTTAATGGAGCTGTCTCTTCCTTCTTGTGGCATTGCAGGCCACCATGTATTAAGCTTCTGACTTTACAATATCCCAGAAATTGTGGGGGGCTGGATATCCCCAATCTGCTCCTTTATTATGTGGCTTCCAAGATTGGTGGGTATTAAAGGCTGGTTGTTATCTTCTTATCCTCCTAGCTGGGTATCCCTTGGGGGTATGCTTCTGGGTGATTTCACATGAATGCCCATTCTCACTTTATCTTCTACATCTCCTCAGTATGCATGGATAAGACGTTTGAACCCTATTATTTTTCATACATTGAAAGTCTGGCAAACAGTAAATAAATTATTGGATTTCAATAAGAGGGACTTTCTCCTATTTCCTGTCTTCAGGGCTATCTCCCATTATTTTATCTCCAGACTTGTTGGCTTGGGGTACAGGCAGCTTACGTTTCCTAGACCAAATATTGGTGGATGGTCATTTCAAGAGTTTTCTCAGGTCCAAGCTGAATACAATATTGCAGAATATACATACTATATTTTTTCTCAATTACTTAAGATGGTGGAGAGTCATTTGGAGAACTCTGGCCCACTGTATTTACGATCAAGTCTAGAATCTTCTATTTCACCCAGGTCTCCTAAACGTTTGATTTCTAGATTATATACGTATTTGTTTTATAGTATTTATGATCCTGTGACATATCCCAACATTAGGATGGAATGAAGATTTGTCACTGAATTTAGATGATGATGATTGGAAAGATATATAGGATTCAACCCTTAAATTATCTTGTTGCAATAAGGTTCGGGAACTAATCTTATTACACAGAACTTTTAGATACCCCTTATTTTTCTCTAAATTTAATGGATCTAGCCCTTTTTGCTGGAGAGGATGCGGTAATCCTGCATCTCACTTTCACATGTGGTGGGACTATTCTATTGTTAGTAACTTTTGGCAATAGGTTGGATCTTCGATTGCAGAAATTTTGGGTTGCTCGTTACCGTTTACGGCACCCTTTTGTCTGCTGGGAAGATGTTGTATTGTGCAAATCTGAGAAACTTTAGTCAACTCAGTTGTTGCATGCTGCATATATTACCATCACTTACTGCTGAAAGTTGACCCCCTTGATCGATCATTTGAAGTCAGTGGTGGCAGTCATCGCTATATTGGAAAAAATGTTCCTTTTCATTATTGAAGAAACGTGGGACTTACATATGGAAGCCTTACTGGCAATGGAGGCAATATATTGACTGACTGCTTTAGTATTTCCTAGGTGCTTGATACATTTGTTAGCCTGTGTTGTTCGTTTATGTGTTATATCACATTTTCTGGATCGTTACATCCCATATTAAAAAGTGCAAAAAAAAAAAAAAAGTAGTTTTGTGAGGAAACAGTTCCCTTGGGTAAATCCATGCTGGCTGTATCTCATTAAAACATGTCTGTCTACATCTTCTGTGATTTTGTTCTTTAGAATAGTTTCTACTATTTTTCCTGGCACTGAAGACAGGCTCAGTGGTCTATAGTTTCCCGGATTGCCCCTGGAGCTCTTTTTAAATATCGGATGCACAATGAACTTCGTGACCATGGAACTTTAAGCAATTAAGGGAAGTATGCATTTAGCGGGCATGCCTTGAACTGGACTCTGCAACCACTGGCAGCGGTACACTAAATACAGGACCAGCTACATCCTCCGTTATTAAATACTTGACGTGCAAATACAGTACGTGGTGCTAACTGTAAGCCTAGAGAGCCCGGCTGCTGTGGAAGCAACCAATGGACTGGAAAGCAGATTTAATTTGTTTGTCTTTTCATCAAAGATCCTGCACTTCCCCAGCCCACACCCCTAACAAAATGATACTTAGTTGTGATGGAGCAACCATTGGGGGCGGGCGGGCGGGGGGGGGGGGGGGGGGGGAGCGTGCTGTTTGTTTACTTTTCAAAAAGAGAATCATTGATCCATCCTCTAGCATGCTGCTGGGATGCACATCCTCTTGAAAATTTAATTTCCTGGATTTGACTGATATGGTCAGACCATAATGGAGTTAAGACCAGAGATGTCATCAGCAAGTGTGGATGAGGCTGACCGTTTGTATCCCAGTGAATGATAAGATTTCCAGTCCCGTGTTCCCAGCAGATGGAGAAGCATGGCCCGTGCCCATCTCCTGAGCCCATTCTCCCTTCCCGTTGCAGCACCGTAGACCCTTCTTGGCCGCTGGCTTTACACCTCACTTTCTGCCTATCCTACGCTCTCTTGAATTCCGTTATCATGCCTGCCCTCCCCATCTCCACTGGGAGGCTGCTGCCACAGACACGGAAGGTATGGGTGATCATGCCTTAGGATTAAAAGCCCCATAGTGCACTGGAAGACAGTCACAGATTCAGGAATTTCAATGTTGTCATCGTGTAAAGTCAGCGAACCTCTTGTACACCCATTTGCCACCATCTACTGTGCCTCTGAAAACTGTACCCAATGTCCTTTCACTACCTCCAACATTTGAGAGGCTGAAATACTTTCCTGAAATCAGACAGTACCACAATAGAATACTGGGCACCCTGAGAAAAAGAAAATAACCTTAAAAAGTGTTCCTGTCTTCCTGATTTGGGGACTTGGTTCTCCTTCTGCCGGGTGGGCTGAGTCCTTGCCAAGATGGGAGGCGCTCTGATGGACAGAGAAGGCCACTGGGTGTCCAGCCCCGAGCTGGCTGTTGTAATAAGGGGAAGCGAAGGGATGAAATTTGCAGTCACACAGAGTGACGTGCGTACTTTTAAGCACGCACAAAAAAAACAAACCCCAAACAATTTCCAAAACGCAAAGTTCCCGCAAAAATCGTGATTGGACATATCACGTTACGAGGCTAAACGCATGCGCAAAAATGTTACCGACTTCAAAATGGCAGCGGAGAGTTCCGCGTGGCATCAGCGTGCTGGTTACATGCACACTTTAAAAAAAAAAAAAAGTCCAAACATATTCAAAAATTCGTCCCATAAACACTTTTTAATGTGCGCGTTATGTAGGCCAGTGGTCCCCAACCCTGTCCTGGGGGCCCACCAGCCAGTCGGGTTTTCAGGATATCCACAATGAATATGCATGAGAGAACATTTGCATGCACTGCCTGGCAGCGGCTCGGGGTTGTAAACAGAAGGCGACCATGGAAAGCAGCCAGATTCATTAGACACAGTAATTCCTCCCAGGAAATGTGACTGCCAGGATGAAACAGGGTAACTAAACCAAACAAGAGAGACATCATAAGAGGTCTTTGGCTTTATATAATGCCCGTCAGCCAAAGAGGAGTTTTCGGTAGCTTTACAGTTTGATCATTCAGAAATGTATTTGGGCCACCTCTGAGGTACTCAGCCTGGCAGCAGGTTTCTGGTGCCTAAAGGGTATTAAAACTTTCAAAAAAGAAAAGGAATGCGTATTATCAGTACCGGAATAGCAGGGGGCGTTGCAGGGCAGAGCTGTGCGCTAGCTTCCTGCACGTTCCTCCTATCCACATTGAACGTCTAACTCAAGACAGCTCGGAAACAGCCCAGCTGGGACCTTCCTTGCTGGATCTGGCACTGAGCTTTTATGTTTACAGACGTGACTCTGGGCTTCCAGCTGTTTCCAGATGGTGGGGGTGAAAAGTGACTCAAGAGAGGAGACGCCATCACACATGTGGCCGGGGGAGCCTGTCCTGGCCATAGTGAAATGGAGGCACCGTGAGCAACACAGGAGCCATGGCTGTCAGAAAAAAAGAATAGGAAGAAATGGGAAATAGCAGCAAAAATCAACAGGGGGCAAAGACAACGTTTGGTGAATTGCATCACAAATCAGTGGTCAGATCCCATAGGAGAGAAGAGGAGCAGGTGGTACACACACACACACACACACACACACACAAATAAAGGGTCTGAAGCTTCCCCGTGACACAGAACCCAGCCCCAGCACACAGGCTCTCCAGTGAGTGGTACACACACACAAATAAAGGGTCTGAAGCTTTCCTGTGACACAGAACACAGCCCCAGCACACAGGCTCTCCAGTGAGTGGTACACACACACAAATAAAGGATCTGAAGCTTCCCTGTGACACAGAACACAGCCGCAGCACACAGGCTCTGCAGTGAGTGGTACACACACACACAAATAAAGGGTCTGAAGCTTACCTGTGACACAGAACACAGCCCCAGCACACAGGCTCTCCAGTGAGTGGTACACACACACACACAAATAAAGGGTCCGAAGCTTCCCTGTGACACAGAACACAGCCCTAGCACACAGGCTCTGCAGTGAGTGGTACACACACACAAATAAAGGGTCTGAAGCTTCCCTGTGACACAGAACACAGCCCCAGCACACAGGCTCTCCAGTGAGTGGTACACACACACACACAAATAAAGGGTCCGAAGCTTCCCTGTGACACAGAACACAGCCCTAGCACACAGGCTCTGCAGTGAGTGGTACACACACACAAATAAAGGGTCTGAAGCTTCCCTGTGACACAGAACACAGCCCCAGCACACAGGCTCTCCAGTGAGTGGTACACACACACACACAAATAAAGGGTCCGAAGCTTCCCTGTGACACAGAACACAGCCCTAGCACACAGGCTCTGCAGTGAGTGGTACACACACACAAATAAAGGGTCTGAAGCTTCCCTGTGACACAGAACACAGCCCCAGCACACAGGCTCTCCAGTGAGTGGTACACACACACACAAATAAAGGGTCCGAAGCTTCCCTGTGACACAGAACACAGCCCTAGCACACAGGCTCTGCAGTGAGTGGTACACACACACAAATAAAGGGTCCGAAGCTTCCCTGTGACACAGAACACAGCCCCAGCACACAGGCTCTCCAGTGAGTGGTGTACACACACACACACACACACACACAAATAAAGGGTCTGAAGCTTCCCCATGACACAGAACACAGCCCCAGCACACAGACTCTGCAGTGAGTGGTACACACACACAAATAAAGGGTCTGAAGCTTCCCTGTGACACAGAACACAGCCCTAGCATACAGGCTCTGCAGTGAGTGGTACACACATACACACACACACAAATAAAGGGTCTGAAGCTTCCCCGTGACACAGAACACAGCCCCAGCACACAGGCTCTGCAGTGAGTGGTACACACACACAAATAAAGGGTCTGAAGCTTCCCTGTGACACAGAACACAGGCTCTCCAGTGAGTGGTGTACACACACACACACACAAATAAAGGGTCTGAAGCTTCCCCGTGACACAGAACACAGCCCCAGCACACAGGCTCTGCAGTGAGTGGTACACACACACAAATAAAGGGTCTGAAGCTTCCCTGTGACACAGAACACAGGCTCTCCAGTGAGTGGTGTACACACACACACACACACACACACAAATAAAGGGTCTGAAGCTTCCCCGTGACACAGAACACAGCCCCAGCACACAGGCTCTCCAGTGAATGCTGCCGTCTATCATCCGGGCTACACTGAGCCAATGAAATATCCTGCGCTCAGGCGGGCACACAGATTAACCCGTGGTCGTTCGCTTGCTTTGGACACATGTCCATAACCCCTGATGCAATAAGGGGATCAGCGCGTCCAAAACGCCTGTCCAAACCAGCGCATAATTAATAGCGCTTATCACATGTAAATGCCATGTTGATCAGGCTATTAGCTAGTACCCCCTACCCCGATGTAAAAAATAACCGTGCGCCCAACACCCACATTTTAACCCTCAAAAATTAACACCAGCCCCAGAGCTGGCGTTAAGTCTTGAACAGAAAAGCTGAAATTACTGCTTTTCTGTGGTTCCTCCAACTTAATGTCGTCGCGATATTAAGTCGGAGGAATCACAGAAAGCAGCAACATGGAATAAAAAAAAAGTCTTGACAGGGTCGCGTTCAGAAAACGCTCGTTCAGTTTACAAGCGTCCGTTTTCCTAACCCATGCACATCCAATTCTCCGAGGAGGTGCTGGGGACGCACAACTTCCCCTAGCACCTCCTTTTTAACACAGCAGCTCATTAGCCTCCTGCATCGCGCGCCCGGGAGAGGTGGATGGGTGCGTGTAAGGGCAGCGGGCACTCAATCACGAGTACCTTTTTTTCGCGCGCCCGTATTGCATTGGCCTGACTGTAGGAAGCACTTTTTCCTGGGGTTAACTTTATTCATTTGTGATGAGTTTTTGGGAGCTGCGCTCCCTCCATCAGATCAGTTAGAATGAACTAGGGATGGCATTGCCTGAACACACAAGCACATTACAGGCTCTGTTACACTGAGGGGGTGGCAGGAGGGGACATGTTTGGAGGTCAGGAAGAAAATATCGGGGGGGGGGGGGGGGCAGACTGCCTGAAGATTGCTGCCTTCCTGCTGTGCTGAAATCTTATTCAACCTAGGACAGACCTTCCCCTCCCAGGCTGCCTGAAGGGAACGGTAGGAGAGGGGGTGATCCTGGAGCAGATGTAGCAGAACAAAGAAGAGATGCTCTGCTCCCTAATGCAGCCCCTCCCATACTCATTCAGGAATGGGAGGAGAGGGCATGAGTAGACACAGCAAAAGGGGGGTTAGTTTTTGGGGAGGTTAGGAGGGGATGAGGCAGATCCTTTCCTAAGTGTACAGGCTCCAGGAGCCGACAATCAGCAAAAGCGGTGAGGGCACTGCAGCCACAGTTTCATCCTCCCCGCCTTGCCATCCACCTACTGCTATGGACAGCTGCATTGCCTCCACCACCAGCTACAAGCAGCCCCTGCCAGCGAGCAGCCTTGGACTCCACCTATCAGCATTCTCGGCTTCCCGGGAAAAGGCAGACATAGGTGCTGAGGCATCACCAATAGCAAAAAAAACAAAAACAAAAAAAAAATCCAGTACATATGTAAAAATATGTTCACCCAGAGCTCATAACATGTTATGGTCCACACCTCAGATGCTGGAAAAGTGTAACTACCTCTCCCTGGCAGAGCCCTGATCATATTTTAGCTAAAGTGGGAGGGCTGTAGAGTATTCAGCAGCCAAAAGAAATCCTCCACATTATAGAGAAAAGGATCTTTTCTGAAAGCACCTGCAGAGAAACCAGCTAGGGTGAGCTGTTGCTTCTATACAACATGACAGTGAAATATTACAGCTGAAGGGCCCAGTGCTTTACGATGGCCATGCCTCCTCACTGAATCGTGTTCTTCCTGTAATACAAGGCTTCCAATCTGTTGCACGTAGGTACGACACCAGTGCCTGAAGCATCAGCAGTGCAACGTTGTGTGCTGGGCTGGAGGCAGGCACGCCTACCCATGATGAGCATGGTTGCTATACATCCCGGTTGATGGCTGCCTACTGCGATCTGTCACAGAGCTACCCTGCTGCTCTCTTGGAGGCCCACAAGCACTTTCCTTCCAAATGCTCGTCGCTTTCCTTTCGTCGTCATGCCTCCTCACCTAGCAGGTGACAGTGGTGGCCTCCCTGCCTCCCCTTCCCGTCTCAATGGAGTCTCTTGTTCTGGGTCATTGCCTGCTTTAAGCTTTCGATTCAGGGACATGAAAGATGGTGTGGACAAGGCAACGTCCGGTGAATTTCACGTACATTTTAGAATAAGGTACATGCCACATTATTTTTATTTATTTATTTAATTATTTATTTAAGTTTTTTTATATACCAACATTCAAGACTGTAGTCCCATCATGCTGGTTCACAAGAAACAGGGGTGCAATTATAATAAACTTATAATAAACATATAATATAATAAAATTATATATAATAAAATTATATAATAAAAAATAAAATAATAATAAAAAATATATAATAAAATTATATATAATAAAATTATAATAAACATTAGTGAAGAAGATTTCCTCTAAACAAAATGGGGAGCTAACTGCCCAGTGAAATGACCTTCATTGGATGCCCTATACACTCCCACATTGCTCTCAGATAAGCTCACTGAGAGTCCTTATTCTCAAACATGACAGATGTTTTGAATTAAGTTGCAGGAAATTCAATCATTGGCCAAAAGACTTAATAACTGAGTGAAGCAAACTCACTAGAAGTCCCTTCTGTATGTTTTATCTCTGCCTTTTGCCTAACACATGAATCTGGCCGAAAGAATTCAAGATGGGATAAAATGCACAACCTTTCTATAGTGACCACTTTGCGATGGACTTTTAAATTTATTTCCATTTGACTGCCTGCTTTTTATTCCAAAGCCGCAAAGTAGATTACATCTTAAAATAGCACAATATAATTGAATCAATAACAGCATAATAATGTGTTATCCCTCCTCTCCTGCTCTCTCCCTCCTCTCCATCCCAACCCCACCAGTACAACAAGACACAAATATCCATATTACCAAAGGGATCCCATCTAAATGAAGTAATATATCGCATAAAAATGGGCTTCAGCTTTCATAAGAGTTCTGCGAGGTCTTCTGGTGCCAATCACGGACCTTCATACACCTCATCCTAGGAATAAATGCACAAGTGGCAGATCTTCAGAGGAGAGAAACTTATTCAGTATGAGGTTTATGATCCGAGCTTCCAAGCAGAGATGGGTGGTGGATGCATGGAACAGCAGCCTCCCAGGGGAGATGCTAGAGGCATTAAGTGATAACAGAATTCAGGAAGGCCCAGGATAAACATGGAAGATCCCTAATTGTGAGGAAGTGAGAGGAAAGCAGACGTCAGCTGGCATCTAGAGAGTTGCAAGGTTATAGAAATTGTGCCCTATGGTCCTCATTTGCTGTCATAGTCTTATGTTTCCACGTAACTGTTCTTCCAGCCTCTAGCTCCTTCGGTTCCCCGGTTCCTACTTGATGGTTTTTCTCTATTTGTTGATTTTAGGGCACTTTATATCCTGGAGCCCTGTAAAGTCTTGGAGAAAATATGCACTATTTCAGACTTCTACAAGGAAAACATAGAAAAATCCATGTGCATATAGATATTGGACACATGGGAGCAAACAGACTGACTAAAAGGGTTTCTGCCTAAAGCTTAAATTTGGCCCCAAAAGGCTATTAAGTTTTCTGCGAGTTGGCCAACCAGCTGTAAACATCTGCCTGTGTGACCACCCTGCCACGCTGCAGAGAGGTCAGGCCACAGTGAAGAGCTATTTCACTGCATGGTTCAAGTGCAGCTGAATTTATTAGGGGGGGGGGGGAGGGGAAATATCCCGTTCGGGATTTGGATTTAGACATACGGCTGATAAATCCGGCTAGCACAAAAACTGCTCCAGTTGGAAAGATTTAGCAGCTGCCAGTGCAGCTGCTCCTCCTCTCACAGGCACCCAGTGGAGCTCAGATTAGAGTTATCTGACAAAGTGATGAGTGTTTGCCGAAGCCTCAGAATCCACAGGAGCAGGCCATGCGGCAGAACATCTGGGTGCTTAGTCATTCCTGGGGCTCACAGCTGGCGAGAGGTCTGGGAATGGAAGTGACCAAAGTACCATGGGTCAGCTCTCAAATATTCTAATACAAGTGAGTGATAGTGGAGGTGTCCACAGTACCGGAATAGGAAGGGTGGGGGGGCTGCAGGGTCAGCACCAAGGAGCATAGGCAAGGTTGTGCATGTGGATCTCAGTACTGGAAGAGCAGGAGGCTCTACAGGGCAGGATGAGGGGCATGAGTAGAGAGGTGTGTGTGTGTGTGTGTGTGTATGCTTGTGCGAGGTGGGAGGGCTCTCAACACAGGAATTGCAGGGGTGGTCGCAGGTCAAGACCGAAATGAATGGGCAGAGTTGTGTTTGGTCTCAATACTAGAATAGCAGGGGGAGCTGCGGACCAGGAGTGAGAGGCATTGGCAGAGCTGCACGCGTGGGTCTCGGTACCGCAGGGCATGAGTTAGGGGCACTGACAGAGCTGTTTGTGAAGTGGTGGGGGGGAGGGGTGCAGGATTGGGGGTGCATCAGTAGAGTGGCAATGGGTGTCAGACAATGTCACCAGTACTTCATTTTGAGGTTTTTACAGCAAAAGAATGCTCAAATGGCTTGGTCTTTCACATCCATTGGTGTCCCAGTACCATGGCAATAGTTTGAAGAGAAACCTGAATGTTCTGGGCAGGCAGGCCTGAGGGTCGTAAAGAATAGGAAAAAAATGGCACCTTATGCCCCGTGGGAAACGCTCCTCTCGTGCTCCGAAAGCGGGCTTCTGGAAACTCTGAGGTCCTTATTCAGACATAGCAAAGTTAGGCAGATAAATGTATCCGGCTGACTTTGGAGGTACCGCACCCCTGAATATAGCCAGCTACCTTTACGTTAGCAGCCGACTATATCTAGACATTTAGATTATAGCCGGCTAACTTTAGGTCAGCTCTTTGGCCCAACCTGACTTAGCCAGCTAAGCCAATCGGCTAACTCTGAACATCGTCGTTAGCCGGCTAACTCAACTCCCCCCAGTTACGCCCCTAACTTATTAGCTGGCTAAATTCTAGCTGCCTAACTTATTGTCCGGCTAGAATTCAGCCAGATAAGTGCCCAAATCTTCATTTAGCTGGCTATCTTCTTTTGAATGTGGACCTCCCAGTATCTTGATTTCCTATAAAACTTTACCAATTAGAGCACCGGATCCTTTAATCAATTCACCCATCATGTTTGAAGGCAGAGCAGAGACGGCCAACCAAATGAGCCATTTGTCATGCTTTAAGCAGATTTTCTTAAAATGTAAAAGCAAAAAATGAGGGTAACTTATCTTCCCCGAGATGTGTAATTCCTTTTCTTTCACTATCCACGCAGCCCAATTTGTTTAAAAATCCAATGTATCAGACATTATGAGATCCCAGACCTGTCCCTTGCATTGAACTGTTTGATGAATGGCCTGAGCGCCAGAGTTTAATACGTTTTTTTCAGCGCTCTTATTATCCAGCCCATTAACCAGCAGAGCTCCAGGGATACAGAGCCTCTTCACCCTTGGGACAGTCTGGCTCAGGGAACCTGAGGGATACACCCTGCATTCTTTGTATCTGGCAGGGCGAGGCTATCAGTGTAGAAAACCTGCTCAAAGGAACACACAGGCCGATTCAGAAAAACGCGCGGGAGAGCTGGCGAGCGCCCGCTCTCTCAGCGCGCGATTCAGGAGGGTGGCCTATGCAAATTAGGGCCCGTGGTAAAAGGAAGCGCTTGGGAGACTAGAGCGTCCCTAGCGCCTCCTTTTTGACAGGAGCGGCGGCTGTCAGCAGATTTGAGAGCCAACGCTCAATTTTGCCGGCGTCGGTTCTCAAACCGGCTGACAGCCACGGGTTCGGAAAACGGACACTGGCATAATTGAGCGTCCGTCTTCCGACCCGTGGGCCACGGGCCGATTTTAAATTTATTTTTTTTTTTTTTTTTTACTTTTGGGGCCTCCAACTTAATATCGTCATGATATTAGGTCGGAGGGTGCACAGAAAAGCAGTTTTTACTGCTTTTCTATGCACTTCCCCGGCGCCGGCAGAAATTAACGCCAGCCTTTGGGAAGGCGCTAATTTCTGAAAGTAAAATGTGTGGCTTGGCTGCACATTTTGCTTTCTGAATCGCGCAGGAATAACTAATAGGGCCATCAACATGCATTTGCATGTTGCGGGTGCTATTAGTTTTGAGGGGGTTGGACGCGCGTTTTCGACGCGTTATTACCCCTTACTGAATAAGGGGCAAAGCTAGCGCGTCGAAAACGCGCATCCAAATGCGGGTTAACAGTGCACTCTGCCGGAGTGCATTATACTGTATCGGCCTGACAGAGAGGAGCTAGGAGTGACAGAGCCGCCAGAGGAGAGCAGAGAAAGCCCGGAGGGCGACTGATAATGTTACTGATTGTAAAGCTGTGCTTTGGGCTTTGAAGTGATGGGGGTTTCACCCCAGCTGTGACAGGGACAGACCTGCGTGAAGGGCAAGAAAGCACCCAGAGAGAGAGAGCGAGCTGTGAAAGTCCTGGCTTTCACTGCTGTTGACAAGGAGGTGATGTCTTTTTTCTTTCTTTAGCTAAGTTCTGCACAGTTTGCCAAAAGAGCACCAGGGCCCAGCAGATAAAGCCCAGACAAAGAACAGACAGGCCCCAGAAAGAGCTAGGTATTTACTTTGTGTTACTATTCATAATCATTACCTCTTTAAAGGGACCGGAGCAACAACTGCAAATAAATCACAAACACATCCAAAAGTGAACAGTCTAAAAAGTCCACCTTAGCTGCGCCAGTGACTATTGCAAGAGGGATTTAAGGAAGTCAGGAAGAGCCCCTGTCATTCCCTTTTAAACCAGGCTGGGAAGAAACCCACTCCAGACCCATCAACAAGGCCAGAATGAGATCCCGTACCAGCAACAGTTTTTAGGGGTTGCATAACCCAGAGGGAGGCTAATCTGTGTACTTACATCAAGGGCTTCTCCAGACGGCTTCCAGGTGAACCAACAATCTCACCCAACGTGCAGAAGCACTGGCCCAGGAAATCCTGAGGAAGACACAAGGTGAACTGCTGTAAGTGTCACAACTGGAGTCTCTCCCGTTCGTATTGCAGCAGTGCGAAAGTCCCCTTCCTCCTCCCCCCCCCACGTGTCAGTCCCAAAGAAAGAGGAAGGATCTGAGAAGAATGAGCCACACTTCCACTCCGCTGGGGGAGGTGAGAACCTCCATTCCAAAGGAAGGACCTACATGGTAGATTCCACAACAGACTCAACACCGCGGAGAGGAAAAGTCCATAAAACATTATTAGACAGTGGACTAAGGAAAGCCACTGCTCTTCCTGGGAGCAAGTAACAAGAAATAGATCTACTTTTTGGGATTTGCCGAGTACTTGTGACCCAGATTGGCCACTGTTGGAGACGGGATACTGGGTTCAATGGACCTTGGTCTGACCCAGCACGTCACTTCTCGTGTTCTGATCTCTATTATTAGGTGATGGAATAGAGTTCTCTAGCATACTCCATGCTTATAGGAGACAACTAAAGCTCCAAGGAGCCAATAATCACAGTCTTGGGGAGAAACTATCCACAAGCAGTTACGGTTAGAAAGGAGTCATGCTCTTTCTAGAACAAGGGCAACGTAGAAGATATGCTAGAAATAATGCATTGCCATGGCCATGGGGTGTCAACCTCAAGAAAGAATTCTAGAGACAAAGTTTTCAATCCGCGTGCACCCTTCTACCATGGATGGAGGTTGCTTGGTTATGGATTGAGTTGGGAAAGGGTCCCAGAGTTTGGGAAGGCCAACTGAGGAAATGGTTGGAGTAGGGAACACTGGCCAAAATAAAAGGAACCACTGATCATCCAGCAGCATTACAAATACACAAGACCAAGAAGAAAAAGAGACTAAATATATATAGTTCTTAAGTGAGGTGGATGAAAAGGAATGAGAAGTAGAGCATGCAAGGCCTGCACCTTAAAACCTGTAAGGTGAGATTTAAGGATCTAACTATAAACAGCAGGGAGAAGAGGAAGGGGAGGTATTCAAACAGGAGCAATTTATTTTTTTTTTTAAGGTACCAGGTCAGGCCAGCAGCAGCTTCCCCCTTTCAGTTTTTCGCAATGTTCAAAAAGTTTTCAAGTCCTGAGATGACACAAAATCCCCAATGCAGTCAAACAGTGCAAAGGTATAAGTAATGCACAAGAGGTAAACATTTTTTGGTGGAAAGGAGGTTCTAGAACAAGGGGGTCATGATATGAGCCTGGAAGGGGGTAGATTCAACATAATGAAATATTCCTATAGAGAAAGGGTGATGGATGACATGGAACAGTCTCCGAGCAGAGCCGGTGGGGGCAGAAACGGTAACCAAATTCAAAAAGCATAGCATATCCTTAGCAGAAATGTCTCCAGGTTCCCATGGTTTCTCAACCTAGGACTTGGAGGCCACCGGGCCAGTCTGGTTTTCAGGAGATCGACAATGACTATGCATGAGATACAGTTACGTACAAGGGAGGCAATGGATGAGGCTATATCTCATACATATTTATTGTGGATAAATCAGAGTGGCTGTGTGGTCCCCACAAACCAGAATGAGAACTCCAGGCCCATACACACCTGCCATTTGTTGCAATACCACAGAATCTGCTTGACCACCAGCATTGCTCTTGAATCCCCATTACTAAGGATCTTTAGGACCTTCTAATACCATGCGGGTCTGAATACCGGACAGGAACTCCATTCCATTCTGAGCTCCCTAGAAATCTAGAAAGCCAGTATTCCTGTTTCTGCTGCAGAAAATGAACTTCTGTCGCACCACAATCTGTGGTTCCAGCAAAAAGACATTGACCAAGGAGAAGGCTCAAAGGTGGAACCACATCTCCAGGATAAAAGACAGTTACAGGGAATAAAAAAGATGGCCTTTGAAAAATGTACTTTACTTACATGTTTAGTTAGGTCGGGGCTTTTCGAATCCACATCATACCTGCAGACACACAAAGGTAGCCTATGTCAGCACGGACCAGTGAATTTGCTGTTATTCAGCTCCACTATGAATCCAGTTCATGATATTTGCCAAATGCTCCCGTGAAAAGTAAGACTACAAGTCCTGAACTATTTTGCAGTGTGCCAAAAATGAATATAGTATTTATTATTTTTAAATTTCACTCAGAGTTCCTAATGACTTGTTATTTTTTGTGACTTAGAGTTAATTAATCCCTCTCTATTATTATTTATGCTGTTCTGCTGAGATACGTCCATATTGCTATCTACCACTTAAATGAATGTGATTGTTTGATCCTGTGGTGCATGTCTTTTCTCCAACTTCCAGATTGCATCTCAGTTGACTAATAAAAAAATCACCGTTTTTGGCCAACATGTCAGTGGGGAGATTATGAACCATAAGTGCACAAGATGTATCATGCTGGTCAGACCAGAGGTCAATCAAGCCCAGCATCCTCCTCCAATAGTGGCCAATCTGGGTCACAGGTACCCAGCAGGATCCCAAAAAGTAGATTAATTCCTTGTTCCTCACTTCCCGGGATGAGCAATGGCTTCCCTAAGTGTCCCTGGATAACAATGGTCAATGGATTTTCCTCCAGGAGCTTGTCCAAACCCCTTTTTTGAACCCAGCTATACTAAATGCCTTGACCATCCTTTGGAAACAAATTCTACAGCTTGGTTATATGTTGAGCGAGAAAAATACTTTCTCCCAATTTGTTTCAGATTTACCAGTTAGTTTCATGGAGTGTCCCCTAGTCCTAGCACTATTTAAAAGGGTAAATAACCATCCTCTATTTGCCTGTTCCACCTCAGAAAGAGAGAGAGAGAGAATGAAAGTGAGAGTGAGTGTGAGTGTGGTGGGGAGAGGTTTATCTGCACAGTCTGCTTTTAATCCTTGCAGCAGCTGTGGCTGAAAGCACAGGAAAAGTAGTGTTCAGACAATCAACACGGTCATCAAATGGCTTTCAGGTTCTTCTAGTGTCTGGACGAGCTAGTCCAGGTTTTGACCCATTGCTCAGATAGCCTAACAGTCACGCTATGCTTAGAGGCATCAGAATGACATTTCCCTACATACTGTTGATTGAGCCATTCCCCCCTCAGTCACAAGGAGCATCCGGTAAACAAACCTGCTGCCAAGGCAGAGAGAGAGAGAGCTGTTGGCAATGCCATTCCTACACTTTGGCCATGTTTTCTGTAAGGAACCCTGATTCACAGCCCATGATCACCTGGCAGCCAGTTCACGTCCTCCTTTAACATTTGCCTCTCAAGACTAGATTTGTAGTTGTGGGTTTCTCTTCTGCTTGCATGTTCATGACCAGAGTTACGTCCTCTCTCTTCACTCGTGCCTGCTACCTCTACTCAAGTCTCACACCTTTGCTGGTCTATCCAAATTGCTACCTAAGTCCTTACTGTGGTGATGGCTTTACTTTCCTGCTTTTTATGCCCTCTCTCTCTCTGCTACTATCTTCCCCCACATTTCCACCCTTTCTGCATAAAGCTTTGAAATAGTTTTTGATCCATCCCTGTCCCTTCTCTTCCCTTATTGCTGCCACCACGGCTGTGCTAATCAACCTCTCACATTTCCACTCTTTCCTGTCACTTCTCCCTGCAAATTCCCCCCCCCCCCCCAAGTCCTTAGGAAAACTCAAGGTTTGCAGGTCTTCTGTTTAACCTCTTCTTGTCCTGCAAGACTCCCTTTACCCTGAACCCCACCGACTTCCCCTATCCACCTAACATCCTTGAGCTTGCTTGAGTTGGTCTATCAATGGTTGTGCTTTGACTTTGCTTTTCTCACAAAACCTCTGTTCATGAAACTCTGGGTTTTGCCCTCTGAACTGATGCTTTGCCTCTCTTTTCCACTCCTACACAAAAAGAAAGAACACACCTGGGTTTCATTTTTTCAACCCATGCTCTTCCTCCCTTGGAAGCAAGCTGTCTCCTTTCATTCCCTTTATCTTCAGTATTTCTACCTTCAAAAATGCCCTTGTAAATACGTCCTTTACTCTGGTTCTTTCTTCTCACTGCACTGATAGTTTTATTAGATTTTTATTTGTGGACTGTAGCTCTGTCTGTACGTGAGGCGGCTTGAGTGACAGTATCTAGGGAAATATGTTAAATTCATTTATCGTAGGCCTGTACTGACTACGATATATTTATATACAAGAATTCTATAAACCTTGCCAAGGCTACATACACATAATAATAATAATAATAATAATTGTTTGAAAGAGATGGTCTGTTGTCAAATCAATGGATTTTTGGAATGTCGCCACTTACAGATCAAAACGCAGGTTCTGCTTCTCTTCAAAGAAGTAGTCGAGAATAAACTTCCGAACAAAGTCAGGGTTTAAGGTATTATCGATGACTTCTGTTCTTCCAAACTGCAAGAAGAGAGAGACCGAATCAGTGTGGCGGCCGCGCCCTCCCCACATGTCCCATGGCAGGACTGCGTGTGGGAAAAGCATGGCCATTTAACCTTTTGGGAGGAACGCTTGTTGGAAACGTATACTTATCGGCACCGTCAAACTTTGTAAGCAAAATAAAATTTGGTGCAATAGGTGGTGAAGAAATGAGAAATTATTTCCCATTCCTCCCCCCCATCTCATTGATTGGAATGGTCTACTCACTGTGCTACTGTGGCTCAGGGAACATAAACAAAGCTGAGGGGAAGGGGTGGGGAAGTTGTCAACCCATTGCCAGATCTAATTGGCCAAAGCTTTCTGGCACTGAATAAATTCACTGCCTCTATCTTTTTATTTATTTGACAGATTTGCATACTGCATATTGTACACCGTTTTCATTGCTTTGCTTATTATGTGGTTATACAAATTTGTTAAACATTGAATAAGCCGATGTCCTTCATCATTTTATATAACATAATTCAAAAGAACAAGATAAGTATATTCCTGGCTGGTAGGAAGCTAAACAGACATATGAATGTACAAAAGGCAAAACCAACAGGCAGCAAGCATCCAAGGAAACTAGGAGGAGGAGCATGATGGTCAAATTAGTTTAAATAATATCGTTGCCGTGGAATTTGTAGATGACTGTGCCTCTCAGTTCCTTCCCCACACATTGTCAATGTGCCTCCCAACCTGCTGATCACTGTGTGCCATGTTTTTAACTACCGTTATTACTACAGTACTGAATGTTTGACGGTGATGATATCTATGGATGGCTTGGGTGAGGAGATTAGAGTCTTCTTTCAAGGGGGTCAGTTTCTGCAGTGAAGAGGTGTGATAAGGCAACAGCTCACCCCCTTATGCACATCTTTCATCTCCGTTGACTTCAGTGGCCTCCCTTTCTTGAATATCTCCATTTTAAAGACTGAAAGTCACAAAGGCCTCATGCCTTTCATGGACTTAGCAGGATGAGGGCAACTCAAAAAGATTGAGTAAATCACTTTTCAAAATATAAAAAAAAAAAAAAAAGTATATATATATATATATATATATATATATATATATGTTCCTCGTGAGTTAGAAGTGCCCATTTATCATTCGCAGGTCCACTGAATGGACGAATGTAAATCAGAAGACGTCTCTGGTGTCTGGATAGTTCCACATCATAAAAGGACAGGATGGACCCTTCCCAGTTTTACCCTACTATATCCAGAGACTGTTCCTGTTTTTCTTGGGGAAATTGGAATTATAAGGCCAAATATTTTTGGTACTTTTGTACATAATTATTCTCCTCTATCTCTTTCTATTTCTTACATTCCCAGTTCATTAGCCCTTGTTAATTGTAACTGCTTCTCTTCATCACGTTATTTATGTTTTTTGGTTGTATTATCCGCACCCCTGTTTTCTGTAAACCGACATGATGTGAACGAGTTCATGAATGCCGGTATAAAAAAACCTTAAATAAATAAAATAAATAAATATGCCATGCGGCTAAAACTAGGAGTGGTTCAGTCTACCCCCCTTATGACACGATGTCGCCTTGTCACCTTACCCAAGTCTGCAGTAGCATCAAGAAAGTGGCATGGAAGAGGCTTATTCCAGAGCAGCCAGTTCTGTGCCATGCAATACCCTGTCTGCCACAGCCCTAACCGCCTGCCACTAGAAACTGCTGCAATCACCGACTCTAGGTCAGGAGCCACAGTCTCTCAATTGATAGAGACCTAGGACTCAGGGATGGGAGCTGGTGCCAGTACTCTCTGTGCCAAGCCACTTTGAGGAAAGTATTTTCAGCTCTCCTACCCTATGTAGCTTGCAGGCCAGTAGAGTTTCTCTTTAAAAATCACTTCCTTGAAGGGTAGGGAAAGGAGGGGGTAGAGGGAGTTTGAATTTCAGAACCTTATGCCTATTGCTTATTATAGACAGCAGGGGCCTATTTGTGAGAGGAAAGATGCAGCAATGTTGCTTGGTTTTTGTATCTTCTACTCAGCCTATTGTCATTCTCATTACACTGTAATCATTTTAATTGAATTGACGTAGAGATGGTGTCTGTTGGCTTTGAACCTTTATTTAAAATTTAATAAAAATGGTTTAGAAAAAAAAATCACTTCCTTAGCAAAAGCCTTGGGTACAAAAGTACCTACAGAATTTTAGGTACGAACTCCCCACCAGAAAGAGATGTGCAGGGAATTAAAAATAACCCCCCATACATACCTTTATATTCTGGCCCTTGCTCCAGAGCTACCCCTTCCCCCCTTTCCCCTCTCCAAAGAGGATGGTAGGGGGAAATTTTCAAAGGGGCCTTCTCTTTGAATAAATTACCTCTTTTTCTCCCTATACCTCAGTTGATCCAATTGTAACTGACTAATAGTAAAAATATATCCCTTTAGGGTTGCCACCTCACTCAGGTGCATGCAATGGCCTGGCTTAGTCTGTTTAGCTGGATCCAAGTCAGGTGGACAATACTATCTGTGAGAGATGTCTCTTATAGCATAAGAAGGCCTTTTGGTAGAATTAGAGCAGTCAGAAGCACACAGCTCTGCTTCTGAAGCTCCCTCACGCAGACTGTTTTATACGAGAAGCAGTATCCCTCAGAACACCTACTAACATATCTCTCTATATTATAAAAATACTAGGGGCTCTGGGTGATCACTGCATCGCATCTGTGCATGCGCAACATAATGACCTCATCCAGAAGTGTAGAAGGGGCTAGAGCCAGCCCTGATGTCTGCAACACGACGAGGTCAGCCAGTTCAGCAGTGGCACCGACAACAGAAAAGCTAGTGAGGCAGCAGAAGAGCTGGAGGGGTTTCCTGAGCCCACCAACTCACAAATAATAATAGAAGACAACAACCAAAGGAAGCATCAGAAGCAGAAGGTTGGTGGGGGTTCCCGGGCCTCACCAGCTGCACAAAGATGATGTTGGAGCCCAAGATGGGAGGGGACTAAGAGGAGTAGGAGAGTGAGAGGAGTGCCGGTATAGGTGGAGGAGGGTGAAGGGAGAGGAGAGCGGAGGAGGAGGGGGCTGGTGGGGGGAGGGGGAGGGAGGGGTTGGGAGCAGGGGATAGGGAGATCAAGGAAGAGTGAGAGGGGAGGGGGCTGGAGGGAGTGCGAGGTGAGAGGACCATATACCCCACCATCTGCATCACCCCTATCCCCACAAACACCACCTGCACCCCCACCTTCACACACCCTCTGCAAGCCTTCTCACCTTCACCCTTCCCCGTGCCTTCCCCAATGAACGTGGCCCCCCCAATACACATAACAACCTACCCCAGTTCCTATACTCCCAAAACAGCAAGCACGAGACTCTGATAATGTACACGTCCAGCTAATGGAATCATAAAATCCGCTTTTTGACACTGCCATGCAATCATCACTTTCTCTTTTTGGGGTCCCTTAACAGCCACGCACATCAGTCAAAGGGGGGGAAAAGCAGGGTGAGGTGGAGATTTCCGGTCGCCCTTCCCAGCTTGCATTTTCCCCCCTAGGCAAGAACGAGGAGAGCCCACTGGCAGGGTTGGCGAGTGATGCGAGCAGGGGTGCAGCTCTTGGTATATTTAAGAAAAAGCCCCAGAGCTGGCAATTTACATAGCAATTAATTATCACCATGGTAGCAATCCTAAATACCTGTATCATCTACAGGGAGCTCGTTGATGCGGTGTAGGGTTTCAGTGTTTTGCACGTGATTACCGAGCTGCTGCTGTATAATGTGTTTGCCCAGTCCAGGCATTCAGAATAAATTAGGAAATAATCAAAAAGGGGGGGGGGAAGGAAAAAATCAACAGAACGAGGGAGAGGAGAGGATGGAATCAAGGGAGAGTACAGATAGAAGAAGAGGAGGAGAGGCAGTGCAAAAAAAAAAAAAAAAAAAGGCATAAGGCTGAAGGTGAAAGAGGAGGAGAGAAAGGAGGCGAGTGGCAAAGAAAATTGGAGAAAGGGCCAAGGAGAAAAAGGGCCCCTCCTTGATCACTTACAGCACCCCGAGTCCTCACTCCCCGCAGAGTGCGGAATCCTGGGCCACCTGACCTTCATCAGAGGTCACTGCCGAGGGACGAGAAGGGGACGAGAGGCTGAGAGAGACCGGGCAGGAGAGGGGAAAGACAGAGGAGCGGGGTAAAGAGGAGTCAGAGAGAGGGAGAGAGAGAGACAGAGAAGAAATGAGATGGGAAGGAGGTGATGGGAGTGAGTGAGATGGAAACGGAAAAGGACCAAAAAAAAAAATATATATATATAAAAGGAGAATGTAGCGTGAATGAGCGAGGACACGGCAAGGGAGAGAGTCTGTGACGCCAGCCGAGGTGAGGGTGCCAGCACCTTGCATTTGGCTGTGCGAGCCGCCTGCACCCTCTGGGCGCCGGTCTGTCCAGGCCAGCGAATGCGCCCCACGGAGTGGAGAGGCGCCAGCTGCCAGGGAAAGGAAGGAAGGAAGGGGTTTGTGCGCAGCTTCAAGCCCGGGACGCAGTTTGCTCGTTTCACAGCGGGTGGGGAGAGGGACTCTTTTGTCTGCAAGTGCTTATTTCTGACATCACGGCATAATACCGCAGCCGTGTGCTGTCATTACACAGGAGAGGGGAAGGAGGGGAGAACACAGGGCGCCCGTGATTAAGCCCAGAGTACATCAATTAAGTGCCTGGTAATTATATATATCCTCATCCACTTCTGCGCTGGCAATGACTAGGTGGACGTGGTGCCCCCCTCACAATTAGTGTCACAAGGCTAAGTAAAGGCAGCGACACAGAAGCTGAATACAGTGCACGCGTGTAACCGATTCTCCTGCTTCCATTTCTGTCAAGAAAATTTTAGCCAAGGGACTGACCGAGACAGGGACACACTACACACTATAATAGCCTCAAAACCTATCCATGCCCTCCCAACCTATACACACACAAAATTTCTTGCACGCCATAATAGCCTAATACCTATCCATGCCCACACCCCCTATACATACACAAAATCTCTCTGCATGCCATAATACCCTAATACCTATCCATGCTCACACCCCCTATACACACACAAAGACTCTCTGCATGCCATAATACCCTAATACCTATCCATGCTCACACCCCCTATACACACACAAAGACTCTCTGCATGCCATAATACCCTAATACCTATCCATGCCCACACCCCCTATACACAAAGACTCTCTGCATGCCATAATACCCTAATACCTATCCATGCTCACACCCCCTATACACACACAAAGACTCTCTGCATGCCATAATACCCTAATACCTATCCATGCCCACACCCCCTATACACAAAGACTCTCTGCATGCCATAATACCCTAATACCTATCCATGCCCACACCCCCTATACACACTCAAACCTCTCTGCACACCATAATACCCTAATACCTATCCATGCTCACACCACCTATACACACACCCACACACACAAAGACTCTCTGCATGCCATAATACCCTAATACCTATCCATGCCCACACCCCCTATACACACTCAAACCTCTCTGCACACCATAATACCCTAATACCTATCCATGCCCACACCCCCTATACACACTCAAACCTCTCTGCACACCATAATACCCTAATACCTATCCATGCTCACACCACCTATACACACACACAAAGACTCTCTGCAGGCCATAATACCCTTATACCTATCCATGCTCACACCCCCTATACACACACAAAGACACTCTGCATGCCATAATACCCTAATACCTATCCATGCCCACACCCCCTATACACACACAAAGACTCTCTGCATGCCATAATACCCTAATACCTATCCATGCCCACACCCCCTATACACACTCAAACCTCTCTGCACACCATAATACCCTAATACCTATCCATGCTCTCACCCCCTATACACACTCTGCATGCCATAATACCCTAATACCTATCCATGCCTACACCCCCTATACACACACAAAGACTCTCTGCATGCCATAATACCCTAATACCTATCCATGCCCACACCCCCTATACACACTCAAACCTCTCTGCACACCATAATACCCTAATACCTATCCATGCTCTCACCCCCTATACACAATCTGCATGCCATAATACCCTAATACCTATCCATGCCTACACCCCCTATACACACACAAAGACTCTCTGCATGCCATAATACCCTAATACCTATCCATGCCCACACCCCCTATACACACTCAAACCTCTCTGCACACCATAATACCCTAATACCTATCCATGCTCACACCACCTATACACACACACAAAGACTCTCTGCAGGCCATAATACCCTTATACCTATCCATGCCCACACCCCCTATAAACACTCAAAACCTTTCTACACACCATAATACCTTAATACCTATCCATGCCCACACCCCCTATACACACTCAAACCTCTCTGCACACCATAATACCCTAATACCTATCCATGCCCACACCCCCTATACACACTCAAACCTCTCTGCACACCATAATACCCTAATACCTATCCATGCCCACACCCCCTATACACACTCAAACCTCTCTGCACACCATAATACCCTAATACCTATCCATGCTCACACCACCTATACACACACACAAAGACTCTCTGCAGGCCATAATACCCTTATACCTATCCATGCCCACACCCCCTATAAACACTCAAAACCTTTCTACACACCATAATACCTTAATACCTATCCATGCCCACACCCCCTATACACACACAAAATCTCTCTGCATGCCATAATACCCTAATACCTATCCATGCCCAGTCTATGGATGGATTATGGATCATAAACCAAGGCAAGTCAAGAATGATGGTATTGACGGTCTTGGGTGAAATGTAGAATGAGATACTTTCCTTGTGCAGAAGCCCCATTTGGAGTATGACAAGTAGGGTAACCAAGGACCGGTGGTCGGGCAAAGGGTTGCCATAGACCGAGGATATTGTAACTGCCTTATTCAGGGTCACTGTAGGGAGGTTTTGCTGGTGGACCAAGGCCTCATCTTTAAAGTTGGTTCAAGCTCCTGAATCCAAGAACACCTCAGTTTGCACTTCGGTATCCTGAGAGAGGAGGCAGACTGGCACAAGCAACTGAGAAGAGGATGAGGACCGGCTTAGTGTTGGCTCTCCAACCAAGGTTTCTCGCCTTTTCAGGCAGAGGCTGGCAAAGTATCCCTGAGCTGCACAGTAGAGGCAGAGGTTAAGCCTCAGACACCTCTGTTTCTCCTCCTTAGTGAAGCAGGTTCTGCTGATCTGCATGGGCTCCTCTGGGAAAGAAGCAGGCAGAGTCCAGGGGCTGCTGGAACTTAGATGCCAGTCTGAAGTGCCAGCGGGACACCTCCCTCTCTCGGGCTCATTCCTGGAAGTGGAAGTCTAATTGTATGGCCAGGGCGATGAAGTCCTCCGATGCAGGCGGCAGGTCCCAGCCCATTAACTCATCTTTCATTTGCTCTGCCAGTCCCTGCCAGAAGATCGTGGTCAGGCTAGTTTTCCCACCAATGGAGTTCTGAGGTCAGGGTATGAAATTGGATGGCATAGACGCCCACTGTGTGGCTGCCCTGTCTGATGAAGAGCAGCTTGGCAGCTGCAGATGATGCCTGACCAGGCTGATCAAATACTTGCTGAAATTGTCAGAGGAAGGTATCCAAATTTTCCACCAGTGGGTCATTCCGTTCCCAGAGCAGCGATGCCCAGGTTAGGGCAGGGTCGCCTAGTAGAAACAGCATATAAGTTACATTAGTTCGATCTGAGGAAAAGCTGGCAGCTTGTAGTTCAAAGTATAATCTGCACTGGTTGATGAAACCTTGACAGCCCATGGGATCACCCTCATACCTGAGTGGTGGCGGAAGATGCATAATGGGTCCCAGTTGCGGAGCAGGAGTGGCTTAAGATTTTACTTAAGCATTGGGAGAGTCATAACCAGTAGAAAAAAAACAAGCGGTAATGCTTCTGCACAGGACGTTGGTGAGCCCTAACCTATTGTGACCAATTCTGGAGGCTGGATCTCTGCAGGCTGGAAGTGGAAAGGTTACCAAAAGGGTGAAGGATCTAAGAGCCTGCAACAAAAGCCATACTCCATGAGACTTAAGTGTCTAAATACATATACTCTAGAGAAACGGAGAGATGGGGACATTCAAATACCTGAAAAGAACATAAGACTTTCCATACTGGGTCAGACCAAGGGTCCATCAGGCCCAGCATCCTTTTTCCAACAGTGGCCAATCCAGGCCATAAGACCCTGGCACTTACGTAAACACTAAGTCTATCCCATGCTACTGATAACAGCACAGTCTATGTTTTGTGAGTCACTGAGATGGCCCCAGGATGTAATTTAATGATGCGTTCACTAAATGCGCTATTTCCTGTCTTGATATGACCAAGACAAAATGACATTAATGCATGAAGACAAATATAAAAAAAAAAAAAAAAAAAAGAAGTGGATTTAAGCAGATTTAAGGAAGTTTTGTTTCCTTTTCCATTTAAAAACTAAACCATCATTAATTCAAAGAGCAGATCTGGGGCAAAATCTCTTCTCCCTCCCCCTCCTGCAAACAAGAAGCAGAGGAAGACTCTACACGCCCTTTCATCTTCTCTTCCTTTGCTTGAACTTCAAAGTAAGGGATCCTTTGAGAGGGAAGATTCTGTAATTGGTGTATACAGGGTACTGACGCTCCTGCCAATTGCCTGGAACAGGCTCCAGGGCAGTTATTAACAGATTAAATCTCCCTGAGGGCATCAGCTGTGCAGTGAATGTATATATAATACTGTATATAGCTCTATAGGCTCTCTCTGGATTGCTGCCTGGAGAGAATACTGTCAGCTATAATTAAAAGAAGCTTGGTCTGCAATGCTCCATAGGCCTTCGTGCTTCTTTCAACCTAATCAGCTATGGGCCTGATTTTAAAAAGCATTTGCATGCTTAAAACTGTGTCTTACACATTTTAATCCACTTTATCGGTATTCCTACAATATATGCCATTGAATAGTCCATAGGATTTACCCACATTAAATGCACTTTACACGGGTAAATGGCTTTTGAAAATTGCTACGATGGCATGTTGTACGTACATGTGTAACTCCTTTGAAAATTCACCTGTAAGTATGCAATCATGACAGCAAAGCAATCTGGAGTTCCACAAATGTGTTGAGATTGGAGGTCCACAGGCCCGTCCCGTGGACTGTGGCTCTTACCTTCAGTCCCAGAACCTGGAGACCCGCCTGTGCCACCGGGGGAGGCCTCCCCGTGGGTGTTCGGCACATCACCGCACTCAGCCTGCCTTCCCTGCTGCTCTCCCCACCGCCGGGCTGACTTCCTCTGGTCGCATGGCAGGCCTCTGCACTGGCCTTGCCGCCTACACTGCTCCTGCATGAGACCCCTCATGGGGATGCGCGTGGGGATGCATGTTTTCCATAGTGGGAAAACACTGAAGGCGCACTAACATGAAATCACTGGTAGAGGCCTATAAGAGGCCACCTTAGCAGCCCTTCCTTGCCTTGGCAACAGGTCAACTCCTCTTGAAGAAGTGCTTTTCCTACATTCCTGCTTTCTGCTGTGTTGTTCCTATGTTATGTCCTTTTCTTGGTTCCTTGGCAGTCTGGTCATCTCCTGAGTTTGCGTCCTTGTGGTCTGCTGTTCCTTCATCTGTCTTCAGCATCTCATCTTGGTCTGTGGTCTTTAGTTCTCCTTCCCCTTCCTCGTTCTTTGTCTCTTCAGATTGGACCTCTGGCTTGACCTCAGATCAGACTTCCTGCATTGATTTGGATTGGACTTCTGGCTTGACCTTGGATTGGCTCTTGATGCTGTTTGACCTCCGCCTACCCCTGACCACTGCCTGCTTCTGCTTCTGACCGAACGCTGCTTGCCCAGACCACTGCTTACCCTGCTGCTTCTTCCTTCTCCATGCTGGCCTTCAATGACTTCATCCAGATGGATCTTCACCTCCACAGAGACCCGCATCTAAGACCAGCCAGTCCCGGCACCCAAGGGCTCAAACTAAGGGGAACATGGGCTTGTATTGGTGAAACTCCAGTTGTACCTCTGCTTCAACCAGCTCCATTTGCCGATGATGGGGTCCTGTGGGGCTCTTCCCTGCAGGTAGCACCAACTCCCCCTCGGCCTAAGGGTCCACGTCCGCAACAAATGTGCTAACAGATCTGCTGGGGCTGCTGCATGCTGAAGGGGGTCTTTTGGCATCCAGTGGTGGAATAGAGTTGTCTTATCAGGGGAGAAGCAGTAGAGAAGGAAAATGCACAGCATCCATTACAGAAAAGAGGGTCGCTCCTTTACCCAATTCACTACTGCCTGAGGC
Source organism: Rhinatrema bivittatum (assembly GCF_901001135.1). Classification (NCBI taxonomy): domain Eukaryota; kingdom Metazoa; phylum Chordata; class Amphibia; order Gymnophiona; family Rhinatrematidae; genus Rhinatrema; species Rhinatrema bivittatum. The sequence continues at coordinate 17,355,114 of NC_042626.1, read as the reverse complement.
TCCCAATATAATAAAAAAGTAAAACCCATGCACTGAGCTTCAGGGTATATTTTCTTTACTCACGCACTAATAAAAAAAAATTAAAACCAATGCAGTAAGCTAATGGTATGATAATGCAACGGGAGTTAAAAATAAATAAATAAATAAAGCACGCAAACCCAATAATGCGCACAAAAAGACATACTTAGATGGTAACTTTAAACAACTGCATGAGGCTGCATATAGATGCATACCTGGCTGCATCCAGATCTATGATAGTAATTTACAACCCATGCATATCCCATAAGCACATACTATAAAGTACGCATTTCTCTATCCTGCAACATACGCACAAATGTATGCTTCTGCGTGAATACATGCAATACATTGAACTCACATACTTTTCCTACCTATTTTAAAAATCTGTGCGCACATATTTTACGCACAAAAATAAAGTTGGACTTGCTCGCATAAAAACTGATATACGTGCGCAAGTATTTTAAACATGCACGTGTAATTGAATTTACCAGTTTACTAATTAGTACACCTCTTCCCCCAGTCCTTCTCTGAGTCATCAAGATGCTTCTGATTCTTGAGTCTGAACTCCCCTCCCCCCCCATTCACCCAGACCTCCCACCCAGTCAACAGAACACAATAGACACGTTTGATATCGCTCTTGTAAGATAATTAGCAGGTATAAAATTACACAAGTTGCCAAATGTGTCTTTTAAAACAGCAATTTACGCATGTAAACATTTGCCCCGCAAGCGTTCCTAAACTGCCCCCTTTTTTCATCCATAACATAAAGTACATGCATATTTTCAATGTTTATAAAATAGCAATTACACAAGTACAAGCTACTTACCCTCGGAATGCTTTGAAAATTCTCTCCTTCATGCACATAAACTCCTTGTTACATTGGGAGTAGGGTTGTGTGCACAACCGTGCATTAGCAAGCGTGCAGAGCTGAGCGCACCTTAGAACATCAGGGCCCGGAGGGCTCCCAGAGCAGTGCAAATGGCATAGACAGTATATCCAGCTTTATGTGCCAGGCTTGGGAGATTGGTCAGTTTTCCTCATGGACACTGGACTGTGGTGTTCTCCATGAGTTTTTCTTATCCCCTTTTCTTTTTAACATTTTCATGGTGCCTTTATGTAAGATTTGGGAAGGCATAGGCATGACATACCACCTTTTCATGGAGAACGTACAGCTTAACTTTCCTATATATAATCGGATATAAAATTGATGGTAAAATGGTATCAGGGAAGTAAACTGAAATTAGATATTAACAAGACCAAGGTCCTATGGATAGGTCATGAGAGGCTTGATCTGCAGTTTTTAGTACAGTTGTGGCGGGTCAGCAGTTGACAATTTGCCAGGTAGACTAATTTCTGCATTCTACTTGACTCTGAATTATCTACGCAAGGCCAAGTGGCGGCAATGAGAAAGTCGACATTTTTTCAGTTGCAAATAATAAGGCAAATGAGAGCATTTCTTACGCAGAAAGACTTGGCTACAGTAGCTCGGGTATTGGTCACCGGTAGTCTCTGGACTACTACAGCGTGCTTTATGCTGGTATTCTGAAGAAGTTATTAAAAAAAAAAAAAAATTGCAGCTGGCGCAGAATACGGCTGCAAGATTGGTGGAGCAGTTTTGTAACTCCTGTGCGTCGGAAATTACCTGGGCCACTGGTGGAGCTGGCCTTCAAATTCAATTTAAAGTCCTGACCCTAATTTTTAAAACACGGAATGACCTGACCCCAATTATCTTCGGAGTAAGTCAGTGTAATGTGTTCCAACTGGGTCTGTACATTCTTCTCAGGAGGACTAGTTTGTATTCCTGGGCTTCAGGAAGTACAGTTGGAGATAACAAGAAAAACCACTCTCTGTCGTAGGGCCTAGTTTCTGGAATAAGCTCCCAGTGAAGCCTAGACAGAGGAAAGATTACTTGTTGTTCAGGAAAAAAATACAAAATTTGGCTATTTATGATGATTTTTGGAATGGGTTGGCTGTCTGTAGTAATACGAGGTGTATAATGAATGTTTTTCTCCATATATTTTTGGTAAATATTGGACTGTTAGGGCCCCATTTTTATTGTTTGCAACTGCTTTATTGTTGTGTGCGATGTATTAATATTTTTTATTGCATATCATATAGGGACTTTTCTGTATGATGCAATTCATAACCCGATTGTAATTGCATCCCTTCCTTTCAGCATGAGGTACAAGTGTTCATCGGTCTCCTGAGAATACATCACATGCAAATAAAGAGTAAAAGGGTTTCATAAACTGTCATGAAGGATTTATATTGTAACATATTAAAAAACCGCTTCCCTGGTGCATGCTTCTCCTCTCTACAACATGGCTCTGTGCTTCTCTGGAGGCCACTCCTGCCATGCTTATGTCAAGCTGCATTAAGCATTGGAAGGGTCTGAACTTCTGTGGCACCATCCCCATCTTAGGGCCTCTTCTCTTTAGGAGTGCTGCCGTCCCCTTTCTCCCCTCACCACCTCCTCCACCAGTGTTGGATGGAAAGCAAAATGTGAGACTGTAAAGTATGTCACCAGGGATCAGCTAAGTAATCATCAAGCTCTCTCTCCTGGTCCCTCCTTCCCCCCACAACCTGGAATATCTACTCCAGCCAGGGTGGAATTAATGAGGCAAACCAAACAGGCAAGCTACGTTGGCAGGCTTTCATGGAAGGCTGAAAGGGGAAAGGCTCTCCAACTGCTCGAGACCGTGTGCATCTTAAGAAAGGGAGCAGAATACACAGTCCCCTTTATCAGAGATGAATATGGGCTGCCAACAGCAGTGCCTCTTATTAAATAAGAGCGGCAGTGTTTGCTTATGAAACTGTGAAAAACCACAAAGAGAGCAGTTCTGGCAGTCAAATGTGTTCACAGCAATGCTCTTATACAATAAGAGATACTGTCATCAACACAACTATTTGTAGGTACTTTATAAATACAGTAGATTGCCTTTTTATTTCAAGATTTGAAACATAGATGTGCCAGCAGGTGGAAAGGTTCTCCTGTGGCTGATTCATTGCACGAGTGTGAGAATGCAGCTGGAGGTAAAGGAGTGTCAGCTAAGCGAGTGACATGCTTGGCTGGTTGTCCCTTGTCTCTTTGCTGTTTTCTTCCTTTTCTCATAGCTATTTGTCTTTTGTCTAAGTTCATTGACCTGTGCAAGCTACAAAGGCTCAAATGGAGTGTATCCAAGGCAATCCCTCTGGGCTGAGCATGTGTGCCTGGCCATCCAGAATGTCTTATTCTCTGGATTGCAATGTAATCCTGACAATATTTTGGGAGGGGGAGGGGCAGAAGGATTTTGCAACTGTAGCAGTAGTTCAGGATGGGGGCTCCCCACCATCTCTAAATGTCAGTGGTAACTCAAAGCAAGCAGCGGTTCCCCATGCCCCATCAGTTTCCTACATCTGTGAGATACCAGACGACCAAACACAATCCCTTAAAGCTGGTTGCTAGGAAAACCAGTTCAATATTTTTTTGCAGTTATAACATCATTCTTGAGAAGGCATCCATGCTTATAGTATTTGGAAGCTCCTCCCATTTTTATAATTTAAAGTTGAATCCTCATCAGATCCCCATGCAAGCAGCACTCTGATACATGTAGTGCACGAATACAGCACAGACCGCAGAAAGAGGAGGTCCTCATCAAAACCTCATGGAGGTGTTGCAGTGATTTACCTAAAGCATGAATAGAATAGACAGCTGAAGAATGTATTCAGGGATTGATCATTAAAAAAAAAAAAAAAAAAAAGTCACACATGGAGCCTCTAATTCAAAGGCAGCTTCAAACAATCAGCAATCCAGGGAAACAAATTCTCTCCTCTCTCCTCATCCTGAGCTGAGACAGCCACAGAAGTCCCCCAACCCTGATTAGTACAGAAGTAGCATGCAAAATTAAAATCTTTAAAGGTCTAAGAGATGTCATTGGGCCTCTGGCTGGACAAGAGGACTCAAATCAGCCCAAGACAACGTCTCATCTAACAGATGTCTCTATTAACTGGTCAGAAAGCACTTACTAATGTCACATTTACAATCCTGCTTATTTCTTCATTAAAAAAAAAAGAAAAAAGAAATGGAGGGGAACGGTGGGGAAGGGATGGGGGAAGTCTGATGAGAGCACAGTAACTGGACAGAACATAAAAGGTGGTCTCATCAATGAAATGTCTAATGGTTCTCAAACTGATAAACCAACACGATGTCCTTCCTGTGCCTGTGGTTTGGCAATGCATCACATTAAGAAAATCATTCACTGAGGAATACAAACGGTTTTCAGCTTAAAATTTGCAATTTTTTTATTTAAAGACAGAAAGGGCTTCATTCTCCGGTCTTCTCTCCCCACTTACTCTCAGCCATCAGGGACCACTATGAGCCAGGTCTGGCTTTTTAGCTGCCCAAAATTCATCGTTTTGTGAATGTGCATTTTTATCATTTGCCAGGATTTGTGCCCAGGTAGTTTCTTTTGAAAATACACTACAAAGGTACAAGCATGCATACAAAAAGTGTGTGTGCACCTTACAAGTAGGCGACCTACTCAGAATTCACCTTCTTATGTATTACTTTGGCAAGATATGGACAAACTGTCATGCTAATAACGCTTCCTGAATCTGAAAGAAATAGTGAGAGACGGGGAAGAGGCCACTAAACAGGGGGTTGGAAAAGGGAGCTCTCCGTGGTGCTGAACAGAGAGCGCGCCTCAATGTGGGTTTCTGGGAGCTGATACAGGAATAGACAGAAACAGAGAAATGCGCCCACAGAAAAAGACTGTACGACCCATTCAGTCTGCCCAACTAATTCAGCTCTACAGCTCCCATCACTCCCTCAGACCCTGTGTTTATCCCATGCTTTCTTGAATTCAGATACTGTTTTTGTCTCCACCCCTGGGAGACTGCCCTGTAAAGAATAGTTGCACAGATTACATCCAGATGTGCTAACACATTGAGGGCACAGGGAGTGCACATTCAGCTCTGGCTGTGCAGCAGTAAGATTCATTATTTTGATGCTCATTAAAAACCTGCATATAATGATTAATCTTACTATGTGTTCATGTATTACATTTTACTACTTTAGAAAATACTTAATTGATGGTAGGTGTTAGCACTCTGTTGTTCTTATGCATATAATGATTAATCTAAATATATATTTTTTGCACTTGGCCATTTCATTAGTGGTATTTTAGAACTCTGTTAAGAATGTTTCATTTATTGGATTCTGATTTTTATGTTATAATCATATCTTATTCTTGCTTCTACTGCATTGTGTAGTAATAAGTATGGTAGTTTGATGATATTTTATTTATTATTATCTTTGTATTTATTTGTATTGTTATCTGTTATTTGTAAGGGCGCTGCCCATAAGTTTTTTGTTCTTTGTGAACCGATACGATGTGCGAACGGCTATCGGTATATAAGAGACGTTAAATAAATAAATAAATAAATAAATAAATTTTCTTTTACACTATCCTGTTGTTGTTCCATGCCTTGTGCCTTAGTGGGAAGGCATGATATAAAATAAATATTGTGTTATATATATTACACCCTCAAGCACTGGAAATGTAGAATCAGACCCAGCAGTGCAGCAATACACATTCTGGCACAGGAAATATTCACTCAGATCCATCATTGCACTAATACATCGAGGGAGTGCACACCTATATCCAGCTGTGCATTGTGTATGTACTGCGCTCCCTTGACTAGCTTAGTGGCCTTGTTCTCCATTTAGCCCACATCTGGAAGCCCTTTGTGAGGACAGGTGACCAAAACTGAACCCACAGTCCAACTTTGTACCTAGGAGAATTTGTACACTATCCCTGGCCACGTTAAGTCTCTTCTGCTAGTTTGCCTTTGGTATCCCTGTCCCTCTGTAAAAATCACCAAGTTTTGTAGCAGATATACAGTGTGTATGTTATCCATAAAAATGTAAATACTGCTTATCAGTGCTTTCTCCTGATCATTAATAAAAAATACGAAACAGTGGTCCAAGTATAAACTTCTGAGAGACTCGCTAATCAGAACGCATAGCTCCCAGCGCTGCAGCAGCAATGCTAGGTGCAGCATCTGGGTTTGATTTCCTACTCAGGTCTTCTGCTTCCTGTGATGCAGGGGTCTCAGCCTCTGGTGAAAAGCAACACCCAGCAGCTGGATTTAGAGTTCATGATTGCAGGGTTCTGGAAAGAACCCTGGGGCATGACCCATGACCCCCCCTCCCCCCCATCGAGGACTGTGACTGAACTAAAGCTGTAAAAAGATATACAATAGGGGAAAATCCATGGGTAGTGAAAAATCAAAAGCTCCTGGTATCAGATGCCAGTCCTGGTTTTGAACATCTGAAACCACCAGGTCCCCAAGAAAAGAAAATATAGATCCTGAATTATGGACCTGCTGCTGACCCCTGTTTATAGGTTCATCCAGTAGTTTTCAAAGTCACATTTGTTGCCCAGTACAGTATTTTTGTTCTCTTCAGAGATGCCAAGCTGCCCAGTTCCAGGAGTGAGATTTTAGGCCAGTTCTGGATTGCATTGTGAGACCTGCAGCCTGGATTTCAACGGGCAGATTCGGGGCCTACAAATACCGCACTGCTTTGAAATGTAGGTTAAAAACCAGAAGTGGCCTAAAATCCCCCTCCTGGACCTGGGAAACCTAGGAGCTTTTTCTCTTGTATACAAAAATATGCTCTCGCCCGGAATCTAGTGAACATCAGGTAACAGTTGTTTAATTAGCACGGCGGTCTGTTGTTCTTTTCATGTACCATCAAGAGAAAATGTTAATTTGCATCTCAATCTGTTCTCATAACTTTGCAAGGAAACATTCCCAGCCAGGAATAAAGGTGTGCCCTCGTGTGGTCTGCAGACAGGGGCTCCACCAGTTAAGCCCCCACATAGCACCTCCTAGTTGCCAAACAGTAGAGGTTCTAACCTCTCAGCAGCTGTGGCTCTTTTCATCGGACTCACATTTAGGCTGGCTAGGAAATATCTTGCACTTCCAGCTAGGAGGAGAACCAGGGATTTTCCGATGTGGAAGCATCCACCTTTCCAGCTACCGCCCCAGGCCTTTCAGGAAGAATCCTGCTGGTATCCCACAAAGCAGTGCAGCGAGACCTTTTCGCCTAAGTAGGCCCAGGCCTGGGCAATGGGTCAAAGGTCATTTCTGAGATGCATTCATCTGCACTGCACAAGCACAAAAGTGGCAGAAAAATGTCACTTCCTCCAGAAATAGGAAGTAAAGGCTTGGGGTTTGTTTTTTTTTTTGCAAGAACAAAGGCATTCCTCATTGGGAGAAGGCACATCTGGCAGAGGTAATGATGCAGGACCAGATTGAAATTGTGGGTGCCCAAAAAGTGATGGGGGGGTGGGGAAATGTTCCCACCAGATGTCAATGAAAGTGCAGGGGGAATCCCCTGGGGGCCAACCGCTACCATTTGGAAATACCAACCTGAGGGGCAGGAGCGACAGCTCAATGATGAGGTAAGAGGTATCAAAGGAGTGGGGGCAGGAACAAGCAATCTTGACTTTTTTACATTTTTTGAGGCGCAGGGTATTTTTCAGCAAGGAGAGGGGGGGGGGTCCCGTTTTGTTCGATTTTTCACTTGTATTGTTGTGCAATTTCAAACAAACATAAAGGTACCTTCTGTATTTCCATTGAAGCGGGCATTTCATTGGCTTCCGATTAAACCATGAGTGCATTTTAAAATCTTAATCTTAGCCTTTCCAGCACTGGGCCATTGTATTTACATAAGAAATTGAAATGTTATATTCCTTCCTGAGGAAAAATTCCAGTCCAGGTGCCTCTTTGGTTATTCCCATCCTTTAAAACGTTAGAAAGAGCTGAGAGCTAGGGCAGTTTCTGGGGTAGCACCGACGCTGTGGGATGAACGTCCTTTCGACATTAGGCACTGCGGTACCGTGCGCAGTCAGAATGGCCAGAGGACAGACGCAGGCCCAGGCTCTGGCTGGGTATTCATGAACTTTTATTAATTCACAACAGGTATTCTGGGGTTTTCTTGTGTATACCCCTTCACAGGCGCAAACTCGATTATCTGAGTTTTTGCAAGAAGTGAGAGCACAGCTATTCCCTTAAATCTGGCAGACTTCTTTTTCTTTTGTTTGGTTTATTGTGTTAGGTTGTTTGTTTTTATTTTGTATGATTTTATTTTTTTATGTTAGATGGTGCTTTTATATTTAACATATTGTACACCGCCTTGACCAGTTATTTTTTTATTGTTCTGTACACCATCTTGAGCAGTCTGTAAAGGCCAGAATTATGGTATATAAATATTTTAAATAAAAATAAATATAATTAAATAAACCACAGACAAAATAAAAAAAAAAAAAAAGAAAAAGAAAAAAATTTTAAGTGCACACCCTATGAATAAGCACCATTGATAGCAGTCTCAATAGAGAGGCCAAGGATTGCACAGGCATGGAGACAGAAATACCCATAGCTCTAGAGGTGATATATTCAGAAGATGGTTAAGGCACATTGCAGATTTGATGGAGTATTTATACCTCCGGAAGGAAGGTTGAGGGCAAGGACTTTCAGAAACAGCCCAGGGACAAAAGAGAAGGAACAAAGCTTGATTGATTGAAAGGTACCAAGGGGAGAAGATGAGCCCTAACCCCACCTGAGTATGGCCTAGAGAACTGGAGGACAGAAAACAGGAAGAGGAGGAACAGTGAGGCTGAACAACCCCCAGGGACAGACTGCTTGGGAGGGAACGAGGAAACCCAGACCAAGGGGCTTAGCCCTGTCTGGGAAGTAGGTAGGGCACATTTGGTGTAGTAAGCACTCTTTGGGAGCTAGGTGTTGATTTATTTTGTATCTTAAAAGGTGAATGCATTGTGTGACAATAGCAAAGCCTGGAATTACAAGGCCCAGTTGGCCGAGAATGGCTCCGGTCCAATGGGCTTACTGACCATGAGAATTCCCCGGTCACAAATAAGGGGTGTGTGTGTGTGTGTGTGTGTGTGTGTGTGTCTCCCTCCGTCTGTCTTACCCTGCTGCTGCATATGCCATATCTGTTCTGTGGATAAATGCAGAACTTAGACTTCAGGGGGTTTCAATCTGGCACCTTTCATGAGCACTAAATTCACTTTGTAAATATATAAAAATGACATTGCTGCCAGATTTCACTCTGCATGCACACATTGTGTAATAACCCAAAATACTCTTTGCTGCACTGAAACTTTTTCTCGAGTTCTCTCTGTGCTTTGTGGTTGACCTGGTAAAGCACAGCTTGAGGCGTGCATTCTCTGTTCCCTAGCCATTTGTATGCTTCCTGCCTCATCTTCTGTCCCTTCCTGCCCCAGGTCCACCCTACCACTGTGCTGTCTGTGACCCAAATTCCTCTTCACTTTTCCCCTTTTAAAGCCTCCCCCCCCCATCCACCTCCTTCCATGTCATTTGCTGCGTGAAGTCAATTAACCTGACATGCAACGGGGGCCCAGACGTTGAAAGCACCTGTGGGGAAAAGGCCTGGCAAAGTGTAAGTAATGGGCTCCCTGCATGTCAAAAAAATAAAACAAAAAACCACAGGCGAAATCCTAGCAAGGCAATTCATCTCCTGAGACAGGCACGGAGACAGCCTCGTCATAACAGCAACACTTTGCAAGACTGAGGCGGACAACTCACTGCCTTTTCCAGTACTAGGAGAGCAGCTCTGATACCTTCCGCCCAAATGAATCCGATCTCCCTGGAGGCAGAAAGCTGCATTGTTAAGGACACGAGGTCTGGTCTCAAGGGTGCAAGGCATTGCTTTCAATGGGCCTGGGAGGAATGCGGCTAATAGAGGAAAGGTTATGCGATTACCTATCTGTGCTTGGTTTGTTTTATGTTTAAGTCAGCCCACATGCGATGTATTTGTTTTAAGGAATTGTTGATGGTGGCACTCTGCCTTGATTGATCATGCGGCCAGAAGAAGACAGGTAAGAATTATAAATACAGATCCTTCTCGTGTGCACCTTCTGTATTTCTTTACATGCCTGTGCGATGAATATTCGGGCAGAGCACAGAGTCATGTCTGGCTCATGTGTTCGGACCACTTCTCGGAAAAAGACAAAGAACAAGATCTGTGAACAGAGGGGAGGAAAAATGCAGTTTGGGTGGGAGGGGAGGAGAAATTTTGACTTTCGACTTCCACCTCAGGAAACCTGAAATTTCTGCTTTAAGAAAGGGCGCTCTGGAGATACTCAGTCTCTCTGCAGAAACTGCAGCCAATGGGGGGGCTGATGCAATAAAGTGCACCCAACCTAGTGCACAGGTTAACCCGTGGCTGGACGCGCTAGACTAGCACCCGATGCAATAAGGAGATTAGCGCGTCCAAAACACACGCCCACACAAATGCATAGCCGATAGCAGTCAGCACATGTAAATTCTATTTAGATGAGGCTATAAGCTATTACCCCCCACCCCCTCCACCTCACGATGCAGAAAATCGCTGGGCACCCAATGCACACTTTTTAAGGCAGCAAATTTAACTCCAGACCTGGAAGTGGCCTAAAGTCAATCTGCGAGTCAAGGGCTCATGAGAAGTTAAAAAAATATGGTCCTCTGTGGTTCCTCCTACTTAGTATCATTGTGACACTTAAATTTACTGCTTGCGGTGTTGAAAAACAAATGTAGATTGGTTTGATTTTTTTTAAAAAAATTTCTGGACGCACAATTTAGACGCCCACATAGCTATAGGCATCATCAGCAACCTCAGCAAATCAGGCAGAAAAAGAGGGATAAAAACGGAGGCTCATATTGAGTGCCTGTTGCAATTGTAGGTGCCTGATGTAGTTGAACGCCAGGGATGCATAAATCTCCCCTACTGCATCCTTTTTCAAACAGCCCCTCATTTAAATACTGCATTGAGCACGCAGGGGTCGTGGCTGCGCACACATTAGGAAAACAGGCCCTCAATGTGTGCGACCGCTTTCAACGCACATTTTATGGCATCAGTATGAGGGAGATCCTCACTGCTGTCTGCTCCTCCTTGGGTTACTGCTTCCAGGGTACATTGGGGAAGAAATAAAGCCAAAGCAGCCGTATCCCTACGTCCGGCAAGCATGGTGGGCACAGGGTTTATGAAGCCGGGCTCAGCAGATTGGCTAAATACGGTTTTCTAACTCCTTAAAGCAAGCTGGCTGGCCGAACGTGGCGCAGGCTATTTGGGATTAAAGGAGACCCTCTGGATGCTCATAGGTTTTCCTGGTCTGTCATGCACCACTGCAGATTCTTGCACACAAACACAGATGGGCTCCATTCATGAATAATTTTGCATTCTTTTATTATTTAAACACAGCACAGTGGCTTCCCTTGAAGCTAGTTTGTCTCTAGTACCCACTGGAGTTGCTCTCTGGTTTTTCGAAACTCGGCAACATGACCCAGTGTACTGGCCTATGAAAAACCTCATTTCATTACTGCAGCTTTCTAGATGTCCTCCATCTACAGATGCCCCCAGTCCCCCGAAACGATAAAAAGCCCTGCTACCCACTGCCGAGCAGAAGGAAGGATGGATTCAGCCAAGCCAGCCCCCGTCATCCTAGCTTCTAAAACCTAAGTAGCCTTTATTGAGAAGAATGGAAATGAATTAGCGACAAGCCTAAATTAGAGCGTCTACGAAGACAAGTTCTCAAACCTCTTCTGCGGTTGGCATCTCAGGGAAGACGCGATTTTCTGATGACAGGAATACAGGTCTGATCTGCAGCTTCCCCCTCTCTATTTTTTTTTTTAAAGCACTTCACTCCCTTAAAATCACAGCAGGGCGCCTACACTGTGGAGAGGGGAAAGGAGAACTTGGTGTCTGATTCTTAAAACCCCAATGCTGCAGCTAAATTAGGCAATGCAGGGGCAGCTGGAAGAAGGCCAGTCATTCACATCCCTCCTTCATGTGTTTTTTTTTTTTGTGGTGGTGATGTTTGATTCCTGCAGAGAGATTCATGATTAAAGCTTGTAAAAAGCTTTTCCTTCTTCCCCGCTGCCACCATTATGAATTTTAATAAGTCGAGGGGTGGGCTGCTCCTCGTCAGAAGAGTCTCACGCCAGCCCACAGCACACATGCAAGCCTGGAGAAGGAGCAGCCACCTTCCAAAGGGTCTCCATTTTTATCACTTTAAAAAATGCAAAAATACAACTCACGCGAAATATACTTACAAAAGAAAGGAGAGCAGGAAAGAAGATCAAAAGTTATTAGAGGCAGGGAACAGGCAGTCGTGAACTGTTTAATGCGTAGCACTGCTTTAAAGGAAAGGCGTCGTTTGAGAGAGTTAATTAAAAAAAAAAAAAAAAAAAAAAAAAAAACTTCAGCACAAAGTTTTAACGCTCAGCTTTTTGCATCGGCCCCAGTGTTGGGCGAAAAAAGCCCTTGCTGCATTGGCAGTAGACCCGAGCGTAACAGATGTGCACACAATCGCAGGACAAAGCCTGTCCTGGGCTGAATGCCCCTGTTTGCAAGCCCTCGTAGGCAGTGACCTGCCTTCTCTACCTGAATATGACTCAGTTAGCTTGGGAAGGTGAGCAATTAAGTCTAAAATCCAAACATCCAGGCTTTCTACCACAACTCCTAGGATCACTTTGCACACATTCCTAAAGCTTGATTACCTCTAGAGGGCTGCAGTTTTAGGGGTGGCCGTGGCAGGGCCGGGTCGGGTCATCCACCAGGGTGCAGAGCGCCTGCCAGCCTCCCTTTGCAGCCCGAGACGAGAGTGGTGGGCGAGGAGGGCATCTATCCCTGCCCCAGCATCACACGCTGCATCTGTGCCCGGAACACGATGCTCCAGACCCTAAGGGGCAATCTTTGAGCACAGGCAGGCAGAGGAGGCAGGCAGGCAGAGGAATACATGCTACGGGCTGCAGGAAACCGCTAGGGCAGAACGGCCCAGGCCACTGCTAATCTGCTGGTTCAGTACTCACTCCAAAACCGTAGGTGCCAGCTCCGGGTGATCCCAGACGTCTTGCTGTGTCCAGCGCGCCCGGGTTCCAGGCAGGGAGGGAGAGGAGGAGACCCCATTCAGATGAATGTTGCTTGGGCTTGGTAGGGAAAGAGGGTGGAGGATGATGCTGTTGGGTGAAGAGGACAGAGAGATTTTGGGGGGGGGGGGGGGGGAATGCTCCTGGGCCTGGGGGTGGGGGGGGTGTGAGAGCATATGGCTGAAGGTTCCTCTAGGGTGTCTATTACCTTTAGATCAGCTCTGCTTATCTGTGCCACTCTCTCTCTCTCTCTCTCATATTCTTACCGTCCCTCCCTCTCTCTCTCTCTGCTCCGCTTAGACTGAGAAAACTTTTTCGGCATGATAATTTGTAGATGCATTGCCAAAACAGCACATAGCATGGTTAAAACAGAGAACAGAGAGAGGGTTTTTCCTGTAGAGCTGTCACTATATTTGATGCCCTGATGACAGCCAGAATAAAATGTGTTTCTCCACGAGAAGCAGGGGAGTACACAGATATGCTCCTAGGAGCCAAAGAATTCGGGGGAGGGGAGGAGTTTCTGCGTAATGCTGGCGTCTATGGTCAGTCTCTCAGATTCACAGCAGGTCACACTTTGTCAAACATTCCTTTGATACATGGACAATAATTGTTGGGGGGGACAATAAATGCCAAACAAGGTGGGCTGACTGTGCACACAGTTCTAGAGGTAATACCAAGAGTTGTAATTAAAGCTGATTAGTTAGACAATGCTGAGGGGTATAATTATTACTGCAACCACAGTCCAGTGGATAATAATCACTATAAACATATTGCTCCAGATAATTGTACATGTTGTATTCCTTAGATAATACTTAACATTCTAATTATTATGCAAAGTCCTTTAGATAATATTAGCGTCCATTAGATAATACTAAGTGAGGTGTGAAGTTGTTATGACAGAGTCCTAAGCATTGTAATTATTACATAGATGATATTCAATGATGTAATTATTGTACACCAAACCCTATAGATATAGTCCCCAGCAGGTGATATTAGTGATCAGCTCCCCTTCCCCTGACCCGCGTGAGAAAGCCCCAGTTCCCTCCCAGTCGACAATGGCACTGGTGGGATGAAGCAGTATCTAGCTAGGCCCCAGGTTTGTACGGCCCAGAGGAACCATTCATCGTGGAAAGGGTGGTGCGGGTATGGAACAGCCTCCCAGTGGAAGTGGTGGACACACAAGAAAAAACAGATAAAACTTCAAGAAAGCCCCGGGAGGAGAAGCGCTGAGGAGCTCTGGTTGTAAAGACGCCTCAGCAACTCTGCAGCCGGTGCACACGAGGAAGAATAAAGGCAGGGGCTAAGAATGTTCAGATTTATTTTTATGCCGAAAAGAGGAGAATGGACTGATTCCCAGGCCCTTGCATGTAGAAGGCTGGGACCCTTTTAAGGTCTGGGCAGACATCAGCTGCCAAACACACATTCGTTAGGAGAGCAAGGGCGAAGGGAAACCCACAAATGATGCTTTCCTACAGTCCAAAGTGTTGAAAAGTTCCTTCCAGCCCAAAGCACAGAATTTCTGTCTCCTTCTCGCTAACACTAAGCCCACCCTCATCCGAGAGAAAGACACCATGGGTTGGGGGAGGGGAGGCAATCTTCAGTACAGCCCAGACAAATGGGATATTCTGGGTGCCCCCACAAGGGTAGAGCTAAGCAATCTGCTGAATCCTTGCAATACCTCAAGCCAGGCACCCCACTAGCTGGAAAGGAATACGTTCTATTTTATTATACAGGCTCCCGAGTCCTGAGGAGGAGACTGGTAAAGTTCTACAGGGGTTTGACAACAATGAATCATATATTCTTGTACTAATTGACCTAACAACAGCATTCGAAACAGTTGACCATACCCTGCTGTGCCACCAGCTGAGAGAAATTGGAATTATTATTATTTAAAGGTTTTTATATACCGATAGCCGTTTGCACATTATATCGGTCTACAGATAATGTATAACATGATAGAGAAAATACATGGAACAATTTGGTTACATGGCATGGTAAACAGGGGGGGGGGGGGTGTACAAAACATGGTATGCAGAGAGTATAAGGTGTTGAAGGAAAAATATATAAGTAGAACTATGTAGACATTACAAGATAAGGTCTGAGAGGGTACAAAATGTTTATATAGTGGACTTGATGATAACATATATATATTAGAGATGTGAATCGGAACCAGAATCGGTTCGGATTTCAGTTCCGATTCACATCTCTATAGATGTGAATCGGAACCAGAATCGGGTCGGATTTCAGTTCCGATTCATATCTCTAATATATATATTATATAATTGAAACTGTAGTCAAAGTCATGTAGCATGATAGTACCAGGGGGAGAACATGGGGGTTAGGGGTAGGCTAGCTTGAAGAGCCACATTTTCAAATTAGGTTGGATGGTATTGAGTTCCAGTTGATGGGTCCAGCTATTGAGTGCTCTGTCTCTAGTGGAGGACCATTGTGTGGTTTTGGGAGAGGGAATGTGAAGGGTTCCATTATAGGCAGAGCTGGTAGGTCTGTTAGAGGAGTTGAAGTGGAATGAGTTATTTAGCCAGGTGATGTTTTGGTTGTGTAATGTTTTGTGTATAAGGAAGAGGGTTTTGCAGAGAATTCTAGAGGAGATCGGGTGCCAGTGGAGGTCTCCGAGGATGGATGTGATGTGCTCTTTTCTACGGGTGTTGGTTAGCCTTCTGGCAGTGGCATTCTGTAATAATTGGAGGGGTTTGATGGTGGAGGAGGGGAGGCCTATGAGGAGGGAATTACAGTAGTCAATTTTAGCGAACATTAGGGTTTGTATGACAGTGCAGAAGTCATGTGTGTGTAGGAGGGGGTCTAATTTTCTTTTATTACATGCAGTTTAAAGTAGCATTCCTTTAAGGTGGATTTTATGTTTTATGTTTAGGTTTAATTGGTTGTCAATGGTGACACCCAGGTTGCGTACGTGTTGTGGGTGCAGTGCTAGATAGTATGTGATTAAGGGAGGGCTGATTGTGAGAGATTATATGGAATTCAGTTTTGGTGGTGTAGAGTGCCAGGTTGAGGTTAGTAAGGAGTTGGTTGATAGAGTTGATGCAATTGTTCCAGGTTTTTAGGGACTTGGATAGTGAGTCTGTGATGGAGACTGATGGAAATGTTAACAAATGGTTCTCCTCCTTCCTGAAAGATAGGACAATCCAAGTCAAACTGGGCAATCACATTTCTGACACCTTTCCAATCGATACAGGTGTTCCCCAATGTTTAGCACTCTCAGCCATATTATTCAACATTTATCTACTGCCCATATGCACATTACTAGCAAATCAAAGAATCAACTTCTTCCTTTATGCAGACGACATACAATTCTACATCTACATCATACAATTCTACATCCAATTCTACATCTACATCATACAATTCTACATCCAATTCTACATCTACATCATACAATTCTACATCCAATTCTACATCTACATCATACAATTCTACATCCAATTCTACATCTACATCATACAATTCTACATCCAATTCTACATCCCTTTCAACAAAACATTTGAAAAAACTGCGTCGTCTGTCAACATACATGAAGGCTATACAACAAAAACTCTTTCAATTGAAACTAACTCTAAACCCAAAAACCCCCAAAATAGTGTGGTTAAGGAGAGATACCTTAATCAAACCACCAACCATAGACCTAGGAATTAATATCAATCCCTCAGATCAAGTAAGAAATCTAGAATATAGATCGATGAGAACTTCACTATGAAAAAGCATATAAGCAAATTAACCAAAACAGGATACTCTAAGCTGAGAATATTACATTGGCTGAAACCTTTACTACCAATGCAGGATTTCCGCACTGAATTGTGGATCCATAAAGTCTAAAGGATATGAATGAAGAGAAGAGGCATGGGGATAGCTTGCGGGAATTATGGCTACTACCTGGAGATTAATACCCTTATTCAATAAACACACTCACTGTTAATGCAACTCCGGCATTGCTCTATGCTTCAACAGCAAGAGGAAATGTGGAAAAAAAGGATTTGCATTCACAAAAAAAAAAATAGGAGTAGCTTGCTTGTTGCGGCGGTTACTAGCCCAAACCAAATAAGTCTGATACGTCACTTCAATGCATATCCAGCATAGCTCTCTGCTTCAACGGCAGGGGGGAAAGACTGATACTTCACTCATATCCAGCATAGCTCTCTGCTTTATTGGCAGGGGGGGAAAGAGGAAAAGATTTATATTCCGGCAACAAACAACAAGGAATGAATTACATAGTGTGGACAAACAAATAATTATGGGAGTAGCTTGCTTGTTACGGCGGTTACTACCCTGAATCAATTAAGCCGTATACTTCACTGGGAATACATATCCAGCGCAACACACTGCTTCAATGGCAGGGGGAATAAAGAAAAGAGGAATTATATTCAGACAAGGACTGAATGGCACAGGCTGGGTAAACAAGTGTGGGAGAAACTTGATTATTGCAGCAGTTGCTACCCCGACCAATTGAGCTGGATGTTTCGCTTGGATGCAGTTCCAGCGCTGCTCTCTACATCGATGGTGGGGGTGGAGGGAAACTGGAAGCAGGGGGTTGCTGATGGGGGGCCAAGAGTAACAGATAAGCATGAGGAAAAAAAAATAAAGTGGAAAGCTTGCTGGGCAGACTGGATGGGCCGTTTGGTCTTCTTCTGCCATCATTTCCATGTTTCTATGTTAATTACAAACACTGATATTTTCAAACTTAGACTATTGCAACTCCCTACTGCTGGACCTACCCTCAGGACTACTAAAACCACTACAGTTACTTCAAAATGCCTCTGCTAGACTCTTACTAGGGACAAAGAAATTTGATCATATCACCCCCTTGCTGATAGCACTGCACTGGCTCCTGTACAATCCAGAATTCAATATAAAGTATTACCTCTAATTTTCAATATCATCAATATTAATCCATGCTTATTAGGAGTGACACAACAACATTACACACCACAGAGAGCCCTAAGATCACAAAACAAAGAACTTCTAATGGTGCCTTCTACTCAGAACACACCCCTATCCCAAATAAGAGACCGAATGTTCTCCATAGCAGGACCCAAGTTGTTGGAACTCTCTTCCAGAATCACTACATCAGATTACAGAAAGAAAGAGTTTTAAGCATGAACTGAAAACATGGCTCTTTAGAAATGCATACAATTTAACGTAAAATGCTAATATGCTAATAGCTTCAACATTAGTACCAGAGACAATGTTGGTGGAGCGAGCAAAAAACAATGAATGATATATAGCGATTGTAAGTAGAATTAGAATTTGTATCTGCAGTTGTGTTAACCTAGAAATTGTATGAATATGAACTAGATTATATATTTGCTGTAGTTTTGACCTGGAATATGGATGTTGACATAGTGTGGGAATGTTGACCAAGAATATGGATGCTGATTCTGTAAACTGTGGTGATCTTCTATTGGAACAATGGTATATAAAATGCCTAAATAAAGTGAAATGTTTGTCCCTGTATTATGCAGTGAAATGGAGTTTATTTACTTGGGAATTCCTAGCTCTTGGTCTGCAGGTTGGGTCAGTGCCCGGCTAAGGTCAGAGAGATGAGGTTTTGGGTTCCAGCCACATCACAGTTCACTCAGCCTCCCATGGACCAGCAAACCTGCAGAAGGGCAGGGTGGATCAGTAACCACATCCTTAAAGCGACAGGGCCAGGTTCGTTCGCGGGATGGTGGACGCAATCTTACCTCTCTCCACTGTTTGGTCTCTATCCCTTGAGTGTAGAGGACGCACACTGGGAAAAGAGAACAGGAATTTATCACACCTAATCCCAGATATCCCTTAGGGTGAGTTATTACCTTTCTAGTAAAAAGAAAAGAAACAAAACCTCATTCTCAAACCTCCACTTGCATTGAAAATGTCATAAACACATAGCACGTGTATCCTGCTGAGGGCTGGCACACAGCAATGAGGGCTTTGAGTCCCTAGATGCCATGGAGTACAATCAGAACTGGTCCACCCCTGGATGACATGGAGCCAGCAGGCAATCCTACACACTTTAGGTCAGATGCAATAAAAGGTTTTCCCCATTTTGTATCTAGAGGAAAAATGCCTCATACAAAGGCCACTTTGTAAGGTATGAGGTGAAGAGTCAAAGTATGCTTTTCCACTCATAAAATGTGCTAGGATAACCCTCCCCCCCCCCCTACCTGCTTTAATACTAAAAAGTTTAACTTTCATATAATGTTTTAAAAACTGTTTATTGAACTGTTTTAGTTAAAGATCTCATGAAGTTGACATGCAACCTGAAATCCAACATCGTTAAAATTTCCCTGCCTTTGGCCAGTGCACCCATGAAGCACCCACTGGGCATGAAAAAGGATGACAAGGAAGGGTCCCATCAGACCATCTGACAACACAAATCTCAAATCCCTCCTCACCCAAAAGCATCCTTTGACCTTACGTCTCTAGAGCTGGTCTTACAGGCTGATTCATGAAAGAGCACTGCCACACTAATGCAGCAAACGGGAGCTGGAAACTAATTAACGTGCAGTAACGCGCTTTCCTGAATTAGCCTTCCGCGCACTCTCCTCCTCTCTCTGTCTTCCTGCAGTGGTGTGATCTTTCTCCTTCCTCTCCTGCTTCTAGCACATCACTTAGCACTAACAGGATTCCTATGAATGATGAAACTCATTCCTTCCATCTCCCCGATGACTCCCATTAATCCTTGTCTTTTAAAAGCCAACGTCTGCTCAGTAGTGAAAGATGAATGTCCTGAAATGGCTAATTCCTTGAAGATCCGTTTAAATTTACAATCACAGGATATATGTCCCATTCTACGAAGCACAAATTTTTAGAAGTGACCCGACTGTTTAGAATTGGCTTACATGACATTCTTAAAAAAAAAAAGAAAGGACTCATGTATCCCATTTTTTTCACCCAAAGCAAGGAGAAAAACCCCAGAAAGCTATTTAAGAGTAAACCTGTTATTTCCTATCACTTCTGTTGCAATTAATCAGGGCTCCCTTCTCTGGGTAGCACCTCCTACTCTGACTGCATTCAACTTCCCAAAATGTTTTCTGTTAATCACATTTAACCTCAAATTGTTACTTACTAGGGTCAGACTTGGAAAATGTGTCCTTATCCAAGAGATGCCTAGCAAGAAAGAAAAAAAAAAAAAAGAAAAAATCCTGTTAAATCAAAGAACAGGAAACATATGTAAGTTATAAGATCCCCCTTAAGAAACATTCACTGCCTCCAAATTCCATGATAAAGCCTACACACAGCCATGCTCAGGAACACTTTGAGGTGCTCCTGGGGTTTCAGTGCCTGATTCTAGGCACTCTGGGACTGTGGATCTGCCTGTTCTATTAACAGATACCACTGTTTTGGCTACTCAAATATATATCACACAATTAATGATGTTGAGAATATTTAAGTATTGAGCTTTTGGGGATTTTTGGGTTCAATAAATAAAGTTTGTAACTTTACATGTCACTATTTGTGGTTTTGTTCTATTAACAGAGCAGAAAATAAAATCCCACCAAGGGGGGGGGGGGGGGGTGTTAGAATAGGACTCGAAATGCCTCACATGGTATGGACTATGGAGTTACATGAGAGGTGTGCATGCAGTTCTGCCAGTGTGTCTCAATCCTGTCCTTCAGCACCCCTGGCTATTCTAGTACTGAAGACCCCCTCCACCCCCAAATATAGCTCTGCTAGTGCACCTCGGTCCTGTCTTGCAGCATCCCCAGCTATTCTAGTACTGAGATTCCCACATACAGCCCTGCCAATGCACCTGAATCCTGTCCTTTGCTATAGCGCTGCTAGTCCAATACAGAGTCAATCCTTGGTAAAAGTCTTCCAATCATATATTTAGTGATATAGAAAACACTACTCTGCCAATGAATTTAATCTCTCAAACTCTATATTCTTTGTGATCTGAGGCAAAATTGAACTCGGTCATCAGAGATGCAGGGTTATTTCTAGTTTCATGGCCGTCTGTGCTACTTTATAATTTGGGTACTTGCCAGGTTCTTGTGGCCTGGTTTGGCCTCTGTAGGAAACAGGATGCTGGGCTTGATGGACTCTTGCTCTGACCCAGCATGGCAGGTTCTTATAATAGAGTGTATACTGTAAGTCAGAGCTCCCCAAACCTGTCCTGGTGACCCTACAGCCAACCAATCAGGTTTTCAGGATAGCTGCGGGATATATGTATGAGATAAATTAGTATGCACTTGAGACCCAGTATATGCAAATTTATCTCATCCATATTTATTTTGGATATCCCAAAAAACTCGATTGGCTGTGGGTTACCAGGACAGGTTGCGGAAGGCTTGGAGCATTAGAACTTACTTGCAGGATCTTCATTAGTAGGACTAAATGCCACCTGTGCAGATAAAGCTTATTTTAAACAGCTTTTCAATCAATTGCTAGATTTAATTAAAAATTGCTTGAACCCAACAGAAGACAAGAGAAGTGGCCATTAAATACCACAAGCTCACTTTCTCTTGCAGACTGTGAGCACAGTGGATGCATTTAGCAGAGATCATGAACAATTAGTCAGCAAAATTGCTTTATTCAACTTTAAAAGAACTTAAGTCATTAGATTTAAAATCTGATTTAAAAAGTAATGAGGGAGAGTGAAGAAATGCTGATCATTATTTGAGAAGTGTTTGCCTGATTCTTTAAGTGTTGTGAAACATCAGCGCATGCTTCACAATGGCCCCCATTAATTTCATTTGTCTGTAGGAAAAAAAGATAGAAAAGTGTTAAGGACAGAATCTTTTTTCTGCATCAAAATCGATTCCTAATTAGATCCTGCCTTGGTGGAGCAGAATGAGCAGACTCCTTCAGTCCTTAAACTCTTCTTAAGTGTTACTAGAACTGGCTGAGAGGCAGTGGTTCATCACTTCAACGTTTCAGGGTAGTTCTTCTCTCTGGAGCATCTGAGGATAGACTTAATGCTCTGAACGTGTACAACCCTAGAACAGAGATTCCCAAACCTGTCCTGGGTGACCAGCAGCCAGTCAAGTTTTCAGGATATCCACAATGAATATGTATGAGATAAAATTTGCATGCACATGAAACCAAATCTGTTGACTTCTCCGAGATCGTCTTATGAAATCTCAGCCACAAAGCAGTCAGTATAATTCCAGAGACTCAACCGGCTGGGCGTGGCTTGTCTTTGGACGTCTGTCATGTCACCGCCAATCCAAAGGTTTATTAGTCTTGTGAAGTGGTTTATATAGAGTACCTCGTTCTTAGTCTGGTTTTTCCCACCAGGACCCAGCCATAAGTCATGCTGTGAACCCTTTCCTTTCACGTTCATTCCAGCCCTAGGGCAAAGGGACCCTGCCAGGGTCAGTGGAATGTGACCTTTAGGTTTCCTGAGGGCTTCAGTGACTAACACGCAATTTCAGAGAAGGCAGAATTTAACAGAAAGAGAAGCCAGAGAGGCTTAACAAATCCTGAAGGTATATATCACCATTTATACAGCTCAGTTAGTGGTTCAATTCCTCAGGGACCCAGGTGACCCCATAACACGGAGATTTTTCACATTGTCAGTCCCTGTATAACACAGGAGTATTTTTATTTTTTTTTGGAAAAGAAGTTTTATTTGTGCATGCATATATGTGTGATTATAAGGCAGAAGATGGTCTCGCTCCCTAAAGAAAGTCCTGATATTTTCATGGAAATATTCCCCATTATTTTAGTACTGGGAAACCACACACAGCTCTCACAATGCACCTCACTACTGTCCTGTAGCACTCTGCCCCCCCCCCCCCCCCCCCCGCTATTACCAGTATTGAAGCTCTTCCCTCCTATGCCCACTTTTTTGCCAATTAACCTCAGTCATGCCCTGCTGCATCTCCTGCTATTCTAGTACTGAGGATCTCCTTTCTCCCCCTCTCTGCCAATGAACCTCAGTCCTGCCCAGTAGCGCCCCCTGCTATTCATGTGCAGAGAACTCCCACATAGCGCTCTGCTAATGCACCTTAGTCCTGCCCTGCTACATTGCCTGCTATTCTAGTACTGAGACTTTCATATACACAGCTTTACTGAAGTACCAAACTCACATAAATTGTGACTCAAGCTGTCTTTAATTGAGTAGTGTGTTACAGCCAGTTGCTTTGCCTCCTCCTGTCAGATTGTATTGATTTTCCTTTGTTTTCATGTTTTAAGCAGCGGCGCTACTGTCTGTTTTCCTCAATATGCCAATTTCCAGTCTTTATCTCATACGACTACCATGGCGACTCCCTCCCTCCATGGTGGGTGGGGAGAGGGGCTGTGAATCCTGTTTCCACAGCATCCCCAATAAGCAGAAGTCAGGCTACGGGAATTCAGCTCCTGTCTCCTATATAATCAGCCGGCAGAAATCTCACTGACCTGCTAAACCTAACCCCCTCTAACACTTTTTAACAGCCTGTACTTGGAAACTCCAGGGTGGTGGCAAAGAGAACACAACATTTTTTCAAAACACTTTGAACACTTACCTCACATCAGGAGTGAAATAAAAATCGGAATGATCTGGAATCAGAATAATATTTGGTTTCCTTCTTTAACTCCTAACAAGTCACCAGGAGCTGTCCAGGGCGTATGGTGCTGAACTTGGTAATATTCTATCCTGCCTTTCTAAGGGCCCTGAGAATTCTGTTTGTGAATTGATTGAATTGTTCCTTTAAAGAAAAAACGTACTTATTCCTGAAGCATATGTGGCAACTAACAATGTTCATCCTGTATACACTGATGTGCTGGCCCTTAGAAGCTGGGTATTCTTATTTTGTTTGCTTTTTATTCATTTTGTGCTGGCCCTTGACTTCTTGGTACTTCTATTTTTTTATCTGAGTAGCTTACAGCATTTTATTAGGAGTTATGATTATTTCCACTTTTATAATTTAGCACTTTATGTTCAATTTTGTTGTTTGATGTTTTATATTTAGGGCTTCTGATTCTAGGTTTTAACCAATAATCATCCCCAGTGCAAAGTAAAATAAAATAACATAGGAGTTTATTAGATAAACACCTGACAAACTCCATTTCCCCTAGGACTCTCACCCTTTTTTTTTGCCTATCCTGGATCCTCTGCTTTGTTGTTTTGCCTTTTCCATGCTGATGATGACTCAGCTGCACAGATGTATGTATTTGATTCAACCACAAAAGGTATCTAACAACAGTTATCTGTGCTGAAAAATACTGATAAACTCCAATTTTGGGTACCCCAAAGAACCTCTAATTATCAGGGAAATAAACGCCTAAATTTGCAATATATAAACACCTAAAATCAGAAGCCCTATTTACATTTACTAAAATGTTGCCTGTATTTTTCTACAGTTTCCTCAATTATATTATTTTATGTTTTTATTGTAACTTACTGTGAGCTAGCACTGGATTAGTGTGAAAGAAATTTCATTTAAAGAAGTAATTACTTAATACTTTTAAGTAATCAGTTTTGGAGTTTTTATGTACTGCCTGATTCACCTGAGGCCCTTCCAGTGGCTATGTTAAATTATTGAGAAGTTCTCATTGGATCTGATTGGCCCATATTAGCCATGAGGTTAGAAATGGCATCATATATGAACCAAACAGATCTTATGCCACATGTCATTGTCTGTTATACATGGCTGCCATCAGCAATTAGGGAAGTTGCAGAGCAAAAGTTTAGAGAACGAAAAACAGTGTCTTATCAGTAACATTTTTCACACAGAAAAATGCCATGTGTCACTTATAATTGTATGGTATTGGGTCATTGCAAAGAAGGTACAGCTTTCAGGTGTTTATTCTTTAGATACTTCACTGTATTTAGTTCCTGCACAAACATGCTTTAGCACAATAATTATCCCTTGGCTTCCTTGGGTTATGCATATTCTTTTTTTATAGTAATGTTGTCACATTAGTCAATCAGCATTTTCATAAAACTTACAGAACCTGGGAGTGGTAAAACAAAAGGACAGCTTCACTCCACAAAATGTGCTTGGCTCTGTGTTGTCGACTGTTATGCTTTCTCTTCTAATATCAATGATTGATTCCGTAATTTCTTTTTTGTTTTAAAAGCTTGTTATTCTATCTCACTGAGTGTTAAAGCCCATCTCGATAACCTGCCACAGGATCGAAGTCACAGGGGAAATCCGTAAGCTTGAAGATAGCACGGGAAAATGTGATTTCACACCAGTCAATAATGAGGATCTCTGTTGGGGATAATGGTGCTGATATTGAGATGAATGGATGTGATGGCTGCCTGTGTGTGTGATACCAGACGAGGAAGAACGCTAGGTGTTGGCAGAGATGCAAACTCAGCTCACAGTTATGTCTTTCACAGCCTTGAACTTTTCTGCTGCATAAGATAAGAATCTGTTATTTTCTGCTTTTAAAAAATAATTATTTCTTTATACTTACTAAGGGCCTGTTCCTTAGTTTGGCGGGGTGCATTTGCATTCTAAATTATATTTTCAAAACTGCTGTTTGGACCCTATTCAACATCTCTGTGAGCAATTTTGTGGAAGAGTTAGAAAAAAAGGTTTGCGTTTATATGGATGACAGTACGATCTGCAGCAGAATGGACATCTCTGAGGGACCAGATAGAATTAAAAGCAGTCAAAAAACAAAAAAAAACCCTGAAGGAGTGGTCAAATGCTTGGCAGTTAATATTCAATGTAAAAAAAAGTGCAGTCCGATATCAAAAGGAGTAGCACATGATGGGGGTTGAGAGACTGATGTGCACTGACCAAGAGAGAGACCCTGGGGTGATAATGTGAGAAAGGGATGTGCTCAGACATGTTTTTTTGTTTCTTTTTGTTGTTGTTTCGTTTTGGTTGTTGTGCAATTTCTTCTTCATTTATTTAAAATCAAATAAGGACAAATGAAATTTTAAAAAACAAAACTAATAAAACAATTTGGCCCCCCACTCCCAGCCCCCTCCCCTCCACCATGCCCTCACCCTCTTCCCAATTCTTCTTACTAACTTGATGCTCTTCACCAGGCAGAAGTGATCCCTGCCCCCTCCTGCCCTGCTGGTGCTACAACTAAATAATGGCACTGGCTGAACGAAGGTGGCACCTTTTAAAATGTCTCCCATTCAGAATGGCACTGGCCTGGGCCTGGCCAGCACTAGTTTGTACAGCAAAATTAACAATGGAATCAGTAGAGACTTCACTTGTTTATCTTTTGCTTTATTTTAAAAACGAAGTGCAACAAACCCAGAAATGTTTGTTAAGATTTCCCCTTTTCATTTCAAACCAATGCACATCCCTAAATTGTTTGCTGAGCTCATAGCAGCAAAACAGTATAAGGTGGTGGCCAGAGCCAGAGGGATGCTGGGGTGCATTGGGAGAGGATCATGCTTCTGTGTAAGTCATTGCTGAAGCCTCACCTGGCACTTGCTGTTCATTTCTGGAGGCTGCATCTCAGCAAAGGGAGAGAAGGGCTAGGAGGAGCCCAGAGAAAGGCAACCAAAATGGTGTGGGGTTTCCACCAAAAGCCCTATCAGATGAGACTTAAGGACCTAAATGCGTATCCCCTAGATAGGAAGAGAAACACATAGGGATATGATAGAGACATTCAAATACCTGAAAGGTATAAAGGGCTAGATTTTAAAAGCCCTGCGCACGTAAATCCTCCCGGATTTACGTGCGCAGGGCCCTTGCGCGCCGGCGGCCTATTTTGCATAGGCCGCCGGCACGCGCAAAGCCCCGGGACGCGTGCAAGTCCTGGGGCTTCGTAAAAGGGGCGGGAGGGGGCGGGTCCAGGGTCTGGGGGCGCGGTGATGGTTCAGGGGCAGTGCCGGGAGGGCGGTCCCGAGTCCCCCGGCACTGCGGCCTGTGCCGGGGGATGCAAGGCGGCAAGCGCAAGTTACGCCTGCTTCAAGCAAGCAAAACTTGCCCAACAAAGGTAGGGGGGGGGGGGATTTAGGTAGGGCCGGGGGGTGGGTTAGGTAGGGGAAGGGAGGGGAAGGTGGGGGGACGCGGAGGGGAACGGAGGCAGGCTGCACGGCTCGGCGTGCGCAGGCTGCCGATTTTGCGCAGCCTTGCGCGCGCCGACCCCGGATTTGATAAGATACGTGTGGCTACGCGCGTATCCTATAAAATCCGGCGTACTTTTTAAAGATCTACCTCAAATAGTGCATGACAAGCAAACCTCTTTCAATACAAAGGAAATTCTACTGATCCTCAGCCTCCAAGTGGGGTTAGGCTCCGAATCAATGTTAGAAAATAGGTTTTCGCAGAAAGGGTGGTGGATGCCTGGAAAGCGGTAAAGTTATGGGATAAACACAGAGGATCGTTCCTTGCAAAAAGTGAAGAGACAGTGGAAGCATGACCCAGTGACACATGACATAGTAACCCTGAAATGACGTCAGAAAAAAGACCAAAGGGTCCATCCAGTCTGCCCAGCAAGCTTCTTATGGTAGTTACTGTGGCTCCATGCAAGTTACTGCCAAACCTTATGTTAAGGGAGGTAATATTAAAAATCAAAACCAAGCAACTGTCAAACCCATAACAAGGTTACTGCCAGCAACCTTTTTACAGGGTGAGCAGCCTTCCTGATAATCCATGCACTGCTGGTGGCTTTGCTTTTGGACTTGGTCATAGAAGCAGTCCTGCGCTTTTTCCCCAATGTCTGCCTATCAGTTCCCCGGACCGTAAACGTCAGGGCCCAGTGTTGGTTGCTGTCTGAATCCAATTCCCCTCCCCCCCCCCCCCCCCTCGACCTGCCATTGAAGCAAAGGGCAACGCTGCAGTTGCATCTTAATCATGTAAGCTAATTGGTTAAGATGCAACTTCAGCATCGCTCTCTGCTTTGATAAAGGGGAGAAAGAAAAGGGGAATTGGATTCGGTCAGCAACCAACGCTGGGCCCTGACTTTTGCGGTCCAGGGTGCTGATACGCAGACATCAGGGCAAAAGCGCAGGGCTGCTTCTGCGACCAAGTCCAAAAGCAAAGCTCATTCAAGCAGCATCATTCTCCCACGAGCCACAGGGGAGGTCTAGGGGTAACCAGCACAGAGCAGCAGTTATGATCCGAGCAGCAGGGGACCAGGGTATGACTATCTCGGGTTTCCCAGAAGGCACTGGGATATAACCTTTATGGCGTGACCTTGGTTAAATACCAAACTTCAGTGAGCAGGGGAAGGCCGAATGTTTTGGAGAATGGCTTCACTAATGTTGGTGGCTGTTTGGATTATTCAAAAAACTTTGGTAAGACCTGGTAAGGGACCTGGGTGTTGGATTTAATGTTGATCTGATTAAAAAGATATGACAGAGGAAAACAACAAGGCCTGGCATGACCTACCAGTGTTGGTGGTGGAGATCAGCACTTTTGCTTGGGAGGGGTACAGAGTGCGGCTGAGGGAAAAGTATTGAGAGATCACATAAGAGACAAGATGGGGAGGGAGGGGAAGAATGGAGTTAGTGTTGGGTTACTTATGGCAATTTCTAAGCTCATCTATGCCAAAAAGGAAGAATCTCAGCTGGGCAGCCTGGATGGGCCCAATTTATTTTTTTTTTCTGCTATCAGTTACTATGTTAACAATAAAAATAGTTTGCAAAGATAGACCTGGAAGCACAATTTCTCCCTAAGCTTCTTAATTATAAACCATGTTAAAATTTTACATGCTGGTGCATATGTGCATTCACATGGCTGATAGAGTGCACCTCTTATAGTGTAAGTATGGATTGTCTCTTGAGCACAAGACAAAGAGACACCAGCAGCTCTGTCTTGGACTGAACTTATACCAGAAGAGGTACTCCTGAACCACCTTATTAATCTAACTCTAAATCACCTTTGTTTTTAGAAAAAAAAAGATCCATGGGAGTGTGAAAAGAGAGAAACGTTTATTGCTATTAATAATTCTGATTTCTACAGCCTTTTTCATACAAACAGGATTTCAAGGTGTTTTATAATTTAATATCTTCTTAACAGGTAATCTGCCTGATTTTTATGACTCCTTCCAAAGGGGAGTCGGGTGGGGGGGAAGGAACAATGTTATTATTATTACCCAGTTCTAATTAGGCAGGCTATGCCAGGGGAAATATAAAGGGACTTGACTTTTGATGTTTTATTAAGCCATTGTAGGTGCTATAAGGGAAGATAAACTGCAGAACAACAAGGAAACAAGGCATGTGATGTTAAAGCAGCATTTTCTCTTTGAAATGCTCCTTTTTCTCCATTGACCCGCTTCCCTCTCTCATTCTCCGCCGAGAGCTGCTAATGTGCCTTTTTCATCCTGTTGAGACGTTCCCTGCAGCAGCTGGGAGAAGGGGGGGGGGGGGGGGTCCTGCTTAATTCGCTGAAGCTGAGGCTATGTGACTTCACAGAAATGAATGCCGGCAGCAGGTACCCAGGCTGACATCATATAAGAGATTCTAGAGAGCAGCGAGGACGTGGAGAGAGACAAAGGAACTGCCGAGGAGAGAGCGCGGGGCAGATAGGGGGGGCAGTAGGGGCAATAAACAGAAATACAATTATTGCTGAGGAAAGAGAGGGATGGGCTGAGGAAAACCCAAGGGTAATAGATAAGGTAACTACTGAGGAGAGAGAAGGGAGGCTGACGGGTAAAAGCAGGGGCAATAGAGCGGGGAGGCAAGAAAAGGTACAGTAACTGCTGAAGAGGGAGAGAAGGGAAGGCAGGGGGAAACTGTGAAAGCAATACTACAGAATATATAATGCTTAATTTCACAAGCAACACTGGAAGTCAGGATTCGCGGGAAAGGGCGAGTATTAATAGAGATGATTTTTTTTTTAAATCTATGACTTTCAGGAATCAAGACCAGCAGGATATCATGGCAGTTAATAAAGACGAGCATGTTTTTTTTTGGTTTTTTTTTATTAATCGGGCTTCCTATGGCCTGAGGTGGGGGAGGTGAGCCGAATCCGATTACTACTGCTCAGATGATCCAATTCACGTTTACTGTGATCTGGGGAATCCATTTATCTGCTGCACACACCCTTCCCCCTCCCCGTTAGGCAGGTGTGTGGGGGGAATTACCCCCAAAATAGCAATTGCGAGCTGTAAAATTAGGAGTGGGCAGACTGTAGGGCTGGTAGGGAGATATTAGTGCAGTTTGTCAGCAGTGGCAGTCATGTGCACCGGTGGAGCAGGGCGAGGTCGGGCAGCATATTGTACAGACAGTGAGTGCAATGACCCAGAGATGCCTACGGGCAGCGCAAGATATATTTCTGCAAAGGGGCTTTGTGCAAGACATGGCCACCGCAGAGCCGCTGTCAACATCCAGACACCGGAACCTCTCTGACTGCTGTCTCTTTGGAACTGTTTGTTCAGTCGATTTCAATGTTTGCCATGCCCCTCAGCCAGGGTTTACTTAAACATCAGCACAGCCCGGAACATGCATCCCACAGCCATGCACAGACAAAGGGCATTCAGTACAAACTGGCTGTTCAAACAGGTATTTTATTAATGTTACTGGAAGACACAGAGGGGACTGATTCAGCAGCCCATCAAATATGATGATAACAATTCCCAATGCAGAGGACATTTACAGAGAGTTAATGACTAGGTGAGAGAAGCAGAAGACTTGCCGATGCAATAAGATGCATATTAAATCCGGCGCTCATACTGAGTGCCCGTTTTCCTAACACGCAAGCAACCATATCCCCTGGGTGCCCGATGCAGTATTTAAATGAAGGACTGCATAAAAAAAGGATTCGTTGGGAGACTCGTGCATCCCTAGTGCTCAAATGCATTGGGGGCCCACAATTGCAACAGGCACTCAATACGAGCACCCGGTTTTATCCCACTTTTTCTGGCCAATTTTGCTGAAGATGCCATAGCTAAGCATCCATTGCTATGGGTGTCTAAATTGTACATGCAGAAGATTTTTTTTTTATCAAGCCAATATACATTTATTTTTCAATACCACAAGCAGTAAATTTAAGTGCCACAACAATACTAAGCAGAAGGAACCACAGAGGACTGTATTTTTTAATTTCTCATGAGCCCTTGACTCATGGATTGACTTTACACCACCTCCAGGACTGGAGTTAAAATTGTGGTGTTAAAAAGTGTGTGCTGCGCATCCAGTGATTTTCTGCATAGGGGGTAATAGCTAATAGCCTCATCTACATGGAATTTACATGTGATGGGTGCTATCAGCATTTGTTTGGGCGCATGTTTTGGATGTGCTAATCTCCTTATTGCATTGAGTACTAGTCTAGGATGTCCAAAATGCGAGTCCAATCATGTGAACCTGCGTGCTAGGCTGGGTGCACTTTATTGCATAGCCCCACGTCTGGTAATGGTATGGACTCCTGCTTCAACAAGCTGAAATGACTTTGTCTCACTGGAGACCAGCAGGATTTCCTGATATTATTGTAGCAAGACAAGCAACTGAAGAATGGGTGAGCTCTATGACCTGGAGCACCTATAGAGAATTTGCCCCTTCTTTTTCAGTCGACCAGATTGCTTGGAATAAAACTGAATATTCTATTTGGCCTATAGGTCATGATATAAGGAGGTATTTAACATCTATACAAGGATGAAAGCCAAGAGGAGAGAAAAATGCCCATAGTGGAGGTTTTCCAGAAAGCAAGGTCTCAGTCATCCAATCTCCTTCCACATGGTAATATAAAGACAAGAGAGAATTAGGGTCCATCATGTCTGCTAGCTTAAATTACATCTTGAGGTACATATATAGGATTCAGCACAAACCCTATTCCACTCCCAACCAGTAGGGATGTAAGTATATAACTACAATGACCCAAAAATAAAGAATTCACCATCAGCCAAACTTGATGAGATTTCTGACATGGATAAAGGAAAATATGCCTATGAGCTTGTACCTTTACTTCCCAAGGGACTGGACTGCCACTACCCAAAACCCCCAGCTGTGTCAGATTCTGCTCCCAGTCCTCCTGTCTGTCAGACCACTGAGAATCCTACAGGTAGTTGTTGTATCCTTATGGCCCACCACCAACCCTGTTCTCCTCAGCTCCAGATTAAGCCGGAACAGAAAAGGAGGCCATGTGTTATCACCGCAAAATGCTTTCATGAAATTTGGAAGCTCCTGTACATCCTTTGACTGGTGGTGTGGTAAATTTTAGAGCCAACACAGTGGTGGTCCCCTGAACAAGGTACTGGAGTCATGGCTACCTTCATTGCTATGCACTTATTTTAATGTATATTCCACTTCCCTGGTGGATTTATAATCTAATTTATAGTAACAGAAACAATGGAGAGTGAAGTGATCTGGGAAAATTCATAAGGCATAGCAGTGGGATTTGAACCCTGGCTTATCTGGTTTGTAGTCCAATGCTCTAACCTCTGCTAGCTGCTGCAGTGCTCTCCGAGTCTTCTGTGGAGTGAGGCTTCCGCACAATTTGAAACTCTCTGCAGTGCCACAGACTATTTAGCCCTTTTCCTTCCACCCTGTCACCTGCTGTCCTGCTTTCCTATCATCCATCTCACCCCTCTGCCCAGATTTAGGTTTGGGATCCCACAGTTCCACCACATGTGAAAGTTCACCACACAGTGAGGCCTTCCACAGTGTCACAGTGTATCCTTCTACTGGAGAAGGTGGGAGCTGAATATGCAATATTCTGGATCCGCACTGAAGACTCTCCCACTGCGCTAAAGGAACAGCTCACAACACACCCTATGGACTTTAACTTTGTGCTGCCTGCAGTGCAAACTTCTAGTAGCATCTGATGAAGTGGACTCTGTCCCTGGAAAGCTCATGCTTTAATAAATTGGTTAGTCTATAAGGTGCCACTGGATTCCTGTCATAAAAAAAAAAGCCGTATTGTTGACCTTTTTAGGTAATTTACAAATGAACACATACCTAGATGACATATCTGTCTGCTATATTAAATACTAGCCCATGAATGATTTGTCTTTCATAAATATTTTGTTAAGAACATAAGAAGTTGCCATACTGCGTCAGACCAAGGGTCCATCAAGCCCAGCATCCTGTTTCCAACAGTGGCCAATCCAGGCTATAAGTACCTGGCAAGTACCCAGAAACTAAGTCTATCCCATCCTACTGATGCTAGTAATAGCAGTGTCTATTTTCTAGATCAACTTGATTAATAGCAGCTAAAGGACTTTTCCTCCAAGAACTTATCCAAACCTTTTTTAAACCCAGCTACACTAACTGCACTAACCACATCCCCAGGCAACAAATTCCAGGGTTTAATTGTGCATTGAGAGAAAAAGAACTTTCTCCGATTAGTTTTAAATGTGCCACATGCTAACTTCATAGAGTGCCCCCAAATCCTTCTATTATCCAAAAGAGAAAACAACCAATTCACATTTACCCATTCCAGACCTCTCATGATTTTAAAAATCTCTATCATATCCCCCCTCAGCCGTCTCTTCTGCAAGCTGAAAAGTCCTAACCTCTTTAGTCTTTCCTCATAGGGGAGCTGTTCCATCCCCTTTGTTATTTTGGTCGCCCTTCTCTGTACCTTCTCCATCGCAACTATATCTTTTTTTGAGATGCTGTGACCAGAATTATACACAGTATTCAAGGTGCAGTCTCACCATGGAGCGATACAGAGGCATTATGACATTTTCCATTTTATTCACCATTCCCTTTCTAATAATTTCTAACATTCTGTTTGCTTTTTTGACTGCAGCAGCACACTGAACTGATGACTTCAATGTAGACCCTCCTGTTTCCTCCTGCTTCTTTGGATTTGCAGCTTAATCAGAACCAGGACTGGAATATGATGCTAGGAGCCTTGATTCACAAATTCGGGACAATATTCCCCCTACCTCATACCCCCTACCAGCTCACTCAGTCCTGTGATTGCCGCCACTGTCCTCAGCCAGGGAAGGGCATGCATTGGGGCTCCCTCCAAGATTCTACAATGGTGGCCTCTGCATTCAGCCACTGGGCACCACTGTTGTGCAATGACTAGGACTCCCCTTCCTGAAGCCCTCCAGGGACCCTGCTTCTACAACATCCCCAGCCCTAGCCAGCCCAAGGAACCAGACTCGGGACCCCTAAAATGGCCTCTGATCTTCCAGCCACCCTGCCTCCCATAAAATTTCTCTAATTGCTTTTCCAACTCCATTGATTGCCTGCATGGCGTTCTGCCTTCTCCACAGTTCAGCTCTGCCTTGTGTGGAGAAATACTTCCTTTTGCATTAATCCTACCTTGGTGCTTTTGGTAGATGTCACCCCCCCCCCCCCCATTTGTTCAGTTTTATGGATGAGCAGCAGGAGCAGGCACTCTAACATCCCACTCCGGAAATGAAACGTGCAAAGAAAAACCCTTAGAGAGAGTCACGTGGAGGCAAAATGCAATATTCTGGGCCAATTCTAATGAAAAATGAGGGGAGGGGAACCTACTCCTGGTAATTGTAGAAGCTGCTAAGAATCAAATTATGTCCAAAGCTACCCCGCCCTGTTTTCCGTGCTGACAGATCTAATGCACTCCCTCTGGTGACTGCATGGCAGCTTCTCCTTCTTTCCAAGAGCTAAGGAGGGAGGAACAGTCTCAGGGTTTTATGGTAACGCTGGATGTTCCTCCCGGAGAAGAAATTTGTGAAAAGAGAGACTGCTGGTAAATAACAAACAAAAAAAAAACCCCATAACAACCATAATATTGCGAGGTTGTACCCCAAGCTGACGGGAAAAGCAAAAGCATGTCCGAGGCGAGAGAGCCAGCAGCCGCTTGGAGACTCCAAATTTCAATGCCTCTTGAGCCTCAGAACCATGGACAGAGCACTGCAAATATTCCAGCTCGGCCCAGAAAACAGATCCCTGTCTCTGCATGCTGTCAGCATTAAAATATATATTTTTTAAAGAAAGCTTTGCTTCCTTGGGTTGTAGGACCCATGTGACAAATATATTTTAAGTTAAAACCAAGCCTGCTGCAGAATAAAGCTCCACTAATGCACCTCATAGCTGAACTCCAGCACCCCTTGCCCTGCTATTGCAGTATTGAGATCCCGCGCCCCCAGCTCTGCTAAAATACCTCAGAGTCCTGCTCTGCACACCAACCTGCCTTTTTGAATACTAAATTCACTCAAAGTGGTTTACAGCGTAATAGAAATAGCAGGAAAGAAAACAGGTTAATTGCAGCTTCACAATAAGAAAGGCGTAAAGATAGAGCAGCAGCAAAACTCACATTCTAAATTGGCAATATAAAAGTGTGCTTTAGCAATAACTTTGATAGATCAAAGTTTATACTGAGTTGCTTCCCAACCCCACCTCTGCCAATAATCCTCAATCCTGCCCTACAGCATCCCAGGTTATTCCAGTACTGGGACCCCCACACACAGCTCTGGCATGGCACCTCAGTCCTGCCCTACAGTACCCCAGGCTATTCCAGTACTGAGACCCACACCTATTATCAAGCCTCATGCTTATTTGGAAAGATGAGTATACATTTACTTTAATGTAAGACAATTTGTGGCATAAGAGAAAGGTGGAAAATTAAATATCAATCAATCAATCAAGGCTGGATCTGTGGCCCATTGCAGGCTGCAGCCACAGATTAGTAACTGGAAGGTTTCTCCTGTGGAACCTTGCAGTGAATCAGAAGCTGCTTCTGGCTGTGACACTGAATTCGAGTTGCAGATCTGCAGTTTTGATTGACTTGGGTCTTTGCAAAATAAATAAATAAAACTCTCTTTTCTGTCTTGCTAAAGATTAATAGCTATAGATCAGCTTAACCTATGCTAACCTCTGCATTCAAATTAGCCAACTCTCAACACTCTGTTGATCCTTAAGCAAACTTCTTTCCTCATCACTCAGATCACAGGAACCTTCTTGTCCTCCCTGCTTTTGCTCATCCTCCCAATTCCCTTCATCTTCTTAATCTTGAACTGGGAAAGCAAGAGCTGCCTCCTTCCTCAGCAACAGCGATCATGTGTAGCACACATCAGGCTTACAGAAGAGAAGAGACATCTCTGATCACTTCCACTGACAGCCGGGAGTGCAGCAAAGGGACTGGAAATCAGACACCCCTGCAAATGGGTAGTGTTTTTTGTAATTTTATAATATTTTAGGTATTGTATTTATTGAATACTGTACATTGCTTTATGCGATTTTTATCTGTAAAAATAATTGATAAATAATAAGTGAAATGAAATGTGAGGAGGTGTGAAACAGGAGCACTCTGTTTTCACAGGGATGATGATTTTGGCATGATAGAGGGCCAGAGGTACTCAGGCACAGGGGTATATTTAAGCAATTACACACAAGAGCAGAGCAAAGAAGAGCCACTCTGCTTCCTAA
Organism: Rhinatrema bivittatum; assembly: GCF_901001135.1. Classification (NCBI taxonomy): domain Eukaryota; kingdom Metazoa; phylum Chordata; class Amphibia; order Gymnophiona; family Rhinatrematidae; genus Rhinatrema; species Rhinatrema bivittatum. Next base: position 17,318,999 of record NC_042626.1, on the reverse strand, counting down.
CCCAGCTCCATCCTTCCTGTCATTCAGGCACAGGAAGGGGTGAGGCTGGAACACGCTTACCTGGTATTCTCCCTTATAACACCATCCTGAACTTAAATTTCCTTTTCTAGCAGTCATCCCAAACTGTCAGTTTATATGTTTCATGTTAAACATGATTTGTTTCTTTGTCCTTTAGGACAAATTAACTGTAGATAAATTATTCTTTTGCTAAGAGCTATGTTTCTGCTTAGGTAGGTATCCCCAGCTGCTCACACCTTGCAGGAAGATCTTTCTGTGCGTTCTTCCTTTGTGTCTTCTTGTAAATTCCTACAGTGAGATCATTCTTGAAAATCTTTGCACATTCTGATGGAAAAGCTGTGCACTGTGCCTTAAGTCAATAATACAGAAACTTAAAAGAAGCAAGATTGGAGCAGAGTTTCATGATGACATGGAACTATCAGGATCAGAAGGGTCCAACCAACTCTTTAGCATAAGAAATGGAGCTAAGCCATTGCATGCTTGCATTTCTAATTCCCCTATGAAAATCGGAACTACAAATCTATGTATGCAATGGAGGGAAACCCAGGACTGAATCAGCTGGTTCCATTGAGGGTGGTGACAGAAATCCAGGGTGACAGAGAGTCAGAGCAGGCACTCATAACACATGCAGTCTCAAGAGCTGAGCTTGTAGCCTCCTTCATTCCCCTGTCTACCCCACCCGATGTGCCATTCCACTGGCTCTCTGCACGCACTGATTGAATAATCAGTCCTGGAGCCAAGACAGAGCTATGCTGTCTGTTCTCACCTCCTCCCATTCTTTCTTATTGAATCATTTATTCTTCCCACTTCACCTTTTCTCAATGGATTTGAGCAGCTGGAGGATGAGTTCAACAGCCAAAGTTGGACAGGCCGTCACTAGAGGGACACACTTTATGTCCTCTTAATCTGCTTTTGATTAGGGGGTGAGACCAGGGATCACATAAAGACATTGCCTTCATTTGCATTGCCTTTCTTCCATCTTGCACACTAGGGAGCATAGTCAGAAGTGTGTGGGGGGGGGGGGGGGAAGAGGTGCAAAAACTGGGTTTAAAAAGTTTAGTCATTCCATGACAATATATGGAAGCTCTCTGAACATTATTGTTATTAAAAAGGGAATAAACTCAATGGAAAGACGACATAATTGTCATCTTATTATAGGAATGTCATAACATGACATGATGCAGGTCATCATTAAGCTGGGTTCAATTGCTGATCTGCAAGCCTTGGATTCTGTGCACACAAGCTTTGTTTTCAGCATCTTGCACTTCGCATACTCCACAGATAACAACCAGATACTTGTAAGCTACAGCAGCCCCTAAATATGATAATCAGGTGGCTTCAGGTTATGAGTGACCGTCTGAATCTGTTCTGGTTTTGACCCCTTTTGAATCTATGGAATTGTAGTTCCAACTTTTCTGAGAGAAGCAGAACAACAAGTCTGATTGCTGCATTACTGTAAGAGTCTTTATGGGAGCCTTGTGCTAAGCTGCATGCAAGGGTTACAAGTAATTCAAAATGTGTCTGCTAGAGCCACCTTTGGATGTTCCAAGGGTCAGTGTGGCTCCATTTGCTCCCTATAACAGCTTGGTTAAGGTTTAAATTGCTGACCTTGATTTTTAGTTTCACGAGGACAGATGGTCCTGCCTACTTGCAAAAAAGATTGAGTTGGTCTCAACCAAATCGTGTGTTACAGGTTGGTCTGGGAACACTATTGCAAGTTCCAACAGGCCATGAAGTACGTAAAGATCTATTCTGAGCTAGGGCATTCTCTCTGGCAGGAACACTATGCTGGAATTCAGCCTCATTGGATATTAGGTAGGAGTTTAATTATCTGCACTTTAGAAAATAATTTAAATCTGGGTCTTGCTGGGTTTTAATCTGGATCTGTGTTGGGGGTTATTGGATTTAAATTTTTCACTACCAAAAGGAAGGAGACATTTAGAGCTTTTCCCTCTGAGGCTCTGAAATTTCTCCTTCCTTTTGGTCAGCATTTCATGAAACAAGAAGAAAACATTAGGTAACCCAACAGAGCATTCCCATTAGCAGCCACTTATGCCATCATCCTGACTCTGCCTTCCTAAGTTTATATGTAAACAAGGCCACACAGGGACAGAAGTGTAGGACCATCCTTAATGTTGACATCATGTTACGAGAATGCTCCATATGCTTCCTCCACATCTATTTCAGATCTTGCCGACAGCAGCCAAGCAACCTATTGTGTTTCACAAAAAGGGCTAATGATCCTTGTGCATATTGCAATGAAGCAAATAACATATTAGGTGACAGAGAGTGAGGACTAGCCTAAAATCCCAAATAAAGGGGGTTTACTCAACTTTTCTGAGGTGCACAGGCCTTCTTGGGTAGGCTTTTTGAAATTTAAGGTGCAAATACATTTATTCACCAGTGAGAGTGTATAAGTTTATAGGGCTTGATTCAGCAATACCCATAAAACATTTGTGGGTCACTGTTGCAAACATCCCCATTCCAACCAGACCCAAACACTCTTGATATTCTTACCCTCCTACCCATCTCTGTCTTCCAGCAGGCAGGTTCCTCTGCCTCTCTCTAGCTCTGCAACCCTCTTTTCTTCCAGCTGACCAGTTCCTCTGCCTCCTTTGGGTCCCGTGGCTAGGGCACACTCTTTGCAAAGTGTGTGCAGTTTTATGGCAAACAGTGCCCCTTGAGGCCAGAACTAAAATGGCAGGTCCCCAATAGACAGACGCCATGGACAGCTCTAAGTGCATTATATATCTATATCTATCTATATATCTATATCTAAAGAGAGAGAGAGAGAGAGAGAGATTGATTCAAACAGAAGAAGCAATATCTCCAAAAAGAATTGGATCCAAAAGGAGCTAAGATCAATTACCAGAGATTAATATTAGTAAAGAGAAGATGACAAGATTTCAAAACAGATTGTAGTTAGATTTTGTCAACAGAGAATCTCAATGTTTCAGCTTCTGCCTTTCAGAATGATTTCTATGTGTCATTCCCGAGCCTGTCTTATCTTAATAACAGCTGCCTAATTTTGGTAGACTGCCGGCATTAAATGAATGGAAATAATCTTTCATCTAAGCTTTAAATGGTATCACAGATAGAAAAGATGAAGTGGTTTAGATCTGCAACACAGGCTGCAAGCAAGCAGGTAAAACCCATGGCTGACCTTTGAGCCCGCCTGAGGAATCTCACCCCTCTCTCATCAGGGAGACCAGCGATTCCTCTGGGCATTCTGATTCCTGGAACCACAGCCCAGTGGTCTGAAAGAACTGTATGTAGTCCATAAACCATCCGATGGAAGGGAAAACTTCTGGATTCATAGACTGGAAAGGCTTCATTTCTCCTTGCTCCTGGGAGTGCCACCAAGGAGAGGTCTTTTGTCACAGCCACCTTGGAGCTTTCAACAGCAGACAATGCAGTGGCCTCCGATTTTATTCTTGGTGTTCGGCTTCAATTGATCTCATCTATCTGGGGATACGTTGCAGCCAATTTTCGACAACATTGTGTGTGAGTCATCAACTACAGACACACAGATAGTTATGACTAAATCAATCTGTCTTCTGTGCACATGCAGGAATTATTTAAAGATGATGTTGTAGATAAGTGTTTGAGACCATTTAGGTCTCCTTTTCAGAAAGAATTTGATCTGAAGGGACCTGTATGGTGTCAAAAGCTCATGCACAGCATCTTTTTTTGGATATTTCTGGCCATGATTCAGTAAAAAGTATCACATAAAGAATCCAGTTTCCTCATGGACTACTATATCACTGGAACAGTATATAGCATACACCCTGGATACATACCCATGTACTATTATACATATCCAAACACAGACACATACACTGGAAGTCTATTTGTTGTCCTGTCTACCTCTATGAACACATTTAGAACAGATTAGATGAGCTCCTGGAGGACAGATAAAAGAGTGGACATGACTGCTCAGCAGGTTAGGGTATCATGTCATAGGAGATCATTTTTGAGAAGGGGTGGAGGAAGGGTCATGAAGGCAAGAAATATTTCCACTAGAAGACAAACTTGATAGTGTGTTTCTCTGAAACATGAGGAAGATGCTGCCATATGGAGAGGATATATTATGGACTTTTAGTCTCCTGTATAGACTATATCTGGAGAAGGACCTGAGGATTTTGAAAGCTCCTGTACCTCATCATCTTTGGATAATTCTTCTGCTGGCCCAGAATAAAGGCACCACACAACCCGAGGAGAGCCCTGTTTAATCTGGGGTCAATATGGCAAGCAATACTCTACACTATGGAGGTGAGAGGAATGGGAACCAAGCGAAATAGTGATGCACCCCACCTGTGGGGGTGAGGGTGAGAAAGCATGAGAGGACAAAATGCTGACAAGAAAGAGAATAAAATTAGTGGAGACAAAAGGAGTTGGACTCTATGACAGAAATTGAGGGGGGGAGGGGGAATGGGAGGATGCAGAGAGATGATAATTATAGGGCACAAAAAGGAGAGAGTTTGGGGTAAGGAGACATATAGGCAGGGGAAGAGAAAGTGACAGTCAGGGCCGGAAGGGATAATCATTCATACAGATACTGCAGGGAAAGTAAGAGAGGGAGCTGGGAGACACAGCGGAAGAGACAACCGGAGGAAAAAAAAGGGGAGAAGGGATGTGAGGAAAAGAGATTAAAGAGGAACATGAAAAATAGGGAAAGAAAAGCAAAACCTGTACAGACAGAAGGGAAAGCACCTTAGGACGAGGGTGAAGAACAGAAGAGGTAAAGGAGAAAACCAATCTTACAGCTGGAGAGAGACACGGGAGAGAAAGAAATGAAGAATCAGCCATAGAAACAGGAAAGACTGGTGTGAAGGGGGAGAGGAAAGAGGAAAAATGAAAAGAAAATTAAGAAGTGGGAGAGGAGAGAGGGTGGGAGGGGAATTATCTGTGTTAATTACCTGCAAATTGTTGCCATTAAACGAGCTCAGGGGGGTGGGTGTTTTTAAGTGCTCCAAATCTGGCAGCGGTGACATCTTTCAAGCTGGTGTCTGACTCCTGGCCTGCTCTGGGGGGGTGATTCGCTAGGGAAGGGGCTGCACTGGAGTGAGGGGATCCGAGGGGCTGGACATTCACCCAGAGTAAGGGCTTCTGAATCTAAAGGGCACAGTTCTAATTATTTTATCCGGCTAAGGAAGCGGTTACCCGGGTAAGATGACTGGGTGACCATTGCCCTCCTCCTCCTCTACTGTGTCATAGTGCCAGGACGTTTACCTGCACTGCATAGGGAGGGGGGAGACTGGAGCCCGCAGACAACGCGTGACAATTTCCCATTTTAGAAATCTCTGTGCGTGATTTCTGGTGTGCTCCTTGCACCTGCTCGAAATCCGCCGGTACGGGAGTATCTGCCGACATCCGGCCAGCCCTGCATTTTCAGAGGGAAACTCCATGGGCCTGCATACAGTGTGGCCAGTTTAAAAATCACTCCCCCCCCCTTTTAGGATCAGGGAGGACTGACCTGCAGGCAAACTGAGTCAAGCAGAAAACCTAAGCTTCGCTATTTCGGTAGCACTGCCAGATCGATGATACCACCCTCGTGGATCCTGCAGTACCAGGGCTCGCAGTTATACCACACTCAGGGACAATAGCTCTAAGACTAACACTCCTCGCTTTCAGACACAGAATATTATGGCACCCCAGGACAAGGAAAAGAAATGGGGTCTCTTGCCTAGCACGGCAAAGGTCATTCCAAGTTTCAGCACCTTCAGAACAAGGGCACCATGCTGGCATCTGAGTGGTGAACCAGGAAAATAAATGCCTGTAAATCTTCCTGCCTTGTTCTGAAAGCTCTGAATATCTCCCAATTGCAGGAGCTAGACAAGCATTCTCAGGTCCTTGTAAGTGCCTTCCAGCTCTGCATCAGTGCCATCACAAGTCCTGTACTCCGCCCTATGTCCGGACTTTCAGTTTTGTTTCTATGGACTTCTACAGCACCGACTTTGGCATTAGTAACTATGACATTCTAAATTTACAAGGACGGATATTAACAAGACCGCATCATTTTCCTCCTTCTCCCCAACACCGGTGTTTTTCAGAAGATTATGATGCCTGCTCATTCATTCTCCAGAATCTCTCAGAGGGGCTTTCAAAGCTTGGCATGTATGGAATTTTCAAATTTCTGCCCGAAAAGGTTCCTAAAATCCTCGTTAGTAACTCAGCAGGCGGGGCGCGCTTCACTGCCCTTCACACACACAGTTCCCTGGCGTTCTGAGAGCAGTAGTTAAAACTCTGTCTCGTCTCCACATGGTTCTCTGCATTCCGTCTCAGCAAGACGAGGCCTTGGACAATCCAATCCAGTTCATAAGAAAAGGATGGGCCAGCCCTGGCGTTTCCACTTGGCTATCAGAGCCAGTCGCCATGAGGAACCCCCAAAGTACTTTGGAGGAGAAGCTGAAAAACCAGGACTGTCTTCCCATCTGCTCCTGGTGACCTGGACTCAGGATCTCACCTTACCCCAGGGCTGAAATCTGCCCCTTTCATCTGTATGAGCTCCTTCTCCTCAGCATACCCCTTCTCACCTCGGTATTTTAATAACCTTCACCTATTCATGCACCGGTACAAAATCGGGACTGGATCTGCATGAACCAAATTAACCTGTCGCCCTATGTGTGTGTCCATCTTGCAAGCAGCTGCATTGCTAGCAATGACCAGGACTATCAGAGTAATCAGAGCTTGTAATACCTGAAGTGACCATTGGGTGTCAGTATAATAAATGTAACTAGTAGGGATGTGAATCGTTTTAGGACGATTAAAATTATCGTCCGATAATTTTAATATCGTCTTAAACCGTTATGGAACACAATACAATAGAGATTCTAACGATTTATCGTTATAAATCGTTAGAATCGTGAGCCGGCACACTAAAACCCCCTAAAACCCACCCCGACCCTTTAAATTAAATCCCCCACCCTCCCGAACCCCCCCCAAATGAGTTAAATAACCTGCGGGTCCAGCGGCAGTCCGGAACGGCAGCGGTCCGGAACGGGCTCCTGCTCCTGAATCTTGTTGTCTTCAGCCGGCGCCATTTTCCAAAATGGCGCCGAAAAATGGCGGCGGCCATAGACGAACACGATTGGACGGCAGGAGGTCCTTCCGGACCCCTGCTGGACTTTTGGCAAGTCTCGTGGGGGTCAGGAGGCCCCCCACAAGCTGGCCAAAAGTTCCTGGAGGTCCAGCGGGGGTCAGGGAGCGATTTCCCGCCGCGAATCGTTTTCGTACGGAAAATGGCGCCGGCAGGAGATCGACTGCAGGAGGTTGTTCAGCGAGGCGCCGGAACCCTCGCTGAACGACCTCCTGCAGTCGATCTCCTGCCGGCGCCATTTTCCGTACGAAAACGATTCGCGGCGGGAAATCGCTCCCTGACCCCCGCTGGACCTCCAGGAACTTTTGGCCAGCTTGTGGGGGGCCTCCTGACCCCCACGAGACTTGCCAAAAGTCCAGCGGGGGTCCGGAAGGACCTCCTGCCGTCCAATCGTGTTCGTCTATGGCCGCCGCCATTTTTCGGCGCCATTTTGGAAAATGGTGCCGGCTGAAGACAACAAGATTCAGGAGCAGGAGCCCGTTCCAGACCGCTGCCGTTCCGGACCGCCGCTGGACCCGCAGGTTATTTAAGTCATTTGGGGGGGGTTCGGGAGGGTGGGGGATTTAATTTAAAGGGTCGGGGGTGGGTTTTAGGGGGTTTTAATGTGCCGGTTTTGCGATTTTTAGATTTTTCACGATTTTTCACGATTTTTCACGATATTTTACCCCCCCAAACGGCAACAATACGATTCCCTCCCCCTCCCAGCCGAAATCGATCGTTAAGACGATCGAGGACACGATTCACATCCCTAGTAACTAGAGAGCTGCTGCTATTGCCGCAATGCCAGGGCACGCAAGGAGCTGCTTTCTCTCTAGCCATGAAATTAACATTTTTCACTAGTTCCATTAGTACTATGAGTAGAAGTAAGGGTGGGGGTTCTGACATCGGCCTCATAGCCACACACAACCAGTCCCAGAGCAAATTTTCTAAGCCTCCTCACAACTGGGCAGGAAAGCTGAGTATGGGATGATCCCAGCCAAACCCAGGGCAAAATCGAGCTTCCTAGATACCCCAGGAAACGAAAGGCACAACTTGGCAAGAGCTGAGTTTATATGAAACACAAAAAGCTGTTCAGGAAATGTTTGCAAACCTCCCAGCTGGCTGATTCACTGGTGAGGGGAACTTTCTGGATCTTCTGCCAGAAAGCTGATATTTCAGAGCTATAAATGAACCAATTCTGCCATTCATCAGGCAGCAAAAGCTGTGGGGAGACACTAGAATCCACTTCAAAAAATTAACAAACGCTCGAAAGGCTTTAGAAATACTTGCAAATTGGTTTATTTCACATTGTTCATATCAATCCCAGGCTCGGCAGGGTGTGCAGGCAGGCCCAGTAAAACACGTCCGTGTCGGCTGCAATTGGAGCATTCCTGGCAGGGTAAAAGAATGAAGCGCCCGGCATGGATCTATCAGTTGCACGGCCAGCATGGCACGCTGGGGCTCACAGCACCAAAGTACCCGTGAGCTGGCGGCAGCCCATGAGGAATGAGCTAGCAATGGCAGCATTTGCAGAGGGCCAGTTGATAAGAGTCATGCAGGGGAGTAGAGAGGGCAAAAAAAAAAAGGGAGACCAGGTCTCCTTTCCTCCACCGCTGTGGCGTGCACTCAGCTTCTGCTGCAGTAAATGAACTTGCACCATGCAAAGAAAGAACCAGCTATGGTAACCAGGGCCGATGCTTCTTTTAGACAAACTAGGTGATCGCCTAAAGGCAGCAAAATCTCACCAGCACAAGGCCCAGAGGGGTGAGGTGCTGTGCTGGAGCCATTGCCACCAATAGGAGGGAACGCTGTGCTGGGGAGAGAGATGCAGGATAATACTCTTGAACCAGCTCTGATGGTGACCCATCTTTCTCTCTGCTTGCCCATGTTCCACAGGACCCTTCCAACACGCCGGAGGGTCCTAATTCAGTTTTGCTCACCCTACCTGTTTCAAGAGCTGTCCAAGGGGAGGGCACAGATCCTCCTCCTCAGCCCTCTTCTCACTATCGGGCCAATACAGTACAGTGCGCTCCTTATACAGTAATAGTGCGTCGAAAACGTGCGTCCAACCCCCCCGAAACTAATAGCGCCCGCAACATGCAAATGCATGTTGATGGCCCTATTAGTTATTCCCGTGCGATACAGAAAGTAAAATGTGCAGGCAAGCCGCACATTTTACTTTCAGAAATTAACGCCTGCCCAAAGACTGGCGTTAATTTCTGCCGGCACCGGGAAAGTGTACAGAAAAGCAGAAAAAACTGCTTTTCTGTACACCCTCCGACTTAATATCATAGCGATATTAAGTCGGAGGCCCCAAAATTAAAAAAAAAAATGTAAATTGGCCGGCGGCCCGCGGGTCGGAAGACGGATGCTCAATTATGCAGGCGCCTGTTTTCCGAACCCGTAGCTGTCAGCGGGTCTGAGAACCGACGCCGGCAAAATTGAGCATCGGCTGTCAAACCCGCTGACAGCCACCGCTCCTGTCAAAAAGGAGGCGCTAGGGATGCGCTAGTGTCCCTAGAGCCTCTTTTTACCGCGGGCCCTCAGTAGCATATTCTTCCCCCCTGAATCGCACGCACAGGAGAGTGGCCTGTGCGCTCGCCCGCTCTCCCGCGACTTTTACTGAATCGGCCTGTATGATAGGTGATAAACTTGGTGCTTGGTTAGCCATTCTCTCTCTCCCTCCGCAGGATTTTCAGTTCAGTGGCAGCACTCCCGCCACATAGAGCCAGCACAGAAGAACAATGGAGGTTAGTAAGTGAACCGTATAATGCTGCTCCCCTGCTCCCCTTCTGTATCATTACAATGCATGAAGGCGCAGCTTCGTGCCCACCTCACACCATCTCATCTTTAGGCAAGTACAAACTGCAGAGGGAAATAAACGGCCTTAATTGGTCACACTGGATTTTCTTCAATTATTAGCCTTATGCCTTAATACTTGGTTTGTGCTAGGATCTTGTGTGCTACAGCTACAGCTAGCACATAACACACACGCACACACACACACACAGAGCATGCACACAAAACACACACACACATTTAGAACACAAACCCAGACAGGAAGCACACACATAGAGCATGCACACAACACACACACACACATTTAGAACACAAACTCAGACAGGAAGCACACACAGAGCATGCACACAGAGCATGCACACAAAGCACACACAAAGAATATGCACACAAAGCACACACAGAACACAAACACAAACTCAGGCAGGAAGCACACACACAGAGCATGCACACAAAAATCATACACATATACATACAGAACATGCACACATGCATACAGAGCATGCATACAAACCCACCTCACACAGAGCTTACACAGAAAACACACACAGATACATTCAGAATGCAAACTCAAGCATGGAGCACACACCCAGAGCACACATATACATAAAACATAGAATACAAATACACAATACACATGCATGCACTCTGTGCCAGGTTTCCGAATAGGCAGATTAGGCATGTACCTAGGAATGCCATCCCAAGCTTTGTAACATTTCCTCTGGGCTAGTCCCCACACCCTTGGTACTGAACCTGGCCAGTCCACACACTCCCCTGGCAGCAACAGGGCTAGAGAATAGGGCCTAAACCCTCAGCCAGGACTGGTTGCTGGGGAGTGGGGAGCAATCATGCCACAAGGGATCCCGCAATCCTGCTGCCACCAGTGACCTCCCCACTGCAGTTTCTTCAGGGACTGGGAAGGAAATTTAGCATGGGATCTGCAGCAACCCCTCCCCCTCCTCCTGTACAGGCTTCCTGTTTCTAGGCAAATCCATGTTAGAGGCGAGGCTCCCAGGCCACCTGTACTGAATTCTCCTCCTCTGTTCCTGAAGAAGCTGTTGCCCCAAAATTAGGGGAATGGAAAAGAGGGGGAAAGGAAGGGGGCCCTGAAAGATGCCAAGGGCCCAGGGCATGGGAGAATAAAAAAGGAGAGGATGTAGGAAGGGGCCAATGGGGGTGGTGACCTGGAAAGGCTAGAAAGGAGGAGTGGGGGTTGTAGATTTCCCCCCAGCTTTGAGGGTTCGCAGTTTTTCTGGCAGTTTCTAGAGGGGCCGTTCTATTATTCAGTCTTTTGAATCACTGAAGAAGGAATTTGACCTCCCCAGCTCATCACAAAGTTCCCATTTCCCGGTCAGGCTGGCTCTACAGACACCTCTGGATGGGACCTGGGTTGTAGGGAGACTGCATCCAGCAGAGGACAGGCACCTGGGTCAGAGGCCTTTCCTTTATCTATAAGGGGTTTCGGGAGACTCATTACGGAATGCTTAGTTCTCAGAAGGCGATCGATCAGCGGAACGCAGGTAGCCTTGGATGCGAGTCTGGATGGAGGTGGCTGGATTAAGATTTGTCTCAGGCCGAGTGGCATTAATGATTAGGTTAGCACACTGAGCATACTAAGGGCCTGGCTAACTTTGATGTGGTTCTCTCTCATCCTTGTTGGCGGGGATGTGGTAGGGTGGGGCCATTTCATCATATGTGCTGGTCTTGTAGTTTCTGGAGGGAGATGGGAGATGATAAAGTTCTCATTTGATGTTACGCCTCTCTTGGGGCTGCTGGGCTCTTGGGACCATGTTATTTCAATCAAATCCAAGGCTCTGCTCTCTCGGCTTTTACTTCCTCCCCATTTTCCTGTTGTCCTACACTGGAAATTCACCCCTTTTATTACCCCCAAAGGAATCAAATTAAAGGAGGTTGCCTTAATTGAAAAGTTTTTTGAATTGTTCAAAGGGGGAGGGTTTAAAATGTGAATGTTTTGGGGGCCAGTTTTTGTCTCATTGTAACTTATGACAACTCGGGGTATTGCGAGGCATTTCCCTGTACTTTTGGTCTAGAAGTCTCCACTTGAAACTTGGATGCATTTTTTTTAATTTGTGTACTGGTGCTTTCACTTAATTTTGATTTTATTGTAATCTCATTTTGTTCACATTTGCAATTAAATAAAGAGTTAATAAAGGAGGGGGTGATAGAAGAAAAGAACCTGGGAAGGGACCAAGGCGGGGAAGGTGGGAGGGAGGAAGCAAGTTGTTCCCTTCCCCCCAACTCCAGGTTTGGAGAAAGATGGTGTTCCCTGGAGCAGCTGAAAATCCAGTCTTACACACACACACACACACACACACAGAAAAAACACATGCATCTCACAGACACACAGAAAACACATGCATATCACACACAGAAAACACATGCATATCACACACAGAAAACACATGCATCTCATATGCATACATACAAAACATGCATCTCACACACATGCACAATATATACAGTAAATGTGCACACACAGAAAACACATGCATCTCATACAAACACACAGCACACACAAAACAAATGCATCTCAAATACACGCATATGTACAATATATACAGCAATTGTGCAGCACAAACAGAAAACACGTGCATCTCTCATACAAACACAGCACATACAGAAAACATGTGCATCTCTCTCACACACACACACACACAGAAAAAACACATGCATCTCACAGACACACAGAAAACACATGCATATCACACACAAAACACATTCAAATCACACACAGAAAACACATGCATCTCATATGCATACATACAAAACACGCATCTCACACACATGCACAATATATACAGTAAATGTGCACACACAGAAAACACATGCATCTCATACAAACACACAGCACACACAAAACAAATGCATCTCAAATACACGCATATGTACAATATATACAGCAATTGTGCAGCACAAACAGAAAACACGTGCATCTCTCATACAAACACAACACATACAGAAAACATGTGCATCTCTCTCACACACACACACAGAAAAAACACATGCATCTCACAGACACACAGAAAACACATGCATATCACACACAAAACACATTCAAATCACACACAGAAAACACATGCATCTCATATGCATACATACAAAACATGCATCTCACACACATGCACAATATATACAGTAAATGTGCACACACAGAAAACACATGCATCTCATACAAACACACAGCACACACAAAACAAATGCATCTCAAATACACGCATATGTACAATATATACAGCAATTGTGCAGCACAAACAGAAAACACGTGCATCTCTCATACAAACACAGCACATACAGAAAACATGTGCATCTCTCACACACACACACAGAAAAAACACATGCATCTCACAGACACACAGAAAACACATGCATATCACACACAAAACACATTCAAATCACACACAGAAAACACATGCATCTCATATGCATACATACAAAACATGCATCTCACACACATGCACAATATATACAGTAAATGTGCACACACAAAAAACACATGCATCTCATACAAACACAGCACACACAAAACAAATGCATCTCAAATACATGCATATGTACAATATATACAGCAATTGTGCAGCACAAACAGAAAACACGTGCATCTCTCATACAAACACAGCACATACAGAAAACATGTGCATCTCTCACACACACACACACACACACACACACACACACAGGAAACACGTGTATCTCATAAACACACAGACAGGGGGGGGGGGATGATGCAATATGAAGCCCAAAAACTTTTGTCCAAACTGAGCACACATTTTTTCAATGCACGCCCATCCCCCTCTCCTGAGTTCCTGATGCAAGAGGCAAATGAGCTGCCACGTTAAATAGGACGCACTAGGGATAAATTGTGCATTCCTAGCATATCCATGGCATTGGGTGCCCAAGAGGTGTGGCTGTGTGCGGGTTAGCAAAACGGATGCTCAATTAACAAGCATCCATTTCCCTAACCTGACCGCCGTCAAGATTTTTTTTGTTATGCTGCTTCCTGTGGTTCCTACTACTTAGTATCAGGTCGATACTAAGTAAGAGGAACCATAGAAAAGCAATAATTTCTTCTTTTTTTTGAGCCCTTGATGTGCATCAAGACTTAACGCCAGCTCCGGGGCTGGCATTAATTCTTGCGTGTAAAAACATGCATATCAGCCGCAGTGTTATTTTTTGCATTGGGCACAATGCCATGTAGTTGAGGCACAATAGCCTCAACTACATGGCATTTAGGTACAAAAACTTAGATTGTAAGCCCTCTGGGGATAGAGAAATACCTACAGTACCTGAATGTAAACCAGTGTGATATCTCGATTGAGATCGAATGTCGGTATATAAAAATAATAATAAATAAAAATAAATAAAATTTACATGTGATGAGCACTATTAGCCACGAGCTGGTTTGGACGTGTGTTTGGGATGCATTAATCCCCTTTTTGCATTGGGTGTTAGCCTAGTGTGTCCAAAACGCCCGTCCAATCAAGGGTTAACCTGTGCGCTAGCCTGAGCGCACAATATTGCACTGGCCCCAGAGCAGGCACAGCACAAACATACAGCAAACAAAGAAAATATTTGCATCTCACACACACACAGAAAACACATGCATCTCTCTCTCACACACACAGAGGACACAAACACAGCTCTCTTTCCTTCTGCTTCAGTCTCTTTCTCAAAAATATTTCAGACGTCGTCCCTGTCTGCTCAAAGCGCTGGCTGTCTGCTCTGCAGTTATCTTCATATGCTGGGAGTGAGGATAAGCCTCTGCGAGCCGCGCCATCAAGCTGGGGATGAGGCAGGAAAGCATTCTCCGCTTCCCTCTGCGTCAGATGCAGGGCCAGACGATGGATGAAGAAGGGTTTTGAAGCAGAGGCCATGGTAAGGATTGTCCAAGGAAATTAGAATTAAATTTAAAAAAAAACCCCACAGATAGTTTAGTGCTTTCTTACTCAACGGCAGTGTGATACAGCAAAGAAGAAAGGGATTTGAGCAGGAGGAACTGGGAGCAGAGGCACCTTTAGGCTGGCATGGGACCTCTGACAGAGCTGGCATGCTTTCCTTGTAATTAACCCCACCATAATGCTCCCAGAGCCTTCGGTTTCCTTCCCTCTTAAGCAGTGATGGATTTAGGTTTTTGCTCCCCCTGCCCTCCCTTTCCTGGGAAGACCGGACATGGCCTGGGTCAGAAGCCCATGGTACAGTCTCACCAACCCAGCCCTCGTGCCACGCCTTTCACCCTGCAGAAAAAGCTGTAAAGGTAGCTGGTGGGTCACTACTGCCTACCTCCTTCCCCAGTGAAATTCTGCTTCCCTCAATGGGACCTGTAACTGTGCCGCCTACCGAGACAGGCCATGGATGTGCTGCAGCTGGGACCCACTGCAACAGTTTGCCACCCTAGGCATAGAAAACCCAGGCCCGCTTTCAAGGCAATGAGGTCCGGTGAAAGGAGGGAACACACTCTGAACACGCCCGGGATAGGTTCGGTTTTAAGGAATTCCTCCCTCCCCTCCCCCAGCAATGACAGAGCCTTTTGAGCTAGTGAGACAGTGACCAGTGCTCCCGTGGCACAGTAAGGGAACCTTCCGTGGCATAACAGTGATCTCCTGTGGCGGAGTGGAAAGGGTCTCCCATGAGACAATGGTGGCATCTCCCCCTGTGCTGTGAAGGTGTCTCAACAGCACAGTGGCAATGGCCAAATCCTGGGTGGCACAGTGATAGTGTCTCTTCCCTCCCCTCCACCCACCCCCTAAAGCGATGGAGTCATGGGGTAATACCTCATTTTGTGCATCCCTTGACAGGAATGAACCTCATTCCTACAAGAATGCCGAGTGATCTCAGTCTCTCAAATTTACTGCCAATGCCATTCCCAATACTTGCATGTGGCCTCCCGTGGCCGGGTGTCACTCATGGTATAGTGAGAGAGACAGATTCGTCACCATAACCACCACTGTCTTTTTCTTCCAAAAATCGTATTTGTTCCTTTCGGTTTTCTGCCTTCAAGTCTACCTTATTCCTTTCCAGTGGCCTGAGCCCACAGCCTTTGCAACGCTTGAGTTTACACTACAAATAACACCTCACAGCTGTTCACATCTGTAACTAACCATCAGCTGTAACCATTGCTGGTTATTCAGAGACCAGGAGAATCAATTCCAGCCCGACTAAAAGAGTGTCTTCTTTTTCACCTTCCCCATGACAGAAAATCTGGGCAAAAAGAGAAGTTCTAATCCATTAGCCGCCAATAAAGCCCAAATGATCTGTGTGATAAAGAAATCCCTGCATCCTGCCTTCTCCGACAGAGCCAGAAAATCACTTCAGAGATGAGGAGCGGGAACCTTTGGGCTTTTTTCAGATTGTTTTCCTGGTGTTTCCAATTACCTGCTTTTCAGCTCCTTGACTTTCTTGCAGCTTTGCAGGACCAGATGACCTTTCTCCCAGCAGCTCTAGAAAATGGATTATTTTTCACCTCAGCGCATGTTTCTGCATGCATATTTTGCATCCATGGTCATGCATGTTCATGCTCCTGCACATGCGTCCGCATCCTCTGCATGTTTCAGTGCACCGATGGCGTCGTGTCTGCGTGCAATGGCCTGTGCATCTCCATGTGTGGCATCCAGCGCATGCAAGGCAAATACATAAATAATAAAAGGACCATTTGTAAAGCACCAGGAACAACTTCTAAGAAACGTTCCCAGCAGACAAGACAAAGGGGTGGGTCAGCTGTCCCCAGATGTAAAATCAAAGGCAGCAGAAGCCAGGAGGAGATCTACAGAAAAGTGTTGAGGGATGGAAGCAGAGGTACTGACCTCCTCGCCTCTGCATGAGACAAAAAAGTTACTGAATCTTTACAGAAACATCTGGATCTCTGCAGCCTCTACAAACATTCAAATTATCTCCAAAGTCCATTTGTTAGGGACACAAATGAAGGAACAGAAAATCTACATGCCAGCGCCGTAAACTAAGTTTGAACCTCTTCCTCGACTGTCACCAGGGCTGAGTTTTGCCCCTTGCTCCTTAGCAGAAGGGAAGTTTTATGATAGAAATAGATTACAGATTCAATAAGCATTCATGCCCAAGAATGGCCAGACTGCAAGGTCCACAAAGCAGATTCACTGTACCATAGAGCAAGAAAATGAAGACTCGTTCAGGGAAGGAAGAATATTGAAGAGGACCTCTCTGAGATCAGACAGCTGGTAGGAGGGACTCTGGTCAGGGAGCAGACCAGAACCATGGGGTTAGCAAGGGGACAAGGAGAGAAAGAGACCTATATGGTTCTCCAAGGAAGAGCAAAGAGGCTGGCATTAAAAAAAATAAATAAATACAAACACAGGCAGAGGTGACAGGCAGAATTATACAGCAAATGAAAAGGAGGCCGAGGGGCAGTTAGAAGAGCAAAAGCTCAAACAGAATTGATAAAAGGAAGAGAGGAAACCTTCTTCAGACCTACTGAAGGTGAAAAACCAAAGGGGGAATAGATCAGACAAAGTGGGATTTGCAGAGATGGACCGGCAAAAGGCAGAACGGAGTTCATTTTTCAGTATGTACAGAAGAAGGGGATGGATCTAGGAAAGGAAACAGTATTGATCAATGTGAAATGACTGCAAATTAAACTAGAGAGGAGGGGGTAGTGGCAGTACTTATACCAGTGAGAGAGGGTAGGGCTATGGGCCCCCCCCCCGATGGTACTAAACGAGCTCAGGAATGTGCTGAGTGCTGACCGCAGCCTTCACAACTCTCTTGAAGACGAGAGAGATTCAGAGGGATGCAGGAGCGCAGAGATGGCCCTGCTGTACAGCGCGGGAAGCAGGAGTGGGTAGGTAACTACAGTCCAGCTTTTTTTTTGTTGTTTTTAAACACACTTTAGTAACTAGGATGCTAAACTTGTTAGCAAAACCTAAAAATGTGTCAAAACCTTTACAAGATGTAAAAAGATAAAATCCCAGACTACCTGCCAGCAGCCAAAAGGAGATACCACCTTTTCTGGCGTTGTACGTTTGGCTGTTCTTGCATGGAAAGCTGGCATCCTTGTGTGCGACTGGAGACGCGAAGAGTCCTGTATCTGGGGGGCAAACCTGATTCTCACACATCAAAAGAGTGAAACCAGGCCCGACAGAGGTGTCAGGGCCTGGGGATAGACGGGCAGCAGAACCCTCATCCTCGGCTTTCTCTGAGCTGGACACCAACAAATTACTTTGCTCTGGAGGCCCTAAAATACAGCAAACATTGTGCAGGCACTACTTTGGGAGACTGGCCAGTCTGAGCACTGAATTAGGGATCACGATTCCTCTTGGGACAGAAGTGCCCATGCTCCAGTGACTTTCTAGGTGTTCTTTCACAAATCATTCCATTTCCAGATGCCTGGGGTACCCACCTGTAGATCATAAGATAACACCGTGCCTTCCCCCGCTTCTCAGTCCCAGGTTTAAGACGTGCACTGCCGTGCCATTCTCCCCAGCAGTGGCTGCGTTTCACGTGGCTTACCCTCTTTGCATCAGAAGTGTTCTATAAATGCAAATTCTACCCACGTTGCCCATGGTGGACCTATTTAGTCCACTAGGCTAATGTGCTCTGTTTATAGGGCACTTACGTTTGGTTCCTTACTGATGCAGTGGGCAGGAAGGGAGCAGGCGTGCGGGCTCCACTCTCAGAGCCAGATTTATGGATCAGGCAGGAAGAAAGGCAAAGCCACCCGCAGGTCAGTTAGCTTTGCATAACTTCGAAGTGACCTCTCGTATCGGAGGATTTCATTTCCTGTAAGAGCCTCAGACAGAGCCCTGTGCAAAAAGCACTCCTGGATTTGGGGGACATAGGGCTTTGTCCGCAAGGTTTTACTTGTATCTTTTTTTGTCTTTTTTTTTCACCGTGGATGTTTCTCTTCCAGAAGTCGCAGGAAATGAAATCCTTGGGACAAAGGCTGGGTATATTTTAAAATCATTCAAAGCAAAACGGACTTGCGGGCTCTTTGCAAATTGTTTTTGCCCTACGTCTGCCCCAATCTTAGATTTGTCTCATTATCGTGTGATATCACAACAAGCAGAGGAGAACATGAATTGCAAAGGATAAAAAGTGTACTTTTATAATGCAGATTTTTCTACTGGTAAAGAACAAAAAGGGATCTGAGGATGGAGAATACCTAACATATTGGTTGGATTCTGCATAAAATATCACTGTTTTTACAGACCCAGCTGAAGAGCCATCGGCTATTTCAGTCTGCTTTCTTCTTGGGGTCTCAGAAAGCTATTAGGATTACTTCAGTTTTTTGAGATAGGTTGGCAGACCCTGTGTCTTAATTCTGGGGATGTTCACTGGAGTATAAGACAATTTACAGTAAGGTATTGGGGAGTGTGTGACTCCCTTTGATCAACTGTATATGTTGGTTTCTAAATGCATATTGCATGTGTTTGTATTAATTGTACCTGTTGTAATGCCTGTAATGGAAGTTTTATGATGATCAGGCATGTAATAAATATTTTAAAAAATATATATATATTTAATCAGGACCCTATCCAGGAGTCATCAAGCTACAAATAAAGAATAAATACAGCACAGACATATGAAAAGTGGATCTTCCTCAGAAACCCATGCAGGTGTTACACAAACACACATAAAGCAGGAATACAGCAAAGACAGATGAAGAATGGATCTTCATCAGAGTCCCATACAGGCATCAGACTGATACACATAAAACATGAATACTGTACAGACAGCTGAAAGGCAGTTATTACTTTTAACAGAAGGCACGGGGGTAACCTGCACGGAGTGGCAGTTATTACTTTTAACAGAAGGCACGGGGGTAACCTGCACGGAGTGGCAGTTATTACTTTTAACAGAAGGCACGGGGGTAACCTGTACGGAGTGGCAGTTATTACTTTTAATAGAAGGCATGGGGGTAACCTGCACGGAGCGGCAGTTACTACTTTTAACAGAAGGCACGGGGGTAACCTGCACAGAGTGGCATTTATTACTACCGTAAACAACTTGCTGGTGAGATTGAGTGGACCACTTGGATCTTTTTCTGCTGTCATTTACGATGTCAACATATATACGAGTGGACTTACAAGGTAGCTTACAAAGCATACCCTGCCAGAATGGCATGGCAAAGATTTTTTAATCTATTCAAAATCTGCAGAGACAGTGAGCGATGCTGTGTCCCTACGTGACATACACGGCCATGACACTTAGTATATCTGGCATAGGAATGTCACAGCTCCCATTTCCAAGAACTGGAATATCATGAGCAGAGGGAGGAAACAGCTCAGAGGGCACACAAAACATGGATCCTGCACCATGAGAGCACAGAATTTACTTTATCACTGCATTTCAACAACAACTATATGATGCTGCGAATGCACACAGTTAACAATTACACAAATCCACCCATGGACCTATACATGAAGAGACATGCATATTGGGCAATATAGGCAATAGAATCTTTCTATTCTAGAATGATTCAAGAAACTGGCACAGGGTTACAGAGCCTGTTACTTCTAGGAGTGGAGAGCTCAGGGGATGGGCACAGGGATACAGAGCCTGTCACCGCTAGGAGTGGAGGGCTCAGGGGATGGGTGCAGGGATACAGAGCCTGTCACCTCTAGGACTGGAGGGCTCAGGGGACGGACACAGGGATACAGAGCGTGTCACCTCTAGGACTGGAGGACTCAGGGGACGGGCCCAGGGATACAGAGCCTGTCACCTCTAGGACTGGAGGACTCAGGGGACGGGCACAGGGATACAGAGCCTGTCACCTCTAGGACTGGAGGACTCTGGGGATGGGCACAGGGATACAGAGCCTGTCCCCTCTAGGACTGGAGGGCTCAGGGGATGGGCACAGGGATACAGAGCCTGTCACCTCTAGGACTGGAGGTCTCAGGGGATGAGCAAAGGGCTATAGAGCCTGTCACCTCTAGGACTGGAGGTCTCAGGGGATGAGCACAGGGCTATAGAGCCTGTCACCTCTAGGACTGGAGGGCTCAGGGGATGGGCACAGGGATACAGAGCCTGTCACCTCTAGGACTGGAGGGCTCAGGGGATTGGCACAGGGATACAGAGCCTGTCACCTCTAGGACTGGAGGGCTCAGGGGATGGGCACAGGGATACAGAGCCTGTCACCTCTAGGACTGGAGGGTTCAGGGGATGGGCTCAGGGATACAGAGCCTGTCACCTCTAGGACTGGAGGGATCAGGGGAAGGGCACAGGGATACAGAGCCTGTCACCTCTAGGACTGGAGGGCTCAGGGGAAGGGCACAGGGATACAGAGCCTGTCACCTCTAGGACTGGAGGGATCAGGGGAAGGGCACAGGGATGCAGAACCTGTCACCTCTAGGACTGGAGGGATCAGGGGAAGGGCACAGGGATACAGATCCTGTCACCTCTAGGACTGGAGGGCTCAGGGGATGGGCACAGGGATACAGAGCCTGTCACCTCTAGGACTGGAGGGCTCAGGGGATGGGCACAGGGATCCAGAGCCTGTCCCCTCTAGGACTGGAGGGCTCAGGGGATGGGCACAGGGATCCAGAGCCTGTCACCTCTAGGACTGGAGGGATCAGGGGATGGGCACAGGGATTCAGAGCCTGTCACCTCTAGGACTGGAGGGATCAGGGGATGGGCACAGGGATACAGAGCCTGTCACCTCTAGGACTAGAGGGATCAGGGGATGGGCACAGGGATTCAGAGCCTGTCACCTCTAGGACTGGAGGGATCAGGGGATGGGCACAGGGATTCAGAGCCTGTCACCTCTAGGACTGGAGGGATCAGGGGATGGGCACAGGGATACAGAGCCTGTCACCTCTAGGACTGGAGAGATCAGGGGATGGGCACAGGGATTCAGAGCCTGTCACCTCTAGGACTGGAGGGATCAGGGGATGGGCACAGGGATTCAGAGCCTGTCCCCTCTAGGACTGGAGGGCTCAGGGGATGGGCACAGGCATACAGAGCCTGTCACCTCTAGCACTGGAGGGATCAGGGGATGGGCACAGGGATTCAGAGCCTGTCACCTCTAGGACTGGAGGGCTCAGGGGATGGGCACAGGGATGCAGAGCCTGTCACCTCTAGGACTGGAGGGCTCAGGGGATGGGAGCAGGGATACAGAGCCTGTCACCTCTAGGACTGGAGGGATCAGGGGATGGGCACAGGGATTCAGAGCCTGTCACCTCTAAGACTAGGTAGCTCAGGCAATGGGCACAGGGAGATAGAGCCTGTCATTTCTAGGACTGGTGCATGAGAAAGACAGAAGCAGTCAGAGACAGTGGTACAGGGAATCTTTCGATCCCCTCTTGTCACCCTGTGTCTCAGAGCACAGCCTGCATTCATCCTCCAAATCTCTTTTTTTTAAGCAAAGCAGAACTGTAATTAATTGCATAGGGTGAGCTGAGTGCATTATTCACAGGAATATCTTTCATGCTTTTATCACTCCCCATCTTCTCCTCTTTTCTTCTTGTTCTCTACCTTTCCCTCTTCCCCCCAATTTCTTTCCCTCCTCCTCACCATCCCACCATCTTCCCCTGAAGCAGTGTCTGTAAAGAATACTCCATGAACACACACACACGACACCAATGTCCTGTGTTTGTGAATGCATATACACAGGACAGAGAGGTGACACTGTATGGACATCTACACACAAGCATACACAACATGCATGTACACAGATGAACACATCAATCACACAGACAAGCATGTTCTCTCTCTCTCTATATATATATAAAGTTTAAACAAATAATGCACTCATTAACTGTGTACAATCTACACTTATTGTATTCCACCATGTGTACACATAGACCATAAACATAGACATTTAGGCATATACTCTTTTTCATAGACTCCCCTGTATATTGCACACACACACAAAAGCAACACGACATGACATGCAATCCTGTCGATCTATGGCTATTACCAATCTAATTAGAAGAACGCATGAACCCTTACCATTTACAAACTGACACACATACAGCAGATACACAAAGGCAGAAACATAATGTACACACACATACATGTATACGCATATAATAGATTCAGGCACATACACACATTTTTCCTCAGCTTCATATGAGTACATGCGTGATAGCCTCTCTTCACATCCATTGTGTGACATACACACATATTACATAGAAACATATAAATGTACAATATATTATAGGCAAACACCTTCATCCAAGTCTTGTCAGTGTTTGTGAGGAAAACTAAAACCTGACTATGGCTTAAGAGCACAGGCACAGACATTAAACAGAAACAGACACAGGTAGGCACAACCCAACAGGTCCCTAGCAGGGCAGACAAAACTCTCACGAGACCGAACCCTCTGTGAGCGCTGGATTATTTCAAACAGAGCCCTCATAAGCAGTAATGCACCTAAATTCCAAAGTATTGATCCCAAATATTACAACGAACCTTTGGTTTCAAACTCTTTACACTGCTCCCCAACTATTCACCTGAAACCCTCAGAGCAGTGTCATAGATGACCTCACACTCACTGGGTACAACAGAGTCTACACTGTTAATTGTGATGTCACAAATGACATCACACACACATATACACTATGCAAACCAATCAGATCCCATTTCCTGTGAGGTCATTTGTGCTGCTGTTCTGAACAGCTGCTTGAAGGATTTCCACACAAACACATAAACAAGGGGGTATTACAGTTATTTCTGGGACTATTTCGGTATTACCGTATTTCCACGACAATAACCCGCCCACGTATATAACCCGCCCACACACATAACCCGCAGGTTTTCAAAATTTATGTAAGAAACCTTTAATATACCCCGCCTCCTCATATAACCCGCGGGCAGACAGGGCGCTTGTCCGAGGGGGCGGGGCCGCCGGCACACTGACCTTGCGCACTCTGCGCGCCGTGTACAGCCCCATGCCGTCCTGCACGCTGGACGCCTTCAGCGAGAAGCGCTCCGGTACGTACATGCCCAGCATTTTCATGGCCTGCCCCGGGGTGCGAGCCGCTCCCTCTCACATCGCCGGCGCTTTGCTTCCCGAGGGAGTTTGACCCTCCTCTCTCGTTGTCCCCTCGTTCCTTCCTGACCAATCAGGAAGCGGCCGGGCGCAGGGATAGGACGGACTTTATTGGTCGGAAAGTTTGTCCACGTGTAGCCGAGTCAATGCCCGCGGCGGAGTGGGCGGAGGGATATACAGCGTGAAGCGCCGGGGCGGGGGGAGAGAGATGTTAACCGCTGCTGTAAAATTTTTTCTGGATAACCCGCCCACGTTTATACCCCGCGGGGGGCATGCGGGGTAGGTAAAAACGCACATTACCCGCGGGTTATGTGCGTGGAAATACGGTACTCAGCACAATTCACTGACTGGTGTATGCTGGCAAACAAATATTAGAGTCTACTGACATGCAACGCACATTGTAAAGACCCTCTGACATGTGCATCATCCAAGAAAGGAACATTTCTGCTTTGCTTCAACTTTCCAATCAACAAACCAGTCAACAAGCATGTAAAGTGTCACAGAGTGATGTGAGACATCCGTCAAAAGAAATGCTGTAGACCTGCCGAAGTCTGGAAACTCTCGATGCAACCTAATACAAAAACAGGGCTCTCTTTGTTTTCAGACTTTCACAATATTGCCTGAATGTTGGACCCAGGTAAATATGGCATATTCCTTTTGGTTTATTTTACATCCATCTGTGCCCCGACTCTCCTGGAAGAGAGAGGCAGAGAGCGTGAACGCACTGCATGATGTTTTAATGGGCGTCCTGGATTATTTGTTGGTTATACCCCGACAGGAATGCTTAAGGGGATCAGGGCAAGTTAGACATGTACAATTAAATGAATACATTTGATTTACACAGTGATTCATCTGTCCTTATGCCTCTCACAAAGACGACCTCAAATTTACCGTCAACAGTTGCCCGAGACTGTGAACGTTTGGGGGGGGGGGGGGAGGAGAAACCCCCACCCCCACCCCAAAACGTGTCTATGGTTTGTCTTTTTGACGTTCAAACAAAAGTCAAAAGGAACAGCAACAGCGCCACAGGTGCCTTCAGAAACAAGGAAGGATGCATTTTCGGAAAGGGTGTGAAAAGAATCCCTTGCTTAAGGCATGAATGTGTGACAGCAGGGGACCCCAAAACAGGAGGAAGCTCCCAGAAACAATGTGCTCCTTTGTCTGTCTGCCTATGCACACAGGATCTTCTGAACCATTTAAGCTTACAGCAACCGAATGTGCAGCACCTGTACAAAAGCTAGAAAGCCAAATAACATTTTCACTGAAAACGTTTGGATTTAGCCCAAAAGTGGGGAAAAAATGAAGTTTTCTTATTAAACTGAGAAGAAAAAAAAAGAGATCCTGTGAATTGCTTTGCAATTCTTTATATTCCTGTACTTATCTTTGCAGGGGAAGGATGGAGTGAGGAATACGGACTGGGGCTGCTCAGGGCATCTGTGATATTTCCCAGACCCCGCCCCCTCGGTCTCACATTCCACAGCAGGCCTGGAGGGGAGGGGGCTACAAGCCCCCCCCCCAAAAAAAAAGCACGAGAAGCCGATGGCAGAGCCCTGTTTAACCAGGATCCGATCCACATGTGATGTGGCTAATTCCGAGAAACCGTTTAAGGAAAGAATCGGTTTAAACTGATTGCTCATTCAGATCTGGACCACAGCCGAGTAGGTAGCACTGCTGTCATAATTAACAGGAGACCGTTACATCGTTTTCCTTCCATCAAAACAGTTTTAGCGACTCCCAGGAGTTTTGCAAAGAGCCTTTCAGAGAAGTACACATAAGTTCATAGAGAAACCCTAAGGGCATTTACAGGGGCTCCTGTCTTTCTGACCACCTAACTCCTTTCATGCCATTAAAAGATTCCCATTGCAGCCACTGGGATCCACTGGAATGCAAATTGGAGAACCAAGAGTGTTCAAACTGAAATAATAAAGATCCTGGAATATATTTATGGCAAGCAGCGCTATGGTTTTTTTTTTGGGTTTTTTTTACATAAATAATAATTTCTAAAGAAAACCCCTGGATTGCATTAAGATTATGTGGTGAGGCAGAGTTTGGTTGGGAACAGTATTACTGGTTCACAAATGCAGACCTTAAGACATTTTAATGCTTTTAAAATAGATCAGAAGGCACTTAGAGTAAATTACCCAGACAGACCTCACCCACCAGCTTCCCACTCACTGTTCTTCCGCACTGACTGAAGTCCCTCACCCTTGTAAAGCTAAAAGGGAGTTTCTGATCCTTGATGGTGTCCTGTTTTGGAGGGAAGTGTCATAAATGACAGTACAAAACCAAGCTCTACACATCTTTTTTCAAGTGTAATCCCATTCAACTGGATTACATCCTCCCTTTATTCAATGTATTTCAAATGCAGTGGGGGTTATGTAGTTTGGCGCCCCTGTATAACGGGCAAAACACAATGACCACAAATATTCATAATCGTATATGAATATTTGTGGACATGGGAATCTGTCACCAAATCTTTGTGTTTTTGCCATTATATTGATTTGGCCTTCCACCTTCCTCTCATACGCTTGTGTATTAAGGACATACCCACTGGCTCCGCTACCTTTTCTCTGTATTACGGAAACCTCTGTACTCAGAACACCGGGCGAAGAGTGGCAGAGAGAAGTATTTTCCTGGCAAGCCTGTTGTGGCCAAGGTGGCATCCGCTTGGCCTGACTGAAGAGGATTACAATACATGATAAAGCTAGCTTTCACGTGTTTTCTTAATAAATGATTTTAGAAGTTGTTATTTACTTATTTTGTAGAAAAGATCCAGATATCTGTAACTATGCCCCTTAAGTAACGCCGCCAGCCTCTTACTACCCAGCTGTTTACACGCAGCTGCTTCCTGCTTTCTCCTATTCACCCATTTAAACACGAAATCTAAAGCAAGAACTGGGGTCAACTTGGGAAGACGGGACAGTTGGGCACCTGCAGGAACAGGTGGGGAGAGCAGAGCTCCTGTTCTGCCCCGGTGGTGGTGGTGGTGGGGGGGGGGGGGGACCCCTCTCCTCACCTGCAGGACACGGTCAGCTCCACTTTGGTGGCCGGGATGCTCCCGGCGCTGGGATCGAAGTCGCTCACGGATGCCATATCCTCCAGCTGCTCCATCTCGTCCTCCTCCATGGGCATGCAGAGCCGATCCGGGCTCCGAGCAGCTCCTGCCCCGATCTCAGCCAGCCGGCTCTCTCCCTGCCCTCCGCAGCCTCTCGTGCTAAAGCTGCGGCTTAGCTCCGCCTCCAGCGAGGAGCCCCCAGCCCCCCCCGGATCTCTTCCCCCCCTGCGCCCCACGACAAGTGCAAGTGGCACGTGCAGCCTTAGTTCCCCTACCTGTCACACTTTCTACTCCCCCCCCCCCCACACACACATAAATCTCCCCCCACCAAAGACTTCACTTAATGGAAGGGGCGGGGGAGCCTGTCTCGCTGGATCCATGATAATATGGGCGCCAGCCGGGCTCCTCCGGTCAGATGCTGGAGGGAGGGGTGGGGGGGGGAGAGCCGGGATGCACGTCCTTGCACTCCGCACCCCCCCCCCTCCCCTGCAATGATGTGCCTGTGATGCGGCGGGGCCAGCTCAGCCGACCTGAGGGCTGTGGTTGGCCGGCCTCGCTGTGTCACTGGGTTTTTGAATGGGATATAAAAAGGGGCGGAGCCATTGGGCCCGCCCCTTTCCCTGCGAGCAGCCGGGCCTGATCGGAGGTGGGTAGGTGGGACGGTCTGGGGCGGGTTTGAGACCGAGTGTGCCTCCTGCTTGTATTTAATTTAATACAGGCATTTGGGGCTTTCCCTTTAACATTTTTCAGTAGGCTCAACACAGAGCAGAGAACCTCTGGCTTGCAGTGGTATATGGGTTCAAGTCCAGCGCCAGTAAAAAGTAATTTAAGTTAATAAATATTGTCTGAGTGGGGATAATTTTGCCTTTTTGCAGGCAGCAGTCTCTCTGCTCCTGCAGAGCTGTTCTCCCCATGCCTGCTCTTGGCAGGGCACACACAGGAGCTCCTGCTCCTCCCGCAGAGCAATACCCTCCTCCTGTTTCGGGGGTGGGGGTGTCTGGTGGTCTTCCAAGGACTTCAGCCTTGCAGCCCAATGTTCCTTCTCCTGTTCGCCCCCCCCCCCCCCCGGTTCCTTGTTGCCTGTGGAGGCCTTAACAGGCAGGTGCAGGGTTGCCAAGAGAATTTGTCCTACCCCACTCCTCTGGCTAGCTCTGGAGGGGCGTTTTTCCCTACCCTACGGGGCGGGGGGGGGGGGGGGCATGAGTCCTGCTTTTGGGGGTCTCACTGTGGCTGTTACTGGTGGCAGCATGGGCGGGGACCTGGTTATGGGAAGAGAGGTTGGGGCGGGGGTTCTTGTGGTTCCAGGGCAGTCTGTGCTGGTGAATGATTCGTTTCCCACTGGTCACTCTCTTCCTACTGCTGCAGTCCCGTTTAATGTTGCACCTGCCCTTGGCAGAAGTACTTATCAGCCGCCCCCAGTTTCTCACAATGTGCTTAATGTTTCAGGGGTTGGGTCCTTTGCTTATGCTAATCCTGGAGTGCAAGGAGCAGGCTGGGCTACAGCAGAGGGATCTGGTGCCATGATTAACCCCTCAGCTCCTGTTTTTTCTTCTCCTGCAGTGTCTTTACCTGTGTCTATCTCTTTGCCTTGGCGTATGGCTCCTGGAGATATGGCTGCTCCCACACATTTCGATGTGGTCCAGAATCAAGGGCAGGCATTGGGATTCTTAAGGGGGCATGGGGATGGGGCTGCGGGGGGGTTCTGTTTCTTTTTTCCAGCCTGGAGGACAGCCGGGGCGCAATTTTGAGGATGCTGAACAGCCCGGGACATCTAACCAGGAGAGTTGGAGAAATCACCCTTCCTCAGCGTATACCATGGTCGGCGTGCCGAGCGTAGCTTCTGGGCCGAGTACTTCGGTGGCGGGCGCTTCAACAGCGGTTCCTGCTCTGCATTCGCAGCCCACCGGTCCATCAATGCCTTTGAGTCGGGGTGTCCAGGTGAGTTGTATAGTGGGGTTGGTAGGAAGTTGGGGGTGGTGGTACTGGCAATACTATGGGCAATACCATGTTGAATATTAATGAGGCTTTGTTCTCGGGAGTTGCGCAGGGAGCGGTGCATCGGACCGAGGGGTCGGGAAGGACAGACCTGCCTATTGCTGTGGGAAATACAGGAGGTGAGGCAGGGGTGGGGGGTTCTGGAAGGCCCAGTGTAGTTTACCAAGATGGTGAGCCAGTGCCGGTTGTGATATCAGAGGTGGGATTGGGCAACACAGGAGGTAGACCGAAGAAGCATAAGCGGCATGGTTCTAAGAGGAGGTCGAGTTCCTCTGACTCCAGTTCTTCTAGCTAGTCATCCTTGTCTAGCGATGGGGTGGTTGCCGTGGGTCCGACAGTACAAGCAGGTGAAAAAGGCACACCTGCGCTGGTAGCTCTCACGGAGCTTTGGGTGGAGGATTCGCATACCCATAGGAAGCAGATTTGAAGGCGGAAATTTGTAGATATTTTCAGTTTGTTAGAGGGGAGGCAGCGGAGGGGTAGAAAAAGGAAGAAGAGCAAAATTTGATTCCTTGGTGAGTGAGCCCAGGATACCTCGGAATATCCTGAATTGGGTCAGGGCGTTTCTCAGACTAGCCAGTGTGGTGGGTGATTATGACCCGACACAATATGGTGCTCTGTTAACATATGCGGACACCATCATCGGAGCGCACAAGGATTATGAAGGTTGGGCATGGCTCAACTATGATGAGCGCTTTCGTGACAGAATGGCCAGGATCAAGGCTATAGGATGGGGCACGCAAGATGTGAGTCTTTGGCTTACGCAGATGACTAATAAAGCGCATCATTCGGGTCTTGTGGGATTGGGCCATGCAGGGCATCAGTTGACTGTGTCTGCTGGGCAGCAGAGCCGGCCCTTTCAAGGACAAGGTGCTGGGGCGGGTCAAGGAAAGTCCGGGCAGGGGTCAGACATCTGTTGGCGTTTTAAACCGATCGGGATGCCTTTTTCCCGATTGCAAGTTTAAGCACGTATGTTCCATCTGCGCTGCCAATCACCCAGCCTCAAAATGTCCTCGTAAGCCCAGTGCGGGTCCTTCCGTTGCCCCAAAATAATTTATCCTTCGGCAGAGCGCCCACTCCCATTTCAGTTAAAAACATGTTGCCATGGTTACAAAGTTATCCAAAACGTCAGGCCGCTGAGGTGTTACGCAACGGTTTCACCTTGGGATTTCGTATCCAGTTTACGGGAGTCGTTAAAGGTTCTAGCTCTAATTCGGGTTCAGTGGGTAGGTTGGAGGCTGTAGCTTGTCAGAAGCTGTTGGATGAAATTGCCCGAGGCAGGGTGGCGGGCCCTTTTATGGAGCCTCCTTTATCTGACATGATTATTTCTCCATTAGCAGTTATTCCGAAGAAGGAGACGGGGAAGTATCGATTGATCCATAACCTGTCCTTCCCTGAGGGTTCATCGGTGAATGATTTCATTCCACGTGAATATTGCTCAGTCCGTTATTCCTCCTTTGATTCTGCGGTGTGGTTATTGCGGGGTCATGGTAAAGGGGCATTGTTGGCCAAAGTGGACATTGAGTCAGCGTTTCGTTTGCTTCCTGTACATCCGGATAATTTTCCATTGTTGGGCTTCAAATTCCAGTCACAATATTTCTTTGATAAGTGCATGCCTATGGGTTGTTCGGTGTCTTGTGCATATTTTGAGCTGTTTAGTTCCTTTGTGTACTGGGTGACGGAACAGACGGCCGGCCTAGGTGGCATAGTTCACTATTTAGATGATTTTTTATTTGTGGGGCCGGCGAACTCAGATGCATGTGCATATTTGATGACAACCTTTTTTGCAGTGGCCGAGCAGTTTGGAATTCCGATTGCCGCCAGCAAGACGGAGAGCCCCACCACTAATTTGGTGTTTTTGGGTATTGAATTAGATTCCATCGCAATGGTATCTCGCTTGCCTAATGACAAGGTACAGCAGTTGAATTCGCTGGTTACTGAGGCTATCTGGGCGAAGAAGCTCACTTTGCATCATTTGCAATCCTTGTTGGGAAGTCTAAACTTCGCTTGTCGGGTGATTCCCATCGGTCGAATCTTCTCTAGGCGCCTCGCGGCGGCAATGTCGGGCATGCGAAAGCGTCATCATCAAATTAGGATTACATACCGTATACGTGAGGATCTTCGGGTGTGGAGCACCTTTTTAGAGGGATTCAACGGTATTTCTGTGTGGCAGTCCGATCCGATGTCCAACCATGATCTGGAATTATATTCGGATGCGGCAGGTGGGGTTGGTTTTGGCGTTTATTGTAATGGGGTGTGGTGTGCGGCGGCATGGCCGGAGAGCTGGGTGGGGTCGGGTGTCACTAAGAATGTTACTTTTTTGGAACTTTTTCCAATTGTTGTTGCTGTAGTAATTTGGGGCAAGCTATTGCGTAACAAGAGGGTGCTATTTTGGTGCGATAACCTGGCCATTGTGCAGGTTATTAATAATTTGTCCACCAAATGTGTTTTGGTTGCCGACCTTCTGTGCAAGTTTGTTTTGCGATGCACGCAGTTAAATACCATGGTCTCTGCCAAACATGTGCCGGGTGTGCATAACGACATAGCTGACTGTCTCGTTTTGAGTGGGAGCAATTTCGGAAATTAGCGCCAAAGGCGGACTTGGCGGGAGTGGCCATCCCTGATTTCCTTTGGAATTTCAGAACCCCGAGGTGTGGCAGCTGTTGAGATCGGCAGTGGCTTCATCTACATGGAAGGCATATTTATGTGGGTGTCATAAGGTGTTGTGTTTCCTTTCGGCACGGGGCTGGTCGTGGGGACCGGTTAGCGATGACCTGCTCGCTAGTTATATTACCGAAGCTATGGCACTTGGCGTGTCCAAATCTTCGGTTGCCTCACATATTTCGGGGATGGCTTTCTTTTTTAAGGCTCATGGCTGGGGTAACCCAGCTGAGAGCTTCCTGGTTAAGCGCTTATTGGCAGGGTGGTCGTGGCGATTGCCTCCTTCGCGGGACAGCAGATTGCCCATTACACATGCCATGCTAGTACAAATGTGGGAGTGTCTTCCGGGTGTTTGTTTTTCGCCATTCGAGTGTTGCTTATTTAGAGCAGCTTTTGTGCTGGCATTCTTCGGGGCTTTTCGGGTCAGCGAGCTGGTGGATCGCTCGGGAACTTGCCAAGACCATACAGGCCTCAGAGCGGACAATGTGGTGTTGGAAGGGGACCTGTTGCGTTTAAAAATACATCGGTCTAAGACAGATCAGGCAGGTAAGGGGTCTTGGTTGGTATTGGCCAGTGTGCCTGGATTGGTAACTTGTCCGGTAGACAACGTGAGGGCATATTTGCGGGTCCGGCCGCATGGCGGGATCCTGTTTTTTGTTCATGACAATGGGTCCTCTCTCACGAAGTTTCAGTTTGCTGCTGTCCTACAAAAGGGGTTGGAGGTCGATATGGGACGCATTCCTTCTGGATCGGCACAGCTACGTCTGCAGCCGATTCGGGATTGCCCAGTGGAATGATCCGTCGTATTGGGCGATGGAAGTCTGGGGCGTTTGCCTCGTACGTGAGATCGGGTAAGCGGTAATGGTGTGATTTCCGTTTGTTTGCTGCGTTAATTTCTCTTTTTCAGCTGAGAGCCTATCGGAGCGTGAGGTGTGGATAGTGGGACATTCCTACATCACGTGGGCACAACAGTGGGCATTGAAGAGTCCGTACGGCCCTCACCTTGGCTTGGAGTAATATGGAGTCCGGGTGGACTGGCTTGGATTGCGTGGCATGCGATGGAACCAGTTGCTGCCTACAGTGCGGACCTCGTTGACACAAAGGACAACTCCAGAGGTGTTACTCACCCATTTGGGTGGCAACGATCTTGGGGACTGGTCCTGCCAAAAATTGTTGGATGCAGCTCGAAAGGACTTGGCGGCGCTGTCTTGGTGGATGCCTACCACCTTTATTTGGTCTGATATTATTGGTAGACCTGCCTGCATGGATAAGAGAATCTGGGGACGTAGTAGAATGAAGCTTAACCAGCACAGTTTGGGTCCTGGGTATCGTCCAAAGGTGGGTTTCATTTGCGTCATGCCTGGTCCTGGGATTCCTGTCCTGCTCTTTACTGCAAGGATGGAGTCCATCTTTCTGATGTGGGTAAAGCGTTGTTTCTTAATTCCATGCAGGAGGCTTTGGAAACAGTATTGCATGTGGGTTAGGCCGCATCTTTGTTGTGCGTGGTGAGCAGGCTGTGTGGATTAGTCCACGCGGCCTGGTCCCTGTGGCAGAGTGACCAGAGCCAGGACTCAGTTGGGGTGGGGTTCAGAGCAAGGAACCTGCTAGGTGGTGGGCTTTCTTGTCTCTGGATTCAGCTGCGTGTGACTGGGTTCAGTCTCATGCTGGGGACTGTGGTGGGGGTCCCGATTAGCGGCGAGATGCTGCTGGTTTGTGCAGGTTTGGTGGCCTGCGGAGGGGTCATTGTGCTAGGATGCAGTAGATACCCTGGGATAGGAATTTGGAGTGTTAAGTTGGCTCTGGTGGTTATTGTATCAATAAAGCTGCGGCCTTGTTTGAATTCTAGAAGGTTGTTTGTGTGTTATTATATTATAAGACTGTAAGGAGCTGAGGGGAGGGGACCATCAGTGCTGGCTGCCCATATTATACAATTGTAGTGGAATTAAAAAAAACCAAAAAACCCACAACCAGAGTCGCTAAAAATAAACGTGGATGTAGTAATAAGCAGCGCTGTCCAGGTGTTCACAGCTGTGCTGCCAGGTGTGTGCGTGAAATGACTGCTGCTGGGAAGTGTGCATTCCTGCAAGTGTGACTACAGTGTGCCTACAGTGATACTATAGTGTGTTTGTGTGAGTGTAGCTCCTGGCTCTGTGTCTATTTTTTTTTTTTAACTCTGGGTGTGCGTGGATTGTGCATTTGTATTTCAAGCTGTTGCCTGTGTAGACTGTAGGCTTGCCGATGCATACATGTTTTTACATATCTTTCACGTATCTGCATGCCGTCTGTAGATGCCTATGCAAGATACATGTATTTAAAACTGTTTCTCTGCATACCTATTGGGATGCGATGCTATATGTGCATGCCTGTTTTTACGTGTAGTTTCAGTAGTTTGGGTGGCTATTGCTGTAGTGGAGTGCTATGCTACAGGCAGCCATGCGGAAGATCTGTTTTTGATTCCCGGGCTAGGCGCCTACTCCCCAGGCTGGTCAGGGTTACCCTTGGGGAGGGAGTTGCACCCATTGCTCAATAGTGACATCTACTGGCCAATGTAAGGCTCCATTTTAACCTGGTTCCAACAGAAGCTGTGGCCCTTGGACAAAGACTAACGAGCGGATACAGAAAAACCCGCGGGAGAGCAGGCGAGTGCCCGCTCTCCCGACACGCACCCAGGCCACTCTCCTGGGCACGCGATTTAGTAAAAAAAGAAAAATAGGCTGAGGGTCCGTGGTAAAATGAGGCGCTAGGGACACTAGCGCATCCCTAGCGCCTCCTTTTTGACAGAAGCAGCGGCTGTCAGCGGGTTTAACAGCCGACGCTCAATTTTACCGGTGTCGGTTCTCGAACCCACTGACAGCCATGGGTTCGGAAAACGGATGTCGGCTAAATTGAGTGTCCGTCTTCCAACCAGCAGGCAGATTTTTAATTTTTTTTAATTTTTTAATTTTTGGGGCCTCCGACTTAATCTCGCTATGATATTAAGTCGGAGGGTGTACAGAAAAGCAGTTTTTTCTGCTTTTCTATACACTTTCCTGGTGCCGGCTGAAATTAACGCCTGCCTGTGGGCAGGCGTTAATTTTTGAAAGTAAAATGTGCGGCTTGGCTACACATTTTGCTTTCTGGATCGCGAGATAATGACTAATAGGTCCATCAACATGCATTTATATGTTACCGGCACTATTAGTTTCGGGGGCGTTGGCTGCGCGTTTTTGATGCGCTATTACCCCTTACTGTATAAGGGGTAAAAATAGCGCGTCGAAAATGCGCGGCCAAATGCAGGTTAACAGTGCGCTCTGCCAGAGTGCACTTTACTGTATTGGCCCGTAAGTTGGAAAGGGGATATAAAAAGATGCAGGGAGGGGCACTAGAGTTCAAGCAGCACTGTCTGAATTATCAAAGCTGCTCACCCCCTAAAACTGTTGCTAGTCATAATTTTGTTATGGGTTTGACAGTTACTTAATTTTGATTGTAAATTTTACAATTTTTAACATAAGGCTTGGGGTTAACTGGCACAGAGCAGGAGTTACCGCCCTTAGCCCAAACATAGAGGTGACCTGCACAGAGCGGCAGTTACTTCCATAAGAAACTTGCTGGGCAGACTCAATGGACCATTTGGGTTTTTTCTGCAGTCATTACTATATTACTCTAGGTAAGACTGGAAAACTACTTTACTTTTAATGTAAAAATACACAAGTTATTTAATAGGGATGTGATTTGGCCAAACCTTTTGGTTTGGCCTTAGTTAGTTATCGCCCCGCCACGGGAAATTTTGTTTCCCGTGGTTTGCGCAGATTTTTTTCCAGCTGTCCCGAACCAAAAAAAACAAAAAACACCCCAAGCCTTCAGATTTAATTAATTACAACCCCCCACCCTCCCGACCCCCCCCCAGACATTCCTGACCCCCCCACCCCCAAAACTTACCCAAAGTCCCTGGTGGTCCAGTGGGGGTCCCGGGAGCAATCTCCTGCTCTTGGGCCGTCAGCTGCCAGTAAACAAAATGGTGCCGGTAGCCCTTACCATGTGACAGGGGCTATCGGTGCCATTGGCCGGCCTCTGTCACATGGTAGGAGCAATGGACGGCCGGCGCCATCTTAAAAAATGATGCGGGCCATCCATTGCTCCTACCATGTGACAGGGGCCGACCAATGGCACTGATAGCCCCTTGCCCTTACTATGTGACAGGGGCCATCAGTGCCATTTTGATTAGTGGCAGCCGACGTACCGAGAAGGGGAGATCACTCCCGGGCCACCGCTGGACTACCAGGGACTTTTGGTAAGTCTTGGGTGGGGGGGTCAGGCAAGTCTTGGGGGGGGGGGGTGTTTGGGTTTTTTCTCCCCCCCCCCAAAAAAAAACCCAATAAGAAAACCATATGAAATTTCGTGGGTTTTCCTATTGTTTTGTCAACCCCCCCAAACTGCAATGAAATAGGAAACATCGTCTACATTTCCTATTTCATTGCAAATGAATGCACATCCCTATTATTTAACATGTAAATATATGCAAATATACAGTGGAAAAATTGCTTTAAACATATCAATAAAAGCAGGCTCTGAAGGTCCATTGCAGGGGAATTGTAAGCAAGTTTACGGGGTGCAGTGTCCTGTTTGCTACAGGACACTTCCAGTTCCCCTCCTACTTCACCTCACGATCCTAAGTTCAGGAAAAGACAATGTGTTCTCCACAGAATTCTACTTTTATTTATCAGATTTGGCAGGATTAGCATTTAGAAGATAACACATGTCTCTAACATCCTTGCTACTGAGCACCAGTGTACCCTAAAGAAAGTTCTGTACCATTGATGGTTTAAAACATGCCATAAACCTTAGCCTGCCTGGTCCCAACTTCAGGCGATTTCCCTGTTTAGCTCTGAAGCAGGCACTGGCTGGAGTTCTGGAGAATGTGGGCAGGAAAGGAGACTTGATTCCAGGTCTGGTACTGGCAGAGCTGCTGGGCTTTTCTCAGCTTCTCACTGCCTGAGTCCGCACCATCATCCGACCCCAGGCAGGGCTTTTTCTCTCTCCGGTCTCCTGGCCACACCTAGTCTTCGCACTCAATCGATAGCAGGGGATGCGTCGGGTCCACTCCCTTTTCCTTATTTGCCCTCCATCTTATACTTTCCAGCGGATAAATATGCATAAGCTCGTGCATAATCATGTAGTGAGTGGAGGGTCTTTGCCACACTGCAGGTCTTTTCCCCTTCCCCTTTTCTTCGAGGGGGGAGGTCCTGCCACATTAAGACCAAGGCCGTCTGCAATCAGCATTTTCACCATTTCACAATGCTCCCCCTATATCCAAGGGTGGGGTGGGGGGGGGGGGCTCTCTGATCTCTGGCCTTCCGCTTATGAGCTTAAGTTGCTGCATTGTCCCTCTGCCTTGGTTTTTTTTTTTACACAGGAGCTTACAACAGGCAGATCTTGATAAATTCCTTCAGCTCTTGTTTAAAGTTCTCATCTGGGCAAAGTTTCTTTTTCTTTAGCTGTGACAGTGTTTTGGCCCTTTAGCATCCCTCTTGGCTATTAGGTGCTTTCAGTGGTTAAACATGGCAGAATTAGACCCATAGAGGGAGCATTGATTTTTCATCATTGGTGGAACTGGTCTAATGAAAAAAAAAAAAAATCCAACCAACAACCCGTGCACACAATATGTTTGGTTTCTCCACATGAGTCTGACCAGCGTGATAGGTTACATCTTGCAGGCCAGCAATGAGGCCTCAGCTCTGATGCTTAGAACCTAATGGAACTTTTTGGCTACTTGAGGCAAAAAGACCTACTTATGGGGATAAAACAAGAACTGCTGCGCTGGCAACCTCTAGCACTCCTACCACACTCCTGAAATGCAGCTTGCCAAGCGGGCTGGCCAGCGTCCCTCAGAACTAGCAGGGAGTCCATGCAGCAGGAAAAGAATGGAGGGTAAACCATGAAAAACGGAAGTAAAGAAAACAAACAAGGGAAAGAGAGAGAAAAGAAATACGCAATAAACAGTGAAAACTGAATCAAATGTATAATCATTTTTAAACCATTAAAAAGGAAAATATGAAAATAAAAAAATTAGTAAAATGGAAAAATGAAAATGTAAAAAAAAAAAAAACAACAAAGAACAAATATATTGAAAAATTGAAAAAAATTAACAAAAGAAAAATGAAAATAAAAAAGATGAAAAACAGAAAATTCTAAAAATAAAAAGGATTAAAAAGAAAGCTAAATCATAAAAATGAAAAAAAAACCACCAGGCTTGGGAAGTGAGACCATATCTCCCGCATGGCAGGACGAGGGCTACTCCTAGGTCATGGAGCCGGCCCTAGCATCTCTCATTCTACTAACAGGTAATGACTGGACTTTTAATGGAGTCTCAGGCACTCTCTCTGTGCTATGTTGGCGATGCCTGGTGCCCATGCTCATATTTAAGGTGAGACAGTGTAAGACGAATCAGATATAACACTATGAAGAAAGCTGAGCAACAAGAGCACTTAACGCCCTTGCTAAATAGCATATAATTACTGCTCCTGTACGCTAAAACCTTTGTTTCGAATAGGAAAGTGCAGGTTTCAAATGCAGGCAAAAGAACTCATGTGATTTACATGTGAATAGTTAGAAAATTGATTCTATTCCTTTCTTGTAGAGAGGGAACACAGAGGCATGCACTTCATTCCCAAAAATAAGCTTTAGTTCCATCTGACTTTATAGGTAAAAAGAGCAGAATTTTAAAAAGCCTTCATCATGCTTCAAGTAGGGGTGCCAGATCATCCAGAAGAGGTTGACCCAGTCCTAGGTTTTCCCCCACTGCATGCAGGGAAATGTAGTTTCCACCTATGCATAGTATCAGCAGTGGTGAAGACCAGAATAACTGGGTGGCCATTTGATCTTTTATCTGCATCCTCTACTATGTTACTACAACTCCAGGCATGCAACAGGTCAAATCCAGGACCAGATCTGTGTCTTAAGGTTGACCTCAGTTTTAATATATCCCGCACCTCGTTTTGTCCCCTCTCTATTCCAATTATCCGGGTGATTCAGACTAGGGCGAGGCTTGGAAGGAAAGTAAGTCTACCTCCATAAACTGCAGGCTTCAGTCTGACATAAGAGCACCAGACAAGCCATGTGTTTTTGGCTAAGATCAAACACAAGGTCTAAGCTGAGGCTGGTCCCTTTTTTGGTCTTTTGGCTGATATTGAGAGCCTGCACAATATGGGGTATAGCCCTGCCATCTGACTCCACTGGGGATACAAACATATTTGGACACTGGCCAAAACCAGGACTAAATGTCTCATAAAAAGGAAAGGCCTGGCAGAACTAGGGCTACATCAGCTGGCCCCTTCCAATATGGCCACCCCATAGCACGGGCCTCACCTCCCAGTCTTCAGACAATTTGTAAGAAGGGAGAATAAATACGGAGATATGCACGTATAAAACTTTCCGTACGGTGATACTTTGGAGCTCACGAGTCTGTGTGACGGTTTTGTCATACTAGGGTCACGGACCCCACCCTTCCTTTTTTTTTTGCTTTCCATCCACCCCCAAAGTGCAGCAGAAACCAGCAATTTGGTGCAGACAAAAGAGGAAGTTAGGGTTTTGGTTTATTCGTTGTTTCTCTTATGTAGGCCAGGTACAGCGGCCTTGGAAGGGGGCCTAGGTTTTCTTTGGATGCCTTTGAAAAAGGCACCCAGACAAAAGAACGAGCTCAGAGAAAAAAAAAAAATTCACAAATAGTGATTAACCAGGTGATGCGGGGAGAGCCACCCCTTGACATAGGGAAGAAATTCAATCTACCTTTAGGGGCTGGACACTGCCGGAGACAGGGTGCTGGGCTCAGTGGCCCTTTGCTCTCACCCAGCATGGCACATCTTATCTTATGATAGAAAGGAGAAAGCAGAGGTGGCACAAAGCCTTGGGCACCCCTATTTTCCTTAGCAGGTCACAAAGCAAGCCCGTTGCATGTCAGAGAAGACGGGGGCTTCTTAGGGGGTTGATTCTATTACTTGCATTCTGGGTACCAGGGTAGGTGGTGGAGGAGGGGAGTATGGTCTCCCCCTTTAGTAGAGGGTCACTTTTGAAAAGCCGGTTCCCGTGATCTCGCTTCCTTAATCGACTTTTGCTGCATTAGGGGTAAACACCTTATGCTCACCTCTGATGCAACTCCAACATTACTCTCTGCATCAATGACAGGGGAGGGCAGGAAATTCGAATCAAACAGTTACCAACAAGGGCCCTGAAGTTGGTGGTTGATGAAACAGATAAGTATGGGAAAATAAGTGTGGCAGCTTGCTGGGCAGACTGGATGGGCCGTTTGGTCTTTTTCTGCCGTCATTTCTATGTTTCTATGTAACACTGCAATACGGTTTGGAGGCAGAAAAAACAACAAACAAACCTTGCATCTGATTGACCAAAGGAGCCCCGAGTGCCTGCTACAGTGCCAAATGCTATTCTTGTCATGGGAACAGAGTCCTTCAATCTTCCTCTCACCCATTCCTCTGCAGCCTCCCCAATCAGCTCCTTCTCTCCTCTCTGTCTTTGTTTGCTCCCTCCTCTCCTCTTCTTTGCACTTTTAGCTGACTGCCTTGCTGGCTCCTTTGAAGCGTTCCCTTCTCATGCCCATCAGCAGCGACTGAGCTCTGCTGTCTCTGGCACTGCCTCTGCTTTCGGGATTTAACAAGCAGTGAAAGAAAGCTAAAGTGCCAAAGAGAAACGGGGAGGGTGGCTGAGAAACAAAATAAAAGGGCATCCCCCAACCCCCATCCCCTCACTCCAGCTTTGAGAGCTGCTGATAACATAAGAGGGTCCCAATTCTGGAGAGCAGCAAGAGCCTGTTTCTCACCGCCCCCCCCCCCCCCCCCCCTCCATCACAGCCTGCCGCTGTCAAAACTGTGAGAATCTTCTTCCTCTGCCTCCCCCATGCATCCTGCAGATCTTGTACAGAGAGAGAGGCAGTTACTGTGCAGCAGGAATAGGATGTGACCCAGATTCGGGAGCAAGACTTTACAGCAGGCCTGCATTTTTTTGACAACCTGCCTTCCTTTTCCCTCTCCCCCCAACCCCCGAATTCATTTTGTCTGATGTCAAATGGAGGAAACTCGAATGCACGGGCAGTTCGAAAGCCAGGACTGGCTAAAATGCTCTCTCTGGAAACCGGGTTACATCAGAGCCCTGCTAATTTAGTTATTCAAAATCCTTAAACCCACCCCCCACCCCCCCAGAAAGGTAGGGAATACCGGATCAGAACAGGTGTTCCCAGTCATGCATTAGCACAACCCTAATGTACCACGCTCCATCAACATTAAGAGCATCCACCGTGGGTGCAGGGCCGCCAGATGGCTTATCACAGCCTCATCACGAGCGCGACATCCTCAGTCACTTTCCTACCAGCATGGCTCGCCTCCATGCAGAATCTTAAATAGCAGTTACCCCACTGTAACTATTATCAGTCACAAACCTTCCCTCATTAGAGGCTTGGTAGGGCACTAGTTAGGCAGCCCATTCTAGGAATATAACCACACCACGACTATGCTTATGCCCCTCACTCCTTCCCTGCTATTCCAGCATTGAGACCCCACCCCCCCAAATACCTCTGCCAATGCACCCCCACCTCCCAGCTTTAACACTCGAGAGCTCTGTAGGGTCACCACCGATTTCTCTATGAAAACCAGAACCACAGATTCAAGCAGGCGCTGAAGTAAAACCCAGCCTGTTCAGCCGGCCTGGGATAAGGGCGCAACCCTTCAGCAATGGCATTTCTCACTTGAACAAAAATTCACTAAACCGTTTGGAACATAATCGGAGCGCCTTGGAAAACATTTTTTCTTCTTATGCTTTTTTTTATTTAAGGGATGATTATTTCCTACATTGATGGTGTGAGAAAGAACACAAGCTGACCCTCTATAGAGGAATGGACACCTCTGGGCTCAATTTCTAAGATGATTTTCACTAAAAGGCATAAACCAAGGCAAAACTTTCTAACAAGCATGGTCCTTTTTCAGAAATGGAATGAGACTCCCTTTCAGGATGGAGGTGTTAGTCCACCAACAGAACTGGGCATTCTCCCCTGGGCATTGTGGGATTTCTAGGCCCTAGTTGGCAGGCAGCCCTACAAATACCAGAATCCATCATGAACTGGGGGGGGGGGGGGGGGGGGGGGGGGGGGAAGAGTGCGGGAAGTAATGATACTGCCAGGACTGGCCTAAAATCCCTCTCACTAGCTCTGTGATGTCAGGTTCCTTGGTTTTTTTTCCTGTAAAGAAAATAATAGGTCTTTGGTAGTGGGGCCATCTTGTGTTCAAAGTCAGTATTGTAAGCCCTACACCTGTCTGAAATTGATTGCACAACCTAGTCCTGGCCCTGACGTGTACAAACACTAAAACTGGTGCCCCTACTGCCCTCATGAAAAACACCTGCTTCACTCGTACATACGGCCGTACAAGAAAATGGCACCCAGCTCAGGACCTGGCAGAGCAGGAACAACTGGGAATCTGGACTGCTGAACGCCATGGATGGCAGAATCTGTTTGGTTTATTTTTGGTGGACTGTTGGCAGGGATGCACCAGGCTCATTCTTTCCCTATTATTTTATATTTTGTTTCTACTTTGGTATTTATTTCAGTTCAAATTAACTCAACCAAAATAAACATCAAATGAAATAAAAGTTAAAAAAACCCCCAAAAAACAAAAATTTGTATTCACGTCTCATCTCTGCCCTTTATTGCCACCTTTTAGTTCCATCGCCCCTCTGATTTCCTTGTCCTTGCCCCATCAGCTATTTCCTTTCTGACTCTCAAACACCCTCCCCCCCTCCTAAGCTCTTCCATCCCTCCAAATCCCCCTTCCACAGCTTTTGTCTTACCTCATCCCCACTCTTAATCCTCCATCTCCCTATCCTCCATCCTATTCCTTAATCTTCCATTTTTGCTTTGACCTCATCTAGGTACAAACTTTCCATCCCCACCCTCAATCCTTTACAAGCCTATTTTGCCCTG
The DNA here is from genome assembly GCF_901001135.1 of Rhinatrema bivittatum. Taxonomy (NCBI): domain Eukaryota; kingdom Metazoa; phylum Chordata; class Amphibia; order Gymnophiona; family Rhinatrematidae; genus Rhinatrema; species Rhinatrema bivittatum. The sequence continues at coordinate 17,276,461 of NC_042626.1, read as the reverse complement.
GTCTTTCATCCACTCCCCTCATTTCCTCTCCCCCCAACCCCCTTCACTCTGCTTTCTCACCAGCTGTTTTCAGAATCTGCTTGTTCCCTTTGCCACTGGAAGCACCTGATAACATTGTACAGTGACTTTATTTTAAATGATTTGTTTGTGCGTCACTGAGCGATTCTGTGCCACAGTGCATCCCTGTACCTACTTAAGTGTGACTATAAAGAGGAGCAGGTCTGCTAGCCCGCATGCAACTGTGACCTTATAGGTGTGGCTTCAGGTGCCAAAGTCCCCATCATATAATTGCTTTCCAACCTTACTCAAAATGTAGCAGACCCACGGACGTCAAACAGCAAAACTTCCCAAGCAGAGCTCTGTTTCTAAGTATTGGTCAACGAAGTGGCCATTTCTAAGTTATGTAATTATCGTTTCAGAGAATAACAGTCAGAGTAGGAGAGGAAGCTTTACACCCCCCCCCCCCCCCAATCATTATCCAAGATCTCTTGAAGACCTGCACTTTGTTCAGCTCTAATCCTTTGCACCTCCTTTGTTAATGATTAGATGGCAAGTTGAACAGGAAAACCCAAGACTCACTCCTACCACCTCCTCAGAGGCAGAGGCATTGCTAGGACGAGCTCTGCTTGAACAGCAGCAGAGGATGGCAGACAAGGCCTTCTACCCAGCTGTGGCGCTCTGCTACTTCTTCAGGTTGACAAAAGGCTGGCAGGAGAATGAGTTGGTCCTGGACTCGGTGGCCTCCTTCAATGTCTTCTGCCTGTTTGTTTTTGCCCAGCCTCTCTGCTTTCTCATAGGTGGCTACGCTGGAATGCTCATCTACCTGCTCACAGCCCTCCTCTCCTACAGCCTTCTGCCCCGCCAGCAGATGGCCAAAGCCAAGAAGAGGGTAAAAAACCAGCAGAAGAGCAAAAGAGAGGACTAAAGAGCATGGGGAAGGAGGCCAGGGGCTTTCATTAGTACCAGCATTTGGCAAGACTGGAATCTAAAAGTCTAGAAAATATAAATAAATCAGAGGCAGCAGGAAAAATTAAGCTAATCGAGCCTGTACGCAGAGGACAAAGGTTTGAGGACACAAGGACGGCTCCCCACCATCTGACGAAGACATCTCATTTGCTGTTGCTGATCCCAGCGAAGCCTTTTGAAAGGATTGTTTCACGTCTATTGAGGATAATGTTTGCAGACAATTGCCCCCTTCTCAGTAAGCACTGGATTGTTCTTGCTAGATTATACTCCTAATTATACTAAGAAATTTTTAAATATTAATAATTCTATTAAAAAATAAATTGCATGTTATAGGACAGAGGTTGGCTTTTCTTTTACAGCCAAATGTGTAGTATTCAGTGATAGCTTGAGGATCATCTGTGAGAATGAATTGCCGCCACTGGGTCAACCCCCGTTGCTGTGTACTGCGATACAGAAAATCTAGTAGGAGCAGCAGGTTGTATGAGCGATAAGAATGTAATACACTCCCCCTCAAAGGGAGGGTAAACAGTCACATGTTCTTAATTAAAAGCATAATTACACAATAGGAAGTAAAGGGTTGAGCTTTGTAGGAAAATCACCATCTTTCTGCCAGCTGAGGGCGTGCAGGGAGAAGACCAATCCAGGGGATTCCTACTCTCATCTTCTCCCTGCACCTGACTCTGAAGAGAGAGTTTTGTACTGAAAGAGTTATATGCGCTATAACCATCATTATACTCGTTTGGTATAAAGACATAGCGCAGCACCAGCTATCCACTTTAAAGTCTTGGCTTGGTCATGATTACATGGCCCTTGAGAGGTCAAGCACAGGGAAGAGTCTGTCCCACTCAATCACTCCCTGTCACAACTCTCTCTACCTTAATACAGACATTTATCAATAATGTTAATTAATGTACAGATATAGGACTAAAACCCCTTCTTTGTCTTTAAAAAAAAAAAAAGTGTACATGTTGTTTCATCCAAGGTTCAGAGCAGCTTCCACAAACATTCATAAAATCAATAGAACAAATTAAAAAAACAAACAAAAAAACCTTAACATAATAATCACCCAGTGTATATCAAAGATTACTTTGTTACATTTTAAACATCATGCTCTAAAAACATACCTGCTCAAATAAGTACTTTTGCAGCTCTTTACAACAGGCTTGCTTGCACAGGGCCACAGGTAGCTTATTCCATAATAAGGCACCTGCTACTGACAATAGTTTGTCCTGAGAGCCCAACAATCTGAGCATATGCTGATTTGGAATGTCCAAAAGGCACAGACTATCAGCCATTAAAACTTACTGGATGATGGATTTTCAATAAAGAGGTGACACAAGGAGCGCCATTATCAACACAAACTTTGTACCTCGCACACTCTACCTTATGAGGAGGGCGATACTGGAGAGCGAGCTACCAGAGGGCATTCATACAACCACCATAGTGCCATAAGACAGATTGCCGAGTAAGCACTGATGTAAAACAAAAAGTTACAATTTCTGCCACTATTGTGGATATATTAAAATGGCATTTTTCTACTTCCTTGTTCTCCTGTTTTCCCTCCCAATTCACTCATCTGTCCCTCTGAAATTTCTCTTACTTCCCTTAGACATGCTTGTGCTCCTGTCCTCCTCATCCATCCTTTGTCTATTCCTTTATCTTCCTCCTGCTTTCAATCCTGTGCTTCTCTGTCCTTCCTCCTCCATCCCCATCCTCTTGTGCCTTTTTGTCTGTTCCCTCATTCAACGAGAAGGCACTGGCCTTGTGAAAGCTTGGTGGGAAGTGAAGCGGAGGCACTCCTGCTACAGAAAGGTGGAGAAAAGCTTCCAGAGGGGTAGCCCTCAGTCTAGAGCAGCACGCATGAGAAGAAGCCTGGTACCACTGATTTATTGAAGAGTGGAAGGAGCAACAGCAGTCCACTCTCCCCCCCCACAGGAGGAGAGATACTGGAGTATGTTTAATTCCACCTTTTCCCTGTGGTATTACAGTTGTTAATGTTAAATTGATATGGGCAGCTTTCCGTAAACTCGGTGAAAATGCATTAAAGATTCATATGAGATGGATAAAAGCTGAAGGGAAGTATTGGCAAAAGCCAGTAAGAAGAAAACAAAATGAAAAGGTTTAATCAATGACAACTTTAAAAAAAAAAAAAAAGTTACATGCATTTCCTTTAAGGACTGAGACTTTGTATTTAAGAAATTCAACTCAAGAGAGCTCAAAGTGAGCTTGCAATTGGCTACTAATTAGCTAGCCTGATAGTCCCGTGCTGATTGCCAGACCTGCCCTCTTGGTTCCATAGGCCAGCAGAGGCTACGGATGTTGCCACAGTTACTACCCGGAGGGAGAGGATCCCAGCCATTGCTGAACTACAACACCTGCTAGCCAGGTTCAGGATCCATAGGTATTAAATGGGCAGAATGATTGGGCCAGTCTTTAGCTGCCATCTTCTATGCTCCTAGGGGTTCTGATCTGAGCCTGTGGTGCCTGCTGAAAGCACTAGCAGTGCAATGGTTAGGGCTAGAGAGACAACAAGAGTGAGGAAAACCCTCAGGCTACATGGAAGGACCTGGCTACAATGCCTGGGTCAGCTAGTCCTAGAGATGCTGCAGAAGCAGCATGCACAGCGCCTGATGGGACAGAAGCCCAGTCAGCACTCAGCGACACCTAATGGCTGGATTGAGGGCCCTAAGACTAAGGTTGCAGAAGGAGATAGGGTGTGTGACCCCCAGCAACTGGACTAAGATAAGCTGAAAAAAAAAGGCTCTAGGTAACTAGAAAAGGCAGCTCCAGTTCCATCTGAGACACAAGCGCAAAAGGAGCAGGAGGAAAACTACAGCGTCAAAAGAAATGAGAGATTGTTCTTTCAAGGTAAATGCTATTCACATCCTGGAGAATTTCTGGTTTTACTAAAATCAACATGATTAGTGCTTTTCAGTCTGATCATTTCCTTACCAATAACCACCACTGCCAGCGATATAAAACTGTCTCAACTACACAACAGCCACCATCCTCACCTATAACCAGAATACAAGAGGACATTTTTTTCTTCAAAATATTTGCTTTTAATTTACAAGAGTCAGATGTACAATAGTTTATCCAGCTGAAAAATTAATGAACAGGCTGGTGAAAATCAATGTAAATGCATAAAACAAGAGCAACCTGATACAGCAAACCAGATTGTTGAATTCAGGTGTCAGCAAGCTGAACATGAGAGACCTCTCAGGGTCCCCACTGGTCTTATTCACCTGTTATTTTTACATTTTTAGCTGCAGTAAAAAAAAAAAAAAAAATGAAATACACCTCACTTGCAGAGAACTCAAACCTGAATCTGGAATATGTCTCTGCCTGCGATGGACTGTTCAACCATAGCTTTTTGTTATGTTTTTAAAAATAAGTTTGGGGAGGTCAGAGAAAAACCAAACATGGATGTATGTCTGCTTCCTACCAAAAAAATTAGATGTTAAAACTTATGCTGAAAAGCTTTACAATACACCCAAAGCAAACCTGCAGATTCCTGACTGGACATCCTGGCACGTGCTGATGTGTGTTCAGATATTGCTCTAGTTACAAGTCAGAATATAAATCCAAAATCCTGGTGCGACTAGTCGTGGTAGTTTATGCCACCAAGCTTCTCTCGCGTCAGGCTGTTAATTAAAATCCCCATTTTTACACACAGGCGCAGTTACCACAGCAATAATATCCAACCTCAAGATATTTTTTTAAATTGATGTAATCAGACCACAAGTTAGGCACTGTCCTGGTCATGCACATCGGTCTGTGGCCCCTTCATATGTAGCAGTGCTCTTGGATGAGACTTGTGGAGGTGCAGTGCCATCAGAGGCAGCTGGGGCATGTAGCACTCATTGAGATACAGACATCTGTACAATGCAGGAGAAGCAGGCACCAGAGTGTGGTGTAGCAGGGGGAAGTGAGTACTGGCACCTAAAACCATGGATCCAGTGATCAACCGCAGTCTGTGCAGGCACTGTGGCAAAGAAGAGCAGCTGAGTTCAATCAGAGCTGGGAAGACTGGAGTCAGACACAGCAACATTACCAGCTCAGAAGAGGCGGTTGCACCACACACAGGACAAGAAGCAGAGGGAGAGGACACTGCCAGCCTTTACAGCAAGGTCACAGGAACTAAAGAACACCCTTTGGATGTATATTTCCAGTATTCTAAGTTTTCTTAGAGACTCATCAGGAAGAAAAAGGAGAAGCAGGCTACTACAGATGAAGTAAGAAAGGTTAATAATGCTTAGAGGGGCAATTTGGTACCCATAAGCTCCTCTAGGGTCCCTGAACCCAACCAAACACTTTAATAAAAGGAAAAGGAACACAAAAGCATAGGCTACTTCTTCCCTCTTTACCTTGTCTGAATAGCTAAGTGAAAATGAATAGATGATTGCTGAAAGCTGATATAAAAAACTGAATGTCTATCAAAAGCATTTCTGTTGTGATTTACATATTGAAAGATACAAGGGAGGAGTGCATTAAACAGATTACACTTGGTTTAAGGATACTATGAGAGAGCCTAGATTAAGTTTGTCAGCCTTCTGTAACCAGATGCACACAGTTTTTCCTACATAAGACAGGAGTGGTGTGAACTTGCTGGGTATTTTTAGACATACTCAATTCTCTTTACTGTGCTTTAAGGAAATTACATTGAAACTCAACTTTGGCTACATCACCGACAGACTACACAAGTGCTAGGCAACAGGCTACTCCCAACATACACAAGACCCTAAGGGCTGTTCAGTTTGGAAAACAGATGGCTGAGGGGGGTTATGATAGAAATCTATAAATCATGAGGACTAGAACAGGTATATGTGAATCAGTTACTCTTTTGGATAATACAGGGACTACGAAGCACTCCATTAAGTTAGCAAGTAGCATATTTAAAACAAATTGGGGAAAAAAAATGTATTCACTCACACAGTTAAGCTCTGGAATTCACTGCCCGAGGATGTGGTTAGGGAAGTTAAGAGTAGCTGGGTTTAAAAACAAATTACTGGCATTAGTAACATGGGATCTCTTTAATGTTTGTGTATTTGCAACTTGATTTGACCACTGTTGGAAAAAGAATGCTGGGCTTGATGGACCCTCAGTCTGACCCAGTAAAGCAGCCTGTGTTTTTAATCACAAAGAGAATTCTCCCATCAATCATCAAAATACAAAGATCACAGTCACCTTGTGTTACTGAGAGACTTTCATACAAAGTGGGGCTGGCCAATAGCAGAGGAAGACTGGGGGTAGCCCTGAAACCGCCAGAACGGAATCCAAGCAGCAGAGAAACTTCCCTCCTCCTGATCTGTTAACCTGAGGGGTAAGCCTTGAGGATCTTCACATCATCTGTTGGCCGGTCTTGGGAATTGGTCTCTACCATGCCAATCCTGTTGACCACACTCATGCCTTGGCTCACACGGCCAAATATGGTGTGTTTTCCATCAAGCCACTGAGTAGGTGCTAGAGTGATGAAGAACTGACTGCCGTTTGTGTCAGGTCCAGCATTGGCCATGGCAAGGATTCCTGCACCTAGAAAGGACACATGCAGAATAGGGGAAAGGTCACGGTTGACAGCTTCATTTCATCTTCCTGAAAGTAAAGTGGCCAGAATCTAAAGTGTAAGCTTCTATTCACCTCTGTATCCTTACATATTTGGTCACCTCTCTGAAGAATAAATCACTTCTTTTCCTCTTGCTTTTCTTCACTTGTCTGTTTTCTCCTGCCCCTTTTGGCTTCCAGCTCAATAGGAAATGGCACCATGAGCTTTCATTCACAACTACTCAGGGTTTCTACCCTTTTTTAAACACCCGCCCCACCCCACCCCCACCACTGTAGAAATAATCCTCAACTAGAAGCCCTGGACCAGATCCTTCTGGCAGCCCTGCATTCTGAGTCTGTCCAATAGGTGTTGCCACTATGCAATAACTGGAGTTCACGTCCCTCTTTAGATCCTCAGCATCTGTAAACACTGCCTCTGCAGCACCCTTAGCCCCTTGCTAGTTTAAGCAGGAGGGCGGCAAAGGAATCAAATATTGATCTCCTACATGACAGTACACAGTATTGATACCGAGCTGGGCTGGGCCAACTCGTCTAGTTTATTTTTCCTATGATGGGTGCAAGATTAAGCAAAGGCACTATCAGTCTCCTCCTCCCCCCACCAACTATCTTGTCAGGTCCTTCTAGGAGGTACTCTTTCAGAGGGATGATTTGTCAGAAAGTCTCTCTCCTTATGCCCACCCCCTTCTGTGCAGCTCAGGGCAGGGAGCCATGATAGATGGAGTCTCTTTATCCTTCCACCACGGTTCACATAAGGCCAAGTATACTTCACTGATTTCTTGTGGCCAAGTCAAAGATGCTAATCTTGAGAGCTGCTCCACTCCCATTATTTAGGTGGCCACTAGGTGTCACCTTAAAAGTGAAATATGACTTTTCCTCTTTACTACCTGGGAAGTGACTGGTAAGCTACTGTCTTGAGCTTACAAAGAAAAGCTTTTGAGGCTGAACCCTTTAGTACTTTGTGCTGGTAAGAGGATGACTGCTACAACAGTAAATACTCTGTTTCTCTTTGGGATCTCACATACTTGCACAGGCAGGACATCCTGCTATGAGCTACAAGATGCTGAGTGTCCAGTCAACCCAGGCTCACCGAACACTTGGAAATCTTAAAACATCCACAAAACTGCATTCTACCTACCTGTACATTTTAACTCTGGATGAAGTTCATCTTCAAACTGTTTACCAAAGATGGATGCACCACCTCGACCTGTCAGGTCCCAAAAAAAGAATAAGAGCAAATGAATGTGTAAAGCACTATAAACTGAAAAGTAATTTTACTGCAGTAGGGACCTATAAACCAAGCAGGCTCTTACAGAAAATATCTATGCTCAGCACTGCATAGTCACCTCTAAAGTTAAGAAAAAAAAACACACAATTTCATTGCCTAACCACATGGATAGAATGAGTACAAAGTAGTGACACAACCAGGGTCAAAGAGTTAGCCACACAATCTTGACAGAAACACAAAGATTCCCCATTATATGTTCTAACTTCCAGACCAGCTTCTTTCAGTAAAATGCTTATGCTGGATCAATAAGCAAACTACCAATAAAATATTTTTTTTAGTGCTAAAGACTAAAACTATCTATATGATTACTTATACTGGCATTTACAGGCTGGCTCTTTACCTGTTCCAGTCGGATCACCTCCCTGGATCATGAAGTCTTTGATTATCCTATGGAATTTGGTGCCATTGTAATACCCTCTTCGGGCCAGTTCTGCAAAGTTCTTGCAAGTCTTGGGGGCATGCTTCCAATACAGCTCCACCACAACATTCCCCATGCTAGAAATGAAAAATGACCAAACTTAAAACTTAATTTGCACATTTATCTACCAGAAAAAAAACACTCTTTAGGAGTTGGCAATATGGCACTCAAATCTGTAAAACCAAAAGATACAAATTCTAACAACTTCCAGCACAAAATACAGCTAAAATAGTGTAGCTTGCATGTTAGTTCACTTGAATGCACAGGCATAAAAGTGTTAAAAATATCTATATAAAGGCCTCCAATCATTTAGATGTTGAGCTCTTTAGGCAGGGCCACCATGATTTCTCATACACAATGAACACAACAAAAACATTTTATAAATGAAGCATTGGCTGGAGAAAGGTTTTAGACTGGCTGATCTCAAGTGAGGTCGTCTCCTGTATAAACAGGAGACCCGTCTCTCCAAAATGGTTTTGACTTTCAGCCCATGTGTGCTCAGCTTCACTGGTTGAGTCATATGCTAGCTAGTCAGGCCGACCCAGTCCTGGTCCATTGCTTACATGGACTTGTGGTCTAGCCTTTAGAATACTACTCCCAAGCTGGCATGCAGCCCTAGCAACTTTAGCAGGAAGAGCTATGGGTTCAGCAGCCCCTATTTGCCAGATGACAGAGGTAAGCCATCAAGGCAGCAGCCTCCTGTCGCAGGCATGGAACAGCTGCTTCTGTTGCCAGCCAAGGATAGTCCTCTGCCATAGAAAGCGAAGAGCTACTACTGCGGCACCCCGAGGCAACTCCCTACCACCCAGTTTCATGTAACAAGAATTGCCATCTAGTTTTTGCTTTGTTTTTTTTATTGGGGGGGGGGGGGGGGGGGGTGAAGGCCAGAGGAAGGGAAATGGAAGAAGTGCAAAGAAAAAACAAAGAGAAGAGGGCGCGGGTTAAACAAGTGCAGATGGGGTGAGGGTGACACTGCAAAGCAGCACAAATAGCGGAGCATGAGTTTTTGGTGCAAATATATAAAAGTTGCTTATAGTCCTGCTTTAATCAGGGGCACCCAACTTACAAGTGGACAAGAACCCTGGAATCATTGGAAAAAAAATAGCCTTGGTACATGAGGTCCCCAGAGAGAAGCTAGAACAAATAAAGCTTTATAACGGTAAGGTCAGTGAAGAACGACCAAGAACTGAATCTGACGAGACCGCGGCCACACTTACCTGCTTTCCAGCAGCACGCTTGGTGGTTGCCAAGAGTCTGGTGGCACACCGGCCATGACCGCCCAATACCTTTCTCAGACTCCCTCTTACGCGCGCGCACACACATCGAAATCCTTTCAAGCTCCGCCTTCGCGTTCCAAGCCTCGCTCCAGGCCGATGACCCAACCTGCGACACTTACGCTAGCTAGAGGCTGCCAAACCTCAGCCAGAGAGAGGCTTGAAACGCATGTCAAGCCGCTGGACCAATCGGGAGGCAGATTTGGTTCTGTGACGTCAGGGCACGACCGTTGAGGAGGGAGAGTTTGAATGTGTCTTGCTAGGACTGGTGGCTCTGTAGGGACTAGAGGTGGGGCTCTGAATGGATGGGGGCCTTTATCTCTAAGGATGAGGCTGGCGGCGGTGATGATGAGGGGCAAGTAATCGGAGGTAAAGTGTGGTCCTCTCGGCTTATGCGTTTCACGCGCCTCTGATGCTCTCCCCACTCTTTCCCCCAAGTTATAGGCCTAATTTATTACAACATTCCCCCCGTCTCCTCCTTCCCCTCCCCCCATTCTGTGCATATGGGAAAAAACTTGGCATTAGTAAATCGCAGAGTTCCTTTGTCTTTGAATATTGGGCAACTTACCAGTTGGAGGCAACCAGAGTACGTTTAAAGCTGCCGATCTGGGCCTGCTATCCAGTACCCCTTTGCTAGCCTGAACTTGAGAAGTACCAGTGATTCCTTTTATTTTCCTGCTAAACCGCTTTGGCATGCTTTATTGATATTGCGGTTAATCAGAACTAAACTAATTGATCCTTGAGCTCTTGTACCAGAAAATTCTGCGGCTATTACGTACCTTGAAAGAAAGCAAGATTTGGGACAGACCATTCACTGGGGCAGTAGCACAAATAGGCTTGAGTCTGCTGACTCTTTGGGTCACTGGCCAACACAATAACCGCATCCACCTTTCCGGGATAGAGCGCAGATCCTCTGCTGGGATGTTTATGCATGCCATCTGGGTTTGAGGGGGTTTAAAGAGAGGAGAAGCCAAGATCCTTCTGATCTATTTAACTACAATTCTGCAATGCAGAGAAAAGTTCCTTCCAAAATGGTAGAGAATTGATGCCTTTAATCGCAATAGTGACTTATTAGAGATTCCTTTGTTTATTTTCTTTCAGTTAATTCAAAACTACTTTTTCATCTACAAAAACAAGAAAAATGTAATGGACAATACAGTAACTAATTAAATTATCCTCTCTGGGGATAGAGACATACCTTCAGTACCTGAATGTAATTCTCTTTGAAGTGCTGAAAAGCGGAATATAAATCAAAGAAATCTACAATATAATACCAAATGCTTGGATAAAATCCTTGTCCTAAAGTGACGCAGAAAATTTCAGCAAAATGCTTATCCGGCTGTATTGCACTAAATATCTGGTAACTTTCTTGTTCACTGGCCTGCTGAGGAGCCATCTGAAGTATACGGTATTCTTTGGCATAATGCCCCAGATGTTATAAGAGCCTTTATTCTAAACACATTTGATAATTTAATTGGCTTTGTATTGTTTATTACCATTCACTTTTATCTTATTTCTGTAGTCTCATTCTGGTTGGGTTGCCTCTCACTTTTTGGTCTATTTTGATATTCTTCAAAACTTTTGAGGTAGTATCTCTTCTTAGCATAAATCCTACTTGATTTCTCTTTAAGTTGCAACTGCGCTGACCTGTATGGATTTTGACCTTGGAAGAATGGAAGGGATAAGTGAAGGTAAGAAATAAAATGTGGATCTGGACAGAGTGGTCATGTTCCTGGAAAATTTGCAGAATATTGGCTGGCATTTTGAAATGTATTGCCCTTGCTAATAATTCAGAAGGGTCAAAACCTGATGCACAGTACATATATCTGGGGAATTTGGCTATGTGATTAGACATTTACGAGGCTAAAAAAACAATTTAAGCCACATAAATCGCTGTCCAGAAATTTCCCTCCCCAAGTGCAGCAAAATGTCCATGTGCTGCTGGCCCTTAGCTCCATTTAGAGGAGGCATTCCCATGGGTGAGTTTAGGTGGGAGAGGGGAGGAGAGATACTTGCAAAATTCTACCCACACAGAAGGCAGGTTTCCACCTTAACCAGTGGCAAATTTCAAAGCATAAGTAGGCACATACATTTGCTTTGAAACTTGAGGCAAGGTTCACGGATTAAAAAGACCACATTTACTTCTATGATCACTATCTCTTTGCAGTGGGATCTGTAAGATGATTGCTAAGGAGAATGTACACCCAGTATCTCAGCATATGCCTTCATGATGAGCCCGATCACCAGTTTGTGCTATGTATTTTTTTTTTTAATTGCTTGTAAGGCATTTAATATTATTGATGATTCTTTTTCTGACTGCTAGTTTTCTGTGTTTTCTGTATATTTTCTACTTTGCTTTACTAGTGTATTAGATTTGCAAAATACAGTACCACAGGGGTCAGTCAGCCAAGAACAGCAAAAAGTGCCAAGCAGGACAGGCAAACAGTTATTTTAAATGTTGGGGCAAAAGATTACTCACGATTAAAGCTGTGAAAGCAACTTCATTGTTTGGGTGTGGGGGGAGTCATGGATATCATTAAGGGTGACACCTAATGGCCAGATCTAGAGCTCATGATACAGGGTTCCAGAAGGAGAACCTGATGCTTGGTTCCTGGCCTCACGACCAGACTAGGAGCAGTGAGAGGGGGGAGGGTCTAGTGAAATAGGGGCAAAATCTCCAGATAGTTGTGAATAAAGGCTCATGGCACCAGAATCCCAGCGCTGGTTCTGACTGAGCTGGAAGAAAAAGGAGGAACTACTGTATCCCCTCTCCCCACCACCACCAAAAAATAAATAAATAAACCCTCCATTGTAATAAAGATTTAGAATCTGCTTAGTTTGTGATGAATTTGCATTTTCTTGTATCTTGTATGATATTATGAATGGCTGCGTTTGGGAACCATTGGCATAGTGCACAGGGGATGTGCTCCCAAGGCTGGGGGAGGCAGCAAATCTCAGTACTTTCTGTCATACTTTGATGGAGAATCCATAGTAAATCTTAAAGTACAGTTTGGAATATGATCTAGAAATGAACTTCTAGACATTTTAGCTGCAAGGCAGGAAACCGCCTGTGGAGCTTGAGTCTGGCTGACCCAATGATCTTTTTGGCTGAACACCCCCAAGACTCATTTTCTAACCTTTTTTTTTTTGTTTCAGATATTATTTTTATTACCGAAGAGAAACTTGACTTTAGTATTTATTCTCCTCTTGACAGGTAAGGATAGGGATCATATGGCACTCCCTGAATTATGTTTAGTGATGTGGCTATATATATGTTCATGGTACGGGATTAAAATGTATTCCAGAGGGATTCTTTTTGCCCCAGTATAGACTTGGTACTCCAGAAATCTACTTTTTCTTAGCGTTTAGACAGGTGGATCCAGAACTGAAGATTCTGTAGAGAATGCAGTTAGATATATAATTAGACTTTCACGCTCCTATTATAAAGTTAAAAAATCCTATTATTTGTAGTTATCTGGCACTTTTCTCCTGCCTCTTTGGTACCAGGACTGAGATCTGGTACCATATACTTTAAGTCTTGGGGGATTTTTCCCCTGTTTTATAACCGTCTCCTCTCAATGTACCTAGTCTGGCATTACAGTGATAGTCTTTCAGTCTGGGGCTCTGCATTAGGGTTACTTCCAAAACCCTGCCATCATGAGCCCTGAATCTGAGCACTAGGTGTCACCCTTGAGCGATGAGCATGATTCCCTCCCCCTATCTCTGCAGGTATCCCCAGCAAGACCTGACTCTGGGATCTTTCACATGGGAGTGCGCAGCATTACCATGGAACCAGCCCTTTTGGGGGGTTTTTATGTAAAAATTAAATTGTATGACCAAAGTTCAGACCCAGCACTTAACTACAAATGCTTTCCAGTGAGAGATATTTTCTTTTTGGTATTTAGCCGAGATGAGGATGAGGAAGTCCTTGTTGGCCCCGTCCAGCACGTAGAAAGGTGCGTAGCCCAGAGAATCGATACAAACATCCAAAATGGCGAAAACAAGGAGAGCAGCAATGATCTCGCCTTCAACTGGGGCCCCCTCAGTGCCGAGAACCTGGAAGAACTAATGAAAGAGGCCAATCAGGTGGCCACTCAACTGGAGAGGTGTGCCCTACAGGAGAGGGAAAATGCCAACCAGCTCCAGGTGGGTGAGTGGCCAAAGAGGGAGAGGACCCCAAAAGTGAAGGTCCAGTTATTGCACGAGGAAACAGAGAGTTCCAAGAGCCTGCGAAGTCCCAGAAGAGAGACCTACGTGATCAAGGACAGTCCTATCAAAGCACTGCTACCTACTATTGATCTGGGAATTCAGTCACCTTTGGCTTCCCCGCCAGCCATTCCTATGGATGAAAACACCCCGCCACCTCCACTGTGTGCTCGGAGTTCCCCTGCTCGGCCCGGGCCCAGTCCGAAAACAGGCAGCGGCACCTCGCTTTCCAGAAAAAGACCTCCAAAGAAATCCACCCCAAGCAGGACACCTGACTCAATGTCTGCAAAATCCCTGCCTGTGAGTAAAAAGAGAAATTCTGGGTTACTTATGTATTTTATGAGTTTTGTATACCGTCATTCAGATATGATCTAATGACATCGTAAGCTTTCTTCTGAACAGATATTCAATGAAAATATTAGAAAAATGGGGGTTTATGTCAGGGATTCAGCGGCATTGCCTAACAGTGCAAGACTACTTGGATCTTGCTGTTGATCTGATGGTTTAAAATTAATTTAAAAACTCCATTGATATCAATGTAACCTTTGATTTTCTAATAGCAATAGCGCCCTTGGTCTATGGGCATTATTAGATTGAGCTTTGATATGCTCTCAGGACTAACGGAGAGATGGCCTACAGGTGGCAGACACTTTGGCTGAAAGGATACGGGGCAATCTACAGACGGTCACTCTTATTTATACTAGTCAGCAGGGAAATCTCCTTTAGTGCAGGAAGGTGATGACCGGAGCAGTGTAGGCAGGGGATAACTGGTCAGACTGCTGGCATTTAGGCTGTAGTTTCCTTGGCTGTGTGTGTTCTCAGCTATTTAATGATACTTCCCATGGCCAGGAATGCTTTTGCTCAGATTATGTTGAGTCTAGAAAGGGTGGAGACTCTGTAATTAAGAGGTCAATATTCAGAGAGTCGGCAAGCAGCAAATATACCCGGGAGAAGTTACACCCATCGGTTTTCCTGGATATTCAGCAAGACTTGTGTGCGTCTTTTGCCTGAGAGATAGCTAAGGCTGTGATTTTTCCCACCAGAACTGTTTGTGTAACTTTAGCCAGAGCGCTTAATATGTGCGCTCATCGGCTAAAGTTTTAGTCCCGCTCTTGGGCACCTTTTATCTTGAGCGAAAAAACCAAATTTGGTGGCACAAAATTTATAAATGTATCTGGTAGGTGGTGGGGCAATATTGAAAGTCTGGTTTCTGTGCCCATAACTTGAAAAGGCTTTCAAGATTGACCTCTGTTTTCAGACCTTCTTAGCTGTACATACAGTGATCAGACCACAGGGGCTGTGATAGTCATCTATTGACCTGTTATTTCATTTCTTTTAAATGGTGCTTTCTTGCCTTCATTATATCAAGGCAAGATGTTTTTCTGCTTTTTGTGTCTGTTATAGTCTTCTACATGGATATTGTAAAGCAAAATTACCAAACCAACCAATATCCTGTGAGGTCTTTGTGAATCGAGCAGGTTACTTTCAGACCTGATCTTTTTTAATATATATATATATATTTATTTATTTATAGAAACAAGTAACTGCCTTATATTTAATGATCTAGGCAGGTTTTCGGGATTCTCCCAGCAGGCGCACCTCACCTGCAGTGGTGGCAAGAACACAAGTAGCCTCCCGGCTCTCTCCAGCTTCCCCCTCTCCCCGGCAGGCTTCCCGTCCATCGCAAAGCAAAGCGGAGCCAGTCAAGGCTATTCCAGGTAACAGCTCGCGTGTTTGAAGGAGAGGAAAAAATGAAATGCTGATAGAGCACGAAGGGGGCAAGGCTGGGCAGGAGGGGAACACTGGAAGGGGTGATCTTCAAAGCTGCTTATATATTTGCAGAAGTGGCTCTTTAAAATAGCCTTGCTGGGCACGTGCAGACTTTTACACCCAGTCACAGTGAATGGGGAGGGCGCAGGGATAGGTCTTGAATTTTCCTTGCAAATTTCCCCACGCTACCTCTGCACTGCTAGAAGCAGGTATGCTGGTACTAAGGGACTTGACTCTGCCCGTAAAAGGGACTTTGAGAATTCCTGGTGAAAGAGGTATGCGCATACCCTCCCTAAGACTGCATCCTGCAAACCTGGCAACTGCTGCATTATTTGGCTTGGGGGGGGGGGGGAGGATGTACTTAATGGTTCTCTGATGGAATTTGAATGGAAAGGCCCAAGGTGAGAAGAGTGTGATGGTGACAGGGCACAGGAAGGAAGAAGGGCTTTGCTCGCTCAGTGCCTCAGCCATCCCCTCTGATTTTGAGGCAGGCACAGCGCTGCAACCAAGTCGTAGGTCTGGCCCAACTTATTGTTTCAAATTTGAATGAAGACTAAGCTTAGGAACTGGAGAGCTTCCTAAACTATTAGCACAGAAGCTGTACCATGGGATAGGTAGCGTACGGCTGAGGCAGCTCCTTTCAAGTGCCTTAAGACAAAGCGTGGCGTCTGGGTTCTAAGGTGCTGTAAGGGCATCAATTCTGGCACTGAAACAAAGAGAGGGTGAATATTTCTTTCCAGTCCTGAATGATTTTCCCTAATTAATGATTCTGCTTGCCTTGCCTTTGCTCTCAGATTACTGATTTACTGCCATGTGGTCTAGTGAAGTTGCACCCACTTGGGCCCTTATTATTTTGTATTCTGATTATCAGTCCTGACAGACTAGGACCTTAGAATACTTCATTGGGTCTATTCTGTTGCATCTCGAGCTACTCTATAATGCCCATGGTAAGAGGAGCTTTGTTATAAAGGGAAAGCCACAGAAGCCCTGTATTACACAAATGCCCAGTCAGCTTTAAAGGTTTCACGCGATATTCATTTTTGTTATCAGGTCATTTAAAAACGTTAGTAGATGACCCACTTCACACGTCTGGCTCCAAAACTACCAGCAGTGCTTCCACTAACCGGCCCCGAATAAAACCTGCAGGAATGCTTGGTCCCCAGAGCAGGCTGCCCGTGCTCTCATCTCTGCCTCGGTCCTCTGCATACCTGGGCACAAGAAAGCTGCCCGCTTCAGGATACAACTCACTGGCTCAGGTACAAGCAGGACAAAAAGGTAAGGAAATCGTAGCAATAAGAGACCTCTTCCCGGCTGTTAAGTGATGGGCTTTTTGTTTTGATGCTAGAAGCTGCTTCTAAAGACTCCGCCGTGTTCTTTACCCAAAATAAATTCGGGCCTACTTGGCTCCCCCGTGGAGTTTTAGAATCGGGTCTCACCCTGTCCCTAAGATGAACTCTATGCTACTCAATGGTTGAGTGAATATTTCCACTTTTTTCAGGCCCTTCAGGTACTGGAGGTATTTCCCTGTCTCCAGAGGGCCCACAATCTAAATGATACCCCTTCAGGTACTGGAGAGGGACGTGACTTGCCCAAGGTCACAAGGCACAGCAGCGGGATTTCAGGCCATAGACTAGACTGACTGCTCTGGCTATGGGACCCTTGGATGCATGGTGATGTGCCAGACTCAGGTTCTAGTCACCACGTGCTCCCTGGAGCTGGGAAACCCTAACACTTGTTTACGGTGTAATGTTTTAAGGTGCTGGCCATTGCTCATCCGATGTGCAAGGAATGCCCAGAATTCTCCACTGCGTGAGCCGGTGCTTCTCCCGCAGGGTGAGATCCAGTGAGGCACACTCTGCTGAGCACTCTTATACTAGGGATTTCTTCTTTGGCTTAAGCCTCAGCTTATGAACGGAGGATGGGTCCCTTCATGGCCTTTTCACAGATAGTTAAACCAGATTTTAAAAAAAGACCTTTTTTTTTTTTATTTTTTTTGCAAGTAAGATCCCTTTCTTCAAGCCTGCAGTTCATATCTGTTATACACTTGAACCCCAGGCAGGAAACAGACTTGTAGCTCCTGTACTGTAATGAATGAGTTAGCCGACCAGTACAGTACAGTACAATGGGAGAACCATGGCATGCCTAGGACTTTATTCAGAAACTGGAGGGGGAAGTGGCTTGCCCTCGCAGCGTCTGCAGGATCTGAACCCTGCCTTTCCTGCTTCTCTAACCACTGGGCTACTTCTGCACTCAAGCTGGTGGGGATGTTTAGATTTTGTCCCTGTAACACAGGAGAAGAAAATGCTGCAGATTT
Organism: Rhinatrema bivittatum; assembly: GCF_901001135.1. Classification (NCBI taxonomy): domain Eukaryota; kingdom Metazoa; phylum Chordata; class Amphibia; order Gymnophiona; family Rhinatrematidae; genus Rhinatrema; species Rhinatrema bivittatum. The sequence goes on along the minus strand of NC_042626.1, from coordinate 17,258,666 downwards.
CTCTAGCTGTCTGAGTTCAGTTCATGTGCACTTCATTCTGGTTTTCTCCTCTTCCCCAGGCTCTTTACTTAAACGTTCCCTCTCTTCTGCTGCCGCAAACCAGAGCAGACTGGTGCCTCCCAAGAAGGTGACCTTACCTAGCACTCGGAGGTGAATCCCTTCTGGCCTGGGTAACTGCCTTTGCTTCCAGTCCCACTGGAGAACGAACAGGAAATGGACCCACCTTTGAAGGTTGCTTTTATCTCAGTCAGTCTGCCTTTCCCTCAGAGGGTGGTGCTGGCACTCCAGGAAGCAGTGAACGTTGCCATAAAGGTGAACTTTAAAGTCCCTGGAATAGACCAGTGCCAGGTGTTTGTGTGAGTACAGAAAGTACCCGGAGCAATAATCCAATCCAAGGCCATTTTTCTTTAAATAAGCAAAAGTAGAGGGGCAGGGGGGGGGGCCTGGAAACTCTACTAACACTATTTTTGCTATAATTCTCATATATTTAGTATTGGTGTTACCTTTTGGCTATATTAAAGGACAAGTGTTTGCCTACCATCACTTGCCATTCACGCAACTAATTAGCCACAGACTATAGGACCTATAGTTGGGTTTTTTTCAAACTCTGCTCAGTCTGCATGTTTTAGGTTTTATTGGTTTGATAGGGTAAATGACTTGTAATGGCAGGGAGGTATTCGGAGATCTGAAGGGCTGCACACTTTTCTTGTTGTTCTCACTCTGCCGGCTTTCACTCTTGTCTTTGTGCACTTAATAAGGGCCCCCAGCAGTCCTCTCTAGCAGGTCGCAGCCTGCCCTTCCCCCAGAAGATGTCGCTTCTTTGTGATTTCAGCCCTTGCAGGAGAATGGAAAGCAGAGCTCTGTATCAGGCAAGGCTCTGATCCAACCTAGTCAGAACGAGCATTATGGAGTTGTCCGAGAACTGAACTGAATCCAGCTCAAGAAGTTGCTGGAAGATAATTTGATTTTCTCCCAGGAAATGTATTGAAGCTGAGCTGCACATCCTAATTCTAAAAAAAAATAAAATAAAAGCAGCTTTCCCTCGAATCATGGAGTGCCACCCTATTTTGTCACTTTGAGAATTTGCTGATGTCTAGGGGTTATTTGATTTTACTAAAATATCGCTGTTTGAATTTTCTTAACCGGGGGAAACATTTAGTTCCAACCTTCATGAACACCTATCGCTGTGTATTGCAAATTTTACATTTTTTTTGTATAGATTTTAGCATTTTGTCAGGTGCAGAGTAATATGGCCGTGTGCAGCGCCTGGTTTTGCTTCCTAGACCTGGCTTCTGCTCATAGGGGCAGCAGCGGAAGAAGTCAGAGCTCCTGCATCTCATCTTTGAGCTTTGGAGTGCAGTCCTACCTGATCCTGACAGGCAGCGTGCGCTGTAGCTCGCTCTCTGTGCTGGTGGGGTTGTAAAAGGGGGGGATAAACGTGGAAGAGAAAATTCTTAGGACGGATTCTAAAGGTGCAGGTGAAGCCGCCCCTCGCCTTCTCCACCAATTATGCTACTTTGTAACAAATTGTACCAAAACTCCTATGGCAGCTAATGGGCCTAAAAGCTTGTTAAATAAACATGTAGACCTCCTAAGGGGGCGGTCCTGCAGACTACTTGGTCTTGTATGCAGCCATGTCGGTGGGTGTCACAAATGACAGCCCGGCCACTGGCTCCAGGTTGTCGGGGACGTCTCACGCCGCCCAGGAACCCAAGGCCTCATGTCTGTGATTTTTGTGCTTGGACATTATTGACTTTACAGATACTGTAAAGTTTTTGTGCGCACTGCTGCAGCCCACTGTGGGTGCTTTATAAACATGGTCCCGAGTCTGTGGCTTACTTAAACTGGTTGAGTGCAGACTCTAGTGAGTGCAGGGTGGAAATACCTTTCAAGAGGAAGCTGGTCAGTCTCCGGCAGCACCAAGTAATATACACCAGCGTGCGTCCAGTGCAGACGTGGATTTCAGTTTATATTGGACAGCTAAAGAGGAGGACGCTACTAGAAAGGCCAGTACACGATGGTTGGTGGCATGTTATTTCTTTAAGCCTCTTAATAAATTGCTATTTTTTTTTTTTTGCAGTGTAAATATATATTTGTATTGCTGTATGTATCTTTGTAATAATTTGTTGCTGTATCCCTAACACTGAAAAAAATCCTAATGATTTTAGATATTTCTTAGTGAAGGTCCCTTAGACATTCATATTAATACAAGCCATGGACGTATTAGACTGAGTTTCCAAAATTTAGTCTTTCTGACCACTACTAATTTTATGACATTACATTTTATTTAAGTTCATTTCTTTTTATTTCCTTGAGCTGTCAAGTACCTAATACTTAACCAAACCTTCTTGTTTTGTATTGTAAGAAACATTTTTGAAGATGGCCTTTATGATCAGGACTGGAAAAATCCCAGGAGCCAGGTCACGTGGATTCCTAAAACTTAGGAAAGTAAAACATATAAAACAAAACTAAACTAAAAATAAACAATAACTAAAAATAAAAACAAAATTGTGAAGTGAGAAAAAATGTAAGGAAAGAATGTCCCTGGCTCCTAAAAAAATGCTTATTAGTATCTTAAGTTTTCTAAATCTATTTCCAGCCCTGCTTGTGCTTCAGTTGCCAAGCAGCAAGCGAGGCAATTAAGGGGCTGAATTAGCACAAGTTTGTAAATCATGAGCAGTCACAGCTTCAGCCCTGCATACTGTCCATTTCCCCATCTTTCATAAACATTGATAATTCAATTAAATTAAAATACTTTCAAAAGGGAGGCTACATCTTATGTTGGACCTGAAAGAGTGGAGCTTTCTGCCTGCAAACTCTTGAGCTTCCTTAGGAAAGTTAAATATGAATAGAGAGAGGTTTGCGGAGAAGAGGGATGGTTTGGGGCTGGGGGCTGAATGCTGTTCTTAACCCCTTTTTGTATCTTTCCCCAAGTGTCCAATCTATGCGTACATTTCTCCAAGCATTGTAAAAAAAAAAAACAACAAAAGAAAAAACTGCACTAAGCGTTTATAATGGAAATGTAATCTGTAGTGTATGAGTTCTTCAGGTCTACTTAATTTTTATACTTTAATAAATGTAGTGTTTGTTTGTGTGTTTTTGTCTGGCTGTCTCCTTCACACTCCTCATTTTCAGAGATTAGTCTCACCCCTACTACACTTTAGGGTTTACCAAAGGGTAATGGATGGTATAGCAATCTCCTGCTGGGGCCCAGGAGAGGGTGCGAGTGACTCTATTTACTGGCTGCATTCCTACAGGTAAAAAATGTAACATTTGGAACTAAAAGGAGTAATTGACTGGGGGGGTTGATACAGAATGATTTTGTGGGTTTTTATGTACACTAGAAAGAGGCATTCCCTGGACGTACCCAGACCAGTCCAGACTACCGCGTTTTGCCTCACTTCCAGCAGATGGAGACAAAGTTTCGCTGACACTGGCTTATAAAGCAGTGTGCCACCTGCAGTTCCTAGGTATTTCTCTGTCTCCAGCAGGTGGTGGCAGTGCAAAACCTGTAGTCAGAGAATTAGTTAAAAAAAAAAAAAGTAAAAGTTAGGTTTTAGGAGAAAAGAGTTCTCCCAGGGTCTGGGGATGATCCGATTCTGCTGCCACCGCCACCTCCTCAAGCCATCCTGTCCTTGGCAGCCTTTGAAGAGGAGTTGGAGAGACATGTGCAGCTGGCAGTGGGCCGGGCATCGCAGGGCATCAAGCCTCCAGTTCCACCAGGACCACCACAGGAGCCAACTCCATTGTTGCTTGCTCCTCTGTTGGAGCGGCTGCACCTGCTGCTTGGTCTCTTTCCGACGCAGCCAGCCCCGAGTCCCTTCGATAGCGAAGGATGCATCGCCGCTGCCTTCACCGGTGCCAATTCTGGTGAGTGGTTCCTCAGGTGAGGAAGGTCTATCGGGGTCGATGGTGCCTAGACCGTGCATGACAGCTCGGCCAGTGCTAGTCTTCCAGGGCATTCGGGCCCGATGCTGTTGGAAATGCTAAATTCCCCCACCGGTGCAGATGCGCCCCCAGTGCCTTAGGTGACTACCACGGTTCCACCAATGCTCCAGAGGCCTTCGGGGTCTTGGCTTAAGACTCCGGTGGAGCTCTGCCTCATGTGTCTCTGGGTATTCTGAGGGAGGAGGATGCCCCTTACGATCCTTGGGAGGGAGAAGCATCAGTTTCCTCTACAGAAGAGTCTGAGGACTTACCCTCCGAACCCTCTCTGCCAGAGGAGAGGCATAGATCCCCATCAGAGGATCTGACCTTTGCTGGATTTGTAAAGGCCACGGTGGAGTCAGTGCCTTTCCAGCTCTTAACAGATGGGTTTGTTTAGGTTCAGTGCTATCTTGGCTTGGGTACAGGTCAATAGCGAGGCAGTGCAGGGAGCACACCAGGTTCTATGCCAGTGGCAGTGAAACTTTCTCTGTCTCCATCTGCTGGAAGGGAGGCAAAACCCATGAGTCTGGACTGATATATGATACTACAGGAATGAAAATTAGCAGGTAGGGGTAGGCAAACCATTTACATTCATTCTTTCAATGTTGGAAAGCATGTGAATAAATCTATACGTGTACATTTGAGTAAGTGCAAATGCATATCCACATGCTAACTTTCATAGTGGACTCGTGGGCATATGTCGGCTTTGCAAATTCAGGCTAAAGTCCGTGGCTAGTTTGTACCCTAGTCCTATGTGGGCTTTTGAAAATTAGAAGCTCTATAATGTACTTATTACCCAGACATTAACATACTGAACTGTCATATCCAGATGCAAGCTTCTATACCGAAGGCATAAATTTGGTGTCATGGACTGTTCATATAGCTCCTGGTTGTTTCCTTTCTTCTTGTCCATCAGCATTCTTTGCAAGCTTGCACTGCTTTTAGCAGAAAATGTAAAAATTAGCTAGCGGTAAGGATGTATGTGAGCTTTGGAGAGCATACCAGTCCAGGTCTGATCTTTGCATCAGAACTCGTGTACGTGCTCATCTTTGGATAATTCTGATGCTAGTCCAATAAAAAACAATACACCTACATGAGCTCTGCGTGCCGTCTTGATCAGTGCAGGGATAAGCGAGACTTGCCTTTTTTTTTTAGCTAAGGAAGTTAAGAAGAAAAAAAAAGCAGAGTACCACTTGCAGTAGACTTTCAATTGAAAGCCTGCAGGAGTATCTTTTTTTTTTTTTTTTTAAATAACAAACACTACATGCTAACTGTGAGCTCACCAGCAATAAATAAAGCATCACTTTCCCAGAACTAGGTTTAATCAATTCAGTGGGAGGAAGGATACAATATTTACATCATTAAACTGTACAAGTTAGTAGCAAGTTAAAGTCCAGCATCTTACGAAAAGTCAAGTTAACAGTAAAAAAAACAAACCCTCCCTCCCTCAGAAATCCATTTTTAACCCCTGTGTGGATGCCTATTCTGAGTTCATAACTTTGGCAACATGGAGCTTCAGGAAGCCAGGTTTGAGGGATTTTGGGCTGTAGGTGTGTGGTTTGTTTGGTATCTTACAAGAAGTTTCTCCTTCAGTCTCCTTGCCATGAGAGTGGGGTGTTGGATAACTGCTCATGGACTCTGACTGAGACATACTCAAAGAGAGAAGGGAGTGGGTGCTGGATCCTGTCCAAGTACCAGTGTTGGCATTTGCATAGGTCTTCCAGTCCACTATCTGTTGGGCAAACCTGTTCATTGTGAAATAGCTTAATTTCTGGTACAGTGACATTGCCTGCTGTTTCAATGAAATTCTGTTATTGCCAGTCACTGGATTTGGTGATCCTGGCAATGCTTGAATTGAGGCAGACTTAGTAGAACTTGGTTCCTCCTCCTGTTTTTGAACCAGCAACCAAATAAATGTTTCAGTCTAGATTCCTTAACCGACCTGTTTATCCTGGAGTAAACTCAGAGATTAGAGGGCGCTATGACTTATCTCCACCGCAAGCTGAAATTATACACTTATACTGAACGTGAGTATCTGAAAGCCAGTCTATGGAAATTTATCAGCATCAGAATGAGATCTCGATTTTCCCACAGTCTGATAATTTCATTGTCTATATGTAAGGCAAGGGGGCAATGGTTTTGCTTTAAGGCATCTAAAATAGGAAACTTGTATCTGTGATTGAAGTTAGCCAGCGGAGTGCCAGTCCTAGAACTTGGAGACACGATGCTGGGAGGCAGCAATGGTCTGCAGCTAGGACAGTCCCTCTAGCAGTGAAGCCCACAGGTTCAGCTTCTGGATGAGTCGAGCAAAGGCCTGGGCGTGGGGACCTATAGAATCTGTGGGAGACAGGTTTGCAGTGGAGCGTGATTGTCTGGGAGGCTAGGGCTAGATGAGAAACTTGCAAATGTGGGCTAATTCAACCCGTTGGCGTGCATTACACTTCCAGCATGAGCCTGATTTTATAACTGTGTGCATGGTGCTGAAGACCACGTGTAAGTATGTTTTGGAAATTAGCAGGCCGCCTCCTATCTGTATGTGCATGGCCCTTTGCATGCAAGCATCTGTGTGTGTGCTTTGGAAAGTACTCCTGGGAATGCCCCTTTGCCGGCTGTGAAAAGGTTCATGCAGATTTGGTTCTATGTGTACTTTTACATGTATAACCTTTGCAATTTTCAAAAAGCCTATTTATGTGCTTAAAATTGCATGTTGCACATGCAACTGCTTTTGAAGATGACCCCCCCCTATCTGTGCATGCAGTTCCCTGAGCACCATTAAAAGAGAAACTGGCCCTAAGCTTCTATAATGGAAAGTGATCTGTAAATTGTAATATACGAGTTCTTCGGGTTTCACTTGTATGTTTAACAAATGCAGAGCTTGCATAATACAGCTGACTGGTTGTATTATGCAAAATTTCATCAAGTTCTGTCCCATTCCCATTCGACCCCTACTCTACTGCAGGCCTTACCACAACCAGAGGCCTGTGGTGGGACCAAGGCAATTTGGTGCATTTTTACAAAAATATTTGCAGCAGGTTGGTAGGGATGTGCTTGACCTTGCACTGGCTGAAGCTGATAAGGGAGTGATGCTTACTATGGAGCAAAAGCAACAGCAGACTATGTTTGCTAAGGGGATGACTGTTCTCTCCATCAGTGTTTTCTAATGGTGCTTCTGCTTCCCGCTAAGGTTGAGCTGAATTATCTCCACGAGCAAGAGTGGTGCAATCTACATTAAATACAAGATCCATGACAGTGGAAGATCGAAGTGTGCCCTAAACAGATTAAAGTTGGCAGCTGTTTTTATGGAATCTTACCACAGGCACGGCACCGTTGGCCAAGGCAAAAACTCAAGGGTGATATCACTTGCAGGAATGTTCATTAATACATCACCACTTCCATGTAAGCTTCCCTAAGTTGATTGTTCTCATGAATGACTTTATGACAAACAAATGGAGCCTGCAATGAAATCCAATATTAGATTTCCACGAGGATGGTGGAGATGGGCTCAAGCTCTTTCCATAATTTTCTTGTTGGCCCAGTCCAAGCTATCACTGTCCAGAATCCAGTTTGCTTTGGGCCTCTGCCCTAAAAATAAGAAATTTCAAACAGGCTCCATTCACAAGGGGTTAAAACATGGCACCTTCTGTCATTTTTTTAAATGTTTAATAAACCACCTGAATGCAAAAATTCCACTGTTGCCTACTATACAATATCTACACCCAGAAAAGAGCTGGTGTCAGTAGTTTTGTGTTTAAATAAGACATCGTTCAGATGACATCAAAGTAAAAAGTACAACACCTTAACCTGTTCTTCCCCCCCCCAAACGGCCTCCATGACAAATAGCAAAAGCGCCTCTGGAAGTCCGTGCATTAACGTCCTTTGTTCAGTGCAGCATCAAAGCCGGAGACCTTTCTTATGTAGAAAAAAATGAAGGCTTTTGAGGTTGAAGGCTGCTTTTCCACTGCGCTGGCTGCCCCGGCGACCCTCTGCAGTGAAGGGATGGCGCTAGGGGGCTGGGTGCGGATATTCCCCCTTTCCTTGCTCCAGGGCTGCGAGGTGGGTCTTCTCTCTTTCCTCCTGCAGGCTTCTTTTGCCCCTTTGGGGCAAGGGGAGAGAGCATCTCCTTGGTCCCCCTCGAGGACAGCTGCTTGCCCCAGTCGGCAACGGCTCAGACTAAAAGTTCACCCGATTTGCTCAAGGAGAAAGTGTGTTGGCTTTTCCTTGCCTCCACTCAATTTTGTTCATGGCAGGGGGACCTGCCTGATTTCTGTGCCCTGCAGTGCAGCACTTACCCTACCTTCTATCTGACCTCAGAAAGGGAGACAACTTCCTGCACCTGGCCCTGGGATCTTTTAGGCAAGTAATGGTAGGCTGAAACCATCCAAGCAAGGATTTTAGAACACTATTAGTGTAGTATTTTATAGAATGAAACATGGAATGGGAGCAACCCTTTCTTTATGTGAAGAACAGGGGAGCCATTGCTACCGTGCAACCCCTAGCTGCAGAAGAAAGTGTTGAATGCAGTACCCAGCAGCAGAGAGACTGATTGGCCCTGTATTCACATACTGAAAGCACAAGCTGTAATCTCTCCTCCCACTCTCCAGCACTGCATAAACAGAATGCACAGCACTAGTGCTGGGTCTCTAGGAAGTAAGTTCATGCTTGCTTCCCATCCCACCACGGAGAGCATGGACCCCTCGAATATCTGCAAGGGTTCTCGCGTGCCCTCCTGGGTTTCTGGCTAGGCTTATAGTCTGTCCGTTTGGGCTCTCAGTCTCGCCCCACCTTTTATAAGAGAATGCTCCCATGCAGACATAAGGATCAGCATGGGACCTCCTTCCCCCCTCTAGCATCAGCTCCTCTCATTTCCACCCTAGAGAGAGAGAGAAAGCTCCTCAGGCACGAAGGCTTTTCTCCCCCTGACAGAGCACAGACACCATACTCTTCAGTACTGTGTCTCTTTCACATTGTGCTGCAGGCCATTAAATACCTCTGGTCCTATTTTCAGGAAAGAAAAAATATTATAGCAATTTTAATCTTTAATTTAAAAAAGTCAGTGGTATTCCCTGCAGGTTTCATGATATATATATATATATATATAGATATATATAAAAATCTTTATTTTTTTTTTGCAGTTGAAGGAACAGGCAGCATGAGTACATGTTGCAATTTGCAGGTCCTTGTGCACAAGAGAGGACCCAAAGTGCATCCATTTAGCTCCAGCGGTCTCCTGCCACCAACATCCACGAGGTATGGCTGGCGGGACCGTTCCCATTTGGCACTAAACACAGTTGCTTCTCAGCCGAGAGAGCGTGGCATTGGCATTGTAGCGAAACCCCTTCCTCGCTCCACTGATGCATTTCCCACCTTGGCGAGTTCAAGCTGAACCCATCTCTTTGTCACCCCAGCATCAAAGGAAGGGCCCAGTGGGCGGCAACAGCCAGAGATAAGCAGAAAGGAAGTGACGACCTCACCATCTCTCCAGTGATCTTGAGCTTCCTATGGACAGGGTGGCGCAAGTATCTCATATTGACGTCTCGTCGCTCCTATTTAGTGATGGAAAACGAGAAATGGGGAGGGGTGATAACAAATTCCATGCATGGCGATGAAGCTATGTAGCAGGTAGGGCTGAGGACTAGGCATTGCTGCTTTTGCAACAGGTATGTCTGAGGGAGAGAAGCAGTGCAGACACAGACAGGTCACCATGTTAATGGAGAAAATTAAAGAACAGAAATCTGGAAATTTGAAGATAAACCAAAAGACATAAAAGAGAAGTAAAGAAACAGGTTAGATAGCAGTGTGAGATAAAGCAGGTTTAAAGACTTTAGAATATAGAGGTGGGGTACTGGCACCAGCTGAATCGATGCCTGCTCTTAGAACCGAGCTGAAACTGCTCTGAATCTGGACAACCCTATCCCTGACAGTCTAACATTATTCTTTGCTGGGGGCCCTCATGATTGTCAAATTTTGAAAACCTGCCATGCCTGATGACCCACAGGAGAGGGCTGTCTTACTAAAGGTTGGACTAGGTTTCTAAACCTAGCTCTGGCTATGGCTCCAGAGTCTGCCCAGGAGTGCTACTACTGTCCCACACCGTAGGCCAGAGAAAAGCAAGCATGGTATCACTCCATGGGAAACCAACTAGAGTGAATCTCTTCTCTAAATATGTCTCTTCATAAACAAAGCCAGGGGCTGCCCACAGCATAGGGAGCATGCCAACCTGGAATGTCAATGGCTATCTGAAAAATCAGATACGAAATTAAGATAAAACAAGTTTTTTACTTTTTGTAAAATAAATTTCTCTCGTGTTCTTTCCTTTTCATTGGCTCTCGCCTAACCTCACATTGTCTGGTTCTGCTGGGTGCTGCCTATAGGGAAGTCTCCTCATGAATCCAAACTCACAAGGAACCATTGGCCCTTAGATTCAGGCACATTAACACAAGACATGTCTGAATACCACAGCAACCCTACTGGGTCTTCCGTGCCAGCTCCAAACTTTTTCTTCTTGTTTCCTTAATGAATTTAGAGTCAGTGACAGAAATCTGCCACATTTCTAGAGCAGGAGAATCTGATTCCACATCTGTCGGTCTAGGCCCTCTTTGTTAACGCCACCAACTCTGTCTGCTGGGAGCTGGACTGAGTCTAGCACTAGATGGCAATGAACTTCACCTGCTACTGGCCTGGGCCTTAAAACCAGAGCTGGCCATGAGGCCAGGGGCAGTATTGCTGTACTCACTCTGAGCCCGAGGAATCCTCATCCACCGTCCCGGCCTTGATGCTCATGGGTACTGGAGTCACTCCATTCAGCTGCTCCTGCAGTGTCAGTCTGGATTTTGGATCGCTGCCACCCCGGCTCCCGTCAATTGCCAGAGAGTCCCAGGAAGAGGCTACCCCCGGCCTGTGGCCGGATAGCTCGTTGTGGATTCGGTTGATACTGTTCTTCTCTGTGATAGTGGACAGACCTCTTTTCTTCTTCAGGATCCCTGCCGAGGAAGACAACAGCATCACTCTCACAGGTGTGGAAGCCAAGGTGTGTCTAACATCACAATGGTAAAAGCATCTGTCGGTGGACGGCAAAGTCCTTACCCCACCCTGGGTCACTATTAACTAAACACTTTCATGCACTGACGTAATATTCCTAAAATTAAAGTATTATTTATTTCCCTGTACCTACCCAGATCAGTCCAGACTCCTGGGTTTTGCCTCCCTACCAGCAGATGGAGACAGAGAAAGTTTTACTGACACTGCTACCTAGCCTCGTGTGCCACCTGCAGCTCCTCAGTGTTGAACTGTATCAAAGCTTAAGATAAAATTCATCAAAAAACTAACTTCATTTGAAACAATCTGCATTATAGAAAACCAGAAAATAGACTGAGCAGATGACTCTCTCCCTCCAAAGATCAGACAGGTTCTGGACTGATCTGTGGTACTACAGGAATGAAAATTAGCAGATAAGAACCAATTTTCCTTTCCCTGTACGTACCCAGATCAGTCAAGACTCCTGGGATGTACCTAAGCTCCCTACTCTGGGTGGGACCTGGAGAGTCCTTCTCGCAAAACACTCTCGCCAAAGGTTCAAGAACCCGTATCTCCCAGGGTTTTCAAGCAGTGTCAGCGAGGCTGTCTCTATCTGCTGGCAGGGAGGAATAAACCCAGGAGTCTGGACTGATCTGTTGGTACTACAGGAACGAAAATTATCAGGTAAGAACCAATTTTCTTATCTCCCACATCCAGACAATTGTGTCTTGCAAAAGTATGCAGCAACTTCCAAGTCGCTAACTTGCATATCTCCTGCGGAGAAACTAGCTGAGTCTCTGCCCAAGAAGCAGCCTGGGAGTGTGTCGAATAAGCACATAACCCCTCAGGAACCGGACAACGCTTGGATATGTAGGCCGACCCAATAACCTCCTTAAGCCATCATGCAATGGTAGCCTTAGATGCCTGCAAACCTCTTCAGACCACTCCATAGGACAAAAGGATGATCTGACCTTTGAACCAATTTTTTTTTTTTTTAAGTCCCCTAAACAGAAGGCTGTAGCTTCCCCTAACTCAAGGAATGAATAAATAGCTGTTGGTCAGGTCCAGAAGTCAAAACACCAGTTAACATTTTCTGTACAACAGCAGGAGACTTTATGGGACTTTGTCGCGGTTTTTTTAAAAAACACAAACTCTGAAGAAACATCTGGGAGACTGTCCCAATATAAGTAAGTTTACAGCCATTAGTCCAGAGCTCCTGGGCTTAGTATTATCTACACCGTACTTGGAGTATGAGCTGCCCAAGCCATTCCTGTAAAGAAAGCAAAGCCACTTTAGATATGCACTAACACAATGCAGTGTGCACTGAAATCCTTTAAAGCACACTCCGGTTTGGGCTATCACATCAATCACAGGTTCTGGGATCTCAAGCCACTTTTACCCTCCATTGCCTCAGGTTCAAACTTAGTACTTGATTCAGTAAGGATTTTTCTCATAGACACACAATGGAGGAAAAGACTAAATATGGCCCTTAGACTGTTAGTCCTCAGGGGACGGGGGATACCCCCAATCAGTATCTGAATGTAATCCACTTTGAAATGCTGAAAAGTGGAATATCAATCAAATAAATAAATCAAAAGCCCAAAGGTTTATTTTTAAAATCCAAACTTTGGAGTCTTTCAGGGTACATTTCTGACAAATTTCAGCGCAGTTGTTGGATAAGACCAAGGCCAGCTTTCCTCTGTTTAGTGCCTTGGCATGTGTTAATTGCATGAAATGAGTTTGATGCCCGCCCCCATCATGCAAGCAGTCTAATGAAGCAACACGCTTCAGATTTGCAAACCAGTTTGTAAAACAAGCTGATGGGTGATTTCCGCCATGCCTCTTACTGCCTCACAGTGTTAGTGCATGCACATTTCAGCAGGCAGAGCTGGCTACTTCCTCCCCTCGTCCCCACAACAATTGCATGCCGTTATCTTATGTAGTAAGCGACTACACCTCCCATTGTGTCTGCAGGAATATGGTGCTGGCTAATGGCTACTGCCCATTCTGACCCCAGAGGCATAGTCCTCTGTCATGCGCTGACCTCTTACCTTTCTGGGGCTGGGCAACAGGGTTAGGCAGCACCGCTGTCGTGTTTTCTTTATAATGCATGTCTCCATTTTCTGCGGCCTTCTCCGGGTGATCGAGATTGTCCTTGGGCAGCTCAATGCTGGCTACGGTCTCAACCTTCAGTCTCTCAGAGCCTATATGCCCCTCGCTCTCACTGGCCGTGGTCACAAATTCCCCTGGCCAGTACGGTTTTGTCTGCGCAGAAAGGTTATCCACTTGGGGTAGGAGGTGGGGGTCGAAAAAAATAAGGGCAAGTGAGTCTTGTTAGAAATTCTCCGCCTATCTCTCTTCTCCCTTTGTTCTGACTCCTGAAAATTTCCACAGGCAACCACATTGGAATAAGTAGGGAGATTGGCTATCAGAGAAATATCCATCCCTTTCTCAGATAAAAGTACGGGCTGGGACCAACAATGCATATACTGTTAAACACAGGGGATGGAGGTTTGAGGCGGGAAACTTTGCCTGTCTATGCACTTTATTTCCCTCCCCTGGGAACATTTTCAAAGAGAAAGTTCGTGCATCTTTTCCCTTTGAAAACTGGTGGAACGCCCACAGGTAAATGGACCCATGGACTCTGCAACCGCGTGGCAGTTCTGAATATTTTGTCTGGTTTTTCGATTTCCTCAGAGCCTGGCTTCTCTCCAGCTTACGTACAGCTCACCAAGTCTGAGGATTAGGAGCAGAATGGCATTAGTACTAGGGATGTGCATTTGTTTGCGACGAAATAGGAAATATAGACGATATTTCCTATTTTGTCGCCGAAACGATAGGAAAACCCACGAAATTTCATGCCTTTTTCTTATTGTTTAAAAAAACCATTAAAAAAAAAACCATAAAAAAAAACCAAAAACCCAGCCCAACCCTTCAAATTTTATTTATTGCAAACCCCCCCCCCCCCCCCTCCAAGGCTTACCGAAAGTCCCTAATGGTCCAGCGGGGTCCTGGGAGCGATCTCCCACTCTCAGGCAGTCGGCTGCCACTAATCAAAATGGCACCAATGGCCCTTTGCCCTTACTATGTGACAGGGACTATCGATGCCATTGGTCGGCCCCTGTCACATGGTAGGAGCAATGGATGGCCTGCACCATTTTTTAATGGGACCCCCGCTGGACCACCAGGGACTTTCGGTACTCTTTTTTGGGGGGTCGGGAGGGTGGGGGTTGTAATTAATTAATTATTCTGAGTGGGGTGGGGATTTTTTTCAGTTCGGGATATGCGAAAAAAAAAATATCAGTCCGAACCGCAGGAAACAAAATTTCCCACGGCGGGCCAATTAACCAAGGCTGAACCAAAAGGTTCGGCCGAGTCACATCTCTAATTAGTACCAACATATTAAAGGAGAATTTCAATCTCGTCAGCTCAAAAAAATAAGTTTGGCTGAAGTTACATGCTGAGGGTATGGGAAGCTCGCCCGCCATCTGCTGGAGATGGAAAATACTGGCAGGCTGATGTCTGTGTTATGCTATATTGAGTGTGACATCAGCGTGTCAGTGATCTCTGTCCCCATCTGCTGGTTGGGGTGCATAACCCACTTTGTGGACTGGCCTGCCTGAATACAGAGCAGCAATATCCACAGGAGAAAATCAGTGTTAAATTAAAAGCTATTTTCAATGGACTCGATTTTATTCACACAAAATCTTTCTGGCCTCTGGTGGGCGAATGCTCAATTTATCAAATGTTCAGTCAGACGGGTCAGTAAACCCTTTTTAAAGAGATTCATACACCCCTGTTGGTGGAGATGTTGGGAGAGCATCCCTGCATGTCGGGATGGGATAATGAGGGGCATGTATATTTACACAAAGCTAAGAGCGAATTTCAGGATGCCCATTGGGGGCTGGCCTACAAAGTCATATACAAAGTCATTGCTTTTCTTGAAATTAGCAAGGTCTCTGGGTCAAGGTGTTTTGTATCGTAGGCTAGGATTATTTTTATTTGCTGATGGAATCGAGTCTTTCTAAGGCCAGAATTTGCAGCTGAAAGACTCTCACTCTGGGTGCCATCTGATCCTGAAATCTGCAGGACTGGAAGTCACTACGAAAGGAACAGATCAGGCCCTTAATCACGAGAAAAATAAGCTTCTCTCTCAGGCTTATTTGCAGAAGGGCAGCTGTATTAGCCTGTAGCAGCAAGAATGACAGAGACCGATGGCATCTTATAGAGCAGGGCTTCCCAAACCCGGCTGTGGGGTCCCCAGGTCAGGTATAGAGGACCAGGGCTGTGGGGACAGACGTTTACCAAGCCAAGAGTTTACGTTGTCAGAACACTTATTTTCACATTTCAAGGCCAGCCTGTGATGAGCAGGTACTAAATCTTTTCAGGGTTCCAGTGACGCTTACAACCCAGTAACCTCAGACACACTGTGAATACCTTTTGGGGTGCTGTGTGCCTGTTTCTCATTATTGGGACACAAAAGGTTTTCCCAGCAGGGCTCCCCCACAAACTCTTCATCCTCGTCACTGTCAGAGGAATGTGTTGAGGCGTACGAGCCACTCTGATCATCCTCCAGAGACAGGTCGCTGTCTGAGTCTGTGTCATGCTCTGAGGAGCAAACGAGACAAAACGGAGGCAAAGAATAAGATAGTTATTCAGCGGGAGAGAGTAGTAAAAGTAACGGGATTTGCTTAAAGAATACATTTAAATAAAAAAATAACTGTCTTTGTTATGGTAATTTTAGTGACCTATATGACATGACTGTCCTGGGAACCTGACTGAGATTATCAGCTCAGCTCACACAGAGGCTATTAGTCAAGAAGATAACACATCATTCATGTGTACCCAGGATGATTTAAACCTCTAACCCAACTGTAAAAGGTTCTGTTTTTCTGCACCAATCTTCTAAGCGCTCCAGTGCTAGCAGTGACAGGCTCTGTATCCCTGTGCCCATCCCCTGAGCCATCCTGTTCTAAAAGTGACCTGGCTCCAGATTCATGTGTCTATCCAGAGCCCTCCAGTCCTAGAAGTGATAGGCTCTGTATCTCTGAGCTCTCCAGTCCTAGAAGTAACAGGCTCAGTGTCTCTGTGCCCATCCTCTGAATCAATGTTTCCACTAATTTTTAAAATGCTACATGTGCAAAAATTCCCTTCTATGCAACTTTTTACAAACAGATCAAATTTGTGTGCTACAAGCCAGTATAATGCAAAGATCAGGATTTCTTGCGCGCACTATGTTTTGCTGTGTGCAAAGGATTCATGACCTGTGTGCGAGCAGAGACGTGCACAGCTTGGCGGGAACAGTGCCTTGACCCATCCAGTCCTAGAGATGACAGGCTCAGTATCTCTAGGAGAATTAGAATGCAGCATCTTTGGCAGTGTAATTTAATTTTTATATTTAAAAAAGTTTCGGTTTTAACGTGTCATGTTAATTTCAGTTTTGATTTTATGGAAAGGTCTGTTTTCATTCAAACGTTTGTTCTTAATTAAGGGGCTGGGATGAACCTTGGGCTGTCGTGTAAGTAATATCTCAGTCTAGGGTCGAACTGGCTGGAGAGAGACAGAGTCTCCCCTTACCTCCTTGCTGATCCTTGGCCTCAAGGAAGAGGGTGTTTGGTTCTGCCATCCCTAGGTGGGCACGGCTGTTGTTCAAACCAGAATCCTCTCTGGAAGAGGAATGAGAGAGCATTACATTTCTGGAAAAATAAATACGAGCCTGTACAGCTTCTGCAAAAGATACGTGAATTCATAAGTAAGAAGTGGCTCATACGCTAGGGCTATAAACCCTGCTTCCACAGCATCCCTGGCTCTGTCCGGCCTAAGCACCAGAATCTGGACTTGGCTCACAACCCACTGGGCTGTTTTAGCTACCGACTCCTATTTGAAAACGTAGTTTTCAGCGGAGCTTCATGGTAAGGAAACTTTGGAGAAATCAAAACACATGACTGTGCAGTAAAGTCGATCAGATACCAAATCTGAATACATTTGTACTACAAGCACATAAGGTACGTGCATATGGACAAGACGGGAAGGGATGAAACAGCACAGGACTGTAGACGAAGACTTCAAGGCCCATGCTGCCTTCCTCCAGCAGAACCTGACTGATTTCTGCCTTTGCATCCTCTGCATCTTTCCTGAATTCTGGATTCCCTTTTTTTTCCCAATCCAGCTTCACTGGGAGACTCTTTGGCACAGTTTTAGTGCTTGGGGAGATGTGGGGGTGGTTACCACAAACGACAGACTCCACATTGCAAGAAATGTCCACAGATTACGCTGCATTGAATTATTACCTGAGCACAAACGGGATGTAGCTGTGCTGGCTCTTTCCAGAGCGGACCGTGCTGTGCAGAGATCCCGTGGAGTCTCCGTAGGGCATGTGGTACAATCGGCCATCCACGTAGGTGTTGTTGCAGTTGTAGGACTGTGCGGCAGGGAAAAGGGGAATTAGCTGCGATCCTGAGGGTGAGGAGAGCTAAGTATGGCCCAGCCTGGAACACTAGGTTAAAACCTTAGTCCAAGAGGGCTATTAAGATTTTATCATCAGATAAAAGGTATTTTGTAAGGAAGACTTCGGTCCTCGAGAGCCACAACAAGCCAGGTTTTCAGGACATCCACAACGATCTAGCTCATGCATATTCACTGTGGATATTCTGAAAACCTGGCCTGATTTGTGGCTCTGAAGGACTGGCGTTGGCCACCCCTGCAGTACAGTGCGTGTGCAACTTAGCTGGCGAAGTGGCAGGATTTGAAAACTTCCGTTGGCTGACAACTTCTGAGTTACCCAGCTAGGTAGTTGGATAAAACTTTGCCTGCTAACTTCCAGGGAAGTTTCCCGGCAGAGTTCAGCTAGCCGGATAAGTTATCTGACTGACGGTGGTCATGCCACACCTAAAGCTCTCTTTAAGACAGTCAGGTATATTCAGCGGCTCTGCGGCATCCCTGAATCTCCTAGAGCTGCTGAAAACGCCCTACCTCGATATGGCGGAAAGCACATGCAGCGCTCCACGGCATGCCTACTTGTAGCCACCTTTAGGGGAGGTCATTCCGGGGGGGGGGGGGGGGTACGGACGGGATCGGAAAGGAGGGCAGCGAGCTGGCGGGCATTCTGACTCTCAGCGGTTCAGCGTTGGCAACAATGAGCAAGCAAATGGCTTATGCACTGATTCATTAAAAAAATAAAATAAAATCAGTGCATTCCTTCTACGCATGAAGCTGGAAAAGTCGATACGAATGGGCTCGACACCGCCTCGGCCTCTCTTCTCTTGGATACTCACAGGGGTCAGGGTGGATTTGGTGGTGACAGTGGGGTCACTGCAAAGTTTCTTGCTGAAGGTGAACTTCAGAGCCTTCCTCACATCTTTATTGAAGATGATGCAGAAAAGGAAGATAAAGGGACCCTGAAGGGAAGGAAGCAAAATGTTAAACACCCAGGAATATAAGAACAGAGACGGGACAGACCAATGAACCATCAGATCTTGGGTTTTGTCCGGGTAAACTCCAAAAGTTATGCGAAAGAAGCCTTTAGAGATTTGTGTTGGAGGTAAGCAGCCTGTACTAACCGTTCCACAACATAATCTCAGAAAAGCAAAGCTAAGATTAAGCTGCAAAACGTTAGCAAACCTCTTACCATGCTAGTGACAACAGCCCCCCCCTAACCCAGAGAAAGGGGGTGGCGATACCTGGATGCAGCTGGCCCCTGCAAAGAGGTAGTGAAACAGATGCGAGTCGCTGTTGACCGACAGTAGGGACAGGAGCCAGGCGATGGTGACCAACAGCAGCACGATAACTGCAGTCCTCAGCCCGGAGCTGTGACGGGCGAGAAAGACAGAAAGTGAGGGTGAGCCCTCCCACGGGCTTCTAAATGATGTAAGGCTGGCCGCCCCTTTCTCCCAGCGAAACATTACTCACACTGTGCCCTTCTTCTCAAAACCCCGGCGGCGGGCCGTGCAGGATGCCTTGGCTGCCAAAATGTAAAGGAAGACACTCACCTGTAAAAAGGGGAGGAAACGAAATGGAGTCTCTTAAGGGCCACCCTTGCACACACTTCGTTGCTCAAAGATGATTTGATTTTTTTTAATGTTGGTTACCGCATGTCTAGAGGGCATATTTGTTGACTCGCCAGGTCCAGGGCTGACCCAAGGTGGGTGAGGGACCGAGGGCAAACTGACTCGGGCAAGGTTACACCACATGGATGAATCCTTTCCCTTCTCACCTGCATCTGCCTCGTCTTTTGCCAGCCTTCAGTCTGAATGCATGGAGCCGGCAGGGCTTGGTGCAGTTCAGAGCGAAGCTGACAGGAGGAGCGCTGCTCTCCTCCTGATCGACGCACAGGGTCTGGGAGAATCACCCCGATGAACCCCTCCCCCCCCCCTTCCATAGAGGGGTCCCTAAGCAGGGTCTGAGAACCCCGAAGCTGCAGTCACGCTTTACAACCAAAGCCTACAAACCTCACAATATCCAAATCACTTTTTCTTTCTTTTCTCTCTCCTGTTGCTTTTAGTCCCAGGTTCCCCCTCTGATTTTTGCCAATCAGGTTCTAATTTTTACAGTAGGAAGTATTGTGGACCCTCTCAATTTTCCTCCCCTGAAGTCACTTTTCAGTGTCTTGGGGTGAATTTGCACCGGATGTATCAGGGAACTTCCACTGGGCAATACGGGGGCAACTTCCAAAATCTGTGTTTCAAGACAAAGTCTTGAGAGATGGCTGATCTACGCACGTAAAAGGCTTTGAAAACTGTCCCTCCCGTTGAAATATTCTCCCTTCAGCGCCACCCACCGAGACGGAGAAAGCCACAGGTCCCACAAAGCTCCAGATCAGCACGTCATAGATGGAGAGCCAGCAGAAGTCCGGGTTCCCGTAGCCCTCCGGATCCAGACCCACTGCCAGACCTGGAGAGGAGCAGGGAAACACATGAGCTGAGGATCTCCCACCCGTGAACAAAGACTTTGTCCCCTAAGAACAAGGGTTCAGGCTGCTGCCCAATGACTTAATACAAAGCGTCCTTCAAACATCAGCAAAACGGTACAGCTTTTCTTACTAATTAGGTTCTTCTAAAAGAGGAATTTTAGCCGGTGCTAGACTATGCAACCTGAGCTTTTATTCAAACAAGAGACCAAGATTAAAATCTATCTGAACTCTTAGCAAAAGTGTCATGGGATCTTCAGAGTTTACAAATTAGACAGAGGCTTGCTTTAAGATCCCTTTCAAAACCGCAGCAATGTAATGCACAAAGCACCCCACTGGGATACTGGGTCAGTACTGGCTCAGAGGGAGGAGTGTCCCCTGACACTGTACTGGGTCACAGGGTTAGTACTAGTTCAGAGGGAACAGTGTCTCCTAACACCATTCTGGGACGCTGGGTCAGTACTGGCTCAGAGGGAGGAGTGTGCTCCAACACCAGGCTGGGACACTGGGTCAGTACTGGATCTGAGTCAACCACATATAAAAAAAATCATGTACTAATGGATGAAAGTCCCCTACATAAAAAGATTAAACTCTTGGTAAACAATTTGCAGTAGTAAGGGACTATTCGCTAGATGTCTTCCCCCCCTGCTATCTCTCTGTACGCATTGATAGCCTGGCACGCCTGCTGCCAAACCCTTACCCGTGATAAAGGCTGGCACGCCCCAGCCCAGCATGTAGTAGAACCTCATAGGGCTGTAGTTGATGTCTCGGACCTCGGTCAGCATGCGGTAAAGGTGAAGCCCCTCCAGGAGCATCCAGGCAAAGGTGCACATATAGAAGAAATGCAAGAGGATGGCAATGACCGTGCAGGCGAACTGATGGGAGGCAGAGAAAGGACAAAACCATCAAACAGCACAGCACAATTAAAAGCTTCTGTACATGGAAAACCCTGCACTGGAATAGCAGGGGGTGCTGCAGAGCAGGAGTGAGGTGCATTATGGGTCTCAATACTAATGTATCGGGACTGAGCTGCATTGGTACAGCTTGAATTTGGGTCCCAGTACTGAAACAGCAGAAGGTGCCGCTGGACGAGACTGAACTGCCTTGGTAGAACTGTAAGAGTGTATGGGAGGTCTTCATTACTGGAAGAGCAGAGGGTGCTGCAAGTCAGGACTGAGGTGCATTGGCAGAGCTGTGTGTGGGGGAGTCTCAGTACTCGAATAGCAGAAGCTGCACAGCAGCACCGAGGTGTATTGGCAGAACTGTGGGTCAGGACTGACGTGGTTTGGTGGAGTGTACGTGTGTTGGGGAGAGGGTTTGAGTACTGTAACAGCAATAAGTGCTGAAGGCCAGGATTGAGGAACCTTGGCAGGACTTTGTATGGGTGTCTGCTTGACCATCCTGCTAATCTCCAAGCCTCTTGGCAGGTTATAGTTTGGCAGATGTATAAGAGTTAAAAGTAGATAACTTTCTAAGAAAGGTTAACCACAAAACCCCCTGCCCCTCTCCCCCACCAAAAAACTCAAAAACAGTTACAGGGATGTCGGCCTGGTTGATCCCAAGGAGGAAGATGAGCTGGGAGAGGAAGAGGGCCACCATCAGGTTCTTCCGGATGCTGTGCTGGTTGGAGCGCAGCGACCGCAGGCAGGCGAGGAAGAGGAAGGTTAAGAATATTGCACCCAAGGACACGCCAACGCAGACGTAGGTTATTGTCTTCAGTGGCAGGATCTCACCATTCTAGAAAAGGCCAAAATTCAGTGAGTCGCATTGCCAGTGGTGTTAGCACACCATTAGCAAAATCTGTACTTCTAGTTATTAACACCACTAATGTAGGTTTCCAGTATGTACCCAGATCAGTCCAGACTCCTGGGTTTTGTACTCCTGCCAGCAGGTGGAGACAGAGAAAGTTTTACTGACACTGCTGTACAACCAAGTGTGCCACCTGCAGTCCCTCAGTATTTTTCTGTCTCCCAGCAGATGGAAGATGGTGCAAAACCTGCAGTCTGAGGGGAAAAAAAAAAAAGAAATAAGAAGGAAAAGGAAGATTTGTTCTTCAAGGTTCCTCCTTATATTTGACTATCCCAACAGCCTAACCGATGGCAAAGTCCAAAATTAAGTTACCATATAGTTATGGTAAAATTAATTTACCATATAGTTTATGGTAAATTAATTTACCATATCGTTATGGTAAATTAATTTTGGACTTTGCCATCGGTTAGGCTGTTGGGATAGTCAAATATATTTATCTCTTAGCAAATCTCAAATATTTTTGAGATAAACATAAAACCAGCAGAATAAAAATTGCAATAAATAATCAAATATTTTTTCAATATGGTTTGACCTTTTCTTGAAGTCGGATTTGGTAGCAATTTAATTATATATACTGTAAATATGCGTGCCCAATTTGTTCCGCTTTGGCATCCGATAAAAGAATGATAGCCCGATTTGGTATGGGTGGATAGTTATGACTAATTAATTTTGCACTGTGTCGTCGTTCAGCTTGGTAGACATAATGGGGTAGATTTTAAAAGAAGCGCGATCAGCCTACTTTTGCTTGCGCATCAGACTCAAGCAAAAGTATGCTGGATTTTAGTAGATACGCGCGGAGCCGCGCGTATCCACTAAAATCCTGGATCGGCGCGCGCAAGGCTATCGATTTTGTATAGCCTGCGCGCGCCGAGCCACGCTGCCTCCCCCCGTTCCCTCCAAGGCCGCTCCGAAATCGGAGCGGCCTCGGAGGGAACTTTCCTTTGCCCTCCCCTCACCTTACCCTCCCTTCCCCTACCTAACCCACCCACCCGGCCCTGTCTACACCCCCCCTTACCTTTGTCGGGGGATTTACGCCTCCCGGAGGGAGACGTAAATCCCCGCGCGCCAGCGGGCCTGCTGCGCGCCGGGCCGCGACCTGGGGGCGGGTACGGAGGGCGCGGCCACGCCCCCGGGCCGTAGCCACGCCCCCGTACCCGCCCCCAAAACGCCGCGACGACCGGGCCCGCCCCCCCGACATGCCCCCCTCCGAGAACCCCGGGACTTACGCGAGTCCCGGGGCTCTGCGCGCGCCGGGAGGCCTATGTAAAATAGGCTTCCCGGCGCGCAGGGCCCTGCTCGCGTAAATCCGCCCGGTTTTGGGCGGATTTACGCGAGCAGGGCTCTGAAAATCCGCCCCAATCTCTTTAGTGTTTGTCTCATTTTTCCACGGGGTTTAATTTTAGAAATTATTGACGAAATTTTCTGAAAAACATTTTCTCATTCAAATAGTATTAGTACTAATGGTTTTAGTCTATTGTGTCCACCATTGGTATGGTATGTTTAATTAATATTTTTTTATTTTTTTCTTTCTCTTGCACATCATAATTCTAACATTGACTGTTTCCATATCACTCTCATAGGTATTGTTCATAAGTTCATATACATAAATTGTTGACGAAGATATATAATTCATATATGCAAATAGTAAGCAATTTTTTATACAATTTACACTTTATATTGGGGGTCATTTTCAAAGAAGTTACGCATGTAAATGTGACATACTATCGTAGCAATTTTCAAAAGCTATTTACTCGAGTAAAGTGCACTTACTTGAGTAAATCCTATGGACAATTCAATGGCATATATTGTAGCAATTTTGAAAAGCCCACTTACTTGAGTAAAGTGTATTTACTCGAGCAAAAACCAGTTTTGCTCGAGTAAATGCTTTTTAAAATCCACCCCATAATGTATACCCCCTGTCAATACACTTCCCCTTTTTTTTTTTCCTGTCTCTCCCGACACTTTTCGCTTTTCACATGTGTGGTGAGCATTTTATTTCATATACTTTTTAAGTCACCAATGCCATTTTATCTTTCTCTTTTGTAGCCAGTTGTACTTGTACTAATAACTCAATGGTATATATCTATTTATTGTAGGTAAAGGCAATATTCACTTTTACATATTCATGTTTTTGATTATTTATTGCAATTTTTATTCTGCTGGTTTTATGTTTACACCACATATATCCATGTTACCATTTTATATGTTCATTTTAAATGTTTGTTTATTATATGTTTTTATTATTTTTTAATTTATTTTAATATTATTTAATGTCATTTATTATATGTTTTTAGCCCCTGATGCAGCCCTATTGAAGGAGGGCGAAACTCGGCTAGAGTCGGGCTCATTTGCACATATTTGTCTCTACACAATAAAGAAATACAGATTGGACATTGGCTGCTTATTTTGTATTTCTGCTCTCGTACCATAGATCAGTCCAGAGACCCACCCCTGGAAAGAGGGTGGGAGAGTCGCCCGCTCGTTCTGTAGGTGTGCATGTAGTGCAGAGTTATCAGTTCACTAAGTTGTTTCATTCTACTTATATATATTCCGGTTACAGCGTCACCATCCTCCTGCTTGTTGCGTAGGGGTTGGGCTGTTAAGTTTGGTATAGTTTTTTCCTTTTGGCTTGGATACAGGTCAATACTGAGGGACTGCATTTGGCACACCAGGTTAAGTGGCAGTGTCAGTAAAACTTTCTCTGTCTCCATCTGCTGGCAGGGGTACAAACCCCAGGAGTGTGGACTGATCTGTGGTACTACGGGAACGAAAATTAGCAGGTAAGAACCAATTTTCCTTTTAAAGGTAATATTTAATACCAAGACTAGTAATTTGTTAATTCTTGAGACATTTATAATTTATTTGCTTAATCTGTATTAGTTTTCTGTCTCTGGCTAAGTGTAATTTACGAGGGATGACAGGTCACAAACACTGAAGTGAAGCAAGGAAAAGTTTTACTTTGAGTGTTACCCTTATTTGCATCGAAAATGAAATGGAAGCCATCAGGTAATCAGAAGCCAAAAATCACACTCCTCTAGCCAGTCAGAACCTAACTTCTCCCAAACCACGTTCACACTCAGTTACTTATCTTGAAATCCTCCCTTGTCTTGGTTTATCTGCCCACCCACGGCCCCTCCCTCCAGAAACATCGCCAGCACTGTGCCCCCCCCCCCCCAAATTGGCACACAGAAGGGTCAGAGGTAATGGGTCATAAATCAAATCAAACTACAATAACAACTGGTTCTTATCCTCTAGGAAGGAGCCCTGAGCCAGACGTCATAGCTAGAGCATGGGACATGAACTGTCAGAAGAGTTCCCTTCTTGGGTTTGTTGCAAATTAAATCTACCAGCAAACATTGGGCAAAGCAAACTGACTTGCAAGCTTTTTGCTTACTAATTCTTGCTACTTAAATCGACTGAAATCTTCAGAAATTGAGGAGAACTGGAAATGCTGACGATGCCGGCCAAGCTAAGACCCAGGGACTTGTCACGCCACAGTTGTGCAGGGAAGGCATCGGCAGTTGTCACATGGCAGGCGTGAAACGTGCAAGATGCATGCAGAGAAAAGCCTCAGCCACTCCCCCCTCCCCCATCACCTCACCTCTCTTCTGGAGACATCCATCAGCACAGCAAAACTGGTCAAGTGGTGACACTGGCAGCTGATGTGGGTCCCGTTCCTGAAGACCACCTCGCAGCCCTTTGCAGACCAGCCACCAGTCCCACTCACCCTGCCGAAAAAGAGAGACAGGAGGAGCTAAGCTTGAGCGGCGGCAGCCCAGGAGGGCGGGCATCCCATACCGTTCTGCGAATGCTTCACTGGCGCGCCAAGAGATCAGGGAACGGTCAGGAGAAGTCTCCCTCCTCCACGCGAAGAGGTGATAACCCTGGGAGCAAGCAAACTTTCTTTCGTTTTGGCCCAAAAGCTTCATCGTATTCTTTTG
Source organism: Rhinatrema bivittatum (assembly GCF_901001135.1). NCBI lineage: Eukaryota > Metazoa > Chordata > Amphibia > Gymnophiona > Rhinatrematidae > Rhinatrema > Rhinatrema bivittatum. The sequence continues at coordinate 17,233,070 of NC_042626.1, read as the reverse complement.
GACTTGCGGCCCAATAACAATTGTCCCAAAAGCCCGCACCCCTGGCGACACTGGGCGATCCCTCTAGTCTAGTCCCAAAGACTAGTGGCAAAGACCATCTGTGGCTCCCTCTGGAGCCCAGCACATGGGGGGCGATCATTTTCTAAGCCCCCACATAGATTGAAAGTCATTTGGCTGTGGTCTTTGCAGCAGTTCTCAAAGAGAGAGTGCGCTTGGGAGCTTGCACTTTGTAACTTGTCACGGGTACAAAACGGGCGTGCTTTGGAGCCAGACACGCCGCACCCCCTCCCCCAGAACACACAAACCTTCAGCCACGCCCCTGATTAAACTATAGCTTCTCTGCGAGGGGAATTCCCAGCCCGATGGACCTAGCCAGTTAGATGCTTCTGAAGATTACCCTCACTAAGGTTAAAATGACATAAATGCACTCACAGGATGGAGTGGTTCCAGAAGACACAGATGGGCTTGGAGCGTTCCTCCGTCTCCAGAAGCCTGAACTGTACGGTGATGGGCTTGTCCAGCGTCCGCTGCAGCAGCTCTTCATTGTCATGGATGTTGATGCTCACCACAGGTGTGTTTATAACAGGGCGTTTGGGGACCCTGAGGAAAAGACACCAGAGACGGAGTGAGGCGAGGTTAAGTCATGGCCTAATGACTCTGCGGCATCGCTGCACAGACGTAGGTTCCATCCCCAAGCCTGGGTTCTGCTCCTTGGACCAAGGGAGGCTCAGGATGCTGCAGAGGCAGCCACTGCACAAGTGCAGCACCTCTGGGTGGGATCACTCTACGTGTGCACTGGGTTCTGAAGGAAGACACGGATCACTGGACCCAAGACCTTGGGGTCCTGTACATCATGTTGCCAAGTAACCTTCAGCCATTAACCTGTACATTTAACATCCCCTTTAAGCTGCAGACAAAATGATAGAGAAGGGGAAGGTACCTGAGTAACGTTAGCCAGGATATTCCACGGAACTTATCCGGGTAAGTCTGCCACCGAGTAACGATAGAGCTGGGCTTTTCCTGACCAGACATACCTCTCTAAATTTATCAAGATAATCCCTGGCATTCCCCTCCACCCTGCCTCTTTTTCCCCAGGGAAAGGTTCCCTGGTTTGTGGGATGGGAATTATAAATCTTAAGATTTGCCTGAATAAATTAAAGATTACCTGGATAAACCTTTGTCAAGATCAACATTGTAGTGTTAAACAAATGGAGCTGAACAAATAGTCCTGTTTTAACACAGTTTTAGAAGTACATTTCTCATAACTGTGATAACATTTATTTGCATGTTCAGTAACATACGAGTGTGTTATGTTTTGGCACATTCAGCTTATCAGCACTTTTTTTTGGAGCACTAACAGCATTGATAATTGAAAGTTAAAGAGCATGTGTTGAAAAACATGCGTTAAAAATACGCTAACGGGGGCACTATTTTTCTACATGAGATACAAACTTAGGGGTCGATTTTAAAAGTGTTGCTTGAGTTAAAATGCCCACATCCAGGGGTATCCGGGCTGCGCGCGAGTGATGAGTATTTTAAAAGCCAGAAATTACGCGTGTGTATACGTGTGCACGAGTAATAAGAAAAGGGGCGGAGTTGGGGAGCGAGTCATGGACGTTTCAGGGTGGGACCAACAGTTACACGCTTAATCCGTATTTTAAAACCAGAAGCCGCAGTTAGTGGCGGTTTTTTAGCTGCGTAACTTTACTGCTGCTCCTGATGAAGAGCGAGTCTGCAGATCTCGTGTTTTTAGGCTTACACGACAGAGCGAGGGGTCCAGATCACCTGGGGGGGGGGGGGGGGGGGAGTGCAGGATGAAGAGCCAGAGTGGCCCGGATGACCTCGAGATTGACTGGGCAAACTGGTGGACTAATTGGAAAAACCTGGAATGTCCTTTGCGTGAGCAGGTTTTAAAATTCGCTCGCCTACTTGCGTTAAAGACGACAAAGTCCTGTGGGAGATACGCGGAGCAGGTTTGCTTGAGTAACGGCTTAAACGCAGGAGCCTACATCCGCATGGAAGGTGTATTTTAAAGCATACGCGCGCAAGTGTGTGCACGATTTAAAATTCCAGCTTATCTCTGCTCGTGTGCCCGTACACGCATGTATGAGTGCGCATGCGCTCGCTTTCAAATTAGCCTGTTTGGGCTCAATTTACGAAAGCTTTTCTCCCATTCTGTGTCTGTGGGAAAAATGCTTAGTAAGCAAGGCCCTTAAATTGTAAGCCCTCTGGGCACAGGGAAACACTTAGGGTACTTGAATGTAATCTGCTATGAAATGGTAGAATATAAATTAAAAAACAAATTTACATTTTAAAAAAATTAAATCAGCCCTAATATAAGGACCCCATACCTGAGACCCCAGACTCTAACTCTCTAAGACCCCCTACCACATTTAAGCTCCCCAACCCTGCAGGATCCCCTCACTCAGGCAAGATCCTTTCCCCACTCAAGATACCCCCCTTCCCATTTGTTTCCCTTCCCCCACACCCGACCCCTTCCCCAATCAATTCACCCACCTACGCATGATCTCCCCGTCAAGATTCCCTCGCAAGAGTCTCTCCCTATCCATTCTCCACACTGCGAAACCTCATTCCCCACAAGCTCTCCGTTATCTCATAAGACTCCTCCCCCCCCCCACCAAGAAGATCCTTCCCCATTCAAAATTTCTCACCCCCACACAAAATCCCTCACTCGCAGGTTCTTCCTCACACACATAAGCCCCCCCCCCCCTCTCTGATGGCCGATTCTTCAAGCTGTGAGGCAGGAGGAAGTCCACTTCTCATCTGTCCCCTTGAGTGGTGGGCACAACACGACCCCCCTGCTCTATGGTTTTCTTTAGTCTCATTATTATTATTATATTTCTTGTTTGTTTATTTCATGCTCTCCTCTTCTAGAGATGTCTTTCTGGTAGAAAACACTTGTGCATGAGGGAGAGAGACAGCAGTAAGAGGACATCCCACACCCCCATATCCTCCTTCCAAGCCGGCTAGAGCCCCCCACGCTTACCTCAAACTCCTTTTGTCCGTGTCATATTGTTCTGGCAGCAGCCCTGCCAGCGTGCGGAAGATGATGACGCTGGCAATGGCCTGGCCTTTGCTCTCATCAGGATGACGCTTCTGCCGGCTTACCAACGTGGACTCTTCTCCCGTGGCAGCGGCGGGCTGCCTGCCACTGACAGCCAAAGGATCTGAAGAGCACAGAGAGAAAATGGAAGGATAAGCAGACATTCACGGTGTCCAATGCATGATGCTTGGCTTAGCACGGAACAATTTTACATCCTGCCTCAGCCTCTCCCATGTGATACAGAGAAAAAACCCAATCAAAAGCAAGGTAACTGATTGTGCGACTGGACAATCTTTGCACTTATCTCAGCAGCCATAGGCACCACTAACATTGTGCACAAAAAGCTGACTGCTGGAGCAATTCTTCTGTAGGTCGTTGAAACCTGAGCCCTTGGTGTTTTCATATTAGTAAAATCATAAGTTTCTGCTATGGAAGCAAGCCTGGTGTTCATAAAAGCCCTCCTTTTAACAGTGGAGTACATGAGCACATCACAATCACCTTCACAAGGTGCAAAAGGTTATTGTGTTACAGGAGCGAGGACATTAATGCAAGTAGCACAGTGGCCTGATACAGTCCTGTGTGGGAATTCAAAGAAAAATACATAGAAATAAAATAAATGTCATAAAAAATAAAGAAACCAGGCCCATCTCAGATGTGAAATAAGTGGAATCCGTGTCTGAGGCTTTGCTTCCAAACTGGCCTGATCCTTCACGGCATGACAGGAGAGAAACCTACCCTGGTAATGTGCCACTGACGCCTGCCCGTGGGTACTCACGTTTAACCTCCAGGGGTTTGAAGACGGATTCAGGGAGGATCACTGTGGTTTCTAAGTCAGCAGGCTTCTCGCCACGGAGGGCCTCATAGCGCGGCAGCGTGGCACCTGCAAAATTCACCTTGTCCAAGCGCACCACAGAAATCACTGCAAGAGGCAAGGCAGCGTTTCCATTAGCTGAGAAGCCGCAGGGAGAAGGGCATGCTCTGCTGGTCACAGCGCCACGCCAGGCGTCGATAAAATCACCCGCGACGTGAGCTCTAATTCTGGCCCCACCACTGACTATTTGGCCTTGGACAAGTCTGGTTATCTCCCCATTGAATCTCGGTTTTATGTACATGTAACTTAGGAATGGTTCTTCCTTCTCACCACTAGAGGCTTTCATGTTTTCCAGAAGCCATCCATCCCAGAGATGGCTGCACATTCATTTTATTGAACGCCAGGATTCAGGGTGAGCATGCTATACCAATCTGTATGTGCTGAGAGTCTGTGGTAAGACAGTGAGCATCGGTGGAGGAGGCTAAAGCTAGGGAATGTGAACAAGAGACTCTGTATGGAAGAAGGTCCGACCCTCCTATGGACATCCAAACGGGTAATACTGCTCAACTGACAAGAGGAGAGAAGAGGCTAGCTTTAAGAGGGCACCACTGTCGGTAAACACCACGGACCTGCAAGCTCATTTCCAGAGTTATCCCTTTGCCAGTTTCTTGCCCAGCGGCGACTGTGGCTATGCAAGTATCTGCAGAGTTTGCAGATGCAAACTCCCTGTGCACACTTTGTGGCGATGTCCCTGGTGCTGCCCTATCTGCGCCCCTTTTCCCCCACTTCTGTCTAGTCTTTGTGGCCAACTTGAAAATACCCAAAAAGAATGTACTTTTTCCTTCTTTCTCCCCCACCCCCCCTCTTGGGCTGCCAGGGGCAACTGCAAATTTCTTAATATTAATGCCTTGTTTTCTGAAGTGCTCGGCCTGCCCCTCTTCCCATGTCCCACAGCCACCGGTGCTCACCGATGTTGGGGGTGATGATGGTGAAGGGGCTGAGGTAGGTCTTCCTCATGTTCTGCGCCAGTGCGCCCGCGTAATCTTCGTACTGCTGCAGGAGCCGAGCGGTGCCGCCCTCCGTCTGCTGGATCAGGTCCCAGTGGCGCTTGTTGCCAGCATCCAAGAGAGCACTGCCCACCCTCACGAGATTCTGGGGAAGGAAGAAGAGATGGACAGGGGGGGAGAGGCAGGGTTGGGTGAACTCTATGCAGCGCAGCCCAAAGTAGGGTAATTGGGTTTAGGAGAGCTCCTCCCACACTATGGGAAAAGTCATCCAATCCAGCGTCTCAGCAAGGTCTCATAATAGGACCCTTGTTCTCCTCACATTTCTCAAAACAGTAGCAGAGGTGGAGTGATATTGTAATCATTTTACGGCAGGAAGGAGAGAAGGGCCCAGTGGCACCATCTCGGACCTCAGTGTTTCTGATTCATGATGCTGTGTTGTTTTCTGGTTAAAGAGTCAATGTGACAGAACAGCCAGGTCTTTGATTGAGGACAACGCTCTGTTGGGGAAGATTTCAGGCTGATAAGGAAGAAGGTAGCTAAGCCCCGCCTGAGGGCTCATAATCAAAACGATTAAAAAGTCGCCCCATCTCTACAAAATGGATTCCGATCACCCTACACCCATCCGCCTTTCCAGGCTGCTTGCTCAGATGACTTACCAATAATTAACTGTTGTAAAACCATGCTTTATGCAGAAATTGGCACACGGCCTGTCTGAGACCCTGCTCCCAGTAACCTCAGCATGTGACCGTCTTGCCAGAGTCCCTGCCCCCGGTTACCTCAGTGAAGTGGACGTCCTGTGTTGCTGCTAGGCCAAAGCCCTGCTCCCTGCTCTCGTGCTCCAGAATCTTGGCGACCAGCTGATAAGCCACCTTCACGTCGCTGCCGAAATAATAGACCATGTGTTGGGTGGCGTTGTACAGGGTCTGCGCAGTCTGCTGAGACAGTCCCGTGTCCAGCAGCGTCTCATTGCGGGTCAGCTTCTCGGCCTGTACGGGAGACAGAGCGCTCAGTCTCATGGACAGATCCAAGCTTTCTGCAGAGTGTTCTCCTTCTAGGAGGAATACACTTGGTTTTATTATTAAAATGATATTTGGAGGGAATATTTTTAATGGAGAGGATCCAGGCATCGATAGAAACAGAAGCTGAAGGACCTCCTGTATATGAACACAGTGACATGAAGGAGGAGGTCCCCTTTCCCCTACTGGCAGGGCTCCCACTGGGCCCAGACCAACCCAGACAAACTTGAGTCTCGCCTGCTTTTTCTCCCATCTGTGAACTTCCATTTTCATTTTCTCTAAGGACAAGACCACAAGTTCATACATGCGAGAGAGAAAGTATCAGGGGTGGCTCAGTCTGCCAGGATTGACTTGGGTCCAGTAGTACCTCTAGGCCCCATGAGATTGACCCTCCACTATCTCCCCTCTGAACCCCAAACCGCCCCCCACCCCCATCCCAAGTGCAAATGATTCCCACTAGTTTGACTTCAGGACTGAGAGCAGCACCGCCCTGCTGGAGGAGGAATCTCCTAGCATCACGGGCAGGTACACAGTTGCTCGTTTTTTACTAACAGAAATCAAATAAAGAGCCCCTTCTTACTAAGCTAAAGAAGAGTTTGCTTTCAGGAATACAAAAGTCCTTCCTTCAGGCAATGCCTTACATAAGGGAGTAAAAGGTTGCGAGCTATGGGGGGGGATAGTCCCCTTGCAGTTTTTACATCTTACTAAGAATGCGTTCAGTGACAATACAGAAATAAAATACAAAAGGTGAAATCTCTTTCCAACATGCCTTTTTTCGCAGGAACTTTAGCTGCATTTTTCAACTTGCCACCTGAGGAAGGGAGACTAAGGAAACTCATCTTAAAACGTTGACTGGCCCACAACTGTGCTGATGGCTTGCTGGGTTCCTCGCTCTTGCTGCCAACCTGCGTGGCGCCCTCTCCCACTTTACCTCAGCCCCTGGGCAGCAGGGGAGCGGATGACTTACCAAGCTCTTGAGCTGGGAGAAGGCCCAGGAGGTGCAGTTGAAGAGGCTGGGTGGGAGCCAGCCCTTGTGCTCATCGCAGTGGCGCACGGCCGTCCCTGCAAAGCAAGACAAGGCGCAAGGCAACCGGGTGAATGGGATGAAGCCGTTCTGCGAGGACCTGCAAGGCAAACGTCCCCTTCATGCCGGCTGCTTACACAGGGTTCTCTCCTGGTGGCAACTTACTCCTTCCACATGCTGCACAAAAATGGGGCTTTGGGCTAAACAGATGCCATTTCAACGGCCGGGTAAAGCCAGGTGGACCTGCAGCTTTATGCAATTGTCTGGCGCCCAGCATGAGCCTGGAAATGGACATTAGGAGTGGCCTGTTCTGGAGGCCGCTCGGTGACGAGTGGCAGTGTTACACCGCCATGTGGAAAGGACTTGGCTCAGGTCCCTCCATCCCTTAAACCTTCCAGCCCTAGAGGTGACATGAGAAGTGCCGTGCTGGGTCAGACCAAGGTCCATCAAACCCAGCAATCCTGTCTCAGACAATGGCCGTTCCGGGTCACACTGCCAGGGCTAGTGATGGCTTTCCCTAGTCTACCTCATCACCTCCATCTCATCCTCTGGCAACAGATTGCACAGCCTGACTGTGCGCTGCGTGAACAAGTACTTTCCCTGATTTCTTTTAAATCTGCTGGTTGCTACTTTCATGGACTGCCCCCTTGTTTTAGTATTATCTGAAAGGATATATAACCACCCCTTATTTACCCATTCCACCCCACCCATGATTCTATAAACGTCTGTTATGTCCCCTCTCATCCATCGCTTTTCCAAGCTGAAGAGCCCTAACCTGTTTAACCTCTCATCATAGGGCAGCCGTCCACCCCCTTTATCATTTTTGTTGCTCTCCTCTGCACCTTTTCTAGTTCCGCTATGTCTTCTTAGAAACGGAGTGACCAGAACTGCACAAAACACTCAAGGTGCAGTCGCATCATGGAGCGATGCACAGGCAATATGATGTTCACTGTTTTATTCTCCAGTCTTTTTCTGATTATTTCTAACATTCTATTTGCTTTCTTGACCGCCCCCGCTCACTGAGCTGAGGATTTCAAAGTATTGTTCACAAGGACTCCCAAGGTCCTTTTCTTGAATGGTGACTCCCAATACAGAACTCAGCCTTCTGTACCTGTAGTTGGGATTATTTTACCCTAGGTACATCGTTTTGCACTTTTCCACATTAATTTTATCAGCCGTTCAGTTGCTGAAGTCTCCCAACCTCACAAGATCTCTCTGCAGTACCTCGTAATCTGCTGTTATTTTAATAACTTTTAATAATTTTGTGTCGTCTGCAAATCTGATCACCTCACTTGTTGTTCCCTTTTCCAGATCATTTATGAATATGTTAAATCTTACAGGTCCCAGTACCCATCCCTGTGGTACTCCACTGACCTTTCTATATCCCTTTGCCCATCCCACAGTCTCAGAATTTATCATCATTATTATTACTATCATTAACTCTTTGTGAAATTACCTCTATCCAATCCATGACTGCAGCCTGATTAACCTTTACAGCACCTCTTCATTCCACTGCTGGATTCTCTCCAGGATTGCAAAGGCTGATTCCCCCCTTCCCACCCACAGTAAGCTGCTGCATCACTTTGCACCCCAGTCATAAACTACATTGGCCAGCAGGGGGAAGCAGAGAGCACAAATGTGGCACCCTGAACGCAAAGCCCCTGGGCGGAAAGACCACATCCCTGCTGACAGTAAGGGCAGCCCACTGTGGGCACACACTCTGTGCGGCAGAATTTACAAAGGAAAATTAAACTTACCAAAAGATCCTCTTGGGCAAGGCACTGCAGCTGGCAGCCCAAATCGGGTCCTGGGCCACCAGATATTGGCATCAATGGCTCGAGGGCAACTATCGTAGTTCACTGGAAAAAGAGGATGGAGATACAGTGTCAAGGCTTTCTACGCTGACCTTCAGCAACTCATTAGATTAGAAGGAGATGGGGAAAAGGCGCATCGTCGCTTAATACGCCCACTGCAGGTCACAGCCCCTTGTCAGCTCGTGTCCGCCTCACGCAGGCAGGAGGTGCCTCACACACAATGGCACATGTTGCGCCAGTGCACGCCAGAGGCAGTCAGGGGGGGCAGGCACACCGCACGCTTTAAGGCTTTTCCGCTAAAGAGCAGCATGGAAGCCATCAGGGCTGGCAGCAGCAGCAGCACGGAGCTCTGGCACGCGACCCGCCCGAGGTTTATAACTTATCCGACAGTCCTGGCTGGGAAGACAAGCACTTTTCATTAAAAAAAAAAATTCTATGCCCAGCCTCTTCTGCAGCTGCCGATCTCCCGTTTCTTCTCCACATACAAACTCGTGCAGAAACACATAAATGTACATGGACACGTACTAATACATATACACACGTGCACACGGACATGTACACCGAGAGAGAGAGAGAGACAAAGATATGTCCATAGACAGATGTACATGGACACGTACTAATACATATACACACGTGCACACGGACATGTACACCGAGAGAGAGAGAGAGACAAAGATATGTCCATAGACAGATGTACATGGACAAGTACTAATACATATACACACGTGCACATGGACATGTACACCGAGAGAGAGACAAAGATATGTCCATAGACAGATGTACATGGACAAGTACTAATACATATACACACGTGCACACGGACATGTACACAGAGAGAGAGAGAGAGAGACAAAGATATGTCCATAGACAGATGTACATGGACAAGTACTAATACATATACACAAGTGCACACGGACATGTACACCGAGCGAGAGAGACAAAGATATGTCCATAGACAGATGTACATGGACAAGTACTAATACATATACACACGTGCACACGGACATGTACACCGAGAGAGAGAGAGAGACAAAGATATGTCCATAGACAGATGTACATGGACGCACACTAATACATATACACAAGTGCACACGGACATGTACACAGAGAGAGACAAAGATATGTCCATAGACAGATGTACATGGACACGTACTAATACATATACACACGTGCACACGGACATGTACACCGAGAGAGAGAGAGAGACAAAGATATGTCCATAGACAGATGTACATGGACAAGTACTAATACATATACACACGTGCACACGGACATGTACAGAGAGAGAGAGAGAGAGAGAGACAAAGATATGTCCATAGACAGATGTACATGGACACACACTAATACATATATACACATGTGCACACGGACATGTACACAGAGAGAGAGAGACAAAGATATGTCCATAGACAGATGTACATGGACAAATATGCACACACACACACACACACACACATGGACATTTATGCACGCGCACAAACATGCTTTTGGCAATCCGTAATCATGGAGCAAGCTCAGACAGCAAGGCATCCATCTTTTCCCTTCCTTGTTTCAGATAAACTTTACAGTTTAGGTGGAAGTTCTCAGTCTGTCCGCGCTGGGACACAGACCCAGCATACTGGGGGGTTTTTTTCACCTGGGGGCTTTGCACCAATTTTTCAAAAGCGAAAGCATGTGTTTGCTTTCCCACTGAAACTTTGCCGCAGGCACAAAGTGTGGTTGGTCACTCGCACCCGGCTGTCTATTGGGGGGGGGGGGGGAATCCGTGCAAAGTGCCCGTCCCCTCAATGCAGATACACGGTGGACCAATCCCCTACTGTCAACTACATCAAGAGAGGGCAAGAAGAGGGGGAGGGGGAGGAATGGAAGGAGAAGCAGAGAGGGTCAGGGGGAAGCAGTATTCAACCTTTCCCTCTCTGGCTTTCCTGCATCCCCCCCCCCCCCCCCCCCCATCACTGACCTTCACAGCCGTTTGTGGTGACCTCGGCAAAGGGGTTGTCGCAGCGGTCGCACTGCCTCCCGATGACGCCCGGCTTGCACTGGCACTGCCCGTTCTCCATGTCGCAGGTGCGGGAAAGCGATCCTGTGGGGTAGCAGTCACACAGAAGGCAGCGCTCACTCCCTGGAGGACGATAATGGTTCTCCTGCAAGAGACAGCAGGGGGCAGAGGAATCATCAGCAGTACAAGATTGATGGGGCAAACTCCCCCTCTCCCACCGACTCAGGACGTCTTCCTGGCACCGTCAAAGCTGAACAGCCCTTGTTCCCAGGTCTAACAGAGGGCCCAGACCTAACTCTGGTCCTCCCCTACCCTGCACCTTATTCCTGCCCTCACTTTACATCAGGCCAGTCTATCCCATATCTCAGCCCCACCCACCTCACCCCATAGATTATACCGGCCTTTCCCATCCCTTGCACTTATTTATCCCATCTCTGCCCCTTGCAACAGCACTCTCGCTGCTCACCTTACACCGGCACTGCCCGCTGGTTTTATTACAGTCAGCATCGAAGCCTTTGCCAATGTCGCAGTTGCACGGGCCGCACATCGGGTGACCCCACCAGCCCCGAGGGCACGGCTGATCGATCCTGCCAGGCAAAAAGCAGACAGCGTAAGACTCGAGGCAAATGACTGCTTCATTCCCAGTGCAGACCCTTCTGCAACATTCACAAAAAAAAAAAAACACCAAGGGAGCACGGGGTAAACATTTTTCAAAACATTTAACAAGAGAAAAGAAACAAAGCCATAGAGGACAGTAACCTGGAAACAAGCGACAAAACCCAGAGAGTTGATGACGAACAGTAGTGCGACACCTTGCCATGCTAAAGTATCTACAGGAAAAAAAGTTTAGTAAAACAGGTCTTAAGCATGACATTGAAACCCAAAATATATGGGCCAATTTTAAAAGGCCCGCGTGTAAAATTCGGGGATTACGTGTGTGGCCGGGCCCTGCACGCGCTGTGCGCATTTTCTAAAGGGCCCGGCCACACACAAAACCCCTGATACGCCTCGGAAAGGGGTGGGTCAGGGTGTGCAGTCTGGGCGGTGCAGGGGGCAGGCCAGGACAGTGCAATTAGACGCTGCCCCAGGGAAACGCGCCAGCCATTTGCCAGCACGTGGAAGATACTTCTGTTCCAGAGGAGCAGAAAGTAGAAAAATAAAAAAATTGGGGATAGGCAGGGGAAGAGGGAGAAAGAATTGGGTTAGGGAAGTTCCCTCCCAGGCCGCTCCTTTATTGGAAGAGGCCACCCGCCCGCACATGCACGCGCAGATATTAAAATCTGGGCGCGGGTGTGCGTGGGAGTCCTATTTTATAACCTGTGCGTGCCGACGCGTGCATGTTATAAAATAGCCGCCTCCATGTGCACGTGACAGGAACCGTGTGCACATGGATGCGCGCGCATTTTTTTAAAAACCTACCCTATAGTGTTATCAAGTGGTGTAGATGGAAACCTCAGAGAGAAGCCAGCATGGGCAGGAGGGAGAGAGGAGCAGCCTCAGCAGGAGCGGGAGCAGGGCATGGGGTGGGGGGCCGGGGAAGGCTGCAGTAACATACTTGTTCTCACAATAGGCTCCAAAGAAGCTTTGCGCACACTCGCAGGTGTAGCCATGCGAGGAGCTGGGCGTCCGCGTACAAGACGACTCGTGCTCGCACGGGTTCAAAGAACAGACGTCAGTACAGCTGTCACCATAGTAACCTGCAGACAGAAAGAAAAGACGGCATTGGTAACAGGACTCTAAAGGCTGCAATTTTTAAACTACATAGCGGTGCTTGTGGCCCTGCACACTTATTTTCAACCCAAGAAGTGCCATGCTGGGTGAGACCCATGGTCCACTGAGCCCAGCGTCCTGTCTCAGTCCAGACCACCTGGAAGGACCCAGCAAATCTCAGTATGAAAGTCTGTTTCATGTTGTTCTCTGCAAGTCTTTCTGGCTAATAATTATTCATGGCCCTGTCCTCAGAAACTTGCCCAAACCTTTTCTAAACTCAGTTATACCTCTAGCTTTAATCACTAGGGATGTGCATTCGTTTCCTCCGAATCGGCGGGTACCCGCGTACCTCACCGACTTTCCAATACACACAGGAAAACGGGAGTACGCATGTATCTCATTATTAAAAATACATGCATATTCTCCATTTTCCTGCATGTACTAGAAAGTCGTCGAGGTGCGCAGGTACCTGCTGAAACGGAAGAAACAAATACACATTGGCATTAACCACATTTTCTGGCATTAAGCTCCGTAGCTTAATTGCACAACAACTGAAAGATACTTTCTTAAATTTGTTTTAAATCTGCTACTTGTTAGTCTCAGGGAGTGTCCCCAGTCCTAGTACTATTTAATAGTGCAAATAACTATTCCCCATTTACCTGCTCCATACCACGGATGATTTTATAAACCTCCCAGTCATCTCTTCTCCAAGCTGAAATTCTAACCTGTTGAGCTTTTTCTTCATAAGGAAGCTGCACCATCCCCTTTTCATTTTGGTCGCCCTTCTCTGTACTTTTTCTAGTTCTGCTATATCTTTTTGGAGATGCGGTGACCAGAATTGTACAACATGGAGCGACACAGAGTCATTATTATATTCCAGTTTTGTTTTTTTATTCCTTCACAATTAATTCCTAAAACTCTGTCTGTCTTTTTGATTCCCATTGCACACCGAGCTGAGGGGTTCAACAGTGACCTCAAAGTCCTTTCCCTGGGTGCTAACTCCCAGTACAAGAAGCCGGCACTGTGCGTACCTGTAGCTGGGATTATCTTGCCCTACAGGCATCACTATGCACTTGTCCACATTACATTTCATCTGCCGTTCGGATGCCCTGTCCCTCAGTTTCCCAAGCTCCTTCTGCAGTTCCTCACAGTCAGCTCGGGTTTTAACTACTTTGAATAATTTTGCATCTGCAAATTTGATCAGCTCCCTCCACTGCCTCTTTCACTAGATCATTTATGAATATCTTAAACAGCACCGGTCCCAGTACAGATACCTGGGCAATCCACTACTCACTGAGCGTTCAGAGCTCCTCTCTGCTTCTTATCCTTTAGCTGGTTACCAGTCCGGTTACCAGTTTGGTAAATTCATGCTGTCCTGTGTTAAGCTCATGTACGTTTTATATCATTTTATAAATATCGTTCTTAGGTGCTTCGCATCAGACAGCATTAAGAA